>NC_086449.1:320346467-321546467 GCF_028390025.1 Pseudophryne corroboree | reverse complement strand
CGGCAGTACCATTGGACTGGACTTAGACGCCAGTACCACTGGAATTATACGGCAGGAACACTGGAATTATACGGCAGGATCACTGGACTTATACGCCAGTACCACTGGAATTATACAGCAGGATCACTGGAATTATATGGAAGGATCACTGGACTGAATTTATACGCCAGTACCACTGTAATTATACGTCAGGATCACTGGACTTATACGGCAGGATCACTGGATTTATACGGCAGTACCGCTGGACATATACGGCAGTACTGCTGGACATATACGGCAGTATCAATGGACATATACGGCAGTACCGCTGGACATATATACGGCAGTATCAATGGACATATACGGCAGTACCACTGGACATATATACGGCAGTATCAATGGACATATATGGCAGTATCAATAGACATATACGGCAGTATCACTGGACATATATGGCAGTATCACTGGACTGGATTTATATGCCAGTATCACTGTAATTATATGGCAGGATCACTGGACTTATACGGCAAGATCACTGGACATATACGGCAGTATCAATGGACATATACGGCAGTATCACTGGACATATACAGCAGTACCGCTGGACATATACGGCAGTATCAATGGACATATACGACAGGATCTCTGGACTGGATTTATACGCCAGTACCACTGTAATTATACAGCAGGATCACTGGACTTATACGACAGGATCACTGGATTTATACGGCAGTACCGCTGGAATTATATGGCAGTACCGCTGGACATATACGGAAGTATCAATGGACATATACGGCAGTCAGTGGCGGATCTTGCCACGGGCAAGCAGGACTTTTGCCTGGGGCGCCGCCTTCTGGAGGGCGCCGGCGCCATCCGGAGGGCGCCGCACCATGGCAAGATCCGCCACTGTGCAGAGTGCCCCCCAGCAGTGCCCCCGCGCTGGGCCTCCCCCCGCTGTGAGAAGGGAACAAGACGCTACGCGTCTAGTTTCCCTTCGTGGCGCTGGTCCCCCCCGCTGTGAAGGGAATCAGACGCTAAGCATCTAGTGTCCCTTCATGGAGAGGACCCTTGCTGTGCGGTGCGCGATGACGTCATCGCGCACCGTACAGCATTGTAGCACAGACGCTAGGGGTCATAATTGACCTCTAGTGCCTATGCTGTTCTATGGGGGAGACGTCATGACTGACGTCTCTCCCATAGATCCGAGGAGAAGAGCGGCGCCGGGGGGAGGTCTGCAGGTCTGGAATCAGGAGCGGGGTATAGTAAGTATACTTTGGTTTTTTTTTATTTCCTTTCAGCGGCGCTACAAATGGGGGCGTGACTGACCACGCCCCCACATTAAGCCACGCCCCTAACTTTTGCCCGGGGCGCCACAAGGGCAAGAACCATCCCTGACGGCAGTATCACTGGACATATACAGCAGTATCACTGGACTGGACTTATACGCCAGCCAGTGCCACTGTAATTTTACGGCAGGATCACTAGACTTATATGGCAAGTTCACTGGATTTAAACGGCAGTACCATTGGACATATACGGCAGTACCGCTGGACATATACGGCAGTATCAATGGACATATATGGCAGTACCGCTGAACATATACGGCAGTATCAATGGACATATACGGCAGTATCACTGGACATATACAGCAGTACCGCTGGACATATACGGCAGTATCAATGGACATATACGGCAGGATCTCTGGACTGGATTTATACACCAGTACCACTGTAATTATACGGCAGGATCACTGGACTTATACGACAGGATCACTGGATTTATACGACAGTACCGCTGGAATTATATGGCAGTACCGCTGGACATATATACGGAAGTATCAATGGACATATACGGCAGTATCACTGGACATATACAGCAGTATCACTGGACTGGACTTATACGCCAGTACCACTGTAATTATACGGCAGGATCACTAGACTTATACGGCAAGTTCACTGGATTTATACGGCAGTACCGCTGGACATATACGGCAGTACCGCTGGGCATATACGGCAGTATCAATGGACATATATGGCAGTACCGCTGGACATATACGGCAGTATCAATGGACATATACGGCAGTATCACTGGACATATACAGCAGTACCGCTGGACATATACGGCTGTATCAATGGACATATACAGTACGGCAGGATCTCTGGACTGGACTTATACACCAGTACAACTGTAATTATACGGCAGGATCACTGGACTTATACGACAGGAACACTGGATTTATACGGCAGTACTGCTGGAATTATATGGCAGTACCGCTGGACATATACGGCAGTATCAATGGACATATATACGGCAGTATCACTGGACATATACGGCAGTATCACTGGACATATACAGCAGTATCACTGGACTGGACTTATACGCCAGTACCACTGTAATTATACGGCAGGATCACTGGACTTATACGGCAGGATCACTGGATTTATACGGCAGGATCACTGGAATTATACGGCAGGATCACTGGAATTATACGACAGGATCATTGGATTTATACGGCAGTACCGCTGGACATATACGGCAGTATCAATGGACAAATACGGCAGGATCACTGGACATATACGACAGTACCACTGTACATATACGGCAGGCCGGCAGCACAGGGACACCACCACTGGACTGATGCAGGACAACACAGCACCACTGCAATGGACTGGATTTATACAGCAGCACTGGACATATGGCAGCAGAGGACACCACCACTGTGACTGGACTGATGCAGCACAACACACCACCACTGGACTGATGCAGCACAACACAGCACCACTGGACTGGACTTATACGGCAGCACTGGACATATGGCAGCAGAGGACACCACCACTGTGACTGGACTGATGTAGCACAACACACCATCACTGGACTGGACTTATACAGCAGCACTGGACATAATTGGCAGCAGAGGACACAACCACTGTGACTGGACAGATGCAGCACAAGACACGGACACTGAGGACACTGAGGATGGAGACACGTCCTCTCTCTACACTCTCCAATTTAGGAGTGAAAATGGCGGCGACGCCTGGCTGTTTATATGGAATCCAAACCCCGCGAGAATCTGACAGCGGGATGATGACGTTTTGCCTCATTTTGGTTTTGAGTCAGCCTGACTCGGATCCGGGCTCGGAGCGTGAAGTCCGGTAGGGTTCGGTTCTCTGAGAACCGAACCCGCTCATCTCTAATGCAAACACAAATGGGTGATATAACACAGCACTTTGGAAGAGATGACTAATTACACTATTGCTGCAGAGTTAGGATTACTATAAGGCTGTTAGAATTGGGACACAGTATTGCTTTGCTTATAGATAGCTGAATGCATAATTTAGTTATATAGCTTTTGTAGTTGCACCCCAACACCCATCGGTGACATTCTAGCAGTTGTCCCTGGCATTGCCTGAGAGTTTGACAGTATGTGTATATTATCAGGGGCACATCTACAGAGGAGGAAGCCCATGTGCAGACTATGCCCCTCCTCTCTAGCCGACAGCGTTGTAGACTATGGGCACTAAGGTTACTAGACTCTGGAACCCTAGCACTGTCCCACAGTCTAGTGCGCATGCGCAGTTCCCAGAGTCTAGTGCGCATGCGCAGTTCCCAGAGTCTAGTGTGCATGCGGAGGTCTCTGGGAAAATGGCGCAGCTGTCATTTTACCAGTGATTTCCTCACAGCGCCTGCACAACACAAGGGGAAAATGGCATCCGCGGCATTTTCATGGTGATTTCTGAATTGCTTCTGCTCCCGATGCGGGACTCTGGATGGTAAGTATTGAAAAAATGGGTGCTGGGTGTGCGGTGTTGGCCCTCCTGGACCCAAGACACACTGCACCCATTATAAATAAGCCAGTGTATATTATATATGAGAGTATGACAGTATGTGTACTTTAGCGTGTCACTGTGTGTATATTATATGAGAGTGTGGGGCGTGGCCTCACGGCTAGGGGCATGCCTCCTGGGGGAAGTGTCGCGATCGCTGGCCATGTCACCGTTTTCACCAATGTTGGGCCATGACCAGCCCCACTCTCACAGTGAATAGATGCTGTGTGCATGTGGATGAGAGATGTCTCCCTACTGCCCTCCCAGGGCCAGACACTGAAACCCGTGGATGGGTCAGCGGGACACTCCCAAAAAACAGGACTGTCCCGCCAAAGGGGGTAATTCTGAGTTGATCACAGCAGGAACTTTGGGGGTGATTCAGAGTTGTTTGCTCGCTAGCTGCTTTTAGCAGCATTGCGCACGCTAAGCCGCAGCCCTCTGGGAGTGTATCTTAGCATAGCAGAATTGCGAATGAAAGATTAGCAGAATTGCGAATAGAAATTTCTTAGCAGTTTCTGAGTAGCTCCAGACTTACTCAGCCATTGTGACCAGCTCAGTCCTTCTCATTCCTGGTTTGACGTCACAAACACACCCAGCGTTTGCCCAACCACTCCCCCATTTCTCCAGCCACTCCTGTGTTTTGCAACTCGAACGCCTGCGTTTTTCCGCACACTCCCATAAAACGGCCAGTTTTCGCCCAGAAACACCCACTTCCTGTCAATCACACTACGATCAGCACAGCGATGAAAAAACGTTGTTATGCCGGGAGTAAAATACCTAACTTTTGTGTAAAATAACTAAGCGCATGCGCTCCGCGAACATTGCGCATGCGCAGTTAGCGGATAATCGCAGTATAGCGAAAATAGTCAACGAGCGAACAACTCAGAATCACCCCCTTTGTTAGCAGTTGGGCAAAACTATGTGCACTGCAGGGGAGGCAGATATAACGTGCAGAGAGAGATAGATTTGGGTGCGGTGAGTTAAATCTGCAATCTAAATTGCAGTGTAAAAGTAAAGCAGCCAGTATTTACCCTGCACAGAAACAAAATAACCCACCCAAATCTAACTCTCTCTGCAAATGTTATATCTGCCCCCCTGCAGTGCACATGGTTTTGCCCAACTGCTAACAAATTTCCTGCTGCGATCAACTTGGAATTACCCCCAAAATCCGGTCAGTTGGGAGGTAAGGTGTGTGTATGTATATTATATTTGACAGCTTGACAGTACATGTATATGGGATGCAGTTAGCATCCTGGCGGTTGGGATGGCGGCAGTCATGTGACTGACACAGAATCCCGACACCACTCAAAAATCCCGGTGCCAGAACACCGGCCGCAGACATCCCAAAGATTAGTGTTGGGATGGCGGTTAGTATTAGGGCCTGGGGGGTTAGGGCTAGGCACTAGATGGGGGGGGGGGGGGGTAGCCCTAGCTGCCACCCCCCAAGTCTTAACCCGAGCCGTCGCCCCCGGTTTCTTAGCCCCAGCTGCCACCCCAGGTGTGTTAGGATAGGGGGCAGGGGAGGTGTAAAATAATTATCCTGCTGTTGGCATTCTAATTGCATCCCGACTGCTGGTATAATGTATCACACTCATGTACTGTATATTATGCATGTGAGTGTGACAATGTGTTTATATTATACATGGAAGTGTGACAGTGTGTGTATATTATGCATGAGAATGTGAGAGTGTGTGTATATTATGCATGAGTGCATACCTCCCAACTTTGTATATCTCAGACACGGGACCCTTCAGGCGCATAAGTCGCCTGTGCTCCCAGAACAGGGTGGAGCCTTGT
The DNA here is from genome assembly GCF_028390025.1 of Pseudophryne corroboree. NCBI lineage: Eukaryota > Metazoa > Chordata > Amphibia > Anura > Myobatrachidae > Pseudophryne > Pseudophryne corroboree. The sequence continues at coordinate 321,540,867 of NC_086449.1, read as the reverse complement.
GGAAAGAGTTGGATCTTTTGGAAAAGGGGCAGACCTCACCGACCCCCCTACCCCCCGATTGCATCACTGTGGGGGCGTGACCACCACTGCCCAATGCTGGACTGCTTCCAGGCTCCACCAGGCACTGCGAATAGATGCCTTGTGAGCAGCGATGTGTGCACTCCCCTCAATTTCCCCCACCTGCGCCATGGGAAACTGTCGGCCATGGATGGGACAGCAGTACAGTCCCAGGAAAATGGGACTGTCCCGCTGAATGCGGGACATTTGGGAGGTATGTGAGTGTGACAGTGTGTGTATATTATATATGAGAGTGTGACAGTTGTGTATATTATAGGCTTACCATACTATCCCTTTAAACCGGGACACTCATGAATTATACAGGTTCTGTGGCTGATTAAAACTAGCTGAAATGCAGGCTTGAATTAAGCTTGCCACAAAAATTGTGTCCTGATTTAAAGTGATAGTATGGTAAACTTAGTATATTATGTATGAGAGTGCAGGGCCATAACTAGGTGAGTGCCAGTGATGCCTGGCAAACAGCGCAGATGTGCTGTGGGCACAGGACCACCGGCAACACTCGCCTGGCCCCTCCACCACTGCCGGCACCTGGCCACACTGTAGGGACCGGCCCACATGCCCCAGCTGTCGCTGCCGGTGCCCCCCGCTGCATTGCCCGGCCACCTCTCACATAGGTAGCTGTGCAGTGCAGCAGCTCCCCCTTTGCCCCCCCCATGTGCTGGGATAGATAATGTCTCTCCTAGCCCGCCCCCAGCCCGCCCACAATGACCTGTGCTGTGAAGAGTGCAGTGTAGGATGGAAAGGAGAAGAGGAAAGGCTTGCCAGCTGGTCACAGGTAAGTATAATACTTATACACTCTCTCTCTCTCTCTCTCTCTCTCTCAAACTCTCTCTCTCTCTCTCTCTCTCTCTCTCTCTCTCGGACTCTGCCTGCCTAATGTGTAAAAAGGAGGACTTTGCTGCCTAATGTGTAAAATGTGGACTCTGCCTACTTAATGTGTAAAAAAGGGGACTCTGCCTGCTTAATGTGTAAAAAGGGGGACTCTGCAGCTGTAATGTGTAAAAAAGGTGACTCTGCCTAATGTGTAAAAAGGGACTCTACCTGCTTAATGTGTAAAAAGGGGGACTCTGCCTGCTTAATGTGTAAAAAGGGGGACTCTGCCTGCCTAAGTCACCAGAATCACAGATACGATTGTTTATTTATCTGTACACTACAGTTTATTTCTGTGTGTAAATTTACATAATAAAGTGCCATTAGTATATATTGTTCCCAATAAATCTATCTATCTCTACTGTATTATAAATGAAAAGTATACCAAACTTAATGCAAATGAGGAATGCAAATCTGTAAAAGTCTACTGTTTAGAACTGACTTTGTATAATGGAGTTTCTAAGCACCTGTAACATGCAAATTGCAGAAACAGAACACCATCAACATTGCGCTGTGATACTGTAAAGATGAGATAAAATGAGACAAGTTGTTTTAGTGGCTTTTACAAACTTCTCATACAGTAGGCAAAGTAAAATCACCACTTTATTTGACTTAATGATGGTGTAAAATGGGTAGGAAGATGTGCACTGTGCTTTATTTTACAAGGTACAGCAGGCAGAGCCGGCCTTAACCAATATGATGCCCTAGGCAAGATTTTGTCTGGTGCCCCCTAGCAGGGCTACTAGTTCCGTCTCTGACCCTGCACCCCTTTCCCAGCACCATCACCCCTCACCCATAGCAGTCCTTATTTTGGTGTTCTTACACGCTATAATTTGAATAGGAACAATGCGCACATTGGGGCGCACAGCCCAAAAAGGGGTGTGTTCTTGCTGGAAAGGGGCATGGACGCAGAATTTTACCCCCAATTCAAATAACACCACACAGTAGTGCAACTTTATTCACATTTTATCATGCAATAGTGTCCCTTATTAACGTTACACCACACCATATTGCTCTTATACACATGGGTGGTCATTCCGAGTCGATCGCTACCTGCAGTTGTTCGCAGAACAGCGATCAGGCTAAAAAATGGCTGTTCTGCGCATGCGTATGCGGCACAATGCGCGTGTGCGTCGTACGAGTACAATGAACAATGTAGTTTTGCACAGGGTCTAGCGATGCATTTCAGTCGCACTGTTAGCCGCAGAGTGATTGATATGAAGTGGGCGTTTCTGGGTGGCAACTGACCTTTTCAGGGAGTGTTTGGAAAAATGCAGGCGTGCCAGGAAAACGCAGGCGTGGCTGGGCGAACACTGGGCAGGTTTGTGACGTCAAAACAGGAACTGAATAGTCTGAAGTGATCGCAAGCACTGAGTAGGTATTGAGCTACTCTGAAACTACATCAAAAAAATTTGTAGTCGCTGTGCGATCCTTTCGTTTGCACTTCTGCTAAGCTAAAATACACTCCCAGTTTGCACGGCTGCTAAAAACTGCTAGCGAGCAATCAACTCGAAATGACCACTATAATGCCACACAGTAATGCCCCTTACACATTATGCCACTTTATGATTTCCAGGAATACACTGTAATGTAGCATTTCATATGTAGATATAGCCGCAGTCACACACAGAATATAGGCATGCTGCATATCATTTTAATCAGCAGAAGCTGCTTATGCCCCATGGCATACCAGATGCCCTAGGCATTTGCCTAGTCTGCCTATGCCTAGGGCCGGCTCTGACAGCAGGCACTGAGGGCCTAATCCAGCAGGGATCGCAAAAGCAAAGTCTTTCTCTAATGGGCAAAACCATGTTCAGTGCAGGTGGGGCAGATATAACAAGCAGAGAGAGTTAGATTTGGGTGGGTTATATTGTTTCTGTGCAGGGTAAATACTGACTGCTTAATTTTTACACTGCAATTTAGATTTCAGTTTGTACACACACCATTAGAGAAAGATTTTGCTTTTACGATCCATGGTGAATTAGGACCTGAATCCCACCCCAACAGCATCCACCACAGCCACAGAGATGAGATAGACCATTATGGGAGCACCAGGCCCGGCACAGGTTAAGTACAGTATATTAATATAGCCTATTGGGATGGTGGTCACAATAAGGGCACAGAGAGTACTAAACCAGGATGCTGGGTTAATTGGAACATAGGTAACAGTGGGTAACAGGAACATTGTGGTAATGCAGGTGTTAACAACAGTAAAACAGCAGTGGTATATGTAGGTATTTAGGGGTCTATTTACTAAGCTTTGTACGGAAATAAAGTGGACAGAAATAAGGTACCAGCCAATCACCTAATCAAACACAGCCTGTAACCTTACAGCTAGGAACTGATTGGCTGATACTTTACCTCCGTCCACTTTATCTCTATCCAAGGCTTAGTAAGTAGACCCCTATGTGTCTCATCTCAGGAGCTAAGTACTGTGCATTTGCACAGTACTGTGACACTCAACACATTTAAGATGGTTGCAGTCTACACATGTGCACATCAGGTCAAAGGACACACATCCCTACATCCCTGGGTCCTAGTGCCTATCATGTATGCACAGAGAAGAGACTTTCCCAACAAAGTATAATGTTGGGGGGAAGGGCTGCGTGACCTGGCACTTGACCTGTTCCATACATAGGCAAACACGGGGAGGGGGGGGGGGGGGGGGTTACGGTTGCCCAAACTCCCCCCCCCCCTCCCTTCTTTGCCAGAAGCTGAAATTAGTGAAATCAGTGCACTGGACCAGAGAGTAGCTGCCAGGAAAAAGAGGCAGGTGCTTTACCATCAGGGCCTGAATCAGCAGTAGTCGGATTTGCAAAGTTGCACACAAGCGGCTTTGCAAATCCATCCACTGAAAATGCAAATGCAGAAGGAGGTGTCAGATAACTCCTTGCTGCACTTGTGATCCCAGTGCTATGACTGAGGTCACAGCCCAGAGGTGTTTCAACAGAGGAGGGGGCCCTTGTGTACCTCTGGGTGGGCCCACTCAGCGAAGTAGTCTCTGGCATTGTGCCAGAGTCTACTGCGCATGCGCAGGTCTTCGGAAACATGGCACCTGCCATGTTCCGGAGACCAATTTGACTACTGCGCAGGCGTAGCAGCCATTTTGGCTGTGATTTTTGCCACAACTGCAGCGCCAGACACTGGACTCTGGAAAGGTAAGTATTAAAATGTGGGTGCAATGTGGGCGCAATGTGGGCACCCTCTTGACCCAGGGGCCCGTGTGCACCGCACACATTGCACCCATTATAGAAATGCCACAGCCTGGTTGCGATGTTTCCCATAGAATGCCAGCTGAATAAGCTTCAGCTTATTCAGGCTGGCTGTCATAGAGCACCTTGAGAGGCTAGAAAGTATCCGTCCAGAGATGCAGACCCTAGCTTTGCCACTCCTGGAAAACAGGGGCGACATGCCCCTATTCCCTGAAACGCCAGTGGTCCCCGCTCCCCGAATGCCTCTGTCTGTCAATCAGGCAGAGGCAGAAGGGGGACTGCATACGATCACTCAGGATCTCTTCTGCACATGCGCAGAACGGGCTTGCATCTGCACACATTCCTGATAATCGTGAATCTGAGTAGGCAAAAGTAACAACGGCCCTCATTCCGAGTTGTTCGCTCGCTAGCTGCTTTTTGCAGCCGTGCAAACGCTAAGCCGCCGCCCTCTGGGAGTGTATCTTAGCTTAGCAGAAGTGCGAACAAAAGGATCGCAGCACGGCTACAAAAAGATTGTGCAGTTTCTGAGCAGCTCGAGACTTACTCCTAGCTTGCGATCACTTCAGACTGTTTAGTTCCTGTTTTGACGTCACAAACACGCCCTGCGTTTGGTCAGCCACACCTGTGTTTCCCCAGGCACGCCCGCGTTAGTATCTGACACACCTGCGTTTCTACACACACTCCCTGAAAATGGTCAGTTACCACCCAGAAACACCCACTTCCTGTCAATCACTCTGCGGCCAGCAGTGTGATTGAAAAGCGTCGCTAGAGCATGTGTAAAACTGCATCGGCTGTTGTGAAAGTACGATGCGCGTGCGCATTGAGCCGCATACACAGTGATGATTTTTAGCCTGATCGCTGTGCTGCGAACAACGGCAGCTAGCGATCAACTCGGAATGACCCCCAATGTCCCGTGCTGAATCAGGCCTTAGAGTGCTTAGAAGGTGCAGTTATGTCTCTTACTGGTTCTTTATGTTTGTGCATTTATTTATCATGGATGTTTAACCTTTCGCATCAAGTTATTTATATTATGTTTGTTACAGCCTATACTATATATATATATATATATATATATATATATATTGTTAATTACTAAAACAGTACTCAATACACTATCCAGTGTGTAAAAAGACCAATGTGTACAATGTGTACCAATGGGTATGTCCAGGATCAGTACTTGGTTCTTCCACAGTTCCCCAGACTCTTGCACTTGTTCCAGTGTTCAGCAAAGCAGGAGATTGTGGAATGCATTTGGAAACCCCCTCTAGAAATCCTGCATTTGCACCTGACATATTACTAGTACTAGTGTGTGTGGCCTCCACGTGCCTGTATCACCTCCCTACAACGCCTGGGCATGCTCCTGATGAGGTGGCGGATGGTCTCCTGAGGGGTCTCCTCCCAGACCTGGACTAAAGCATCCGCCAACTCCTGGACAGTCTGTGGTGCAACGTGACGTTGGTGGATGGAGCGAGACATGATGTCCCAGATGTGCTCAATTGGATTCAGGTCTGGGGAACGGGCGGGTCAGTCCATAGCATTAATGCCTTCATCTTGCAGGAACTGCTGACACACTTCAGCCACATGAGGTCTAGCATTGTCTTGCATTAAGAGGAACCCAGGGCCAACCACACCAGCATATGGTCTCACAAGGGGTGTGAGGATCTCATCTCGGTACCTGTCTATATTACGGACTAACTAAAGCTTTACTAATCTTAATGGCTGCTAAACTGGTAAGGTTTCTACAGTTAGTGAACATGCTACCTCTAATTAAACTATTATAAGAAACACTGTAGTCCTAGGTTCTCATTTAGACCCCAAGGGTCTAAATGAGAGCCTAGGACTACAATGTTTCTTATAATAGTTTAATTAGAGGTAGCATGTTCACTAACTGTAGAAACCTTACCAGTTTAGCAGCCATTAAGATTAGTAAAGCTTTAGTTAGTCCCTAATATAGGACTCTTTTTGCTAATGCATAGGTCAATTTAGGCTTGACTCTTGCACTTAGGAATGTTGGCTGCTTTAAGGTCTATAATATTTATCACCGGTGTCCCTTTGAAGTTACCTCCAGCCCTTGCATAAGGTTTTTAATAAGTCATGTCTTGTCTATTATAAGTACCATGTGGTGTACCACTGGAGTTTTCACTATGCTTATTGTTGTGTGTATTTATGTTTAACTTTTAGATGACGACGGAGACACAAGCAGTTTGTGCTCCGGTTGCCATGGAGCTCCCCTGTGACGCGGCGCATCCGTGATGTCACGGATGAGAGATGCGGAAGTGGATCGGGACAGCGGGCGTGCAGGTGCGCCATGGAGCAGGTGAGTATGGTTAGGGTTGTTGTTAACAGTTGATGTATCTTGCTATATATGTTTGTTTTGCACTTGTTTGTATGTTTGTCTAGCCCTGAGGACGGAGAAGGTTTCTCTGAAACATATCGTCCCGTTGCCAATAAAATAACTAAGCTCTGACTTCAGCCTGCTGAGTGCCGCCTGCTTCTATCTACACACACACACACATATATATATATATATATATATAGACATCATACTGTAGGCCTAAATGTAAGGCATTTACAGGTCTGGTATATATTTTAGATTTACTGAAGTGTTTCTCTACACAAAAGTATAATTAACGATATATTGCTATGCATTGCTATATAGTAGAGATGTGCACGGGCCCAAATCTTGGGTTTTGGCTTTTGGATCTGTATCTCCTTCATGTTTTGGATCTGTATTGGTGTTGCAAAAATCGCCCTTGCAGGTTTTAGTTTTTGTTTTAAAAATCATAAAAACAGCTAAAATGACAGACTGTTCGCCTGTTTTTGTTCCTGTCGTATTATTAACCTATATAACATTCATTTCCACTCATTTCCAGTCAATTTTGACCACCTCACAGCTCACAATATTCATTTAATCAAGGTTAAGTCAAAAGGTTGCAACAAGCTAGCTGGATGACTAAGTTAAGCGACAGCAGTGGGCAACAAACATGTGGCAGTTAACAATACATTTTTAAATGCTGTAATAATCTGTTAAAATTATTTTCAATTTTAATGTAGGATTAAGTTCTTCTATTCGTGAAAGACATCTTTGACCAGGAGAATGCTTGCTAATCATCTGTTAAAAATATTTTTTTAACCTCAATGTAAGATTAAGTTCTTCTCTTCCTGAAAGACATCTTTGACTTGGAGAAGGTTCACTAATCATCTGCTAAAATTATTTTCAACCTCAGTGTAGGATTAAGTTCTTCTGTTCCTGAAAGACATCTTTGACTGGGAGAAGGTTCACTAATCATCCATTAAAATAATTTTCAACCTCAATGTAGGATTACGTTTTTCAAGACATCTTTGACCTGGAGAAGGTTTGCTAATCATCTGTTAAACTTATTTTCAAACTCAATGTAGGATTAAGTTGTTCAGTTCCAGAAATACATCTTTGACCTAGAGAAGGTTTGCTATTCAAGCGTGGAGAGTTTGTTAGAAGATATCATGCAGTGTTTGACTTTGTACCATTGCACAGAGATGTTTTGGGTTTATATCAGAGCATACTCAGTAAAGAGGCTCCGGTTTTCCCGCATGACTTGGAAACCAGAACGAGGCAAAACGTCATCATCCCACTGTCGGATTCTCGCGGGGGTTTGTATTCCATTTAAGGAGCAGCGTGTCGCTGCCATTTTCACTCCGGCATTGGAGAGTGTAAAGAGAGGACGTGTCTCCGTTCTCTCAGTGTCTGTGTCTTGTGCTGCATCTGTCCAGTCACAGTGTTGTGTCCTCTGCTGCCATATGTCCAGTGCTGTCCAGTGGTGCTGTGTTGTGCTGCATCAGTTCAGTGGTGGTGTGTTGTGCTGCATCAGTCCAGTCACAGTGGTGGTGTCCTCTGCTGCCATATGTCCAGTGCTGCTGTATAAGTCCAGTCCAGTGGTGCTGTGTTGTGCTGCATCAGTTCAGTGGTGGTGTGTTGTGCTGCATCAGTCCAGTCACAGTGGTGGTGTCCTCTGCTGCCATATGTCCAGTGCTGCTGTATAAGTCCAGTCCAGTGGTGCTGTGTTGTGCTGCATCAGTTCAGTGGTGGTGTGTTGTGCTGCATCAGTCCAGTCACAGTGGTGGTGTCCTCTGCTGCCATATGTCCAGTGCTGCTGTATAATAAGTCCCTTACAGTGTTGCTGTGTTGGGCTGCATCAGACCAGTGGTAGTGTCCTGTGCATCAGTCAGTCCAGTGACCAGTCACAGTGGTGTCCTCTGCTGCCATATGTCCAGTGCTGCTGTATAGGGTGCTGTGTTGTGCTGCATCAGTTCAGTGGTGGTGTATTGTCCTGCATCAGTCCAGTGGTGGTGTCCCTGTGCTGCCGTATATGTCCAGTGATTCTGATTTATAATTCCAGTAATCCTGCCGTATAATTCCAGTAATCCTGCCATATAATTCCAGTGGTACTGGCGTATAATTCCAGTAATCCTGCCGTATAATTCCAGTAATCCTGCCGTATAATTCCAGTGGAACAGCCGTATAATTAAAGTAATCCTGCCGTATAATTCCAGTAATCCTGCCGTATAATTCCAGTGGTACTGGTGTATAATTCCAGTAACCCTGCCGTATAATTCCAGTAATCCTGCCGTATAATTCCAGTAACCCTGCCGTATAATTCGAGTAATCCTGCCGTATAATTCCAGTAATCCTGCCGCAAATTACAGTGGTACTGGCGTATAATTCCAGTAATCCTGCCGTATAATTCCAGTGGTACTGCCGTATAATTCCATTAATCCTGCCGTATAATTCCAGTAATCCTGCTGTATATTTCCAGTAATCCTGCCATATAATTCCAGTGGGAATTGTTTGTGTCGCTTGTCTTAGTCATACAGCTGCCTCATTGCACCTCTTCTACATATTTGCATGAGGTGCTGTTTGGGGCCTTTTTTTAATATCTGCCTTCCTGTCTGCGACTGCAGTGCCACTCCTAGATGGGCCAATTGTTTGTGTTGCTTGTCTTAGTCATACAACTACCTCATTGCACCTCTTCTACATCTTTGCATGAGGTGTTGTTTGGGGCCTAGGTTTTAAAAAGTGCCATCCTGTCTGACACTGCAGTGCCACTCCTGGATGGGCCAGGTGTTTGTGCCACACACTTGTGTCGCTTGTCTTAGTCATACAGCAACCTCGGTGCACCTCTTTTTCTTCTTTGCACCATGTGCTGTTTGGGGCCTTTTTTATATCTGCCCTCCTGTCTGCCACTGCAGTGCCACTCCTAGATGGGCCAGGTGTTTGTGCCGCAAACTTGTGTTGCTTATCTTAGTCATACAACGACCTTGGTGCAACTTTTAGGCCTAAAAACAATATTATGAAGTGTGAGGTGTTCAGAATAGACTGGAAATGAGTGGAAATGAATGCTATTGAGGTTAATAATACCGTAGGATCAAATTTACCCCAAATTCTGTGATTTTAGCTGTTTTAATGTTCTTTCAAAAATCATCCAGATCCAAAACCAAAACCAAAACACGAAAGGGTGGTTTTGGCAAAACCAAGCCAAAACCAAAACACGAAAGTGGAATTAGAACCAAAACCAAAACACAAAACACGAAAAGTGCCAGCTGCACATCTCTAGATATGACTTTTACTAATCCGACTTGTACTTTTTGGATTTTACATGTCCTGATTTAAGCCATCTATGCCCTCGGATACTGGCCTTAGTAGACGACGTTGATGGACTTGTATTATAATGACTGGTGGCAGCACCTGCAGCACTGGTATGCGCTTCCTGCTCTCTTAATTGTTCATCCTCCATATCTATCAACAAACATGAACCAAGTGGGGTACAGCACACAGCACAATTTGTACAAAAAATGTACCACCTACAATGTTACAATACGTGTACGAGTCAGAGATAATAATCTAACACTACAGTTTATGTTCACCTACAGGGTCACACAGAACGTGTACCTGTATGAGTATGAAATAAAATATATTACTGTGGTACCACCTTACCCACAGTGTCACGTAGTACGTGTATGAGTATGAAAATATATTACTGTGGTACTACCTTCACCCACAGTGTCACACAATATGTGTATGAGTACGAAATAAAAATATATTAGTCTGGTACCACCTTCACCCACAGTGTCGCACAATACGTGTATGAGTATGACAATATTTTACTGTGGTACCACCTTCAAACACAGTGTCACACAATATGTGTATGAGTATGAAAATATAGTACTGTGGTACCACCTTTACCCACAGTGTCACACAATACTTGTATGAGTACAAAATATAATATATTCTCTGGTACCACCTTCACCCACAATGTTGCACGATACGTTTATGAAATAATAATATACTGCGGTCTGATCAGTAGTATCACAGTACTTGTGAAAATAAAATAAAAATTGTATAGTACACTGGGGTACAGCACAAACAAAAACAAAAAAATAGAATGATATTTTAAGCTTTTTAGCTTTAATTATTTTAATTTTACACTGGGGCGGAACCCCTGGATGTATGGATAGATCACCCCTAGGTGGACAGATCACCCCTTGTCAGATACAGCAGACGACAGGTAGCGCACCCCTGGACTGATACGCCAGCCCTATGCCCACGCCCCATGCCACACAACCCAGCACTGAGACGTACACGTCCATTCAGTACACTCTCCACAGCCAGAGTGAAAATTACGCTGATCACCGGGACCTTTATAGAATTCAAAACCCTGCGAGAATCTGATAGCGGGATGATGACATTTTGCCGCATTTTGGGATCCATGTCTTGGATCCCAATGTTCCGGAGGGTTCACTTCTCCGAGAACTGGACCTGCTCAATTCTACTACATAGTAAAATAATGATACTCAGTTCAGCTGCCACACTGGCTCTGCTATCTCTATTTAGGTTGTATTTACTCAGTGGCATTACTAGGGGGCTGTGTAACATTACGTGCAGCACTCAGCTCCTGTGATAATGTAGGAGCCGGCAGTGCAGTCTTCGGGGGCAGCCCAGAATGCTGCCCCCCCCCCACCCCCCTCTCCCTACAGTGGAGAAAACAGGATCAGGCATTGAGGCCACACCCCTTCCTGTGGAGCCATACCCCCTTTTTGTTATGGCTTTTCATCGCATCGGGTGTCACCCTGTATCTTCTTACACAATTCAGTTTGATCTACAACTCTTCCAGTCTAAGTGCTATATACAGCAAACTACAACATCAGTTCCAGGTTTTGCGCTATATACAGTACAGCAAACTACAACATAATTTCCAGGTGGGCTATATACAGCAAACTACAACATCAGTTCCAGGCTTTGCGCTATATACAGTACAGCAAACTACAACATCAGTTTCAGGCTGTGCTCAATATACAGCAAACTACAGCATACTGGAAGTTCCTGGCTGTGCTCTATGGGGGTAATTCTGAGTTGATCGCAGCAGCAAGTTTGTTAGCAATTGGGCAAAACCATGTGCACTGCAAGTAGGGCAGATATAACATTTGCAGAGAGAGTTAGATTTGGGTGAGTTATTTTGTTTCTGTGCAGGGTAAATACTGGCTGCTTTATTTTTACACTGCAATTTAGATTGCAAATTGAACACACCCCACCCAAATCTAACTCTCTCTGCACATGTTATATCTGTCCCCCCTCCAGTGCACATGGTTTTGCCCAACTGCTAACAAAGTTTCTGCTGCGATCAACTCAGAATTACCCCCTATATACGGCAAACTACAACATCAATTCCAGGCTATGCTTATATTTACGGCTGACTCCAATATTAATTCCTGAATATGTAGCATAATCACTAAAATCAGGTTGTCCACTGCTTCCAGTAAAAGCCAGCACATAAAGTACCAGTTAGTTCTCCTTTATTTAAGACTGATCCAGTCTAAGTATTCCAGGCCGCAGGGAGGCTGATCAGTCTGCTCAGCATTCTTCCTCTCATGTAGACTACTACCAACCTGCATGAGAAGGAGCTTCATTAAGCCACCTAGCTTCATTTACTCTCCTATGAAGAAGCCAGCACCAGGGTTCCTGACCCAGGTCAATAAAACCCCAATGACCTGGAAGCCCTATATCAAAGTTTGGTCAAGAAGTGCAGTTTACAAAATTCCAGTCTACATATGATTATCCATCTATTGGTACTCTGTGCGGCGGCATCGCTCACACACCCCTAGTTAGGGCAGTGAAGCTGGTATATACTGTATTATACTGGTTTATAGCAGTGGCGGAAGTCTTGGAGGCAATGGAGTCAGATGTCACCGGGCTTCAGCTCTGAAGGGGGCACCAGGCCTGACCTTCTCCATTGCCTCTGGTGAGCTCCAGCCTCTGTGCGCCAGCCGTGTACTATGTAGTGCGTATGAGCAGCACTGTAGTGCTTAGCAGCGTCACTCCAGAATCTCAGTGGGGGCAGGAGGCAGGATTAGCCAGCAGTGTCAGGCAATGCAACTGCCTCGTGACAGCCCTGCTGCCCGTCTAACACCAGCTCTCTCTCTCCCCCCACCCTCCCACGGGCCCTCAGTGGCTCATGCCATCTTGGAGTCGGATGGCTGCTCTCAGAGGATGCCTGTTCAAGGATAGCACTATGGAGGGCATGGTGGATGTGGACCAGTGATGGTCTACTATGGGATCATGTCATTACGAAGATTTTATATACAGTACAGTAGTATTTCAAAAATAGAAGTGTTAATAGTTTATTTTTATCAATTAACAAAATGCAAAGTGAAAGCACAGAAGCAAAATCTAAATCAAATCAATATTTGGTGTGACCACCCTTTGCCTTCAAAACAGCATCAAGTTAAGAATTTTCTAGGATTATAGATTTTTGTTGCAACCAGAAAGATTGGACAGGTAATCATAGTGTATTCAGCTTAACAGCTGCTGTCACAGAATTTTTAAAAAAAAATCTATTATAAATAATAATTTCATAAGGCCTGTCCTGAATGCATGCGGAGAAAGGGCATGTGCCAAAATAGCTCTTACTGCTATAGAACATGGATGGACGTAGGAGAGGAGCTGAAAACTTGCATGATAGAGCAAGGGGGGTTGTAGAAAGAGCATGGTAGTGGTGGGGACTATAAGAGAAGAAGAGAGAGGACGAGCACCAGTCACAGTAGGCGGAAGGGCAAACTGGGATGGCCTGGCATGTAGTCACTTTACTAGTGTGTATATATATATATATATATATATATGTGTGTGTGTGTGTGTGTGTGTGTGTGTGTGTGTGTGTGTGTGTGTGTGGTGTGATGTGTGTTTATGAGCCGAAATTCACATTATAGCACACGGTATGAGCCGAAATTCACATTACAGCACATGGTATGAGCTGAAATTCACATTACAGCACACAGTATGAGCCGAAATTCACATTATAGCACACTGTTTGAGCCGAAATTCACTTTATATGACACGGTATAAGTCGAAACTCACATTATAGCACATAGTATGAGCTAAAATTCACTTTATAGAACACAGTATGAGCTGAAATTTAAGTTAGAGCACACTGTATGAGCCGAAAATTCACATTATGCCATGCTGAATGAGCCAAAATTCCCACAGAATGAGCTGAAATTCACATTACGCCACACAGTATGAGCCAAACTCACATTACGCCACACAGAATGAGACAAATTCACATTACGACACACAGAATGAACCAAAATGCGGGCGGCTTTGAGCAGCGGGCAGTTGTGAGCCTATAGCCTCACAGGTCTGGCACTCTACAGAGCTGCCTAGTCGGCATGGGTGTCGGGCAGGGATGGGAGCAGCATCCTTAGTGCAGCAGGCTGGCCACTTCCCTTGCCTCCTGCTGCACACACTGGAAGAAGTGCCGGTATGCCATACCGCCGCATACCGGCCCACTTCGACCACTGTGTTTATATATATATATATATATTTATAGAGTGGCAATGTCCGGCAGCACTCAAGCAGACTTGGTTAACAGGTTAGCAGAAAATAATTATAATTTCTTTATTGCATCCAATGAAGAAATTATTTATTTATTGGATGCAATAAAGAAATTATTTTCTGCAAACTGTTAATCAAGTCTGCTTGAGTGCCGCCGGACATTGCCACTGAATTGAGCAGGTTTACCTACTCACGGAAGGCACCGCAGCAAGTATAATACCTGAATCCACTTCAGAGTGCCAGGTGAAATGTTTTACTATATATATATATATATATATATATAGCAAAGAATGTTTCCGGCACTCCGATAATCAAAATAAACTGTGCTGCGGTGCCCTCCTAGTTAGCTTGGCATAAGCTAACAATATAAATAAAAGGTGTATGGCGGCACTCACGCAGACTGACTCAAATCATTGAAGATAGGTTTCCCTTTAATGCCAACATGTTTCGGGGAATCTCCCCGTCCTCAGGGCTTGACAAACAGGGTATGAAACAAACAGGACATTTATACAATACAAGGACAAAAACATCAGTGTTCTAACTATTCTCACCTGACCGCACGACTCGACAGCCCGCCAGCCTCCGCAACTTACTTCTCTGTCTCCGGGCCATGACGTAACGACGCTCGGTTCGGCAGGGAAGTTTCCATGGTAAACGGCAACAAAGCCTACAGGCGCTGTCAGAGCTACGGAGCCGGCACAGATACAAAATTATAACAAAGCGAGACATTTAAAATACACATATAGCAACAGTGATCATCACGATAGTGCATCTTCATTTTGCACCAATGTTATAGCCAATGTAATAACTCCTAAACCTACCTACTAAGGTTATATAGTAATTATTTTTATTTTAACTATTAAGATTTTAACTATTAGGATTTTATTATGGTAGCCTATATAGAATGGACAGACCGATACTTCCTATTTACATATAGATCTATTCCCTATCCAAAAGGGATGTATCTAATCAATTACTCAAAATCATAAGAAACATTGCAGTCCCAAATTTTCATTAAGACCGCCAGGGTACTGGGTGCCCAGAGTGAATATCCACCGAGACTCCTTCTGAAGGAGCAACCGGTCCCTATTCCCACCCCTCAAGGTAGGAGGGGTATGGTCAATGAGGATGACCCTAATGCTAGCCACCCCATGTTTAGCCCCTAAGCAATGACGGGCAAACGGTTGGTCGCTGGACCCTTTCTCAAACGCTTTTTTTATAGCGCTTCTATGGAGTGCCATCCTTTCTCTAAATTGTCGTATGGTCTTGCCCACATAGGCAAGACCACACGGACAAGTCAGCATATAAATAACATATGTTGATGTGCACGTAAGGCGATGTTTAATAGGTAGCTTCCTGCCAGTTTGCGGATGATTGAATGTTGTACCTGTCATTAGGGTATTGCACGTGGCACAACCAAGACATCTATAACATCCTGTTTTTGGTCTAAGAAAGTGTGTCAAATTGGACCTAGTCATGTTAGTAACATCTAGTTTTATCACAAAATCACCTATGTTATTGCCTCGGGTGTGACTGGGTAATAAACTAGTGTCTGATAGACATTTCAAGGCTGGCTCAGATTGAATAATTGTCCATAATTGTTTAGCTTTCTTAACCGCATGTCTAGAACTGGTAGAGAGTTTACTAACCCACGGTAGTTTATTCACTATGGTGGTTGTACTATTCCCCATAGACAAAATCTCTTCTCTAGATTTTTTCAAAACAGCCTCCTTAGATTGCTGCAACTCCCTAACTGGATACCCTCTCTGCACAAATTTCTTAAGCATGTCATCTAAAGCTATATTGGTTTCAACGGGATCCGAGGTAATGCGCCGCACACGCATAAATTGGGAATACGGCAATCCTTTACGTAATGCTAATGGATGGAAGCTGTGATAATTTAATAAAGTATTTCTATCCGTGGGTTTAACAAATAGAGACGTACTCCACTGGCAATCCCTATTGTGAATACTAACATCCAAGTAATGAAAGAGAAAGGGAAAGGGTTCGAAATGCCCTAGAGTGGTGCACACAAAATTTAATTAAAATATAACTTTTAATGTAATATATGGTAAAACCAGCGAATATTAAAAGGAAAGTAAAGTAGTGTAGATAAGAAAGAAATCGTGATTAAAATTGAGAGAGCTGCGCATTAGATGTCACCCAAATGACTTCTATATTGTACATAAGGTTACAGATTAATGAAGAGTGTGTCAGGAGTATATAGATCCTGTATAACTATATTTCTGCTAGCTATAGAGGGACTCCTTCAATAAGTGTCTAAAATTTTCTAATCCCTCCCAGGATCCATGAAATGAGACTGTTGTGGAAACAGGACTCCAGTTTTCATAGTGTGTGCTATAATAGAATGATGGTAATACTCTAATAGTTTACTGTGTTTAAGTAATAGCAGTGGTAAACTTAATAAAATAATCTCCCAATGCTGTGGGCTATGTTTCCAATGTGTCACAGAAGTGGTAACAGAACTCTGATTAAACTTCAAATATATCTCAGAAACATCTGAGTGCCCTCCTGAACTTCATAAATGTTGTTACATCCTCTAGAGAAGAACCAATAAACATATGATACATTTGTATCGCATGAAAGAGAAACAGCTGCTGTCAGTTCACAAATTGAGCTCCGGCAGCCTGATGTCTTTTGGCTGTTACTACGTGATAATCTTATCTTGTTAAGTTGTAACAAAGTGAAGGGTTTGTTTATAGCTAACGTCACAGCTGACAGAAATAAGCCAGCAGTCCCTAGTCACAAGGTTATTTTCTAAACACTTTATCTCTTTATGTGGCTATATTATTTATTTATTTATTTATTTATATAGTCAATATGAGACCATTTAGGATTTGATCTCTCTTGTTATAATAGAGGATAATGAGGGCATTTCGAACCCTTTCCCTTTCTCTTTCATGCAGATTTATTTTGCCTGTGGTAGCACCCCCTAAATGGTTACGAATAACGCAGATGTGTTTTGAATAATATAAATTAAGGTCTTTCTCATAATAAGAATTAAACCTGTGCGACCAGTACTACAGTTACTAACATCCAAGTAATTAATTTGATTCTCATCAATAGTAAAGGTAAACTTTACTGGATGTGACGTCGCATTGTGTTTGCTCCATACCAGTGTCAAATCTTCCTTGGAGCCTTTCCAAAACACAATGAGATCGTCGATATAACGTCTATAGTATATCACTTGAAGACTTACAGTGGGGTCTAAGTAAAACATATCCTTCTCTACTTGGTACATAAAAGCGTTAGCGTACAATGGGGCCACCGCAGACCCCATCGCAAAGCCCGCTATTTGAAAATAAAAACTACCATTAAACACAAAATAGTTTCTTTGTAACACCTGGTCTAATAAATGTAAAAAGAAGGTTATCTCCGGACCCTGGTAAATTACATGATCCTCAATGAGTCTTCTCACTGCCTCCACACCTGCATCATGTGGGATGCAGGTGTAGAGGCTAGTGACATCAGCGGTACACAACATTGTATGTTCGGGCAATTTGCCCAATTGTTGTAGTTGTAACAGTAATGATGATGTATCCTTAAGGAAAGATGGCAAAGCCTGAATACAAGGATTAAGATATGCATCTAAAAAAAAATGAAATTGGTTGATACAGAGAACCCCTGGCCGACACAATAGGGCGGCCAGGGGGGTTCTCCAACGTTTTATGCACCTTAGGTACGGTATAAAACAGGGGTGCTAGAGGAAATTCAACCATAAGGGACAAATACATTTCTTGTGTTATGATACCCTGATTTCTAGAACTTAACAAAAAGGAATCTAATTCAAGTTTAAACTCCCTAGTCGGATCCTTATTAAGCCGTCTATACACTGTAGGGTCATTCAGCTGTCTTTCACATTCAGTTACATAATCCCCAATATCTTGAACCACTATAGATCCCCCTTTATCCGCCTTGCGGATTACTATATCTGTTCTATTAGACAATTCTCTAAGGGTTGATCTTTCTTCTTTATTTAAATTAAAGTATACCGGATGATTCATAGCTTGTTGACCCTCCCTTTCCAGCATACGGACAAAAGTCCTGATGGAAGAGTTCTGACTTGGGGGGTCAAAATTTGATCTCTGAGCTATCTTCCGTAGTTGTGGGGGTATCTCAACCGATGACGTCTCCAAAGGTGCTGATGCAGGTGGTCGGTTATTAAAGTATTCCATACGTTTTAATGTCCTATTCAGACGATAAACTTCAGTTTTCCATTACAAAGGATCAGTAATTGTTGTGGGGACAAAAGAAAGTCCTTTGGCTAAAAGTCCATATTCGTGATCATAAGTGGTGTAGACGAGAGGTTGAAGACAAGTTCTTTTAGGGACGTTGTGATCTCGGCACGTAGGATCCTTTGATTCTGCCGTGACCTCCGCGTCCTCTGCCTCTTCCGCTTATTGGAGTACGGTTGGAACGTGTGTGTACTCCTGCTTGGTGTGGCCCTAAAGGGACAGCCCCTTCAGTTGATGTTGAGGGAGCCGATGTAGTGTCAGAATCACTAGCTGAGGAGCTCTATATGTAAATAGGAAGTATCGGTCTGTCCATTCTATATAGGCTACCATAATAAAATCCTAATAGTTAAAATCTTAATAGTTAAAATAAAAATAATTACTATATAACCTTAGTAGGTAGGTTTAGGAGTTATTACATTGGCTATAACATTGGTGCAATATGAAGATGCACTATCGTGATGATCACTGTTGCTATATGTGTATTTTAAATGTCTCACTATGTAATAATTTTGTATCTGTGCAGGCTCCGTAGCTCTGACAGCGCCTGTAGGCTTTGTTGCCGGTTACCATGGAAACCTCCCAGCCGCACCGAGCGTCGTTACGTCATGGCCCGGTGACACGGAAGGAAGTTGCGGAGGCTGACGGGCGGTAGAGCCGTGCGGTCAGGTGAGAATAGTTAGAACACTGATGTTTTTGTCCTTGTATTGTATAAATGTCTTGTTTGTTTCATACCCTGTTTGTCAAGCCCTGAGGATGGGGAGATTCCCCGAAACATGTTGGCATTAAAGGGAAACTATCTTCAATGATTTGAGTCAGTCTGCGTGAGTGCCGCCATACACCTTTAATTTATATATATATATACACACACACACACACACACACACACACACACACACACACACACACACACACACACACACACACGGGCGTACCAAGAAGTTTGTGGACCCCATAGCAAAATCTTGTATGCCCCCCCCCATAACATAAAAGACACATTGGCCCCCAAATTATAAATATAAACATACCTAGCACTGTAGGCTCACCCCCTCAGCACCTCACTGCAGTACACGTAATTACCTACTGGAGGGGATAGGGAGGCATAGGGCAATAGAGAGGGCTTAGGGAGATGCAGGGCAGTAGGAAGGAGATAGGGAGGTGCAAGGCGGTTGGGAGAGGATAGTGAGGCGCAGGGCCGTAGAGAGGGGTTAGGGAGATGCAGGGCAGTAGGGAGAGAATAGGGAGGCGCAGGGCAGTAGGGAGGTGCAGGAGGGTTAGGAGAGGATAGGGAGGCACAGTAGCTGAGTGGGTGGACTCCAGGGGTGGAGACATAGTGAACAACAGTGAATAAGAGAGAAGTGACATGGAGTCTCTAAGGCAGTGCACTTTGCCCACACCTGGCACCACCCAGCGGTGCTCCCTCACCTTTCATATGGGTTCAGCAGTCTTCATCCTCTGCTGCATCACCCACTTTGCCGTCCTATTCCTGGTCTCTTCCAGCAGCCCAGGAGCTGTGTGATGTTCCACCACCATTAGCAGCAGCAATAATGATAATGTAGGGTAAGGGTTCGGCACCACCAGAGGGAAGAAGTGGTGTACTATGGGCGGGGACACACAACTCCCGAGTGATTAAATCCCTTTTCACACAGAAAATTAAATTACCGGGTGAAGCAGTTCTACCCGGTAATTTCCCGGAAGACACAGGTCCTTTTTTCTGTGTGAATGTGTCAAACTGGGTTGAAATTCCCAGGACTTCGACTAAGGAATTTACCAGGGTTGGAGACACGGGAATTTTGACCCAGGTTGACCCTTTCACACAGACAAAAGGGGTCATTCTGAGTTGTTCGCTATCTAGCAGTTTTTAGCAGCCGTGCAAACGCTATGCCGATTCCCACTGGGAGTGTATTTTAGCTTAGCAGAAGTGCGAACGAAAGGATTGCAGAGCGGCGGCAAATTACCTTCAGACCTACTCAGCGCTTGCGATGACTTCAGACTGTTCAGTTCCTGTTTTGACGTCACAAACACGCCCTGTGTTCGCCCAGCCACGCCTGCGTTTTTCCTGGCATGCCTGCGTTTGTTTCGAACACTCCCTGAAAACGGTCATTTGACACCTAGAAACGCCCCCTTCATGTCACTCACTCAGCGGTAACCCTATGGTGTGTATCAATAATCTCATATACATAAATTATATAGGAACTGTGTATACAGATGTAGCCATGCTCATCGTGGCTACATCTTGCCGCGATCGTGCCTTGTTAGGCGCAAACGTATGCACGTCGGGGGCACATGTTTGGTATAGACGGTTCTGCAGGAGCCACGGGCACTCTTAAGACTTTTCAATGGGTGTGAACTGGCTCCTCTCTCTATGCCCCTCCTCCAGACCTCAGTTTTAGAAATGTGCCCAGGCAGAC
The DNA here is from genome assembly GCF_028390025.1 of Pseudophryne corroboree. NCBI lineage: Eukaryota > Metazoa > Chordata > Amphibia > Anura > Myobatrachidae > Pseudophryne > Pseudophryne corroboree. The sequence continues at coordinate 321,520,181 of NC_086449.1, read as the reverse complement.
TGGATGCACTCTGAGGAGCTCTACTGAGTTTCTCTGAAAAGACTTATGTTAGTTTTTTTTATTTTCAGGGAGAACTGCTGGCAACAGTTTCCCTGCTTCGTGGGACTGAGGGGGCAGAAGTAGGAACCAACTTCCTGAAGAGTTTCATGGCTCTACTTCTGGCTGACAGGACACCATTAGCTCAAGAAGGGAACTGAACGCTAGCCGTGTCTAGATGCTCACTCCCACAGCACGCCGTCACCCCCCTCACAGAGCCAGAAGTCAGAAGACAGGTTAGTGTAAGAAGATAGATCTTCAATCAAGTAAATTGACGGCTGAGGTACCGCGCGGCTGGCAGGAGCACAGTGCGCCATTGCTGTCCACATACACAAGCACTGCAGGGTGCAAGGTGCTGGGGGGCAGCAAATAACCTCGTATACTGGATAAAAGGGGGCATAAGATGCCAAGGCACAGCCCTACCCCCGCCAGTATAAATATTATTGCGGGGGCGGAGCTTCCTCCTCAGGCAGCCAGCACACTGTTCAGCGCCATTTTCTCTCATTCACAGACTGCAGAGAAGACGCTGGTCCCCCTCCACTTCCGAACAAGTATCAGGGTGAAAAAAGGGGGGGCCTGGGTGCTAAATCATATTGTTCATAATATAATAGCGCTTAAAGGTTTCTGTGTACGCAACACAGGGAATTTGTCTCTGTGTACAAAGTACGCGGCACAGGGATTTTTTCTTTGGCGCTGGGTTGTGAACTGGCTGCTCCTAAACTGTGTCCCTCTGACAGATTTTAATGTGGGTCTGTCCCCTATGAGTCCCAGTGTGTCTGTGAGAGTGTGTTGTAGACGTGTGTGACATGTTTGAGGCAGGGAGTTCCTCCCGGGAGGAAGGCATTTTAGGGACACAGAGTTGTAATGTGGTGGCGCTGCCGGCACATCAAGCGCCTGCATGGGTGAAAGAAATACGTGATACTATGCATCATATCAATAGGAGATTAGATAAGTCTGAATCTCATGCTGAGTGCTGGAGAAAATCTGTGGAAGATGTAATTTTTCAGGCTCTGTTCTTCCATCCGCAGGCGACCCCTCTGGGTCACATAAGAGACCATTTGCGAATATTGTGAATACTGTGTTAGACAGTGCACTGTCCAGGTTGACAAAGAAGGTAATTCTCCCTGCACCTGGCACGGCTTCACTAAAAGAGCCGGCAGACCGAAAGATGGAAACTACATTGAAATCCATTTATATTGCCAATGGTACGCTGCTCAGGCCCACTATTGCTTGCGCGTGGGTGAGTCGCGAAATTGAAAAATGGTCAGAAAGCGTGTCATCAGAAATTGACACGATTGATAAAGATGAGTAACTCCTTAAGTTAGGGAATATCAAAAACACTGCCGCATACATGCTAGAAGCGATGAAAGATATTGGACTCTTGAGTTCACAAGCCGCTACCATGGCAGTATCGGCTCGACGTGCGTTGTGGATTCGCCACTGTAACGCGGATGCAGATTCCAAAAGAAATATGGAGGCTCTCCCATATAAAGGTGAGGCCTTATTTGGCGATGGACTGGATGCGTTAGTCTCGGCGGCTACTGCAGGTAAGTCGACATTTTTGCCACCTGCACCGGCAAAAAAGACATATCACCCACACATGCAGTCCTTTCGACCAAATAAATACAAAAAAGCAAGAGGTTCCCCCTTCTTTGCAGGAAGGGGAAGGGGAAAGAAGTCCACAGCGACTTCAGGTTCCCAGGAGCAGAAGTCTACCCCTACTTCTGCCAAATCTTCAGCATGACGCTGGGGCTCCTTTGCGGGTGGTCGCTCGGGTGGGGGCACGTCTCAAACTGTTCAGCCAAGGTGGGATTCTGTCTGGCCTGGATCCTTGGGTGTTGCAAATAGTGTCCCAGGGATACAAGCTGGAGTTTCAAGACGTTCCCCCATGCCGATTTTTCAAATCGACCTTGCCAGCGTCTCTTCCAGAAAGGGAAGCAGTAACAGCAGCAATCAAAAAATTATGTCAGGATCAGGTCATAGTCCTGGTACCTTTGTCACAACAAGGAGAAGGGTTTTATTCAAGCCTTTTTGTAGTTCCGAAGCCGGACGGCTCGGTCAGACCGATCCTAAACCTAAAAAATCTGAATCTCTACTTGAAACGATTCAAGTTCAAAATGGAATCACTGAGGGCAGTGATTTCCAGTCTGGAGGAGGGGGACTACATGGTGTCTGTAGACATAAAGGATGTTTACCTGCATGTTCCCATTTATCCTCCTCACCAGGCTTATCTGAGATTCGCGGTTCAAGATTGCCATTACCAATTCCAAACATTACCTTTCGGTCTCTCCACGGCGCCGAGGGTATTCACCAAGGTGATGGCGGAGATGATGGTTCTCCTGCGTCAAAAAGGAGTCAGTATAATTCCTTATCTAGACGATCTCCTGATAAAGGCGAGATCCAGGGAGCAGTTGTTACAAAACATCACACTCTCCCTGTCGATACTCCAACAACACGGTTGGATCATAAGTTATCCAAAGTCACAGTTGGAACCGACGACAAGTCTTTTCTCGGGATGATTCTGGACACAGAAGTTCAGAGAGTTTTTCTTCTGGTGGAAGAGGCTCTGGAAATCCAGAAAATGGTAAAACAAATATTGAAACCATCAAGTGTGTCGATCCATCAGTGCATTCGGTTGTTGGGGAAATGGTGGCGGCCTACAAGGCCATACAGTTTGGCAGGTTCCATGCCAGAGTATTCCAGTGGGACCTGTTGGACAAGTGGTCGGGATCCCACCTTCACATGCACCGGAAGATAATCCTGTCATCAAAAGCCAGGACTTCGCTCCTGTGGTGGCTACACAGTTCTCACCTACTAGAGGGACGCAGGTTCGGGATTCAGGACTGGCTCCTGGTAACCACGGATGCAAGTCTCCGAGGCTGGGGAGCTGTCACTCAGGAAGAAAGCTTCCAGGGAAAATGGTCAAGTCAGGAAGCCTGCCTTCACATAAACGTGCTGGAATTGAGAGCCATTTACAACGGCCTTCAACAAGCGGTTGTCCAGTCGGACAATGTAACAGCAGTCGCGTACATAAAACAGGCAGGGCGGAAGGAAAAGCAGAGCGGCAATGGCAGAGGTGACGAAGATCCTCCTCTGGGCAGAAAGACATGTAAAGGCTCTGTCTGAAATTTTCATTCTGGGAGTAGACAACTGGGAAGCAGACTTCCTCAGCAGACACAATCTCCATCCAGGAGAGTGGGGCCTCCACCAAGAAGTCTTCACAGAGGTGACAAGTCTTTGGGGAATTCCTCAAGTAGACATGATGGCATCTCGTCTCAACAAATAGCTTCAGAAATATTGTTCCAGGTCAAGAGACACTCAAGCAATAGCAGTGGATGCGCTGGTGGCCCAGTGGGTGTTCCGGTCGGTGTGTGTCTTCCCTCCACTTCCGCTGATCCCAAAAGTGCTCAGGATCATAAGAAGAACAAGAGTTCGAGCAATCTTCATTGCCCCAGACTGGCCAAGGAGGGCTTGGTACCCATATCTTCAGGAGTTGCTCATAGAAGATCCTCGGCCTCTTCCTCTTCGCGAGGACCTGCTGCAGCAGGGGCTGTGCATGTATCAAGACTTACCGCAGCTACGTTTGATGCCATGGCTGTTGAGCGCCAGATCCTAGCCCGAAAGGGTATTCCCAAGGAAGTCATCCCCACCTTTATTCAGGCCAGGAAAGGAGTAACGTTGAAACATTACCACCGTATTTGGAGAAAATATGTGTCTTGGTGTGAATCCAAGAAGGCTCCTACGGAAGAGTTTGAGTTGGGACGTTTTCTCCATTTTCTGCAGGCTGGTGTTGAGGCGGGCCACCGATTGGGATCAATCAAGGTCCAGATTTCGGCCTTGTCAGTGTTCTTCCAAAAACACTTGGCCTCTCTTCCAGAGGTTCAGACCTTCGTGAAAGGGGTTCTGCACATCCAGCCTCCATTTGTGCCTCCAGTGGCACCATGGGACCTTAACGTGGTGTTGCAGTTCCTTCAATCAGATTGGTTTGAGCCTCTACAAGAGATAGAGTTGAAGTTTCTCACTTGGAAAGTGGTGATGCTTTTGGCATTGGCATCCGCACGGCGGATGTCTGAATTGGGGGCATTGTCTCACAAGAGCCCTTACCTGATCTTCCATGAAGATAGGCCAGAGTTGAGGACTCGTCAACATTTTCTTCTGAAGGTAGTTTCATCTTTCCACATAAACCAGCCTATTGTGGTGCCAGTAGTTACTGACACGTTCACTGAGTCAAAGTCTCTAGATGTGGTTAGGGCTTTGAAGATTTCTGTCGCTAGAACAGATCGAATAAGGAAAACAGAGTCTTTGTTTGTCCTGTATGTTCCCAACAAGATTGAGTGTCCTGCTTCCAAGCAGACTATTGCGCGTTGGATCAGAAGTAGGATTCAGCACACTCATACTATGGCTGGATTGCCTTTACCGACGTCGGTGAAGGCCCATTCCACTAGGAAAGTGGGCTCATCCTGGGCGGCTACCTGGGGGGTCTCGGCATTGCAACTTTGCCAAGCAGCTACTTGGTCAGGGTCAAACACATTTGCAAAATTCTACAAGTTTGACACCTTGGCCAGTGAAGACCTCAAGTTTGGTCAATCGGTGCTGCAGGGTCATCCGCACTCTACCGCCCGTACTGGAGCTTTGGTATGAACCCCATGGTCATGAAGTGGACCCCAGCATCCTCTAGGACGTATGAGAAAACAGGATTTTGATACCTACCGGTATGTCCTTTTCTCCTAGTCCGTAGAGGATGCTGGGCGCCCGTCCTAATGCGTACTTTACCTGCAGTTTTGTTATTAGAGTTACACAAGTTGTGTTATATTAGGTTTAGCATGTTGCTGTAATTGGTGCATGCCTGTTGGCGTGTGTTATGTTGAATGACATGTTGTGCGGCATGGTTGAGGTGTGAGCTGGTATGTATCTCACCACTAGTTTAAAGTAAATACTTTCCTCGAAATGTCCGTCTCCCTGGGCACAGTTCCTATAACTGAGGTCTGGAGGAGGGGCATAGAGGGAGGAGCCAGTTCACACCCATTGAAAAGTCTTAAGAGTGCCAATGGCTCCTGCGGAACCGTCTATACCCCATGGTCATGAAGTGGACCCCAGCATCCTCTACGGACTAGGAGAAAAGGATTTACCGGCAGGTATCAAAATCCTGTTATTCTGTGTGTGACTGTGACTGTATCTGCATATGAAATGCTACGTTACAGTGATTTCAAGGAATACACTGTAACATAGCATTTCATATGCAGATACAGCCGCAGTCACACACAGAATATAGGCATGCCGCATATCATTTTAATCAGCAGAAGCTGCTTGTGCCCCTAGGCATACCAAATTCCCTAGGCATTTGTCTAGTATGTCTATGCCTATGATAGGCTCTGTGTGAAGATATACAGACTGAAATAGAACATACTGTATGGACCAATCCGTAGTACTTGCGTGTGCATTTACAAGCTTGCAGAGCTTCCCGAGCTTACATTCTGTTTTGTCCCATAATGCAATATTTCTATTAGGAGACCAAACTACCACCTATTATTATAATTTGCTGTTTTTACAGTCTATGTTTTTAAGTGCAATACATTAAAATACATTGTTTAATTTTTGATATACAATGTTGCACTAGATAGCTTTTTTTATATAAAATGTACAATGTACTGTTGTAGGGCCAGCCAAATAGGTGCATAAATTCGCTTCAATGTGGTGTGGATAGGACCCCAAAAGTTCCAATGTGGTATAGCCATGCCCATACAATGTGGCCATGCCCCCTCTTTATACTGTTACCCAGTACATGTAATGGCTGCCCTGACCAGGGGCGTCACTAGCCTTAGTGACACCCAGTGTGTATGAAAGACTGTGGGAAGGGGCATGGTTTTGCTGAGAAGGGTGTGGCCTTGCGTCTTTCCCCCAGAGATGCTGGGTTGCCCCCAGAGACTATATGCAGTGCTGGCTCCTACACTGTGACAGGAGCCGAGTGCAGCACCCAGCTCCTGTCACTGAAGAGGAACTGTCATTTTAGTGTCAACCGGGAGTGGCTTCCATCCCCAGTACCCACATAGTGATGCCACTGGCCCTGACTACTGGATCAGGAATTAGCAGGAATTTTTATGTCAGGAAGAAGGAAAACCCTCCATTAATGTGTACAAAGACTTCTTCCAAAAAGTCAGTAATAGCCCAATCATAGTATAGCAATGAAAATACTGGTGTTCAGAAGTTACCTATTCTTTATGATCCAGTACTCGTTATCCTCATCTTCATCATCATGTTCTGTTCCATAACCCAAAATAATAATTGCATGATTTGGATGTGTAGAACAATCCCCATCAAATATTCCTGGTATAAAAAGAAAACCTTACATAAATGTTAAGAACAATAGCATTATGAAAAGTATGATTACATTAAATGTTCCAATAAGTATGCTTAAAATTGCATGAAAACCCTTAAAAAGATATTATATTTCAAACCTGTGTTTTATGAAAACAGTGGGCCTAATTCAGACTTGATCGTAGATGAGTGAGAAAATGCACAACTACAATCAATGTCTTTGACATGCAGGGGGACGCCCAGCACAGGGCAAGTCTGCCCTGCATGCCGAATCCAGCCCCCCCCCTTCCCTCCTCGCAGACATGCAAGAGCATCGCGGGATATAGCAAAGATGCATGTGTATGTATAACCTGTATTTTTCAAACTACTGATTCTGAGTTAGACGCAGCCATGTCTGTGTGTTTGGCAGTGTAAGTGTCTGTGACTTTATGCTAATGCGCTACAAAACTCTTCCTAGTTGTGCATCCAAATGTGCAAGGGTTGATATTCCCACTATGAGCATTTTTAGACTCTCAAACACTGCTTGGTGCCTCTTTAAAGGACACCATGGAACTTGCACCTGCACTATTCTGCACTCAGATTCCCCATCTGAGTATGGCCTCCAATGCAAGCCATTAAGTATCTTTGTATGTAACCACTTTCAGTGACATGCCCATGACACTGCCCTAACACTCCCATAAGATGCAGAATCTCTGTGCGTCTGCTTAGCTAAAGCCCTGTCATCGCCCAGAAATGGGCAATACATTTTTCATACCTTCAGACACTGTGCGTCTAATTAAGTACTGTGACTCTCTCAGGGTTGGAGTAACATAGGAGGGGACCATGTGCAGACTCCATGTGGGCCTCCTCCCCTCTATGGCAAAGTAGACTCTACAATTGTGCCAGAGTCCACTACGCATGCGCAGGTCTATGGAAACATGGTGCCATACATGCACAGTAGTGATTAATCGACACCATGGGTCCATGGTGTTGACTAATCACTACTTCGCATGTATGGCAGCCATTTTCCTGGTGGTACATGTCTATCTATTTTTTATAAGTTACTTATGTAAACAGCTGTGAAGCTAGCAGTTCTGCTATAGTACTTGTAGTACACTTGAGCCCGCCATCTGTCTTTCTTTTATAAGTCCGGCTATGCAATCATGTGCAGTATGTTATTATTATTGTGTCTCCTGCCTCAGATCTTGCTTTTGTGGCTAGTTATCCCAGAAATTCATTATGTTTCTTTTTCAGAGATATCACAGTAAAGTTTTTTCCATGAGTCATCTTCAAGTGTTTTTATAAAATGAGTATTTCTGACCAGAGGTGTAACTAGCACGGGGCGAGCAGGCCCAGCAGAGGGGGGCGCCACTGCCACCTGCATGGCCCGCTCGCCCCATGCACACACCCAGTAATTGCAAAAAGTGCATATTTTACTAGTTTCTGAGGACCCGGGACTTACATTTTAAAAATGGGCGGGTCCCCAGGACACGATCTGCCCGCAGCCAATCCTGAGTGTTTCCGCAGCAGTGGGGTGGGGGCTGAGTGTCCCCGCGGCTGCCTAATCTTCCCTAGTATTCCCGCAGCTGAGGGGCCGGGTGCACGGATGAGGATGCTGCTGACAGCCCTCCCCGTGCAGGAGGAGCTGGCCCACTCCGTCCAGCACTACGCGGCTCCCTGCTGTTCACTTTCTGCATCCTGGGTGTCCTGGCTGCCCCTACCTCCCACAGACACTCATGGCTTGGACTGTTAAACCCTTCTTCAAGATCCCGTAAGTGGGGATTTATGCATAATACATGTGACCGTGGCGTGATGCATGCGCCATTATTGCTCTTGCCCTGGGCTCCAAAAACCCTAGATACGCCTCTGTATCTGACTAAGAACAAAAGATATATATGTAAGTGAAATCACAAATACTAAAAGTATGATGTAACCATTGTACATTATTACCTTCACTATAAAACATGAAATCAATATCTACTCCAAACCCAACAGTGATAGGTCCTTCAAGGGCCACGGAAGATGCTATGTTCTCTTCTCCAGGCACTAAGTAGTATTTGCTTATATTCAACTGCATTGCTTCATCCATGTTATATGAGCAAGAAGTTTTCTAATAATAATTAATAATAATGAAATAAATTATGAGAAAAATCAAACTCCATATTATTTATACATGATACAAGTGTTTGTTTACCAACCTTATTGGTTGGTCTTGCGACACATCTGGAGAAACATCAATGTTAATGTTATAATAGAGACAAAAACCACACTTTTATAGTTACTGTCTATCACATAACCACTGAGAATAAATAACGGAACAGATAAAATATGATGACAACACTTTCTGTACAAATCATGACAAGGGTAAACAGATAACATTATAATACACACAATAAAATCAGTTGATTAATTCATTCATTTATTTATTTACTTACATTTATTTATATTGTGTCCACATAGCCTTTGTGTTGTACAATTGGGAACAAAATAGTAATATAATAAGATTGAGTAAAAGTGATCCTTACTGCATTTCCCCAATGTTTGAATTCTGTGCATGTGCCGAACGGGTCCTGCAATTGCAGTGCAGATATGCGAATGCCTCTTCCTGATTGACAGGCAGAGGCATTCACAGGAAGGGAAGGGGGTGGGAACAGCCAGCATTGGAGAAAACGGGGGATTGTCACCCCATTTTCCAGGAGTGGCGAGGCCAAGGACTGCATTGCGAGTTACCTTGGATTTGGAAGCCGCACTGCGATGGCAAGGCTGAAAAAGATGGTTGCGTTGTTCATCTGAGATGCAGTTGCATCGCAAATGCAGGGAGGTGGTGTATGTACCTCTTCCTACATCTGCATTGCTAAGGATTGCAATTGCAAAGCTGCAACTTTGCATTTGCAATCCTTAGTGAATTAGGCCCAGAGTTAAGAGGTCCCTGCATGTAAGTTTATAATCTTAAAGATAGGGAATTCCACTGACATTGCTAAATTTATCTGTTCCGTCATAACCTGATTCCCTTCCAGTGTCTGCAAATCCAGACTTTTTATGATGCATCCTGATGCAATTAGGTATACAATCAGGCATGTTTGATGATGCAAGTATATACCGTATGTAATTTTATATATATTTAGGACATTAACGCAGACATATTTTTAGTGATCTCCTATTTCTAAAAATGGTATAGAAAATCCACATTTTATAGTATGCCTAATTCTGTTTATTTGAAATATTGTCCATGGAATGCTGAAAATAACACATTAATCGTAGTTAACTGCAGTCCCTGGATTCAACAGGTCCCCTGATGCCTGAAAACTTGGCTATTGAAGCAACTTCATTTATGACCAACAGCCTATGAACAATTGCAGGCATCCAATAGCATCGAATTTGTTGAACTGAAGCATTGCATAAGGGCAGATAATAACAATATTTGATTGATCTTATCTAAATAGTACTCAAAACCTAGGGGCAGATTTAACAACAAGTGATATTCTTGTTATCACTCGTTATGAATGTTAAATGGTGCTCCAGCAAATCAGCTTTGTGTGTTTGAAAACTGACAGTTAGGAGCAGGGCCGGATTATAGGTGGGGCGACAGGGGCGGTCGTCCAGGGGCCCCCACACATAGAGGGCTCCCACACATTTAAGGCAAATTTTTAGATGCAGAGCAGCATTTCAGTTCTCCTCGGCGGCTCCGTACACAGCAGCCTCGGACTTCAATGCACTGCTGTCTGGACTCCGGCACACCTCGTGAGACTGTGCGTATCAGAGCAGAGGCTGGGCTAGCTTATCACCGCCCGCTCTTCTGCTGAACCTTAACCTGCAGGGGGGATTAGGTGGCGTGGCGCCCTCCCAAGACACCTTTTCTAGGCAGCGCTGTCACCTGTGTTATGTAAGTAAACTCTCCTCCACTGACGCCCTGCAATTCCTCTGATGCTCCTCCGCAGTCTGATTATTATATGGGGGTATGTAATGTAATGTCTTCAGAGTCCACAAGAAAGCTGTCCATCTACAGTAGGTATATAAATATATATGTGTGTGTGTGTGTGTGTGTGTGTGTGTGTGTGTATATATATATATGTCAGTCTCTGAGTGCCGCTGCTTCTTGAACATTGACACATATATTTATGGTTCCAGAGGGCACCGGAGCATACTGAAGTAAGCCGGGTGAGTGCCAATTCTTTCATTGTATATACCATTAAATGACGTTTCATTAACCTGGAATAAGGCACACCCGCAACCTCATATAGACAATAAGAAGCTTTGGTAGTATCAGCAAAGGCTGCATACAACTGCATTACCCTTTTGTGCAAGGTGAAGTTCTTTCGAATGAGCACTAGCACTTTGGCACATAGTGGCACTTTTTTCAACACTTGGACACTTTTCTAAGCACATGGACACTTTGTTAAAGTAACATAGCACTTTACTGGAACAATTATATGTGATTTGATGAAACTTACATTGCATCATGACTCAAGGAGCATCCACAAGTTACCTTAATATACCCACTAATTCAGCTGACATATATAGTTTCAGTGAAACTGATGCAGAAAGGGTATTATTATTACTGAAGAACTGGCGGATTCAGATAAACAACTTAATATGGATGACATTAACCATCAATTAATTTAGCATAAATGACGTGAGATTGACTACTTAATGCATGGTATTTCTCTGTCGGATTATTTACGCAATAAAATGATTCCACGCAGATTTAGAATCCGCAACGTGCCTACCATAGGCCGATTTAACCCCGAATTCTGCAATAAATGGATGGGCATTTTAAACAAATGTAGTTTGGATTTGATTTTACTGCTTGTGGAGGAGTCAGGACGTAAACTAAAAATCACTAGGGATAAAATACAGGAATTGGAAACGGAGCACAAAGCCACTTTATTGTTGGAGGTCAACCAAAACTTGGTGCACAAGATGAAAACACAATGTGATAATTATAGGAAAGAACTTATTAGGTTTAAACGCAACAAACATGAGATTGTCAGAGAAGATTATGAGACCAATAAGGTTTATCGTTGGTTGTCCGGCGGTGAACCTGGTAATCATCATAGGCCGTATAATCGTAGAGCTAAACACTCTTGGTGCAAACGTAAGGATTCATGCAATAAAGATTCTGCTACATCTAACAGTGATAGTGAAATTATCGTCGCCGATTCCAATGGTCCATCCGATGTTGGAAGTGTCCCTTTAGGGACCCCCCCTGTCAGTTCAGAGGTCATAAGAACAAAAGGACGCCCACCCGCAGGGGCCAACAAAACATCAGGAACCAAAAACATCACTTCCAGAAGGAAAACTTAATTTATAATCTTTCCAATCGGACACCAACAGATCTTGAAATTAAAGTTCTCAATAATGACTTGTCAATCACACCTACCAATAAATTTGATGACCTCACATGGCAAGCGGAATTGCACCATTTTGCACGTAAATTACGATTATAGGAGTTTTTTCAAAACCACGAACCCATTCCATCCACTGATCCACATCAGGATTTTATTAAACAGAGACACAAATCACCGTTTGATCCACAATCTAATAGTCCCTTGATCAAAGCCTTCACATGGCTAATGAATGACTCGGTGGTGAGATACACGTCCGCCTCATCAAGAACCAATCAGAATTTATCTATATCTGAATTCAGAGCCTTGAAACAATTGGGTTCTTACTGGGACATAATAATCCGCCCCGCTGATAAGAGGGGCGGTATTGTAATCATGAATTTGACAGATTACAAAACTGAAATATACAATCAATTATCTGACATGTCGGTATATCAAAGGCTCCCGTCTGATCCAACTGTAGGATTCAAAAGTGAGGTGGACCATATTCTTAATCAGGCCTGCCGTTCGGCATTAATATCTGAAAAATTATGCCATGCCCTTAAACAGGATTTTACAAAAGTTCCGGTTTTATTTACCGTACCAAAAATTCATAAGAATTTAACTCACCCTCCAGGGAGACCTATCATTTCTGCACATCAGTCACTTTATCAATCTATTGAAGTATTTTTAGATAGCATCCTGCAGCCTCTCATTTTAAGGCAACACAACTTTGTGAAAGACACCACTTCATTTTTGAACCATCTTAATTCACTTAATGACTTACCTGACGATACGTTGATTTGCACCATTGACATCTGTAGCTTATATACAAGCATCCCTCATGTACAAGGCCATAGCGGCCATAAAACTGTTTCTAATTAAGGAAAATCTGACTTCGTTCAACTCGGATTTATTCCTTAAGCTATTGGTACTCACCCTTATTAGAAATTATTTTTTGTTTGATGGAAAGATTTTTTGCCAAACTAGCGGGTGTGCTATGGGGAGCAATGTCTCCCCCTCTTTTGCAAATGTATTCATGATACAGGAGGAACAGGAGATGTTCTTTGAGGACCCATTGAGCAATCAATATATCTTACATTACTCACGATACATCGACAATGTTTTCATTTTGTGGGCAGGAGAGGTTTGAACATTTGGTCACTAGGATCAACAACAGAAAATCACCTATCAGAATCACAGAACATAGTGACACAACTTCCCTCAGTTACTTGGAGGTTAAAGTTACCATCAGTAATAACAGGATTCAAACTGAGTTTTATTATAAACCTACTAATAAAAATACCCCTCTGCGAGCGAATAGCCACCTCCCGAGGGCTCTGAAACAAGACCTTCCTAGATCTCAGCTGATTAGGGCTACAAGAATCACCAGCGATCCATCAAAACGTGATCAAGCTCTGTCCGTAGTAGTGGACTGCTTTTCGGCCAGGGGTTATGACCACAATGAACTCCTGAAATGTAAACAGGAAGTATCTATCATACCTAGAGGTGAGTTGCTGAGCCAGAATCGTAAAAATTATGAGCAAATAATACCATTAGTTACTAAAAACAGCACCTCCAGCCCAGTTATACCTAGAGCACTCAAGGCCCTGCGGCCGATAATATCAACAGATAAGAAACTGCCCTCCCTTAGGAGTAAACGACCGCTCACCTGTTTCAGAAAAGTCAAAAGTATTAAAGATCACCTTGCGCATACAGATATTAGGGGCTTTGAGGACCTTACATCAGTCAACTTTTTAACCAGACCACCTGGCTGCTACCAATGCCTCGGGTGCAAAACTTGCACTTATATGCCGTCACGGGCAAATCATTCAACACTAGACACGTGGTTACATGTACTACTACTCATATAATTTATTTAATTACATGTCCGTATAAATTACAGTACGTTGGTAAAACTGTACTACAGTTTTACCAATTGTCAATTGGCTTGATAAAAGCACAAGGAAGTGCTGAAACGTTGCCTAACAAGCTGTTGTGAGAGTCTTTCTTTACTTTCCTGAGTGTCGCCTATGGAGGATATATTACACATAGCCCATGGCTTTTTGTGAGGAAGGCACCAGGCACAGTTTCCGATGGTTTCCAGTAAGTGCTGGAGTTTGGAGATTGTGTGTGTGTGTGTGTGTGTGTGTGTGTATATGTATATATATATATATATATATATATATACATACAGTATATATACACCCACAGTATGCGGGCCCTCACATAAAGATTAAACTGCAAAACTTTATAAAACTATATATATTATATATATATAAAATTTATGCCAGTACCGTACTTCTAGGTGTCCGCTCCTTGGCATGATGTCAAGTGCAGTATGGCGGAAATATTGATGGGGCCCCCACAAATTTGATGCCCGGGGCCCCCACAAACCTTAATCCGTCCGTGGTTAGGAACTTTTTGGCTGGAGCACCATTTAACATTTGTAACAGGTGATGGCAAAAATATTACTCATTGTTAAAGCTTAACCTAATTTTTAGTTTTAAGTAGAATTAGCCTTTAAGTTATATTATTGGCTTCTAATTTTAATTATTATGTAGATTTCACACATGAAGGAGATGTACTAAACCTTGGAGAGTGATAAAGTGGAGAGAGATAAAGTGCCAGCCAATCAGCTTCCTAACTGCCATGTTACATGCTGTGTATGAAAAAAATGACAGGTGCTTATTGGGTGATAGTTTATCATTTTTCATTTTATCACTCTCCAAGGTCTAGAACCTCTGCCCCATACATTTATCATGTTTCATTTTCTTTGATCAGCAGGGGAATTTATTTTCCTTCAGTATCTGATACTCTAAGAAAAAGCTAAGATGTTCTCTTTTTTCCTTACTGACAAACACACATCTTGCTATACCAAGATCTATTGTTCCCTCCTATCTAAAACTATACATAAACCTACACAATATTGAAAAAAAGAAACAAAGAAATACCTTTTCAGTGTATTGATAATCTTCAGTCTTCATGATGCCCTGCTCTGCTACATACATTAGTGCGAATATTGGGAGCCCTCCACAACATCCCAAGTCTACAGGGTCACAGTCTACTAATTGCTGTTCACTCAGATCCACAAGTTCATTGTTCTTTATGCATAATCGTGTTTCAATCACACCCACCTAAAAGACAGAATGATATAATACAACAAAAAAAATCATAAAAGGACTTAGTAGTCAAATATTAGGCTTTTGTATGTCATATGTGTACAGTGCACTCATTCCCAACCACGGTCCTCAAGGCACACCAACAGTGCATGTTTTAGTGATATCCAGGCTACAGCACAGATAGTTAAATCAAAATAACTGAGCTACTAATTAAGTCACCTGTGCTGCAGCCTGGATATCACTAAAACATGCACTGTTAGTGTGCCTCGAGGACCGTGGTTGGGAATGCCTGATATAGTGTATTGTCCATTGAGGATATACAGAAATGGGTTCTCTGCGCACTGAGGTGTTAATCTGAGGCGGGGTGTGCTGCTGGTAATGAGGGGTGTCCCACCCCCCCTTAAATGGTAAGTGTCACGATCCGGGTATCTGGACGCCATTTCTTACCCATCAGATGCCTCCTAAGGCTGGCTCAGCGCTCCAGGACCGGATCCCATCTGTTATCCTAATGTTCACATTCCTGCATCCTCTCCTGTCTCTCTGAGACGCTGTCACAGTAACGCCTTATTACATCTGGCATGGCGTCTCCCGCGGCCTCCGCCGCCGTCCCTGAGCTTCTGCATGCAGAGTGTCAGAGTGGCGATTACGTCAGCCGCGGCCTCCGCTGTGTCCGCGTGGTTGGATGTGCACTTGTCAGCCTGGCGTCTCCTGTCTCCAGTGGCCGGCGCCGCCATTACTGTTTTCATTACCACATGGATTACAAACCAAACTTCCCTCCAAGTGTCTGCATGGGCGCAGCCATTTTGGATTCTGTCAGCTGATCATTTCCTCCAATCTGTTGTCAGTATTGTTAATCTGCATAATTGCCTAGCCAATCCCTTCCTTGCTGCAGGTATAAATACACTGTGCCTGAGCAAGGAAGGCGTCAGTGCTTTGGTTGTCAAACCTAGTTCCTGTTTGTCTCTCTCCTGTGATTGTCTTCCAGGTTCCAGCTCCTGTCTCAAGACTTCCACCATAGAGACCCGCACCAGCATTCCACCTGCGGTGTAGCCTGACTCTCCAATCCATTGTGGATTCATCTGTTTCCAGCTACAACATTACCTGCTTCCAGCTCAGCTTTCAGCAGAGTACAGCTTCCCTTAAAGGGCCGGTGTCCTTTCTACACTTTACCACTCTCCACCGGTATTATTATTTCTCCGCTCTCAAGTTCTACATTTCAGTTCATATTTCATCGCTCCCAAGTTCATCTATTATTTAACTGGTTCCAGACAGTATCCACTCCGTGCTAACAACAGTCTGGTTCCAGCCAGTATCCACAGCAGCTGTTTTACCTTCAGCAACCCAGCTTTTCCTGGAACACCAGCTGGCACAATCCTGGGTTATCTCCATTGCTACAGTCGGGCCTGGTAAGGACTTTCCATCTAGAAGATCATAAGAACTATCTCACACTACCAGTGCCCTGTGGCTCCTGCCATCCTGTAGTACCCAGGAACTGTATTTATTATTTGCTGACTTTTACGTTTTCTTTTACTGCTGCTGTGTTGCGGAGTTGTCATAATAAACATCATTGACTTTTATCCAAGTTGTCGTGGTCACGCCTTCGGGCAGTTATTATTCATGTTACTTACATGTCCAGGGGTCTGATACAACCTCCCAGGTTCCGGTACATCTCAGCCCCTACAACTGAGGCTGCCTCCCGTCAGCTCAGGCCCTCAGTTGTGACAGTAAGCACTGACCTAATGAATCCAGCCGGAGACCAGGATCAAGCGGCCAGGCCGATGCAAGAACTAGCAGCCCGACTAGAACATCAGGAGGCTGCACAGGGCCACATCATCCGCTGTCTCCAGGATCTCTCTACTCGGCTGGATGGGATTCAGACAACTCTCCGTGGATCAGGCGCATCTGGTGCGTCAACCACAGTGACTCCAGCTATAACCCCACCCACCTTACCCATTTCTGCTCCACGTCTTCATCTTCCAACGCCAGCAAAATTTGACGGATCTCCAAGATTCTGCAGGGGATTTCTCAACCAGTGTGAGATTCAGTTTGAGCTACAACCTGGCAATTTTCCCAGTGACCGTACAAAAATTGCCTACATTATCTCTCTTCTCAGTGGCTCCGCCCTTGACTGGGCATCACCGTTATGGGAGAGGTCCGACACCCTGCTATCTTCTTACACTGCATTCGTGTCAACATTCAGGCGCATCTTCGACGAGCCAGGCCGGGTAACCTCAGCTTCATCCGAGATTCTCCGTTTACGCCAGGGGTCACGTACTGTAGGACAATATCTGATACAGTTCCAGATCCTGGCATCCGAACTGGCATGGAACGACGAGGCCCTGTATGCTGCATTCTGGCATGGCTTATCTGAGCTTATTAAAGATGAGTTAGCTACCAGAGACTTACCTTCTAAGTTAGATGAGCTAATCTCACTCTGCACGAAAGTTGATTTACGTTTCAGAGAGAGAGCAACTGAGCGTGGAAGATCATCTGCTCCAAAATCTTCTGCTCCTCCTCCTCGTCAACTGTCACCATCTAAAGATGAGCCCATGCAAATTGGCCGTTCCCGTTTAACTCCTGCTGAGCGCCGAAGACGCCTCTCTGAGTCTCTTTGTCTTTACTGTGCAGCTCCGTCTCACACCATCAATGCCTGTCCCGAACGTCCGGGAAAACTCCAAACCCTAGCTCGCCCAGGAGAGGGCCGGCTAGGAGTAATGATCTCCTCTCCATCTCCTCATGATTGTAATCTCCCAGTCTCGCTTCAAGTTGCTCAACGTTATCGGAACGTCATTGCCCTCCTTGATTCCGGAGCAGCTGGGAACTTTATTACTGAAGCCTATGTTAAACGGTGGTCCCTACCCACCGAGAGACTTCCTTCCTCCTTTTCCTTAACTGCCGTGGATGGCAGTAAAATTTTTGATACTGTTATTGCTCTAAGGACTCTACCAGTTCGTCTGAGAGTGGGAGTTCTTCATTCCGAACTTATTTCACTTTTAGTGATTCCAAGAGCCACACATCCTGTGGTCCTGGGCCTTCCATGGCTCCGTCTTCACAATCCTACAATTGATTGGACGACTACGCAAATCCTGGCATGGGGTTCCTCCTGTGCAGAGACATGTTTGTTTAAAGTATTGCCTGTCTGTTCTTCCTCCCCCAGGTCGTCTGATGTTCCACCTCCTCCATATCAAGATTTCACGGATGTGTTCAGTAAAGCTTCTGCTGATATCCTTCCTCCTCATAGAGAATGGGACTGCCCGATTGATCTCGTTCCAGGGAAGGTTCCACCTCGAGGCCGAACTTATCCGTTGTCTCTGCCTGAGACGCATTCTATGGAGGAATACATTCAAGAGAACCTAGCAAAGGGGTTCATTCGACCTTCTTCTTCCCCAGCCGGCGCAGGCTTCTTTTTTGTAAAAAAGAAAGATGGTGGTCTGCGGCCGTGCATCGACTACAGAGGTTTGAACGACATTACCATCAAGAACCGTTATCCTTTACCCCTGATTACTGAGCTCTTTGACAGAGTTAGCGGAGCTACCATCTTTACAAAGCTGGACTTGCGAGGTGCATACAATCTCATCCGGATCCGTGAGGGTGACGAGTGGAAGACCGCCTTTAACACCCGTGACGGACATTATGAGTACCTCGTCATGCCCTTCGGATTGAGCAATGCTCCAGCTGTCTTCCAGCATTTTGTCAATGAGATCTTCAGAGACATTCTATACCGTCATGTCGTGGTCTATCTAGACGATATCCTCATTTTTGCCAACGATTTAGAGGAACATCATTTTTGGGTTAAAGAGGTTCTGTCCCGTCTCCGTGTCAATCATCTCTATTGCAAATTAGAAAAATGCGTCTTTGAAGTCAAGTCCATTCCGTTTCTAGGGTACATTGTGTCCGGTTCCGGACTAGAGATGGATCCTGAGAAACTACAAGCAATTCAGAATTGGCCGGTACCCTTAACCCTCAAAGGGGTCCAGAGGTTCTTAGGGTTCGCCAATTATTACCGAAAGTTTATACGAGACTTTTCCACCATTGTGGCGCCTATTACTGCTTTCACCAAGAAGGGTGCTAACCCGTCCAAGTGGTCTGAAGAAGCCATGCAAGCTTTTCATCTTTTAAAACAGAGGTTCATCTCTGCGCCTGTCCTGAAACAGCCTGACATCGACTCTCCTTTCATCCTAGAGGTGGATGCCTCCTCCGTTGGAGTAGGAGCGGTGTTATCTCAGAGGGCTAAAGATGGCCATTTACATCCTTGCAGTTTCTTCTCCCGGAAGTTCTCCCCAGCTGAGCGCAACTATGCCATTGGCGACCAGGAGTTGCTAGCCATCAAGCTCGCTCTAGAAGAGTGGAGGTATCTGTTGGAGGGAGCTTCTCATTTAATCACCATACTTACAGACCACAAGAACCTTTTATACCTGAAGGGCGCACAATGTCTCAACCCTCGTCAGGCCAGATGGGCACTTTTCTTTTCCAGGTTCGACTTTAAACTCCAGTTCTGTCCGGGCTCTCAGAATCGCAAGGCCGATGCCCTTTCCCGCTCATGGGAGCAAGAAAATGAGTCAGAGTCTTCAGACAAGCATCCTATTATAAATCCGTTGGCATTCTCCACGGTAGGGATGGACTCTACTCCCCCATCAGGGAAAAGTTTTGTGAAGCCGATGCTAAGGAAGAAGCTCATGCATTGGGCCCATGCTTCCCGTTTTGCCGGACATACAGGTATCCAAAAAACCCTGGAGTTTATCTCTAGGTCCTATTGGTGGCCAACTCTGAAAAAAGACGTCTTGGAGTTTATTGCATCTTGCCCAAAGTGTGCCCAACATAAAGTATCCCGCCAGTCGCCTGCGGGGCAACTGGTTCCACTATCCGTTCCCCGTCGACCATGGACCCACTTGTCGATGGATTTCATTACAGACTTACCCATGTGCAACAAGTTCAATACCATCTGGGTGGTAGTTGACCGGTTCACCAAGATGGCACACTTCATTCCTCTCACCGGTCTTCCGTCAGCTTCCAAGTTGGCTCAAGTATTCATACAAGAGATCTTCCGACTCCACGGTCTTCCTGAAGAAATTATCTCAGATCGAGGAGTTCAATTCACAGCCAAATTCTGGCGAAGTTTATGTCAAGTCCTCCAAGTCAAGCTAAAGTTTTCCACGGCTTACCATCCTCAGACCAATGGTCAAACCGAGAGGGTGAATCAGGACTTGGAGGCCTTCCTCCGCATCTATGTGTCCTCCTCTCAAGATGACTGGGTTCAATTACTTCCCTGGGCCGAGTTCTGTCATAACAACCAGTATCATTCTTCATCTGCTTCAACACCATTCTTCACTAACTTTGGATTCCACCCTAAAGTCCCTGAGTTCCAACCGCTTCCAGCAACTTCTGTTCCCGCAGTGGATATCACCTTGCATCAGTTTGCCAATATCTGGAAGAGCGTACGATCAGCTCTGCTCAAGGCATCGTTCAGGTACAAGAAGTTTGCGGATAAGAAGCGTCGAGCAGTTCCTGCTCTCAAGGTGGGTGATCGGGTATGGTTATCCACGAAGAATTTGAGGTTAAGAGTTCCCAGTATGAAGTTTGCACCTCGCTATATCGGTCCTTTCAAGATTGAACAAGTCATCAATCCTGTTGCTTACAGACTCCAGTTGCCTCCCTTTTCTAAAAAATACCCAGGACATTCCATGTTTCCCTGTTGAAACCGCTGATCTTGAATCGGTTTCATTCCTCACTTCCTCCAACTCCGAAAGTCCAAACTCAACGAGGCATTGAGTATGAAGTGGCCAAGATCCTGGACTCACGTCACCGTTACGGTCAACTACAGTATCTTATTGACTGGAAGGGTTACGGCCCTGAGGAACGTTCATGGACCAATGCTTCTGATGTCCATGCTCCTGCCTTGGTCCGGAGATTCCATTCCAAGTTTCCTCAAAAGCCAAAGAAGTGTCCTGGGGCCACTCCTAAAGGGGGGGGTGCTGTCACGATCCGGGTATCTGGACGCCATTTCTTACCCATCAGATGCCTCCTAAGGCTGGCTCAGCGCTCCAGGACCGGATCCCATCTGTTATCCTAATGTTCACATTCCTGCATCCTCTCCTGTCTCTCTGAGACGCTGTCACAGTAATGCCTTATTACATCTGGCATGGCGTCTCCCGCGGCCTCCGCCGCCGTCCCTGAGCTTCTGCATGCAGAGTGCCAGAGTGGCGATTACGTCAGCCGCGGCCTCCGCTGTGTCCGCGTGGTTGGATGTGCACTTGTCAGCCTGGCGTCTCCTGTCTCCAGTGGCCGGCGCCGCCATTACTGTTTTCATTACCACATGGATTACAAACCAAACTTCCCTCCAAGTGTCTGCATGGGCGCAGCCATCTTGGATTCTGTCAGCTGATCATTTCCTCCAATCTGTTGTCAGTATTGTTAATCTGCATAATTGCCTAGCCAATCCCTTCCTTGCTGCAGGTATAAATACACTGTGCCTGAGCAAGGAAGGCGTCAGTGCTTTGGTTGTCAAACCTAGTTCCTGTTTGTCTCTCTCCTGTGATTGTCTTCCAGGTTCCAGCTCCTGTCTCAAGACTTCCACCATAGAGACCCGCACCAGCATTCCACCTGCGGTGTAGCCTGACTCTCCAATCCATTGTGGATTCATCTGTTTCCAGCTACAACATTACCTGCTTCCAGCTCAGCTTTCAGCAGAGTACAGCTTCCCTTAAAGGGCCGGTGTCCTTTCTACACTTTACCACTCTCCACCGGTATTATTATTTCTCCGCTCTCAAGTTCTACATTTCAGTTCATATTTCATCGCTCCCAAGTTCATCTATTATTTAACTGGTTCCAGCCAGTATCCACTCCGTGCTAACAACAGTCTGGTTCCAGCCAGTATCCACAGCAGCTGTTTTACCTTCAGCAACCCAGCTTTTCCTGGAACACCAGCTGGCACAATCCTGGGTTATCTCCATTGCTACAGTCGGGCCTGGTAAGGACTTTCCATCTAGAAGATCATAAGAACTATCTCACACTACCAGTGCCCTGTGGCTCCTGCCATCCTGTAGTACCCAGGAACTGTATTTATTATTTGCTGACTTTTACGTTTTCTTTTACTGCTGCTGTGTTGCGGAGTTGTCATAATAAACATCATTGACTTTTATCCAAGTTGTCGTGGTCACGCCTTCGGGCAGTTATTATTCATGTTACTTACATGTCCAGGGGTCTGATACAACCTCCCAGGTTCCGGTACATCTCAGCCCCTACAACTGAGGCTGCCTCCCGTCAGCTCAGGCCCTCAGTTGTGACAGTAAGTATACAGATGTGGATAAATCCACAGGGAACCAGCGCTCAAACCCTATTTGTAGTGGTGAATGATACGGTTATAAAGTGAAACTAAAATCAATAATGAAAAAGCAGGTAATATACTTAAGGTTGTTTATTCTAAGATGCTGAGATACTTTCTTTCCCAACAGGTATAAATTCGGTTTAAAAGTCAATCAGTGATTGGGGCACGCTCCTGGTTTGAGCTTAAATTCTGAAGTGCAAGGTTCAATTGAAAGAACAAATGCTGTAATCTTTGTAAAGTCGAGAAAAAGAAAAAGAAAAATGCCACAAAAAAAGATTAATGATAATATGTACAAAAGTCCAAACGGTTTACAAGTCTATACAGACAGCGGCGTCCCGCTAATCTGTGCTCTGAAGTGAAGGATTCTCTTGTGAAGTGATGAACAGTTGACAGCGGTAGTGTATGCTTTGGTTAGAGTGGAGAATAAGGACCCTGGACTGGCGCTATTCCTCCTGCAGCACGTCCCACAGTAGAGCGCCCGAATCAGGCCCGCTCTGTGGGGCCGCTGACCTGGGGTGTGCGCCTGTCACAGAGGCGAAGTGGACCCGGCCGGAGCTCTCCGAGCGGCTGGCCGCGCCTCTCCTTCTCCTACAGGGACTTACCTTCTCCTTTCCCCTCCGCCTTCCACTCTCCGCTGTCTCGGGCTTCTTCCGTCGCCTGGCAACCGGTTGCTTCCGGAACTATTCGTCCTCAGTCCAATGTAGTATAGATGGGTAGCTCCAACGCGTTTCGACCTGTTAGGGTCTTCCTCTGAATATTCACTACAAAGAAGGACAGTACTGCTAATCCTTTCTGCAAACCATCCGGTCACGTGATCCGGAGTTCCGGAAGCAACCGGTTGCCAGGCGACGGAAGAAGCCCGAGACAGCGGAGAGTGGAAGGCGGAGGGGAAGGGAGAAGGTAAGTCCCTGTAGGAGGAGGAGAGGCGCGGCCAGCCGCTCGGAGAGCTCCAGCCGGGTCCACTTCGCCTCTGTGACAGGCGCACACCCCAGGTCAGCGGCCCCACAAAGCGGGCCTGATTCGGGCGCTCTACTGTGGGACGTGCTGCAGGAGGAATAGCGCCAGTCCAGGGTCCTTATTCTCCACTCTAACCAAAGCATACACTACCGCTGTCAACTGTTCATCACTTCACAAGAGAATCCTTCACTTCAGAGCACAGATTAGCGGGACGCCGCTGTCTGTATAGACTTGTAAACCGTTTGGACTTTAGTACATATTATCATTAATCTTTTTTTGTGGCATTTTTCTTTTTCTTTTTCTCGACTTTACAAAGATTACAGCATTTGTTCTTTCAATTGAACCTTGCACTTCAGAATTTAAGCTCAAACCAGGAGCATGCCCCAATCACTGATTGACTTTTAAACCGAATTTATACCTGTTGGGAAAGAAAGTATCTCAGCATCTTAGAATAAACAACCTTAAGTATATTACCTGCTTTTTCATTATTGATTTTAGTTTCACTTTATAACCGTATCATTCACCACTACAAATAGGGTTTGAGCGCTGGTTCCCTGTGGATTTATCCACATCTGTATACTTATTGTCCATTGTTACTGTTGCAATAAACTGGGTTATTGCTGGGTCTTCCTGGGTCATGACACGGTGTGAAATGGTCACTGAAAAATAAGCCGGGTTGAGTGATCCACCCAGGTAGCTACAAAGGGTCAGACTGCTATGCCCGCACCCCTGGTGGCAGTGAGTGCGGGGTTCATTGTTAAAATTGTTCTTTACAGGTGGCCTACAGATCCCAGCAAGCCTGCCCCAGCATGCTGGCACTTGGAGAACCACAAGTGCCAGCATGCCCGGACATAATGGGCCCGCTGGCACCTGTAGTCCGCCTGTAAAGAATAGTAATATTGTTCTTTACAGGTGGCCTATAGGTCCCAGCAAGCCTGCCCCAGCATGCTGGCACTTGGAGAACCACAAGTGCCAGCATGCCCGGACATAAATGGCCTGCTGGCACCTATTGCCCACCTGTAAAGAAAATATTAAAATAAAAACACCACACAGTCTTAAAAAATAAGTTTTATTGCACAGGGTCTTCACCTGGGGGCGGCGGCCTTTAAGCTCTTTTGCATGGCCGCCGCTTCCCCAGGGCTTCAGGCGTCTTCACCTGGGGGGGGGGGGGCACCTCCCCAGGGCTTCCAGCGTCTTCCTCTGACGTCTTCACCTGGGAGGCGGCGGCCTTAAAGCTCTTTTGCATGGCTGCCGCCTTCCCCAGGGCTTCCAGCGTCTTCACCTGGTGGGCGGCGGCTGCTAAGCTCTTTTGCATAGCCGCCGCCCATCCAGGACTTCCGGCATCTTCAACCTTCAGGAGCTCTTCTCCGCACCTCCTCCGCCATCGGACTGACAGCCGCTCCCTCACGCTGACTTATATAAGTCAGCCAGAGGGGGCGGAGCGATGACGCGGCGAGCCGTGATTGGCTCGCGGCGGCCATCTTCAATTTAAAAAATGACGCTGAGGCGCCATTTTTGAAATGGGTTACCGCTCCGCTGCTCAAACTCTGCACCGCCGCCCGCACTCACGCCGCCCGCTCCACCGCACCCACGCCGCCGCACCCACGCCGCCCGCACCCACGCCGCCAGCACCTCCGCCGCGCCCACAACAGTGATTGACATCGGATCCAGTGACGGATCCGCTGGCCAATCACTGTGGCCTCACTGACAGAGACGTGCTTTCATGGGTTGAAAGCACATCCCTGTGTGAAAGCGGCACCACTAATGGTGCCGCTTTCCCATGATTTTTCAATGGGCTTTTAATGCCCATTGCTAGGCCCCGCCCGTGCCCGCCCCCCGCTCCCCATACCTTTCCCTATCTGACAGGGAGGCACCACGATCGGTGCCTCCCAAACACTTTTACACAGGACTCGGATGATTAGGATAATATAAAGCAAATACTTATGACACAGAATATGTGTCATAAGTATCTTCTTTATATTATTTTAATCAGTAATGACAGGGGAGGCACTGCTTCCCCTGCCTCCCCTGACTGCACGTCCCTGGTCTGCCAGAGGGGGAGGAGGGGCTGCTCCCTCCCTTCTCCTCCCCTCTCCTTCTCAGCTCCTCCCCTCCTAGCCTCACTATCACTGATGCCTGTCGCTGCTGGAGGGAGAGGAGGGGCTGCTCTCTCCCTTCTCCACCCCTGCTGATCAGCTCTGCAGCCCAAATAACAGGGTGTGGTGCCGTCACCATGGGGGTGGAAGGATACAGCAAAAGCATGCATGTACAGTTGCATATTCTGGGTGAGTGCAGACGGCGCTATCTAAATGGGGAAGGGGCTCCTGGGCTCGTTGTTTTCTCACCCCAATCCCTCCTATGTGCCTCCAGGCATATGCAGATAATTTTGGTACGTAATGCCCCATGCAGCCAGTTATGCTTTATGTGGGTCTTATTGTGTAATTATTGTCATCTATCTATAAGCTGCTATAGGATGTGCCCACCTCATTCATGGGGATCTGTCCTCTGCCTTTTGCGGGACCCCCCAGTCCCACATGGTGCAGGTAGGGTTTATGGCAAGGGGGGCCCATCCCAGGCATCCCTCCTTGTATTCACTGACGGGCCAACAAGTGCTGGGACAGTCATCACAGGCTGAGAGACCTATACTGAGGAGTGATCCCTATTATTGCTTGTTCTCGGGTGCTTAATATCTCTGGTATCATAGGGATCTATTTACTAAGCCTTGGTTGGAGATAAAGTCGACAGAGATAAAGTACCAGCCAATCAGCTCCTAACTGTCATTTTTCAAACGCAGCCTGTAACATGTTAGTTAGGAGCCGATTGGCTGGTACTTTATCTCCGTTGAATTTATCTCCATCCAAGGCTTAGTAAATAGACCCCATAGGGTCTTATTCACAGGGATGTGTTGCTGTCAGTGAGGTGCTGCTGTCAGTGAGGCAGGGATGTTCTGCTGTCAGTGAGGCAGGGATGCGCTGCTGTCAGTGAGGTAGGGATGCACTGCTGTCAGTGAGGCAGGGATGTGCTGCTGTCAGTGAGGCAGGGATGCACTGCTGTCAGTAAGGCGCTGCTGTCAGTGAGGCAGGGATGTTCTGATGTCAGTGAGGCAGGGATGTGCTGCCGCCAGTAAGGCAGGGATGCGCTGCTGTCAGTGAGGTAGGGATGCGCTGCTGTCAGTGAGGCAGGGATGTGCTGCCGCCAGTAAGGCAGGGATGCGCTGCTGTCAGTGAGGTAGGGATACACTGCTGTCAGTGAGGCAGAGATGTGCTGCTGCCAGTGAGGTAGGGATGCACTGTTGTCAGTGAGGCAGGGATGTGCTGCTGTCATGACAGTGAGGCAGGGATGTGCTTCTGCCAGTGAGGCAGGGATGCACTGCTGTCGGTGAGGCATGGATGGGCTGCTGTCTGTCAGGCAGGGATGGGCTGCTGTCAGTGAGGTGGGGATGAGCTGCTGACGGTGAGGTGGGGATGTGCTGCTGTCAGTGAGGCAGCTGTCAGTGACGTAGGGATGTGCTGCTGTCGGTGAGGCGGGATGCACTGCTGTCGGTGAGGCAGGGAAACGCTGCTGTCAGTAAGGTAGGGATGCACTGTTGTCAGTGAGGCAGGGATGTGCTGCTGTCAGTGAGGTGGGATGTGCTTCTGTCAGTGAGGCAGGGATGCGCTGCTGTCGGTGAGGCAGAGATGTGCTGCTGTCAGTGAGGTGGGATGTGCTTCTGTCAGTGAGGTGGGGATGTACTGCTGTCGGTGAGGTGGGATGTGCTGCTGTCGGTGAGGTGGGATGTGCTTCTGTCAGTGAGGCAGGGATGCGCTGCTGTCGGTGAGGCAGGGGTGGGCTGCTGTCTGTCAGGCAGGGATGGGCTGCTGTCAGTGAAGTGGGGATGAGCTGCTGTCGGTGAGGTGGGATGTGCTTCTGTCAGTGAGGTGGGGATGTACTGCTGTCAGTGAGGTGGGATGTGCTTCTGTCAGTGAGGTGGGGATGTGCTGCTGTCAGTGAGGTGGGATGTGCTGCTGTCGGTGAGGTGGGATGTGCTTCTGTCAGTGAGGTGGGGATGTACTGCTGTCTGTGAGGTGGGATGTGCTGCTGTCGGTGAGGTGGGATGTGCTTCTGTCAGTGAGGCAGGGATGCGCTGCTGTCGGTGAGGCAGGGGTGGGCTGCTGTCTGTCAGGCAGGGATGGGCTGCTGTCAGTTAAGTGGGGATGAGCTGCTGTCGGTGAGGTGGGGATGAGCTGCTGTTGGTGAGGTGGGGATGTGCTGCTGTCAGTGAGGTGGGGATGTGCTGCTGTCAGTGAGGTAGCGATGTGCTGCTGTCAATGTTGCAGTGGTGTGCTGCTTCACTGTCAGAACTGTAGTGTCTCTGTGAGCGATGCTAGTGTCTATGCTGGACATACAGTACACGTTCAAACAAAATGCCTGTCAGACCGACATTTTATCTGATCCTGCAGATATCCAGAACATACACTGTGAGATCTCTGATATTGATGCGTTGCACCTGGGGAGGAGACATTTTCCCATTGATTGATTGAAATTTCCCATATGAAGGAACAGGGTAAATGTTTGCCGGTCAGCCGAGATCGGGCATAAAAAAATGGATTTGGAGAGAAATTCTGATGATCTGCCATGCACAATGGTTCGATATTTTCGGTTGGGTTGGCCACATACACGCTACGATTATCTGGACATTTCACCCAATATCAACGTTTTGGTCAGATAATCGAAGCATGTATGCCCAGCAATACAGTTGGATTTGTTTACAGATGGTGTTGTGGTAGTTGTAAGGGTATCCGGTCCTTAGGTCGACAGTACTTAGGTCGACACTTACTAGGTTGACCACTATTGGTCAACATGAATTAGGTCGACATGGCTATAGTTTCTCAAATTTTTTCACATTTTTTGAGCTTTTTCATAGTTTACGATCCACGTGGCCTACAATTGGGAACATAACCTGTGCCGAGTGCAGCAGTAGCGGAGCGAGACACCTTGCCCGAAGCAAGGGGACACGGTGCACTAATTGGGGTTCCTGGTCACTTTATGAAGTATACGACACCAAAAATCATAAAAAACTCATGTCGACCTTTTTCCATATAGTCCTTGTTCATGTCGACCTAGTGACCATGTTGACCTTTTTCAGGTGTCGATCTAGTCACTGTCGACCAATAGTGGTCGTCCTAATGACTGTCGATCTAGTTACTGTCTATGTTATGATCCACACTCGTTGTAAGTAGTGCAGGTGTACGGTTATGCTGGAAACTTGTGGTTGCTGGAGAATGCTTCTGAGAATAAAGCATCCTGCCCCGTCACCAGTCCCCACCCCTCAAGACACCCCATCCCCATTAGGGCTGCTATCAGAAATTCCCCGGGCTGGTTTTCAAAACCAATCCACCCCTGGAAATGGTGCAGTGTAAATGGCGAGACCTGGGTTATCCAACCCAGGTCATGCCAAAAGATGCTGATTAGAGCTTCTGGGGCATAATGTCATCTGCAGGAGCCCTGCAGAACATACATAGGTGCAGCATGGCTACCTGGGCAGAGAGCTGATGAATATCAGGGTATAGGAGAAAATCAGGCGGCAGATGATAGGAACTGTCAAAGATGCCACTGTATATAAGAACATCTCCCAGATCCTGGCATCCAGAGGCATTAAGAGATTACAGCAGCAGGATGCAAATGAGCTCAAGGCATTGCAGAAACAGTCACCAAGGTGCACGATCACAACCGCAAGAAAAGTGGTGCTAGATACATGGACTGGCCCTACTCTTACCTCTGCTACAGTGTATTTGGCAACTCAGCACTGACCAACCCTATATCCCTATCACAGGTGCTTTCAGAGAGGAGGGGGCGCATGTGCAGTCTCTGATTGGTCCCCCTCCTCTCTGGCAGTGCACTAGACTCTAGCATTGTGCCTGGGATGCGTTTCTGGGATATCTCTATTGCACTTGCATGAAGCACAGGAAAATAGCCGTTTTCCAAGTGATTTTTGCAGTTCTGCAGCAAGCACTGGGCCGACAGAGATATGAGTATAGTTAAATGGGTGAAGGGTGTGCGGTGTGGGACCTCCCTGGACCCAGGGAGGTCCCACACCGCACACCCTTCACCCATTATAGATACACCAGTGATCCCTACCCTCCTCCAGCTGTGCCAGTACCCAAATGCCTACCGGTGGAAACTGAGGCCAGTACCCAATACAACCTGCACAGAACCCAATGCAGCCAACCATTACAACTGCTTGTGATAATAAACAATATCAGCTGTGCTAATGGTGCTTATATGAAATAGCGCCTCTTAATGTATGTCTATTTATGTGTTTACACATAATAACAATAACTTTGGTCTCGAATTCTCGTCTACCAGAAGTAAGGAAATTATCATATATTTGAATCCAGAAATATTCATTGAGGATCAAAAAATACATTCACGGACTCATACAAAAAAAAGGCAGTGGAATTAACACTTTATCACATAACAGCAATCACCACAATAACTGGATAAGGAACATCCCAGGAGGCCAATTTAGAAGACTCCGAAGAAACTCCTCTCAAATTGAAACATATTTAAAACAAAGTAAAAGCATGAAAGAAACATTTACACAGAAAGGATACAACGAAGACACGTTACAAAAAGAAATAAACAACATTGCTGAACTAGATACTGTAGAAAGGAACTGATACAATATAAACAAAAACGTATCCAAAACAATTACAGTACAGCAATAGTGACACAATTTAACAGTCAACATCAAGCTTATGGAGCAATAATAAATAAGCATTGGCACATTCTGCTTGGACAATAAACTAACACCATTTATAAAAGACAAACCACAAATAATATACTGTATATAAAAAAAAGCACAAAATTTTAAACAGAATCTAATCAAAATGTACATTGCACCAAAGAGGGAGAAATTAAAAGAGAACAATGGTAGTTATTACTGTTTAAAATGCATTTCATGCTAAACAACTAAGCAAACATCAAGTCAACCTGTGAGAGAATTCGAATCAAAAATAACAAAAAAATAAATAGCAAATAAAAGATAAAATTTAGTGTGACACCGAAGGTCTATTATATATGTTGGAGTGTCAGTGTGGTTACCAATATATTGATCAAACCAAAAGAAAACTAAAAACAAAAATTTCAGAGCACATACTCAACATAAAAAAAGGTTTGGAGACGCACAGTGTTTCAAAACATTATTTGGATCATCACAACAAAGATCCATGAAATCTTAAGTTTATAGGCATACAAAAGGTGAACATTAATTGGAAAATAGGTGACATATTGTATCACAGGATTTGAAAAGAAACAAAACAAGGTGGATCTATCTTATGGACACGCTAAATCCTAATGGGCTGAATATCAATATAGAATTTAATGCTTTTTTTTATAACTTTTTCTTAATTTTTAGATTTCTTTTTCTTAATTTTTTGATAACCCACTCCATGCTTTAGTTACAACACATTTTAATTCATAGTAATATTAGAATTACACATCACCTGAAACCTCTTCTTATATAAAGGAAAGGGGAAAAAAGATAGAGG
Organism: Pseudophryne corroboree; assembly: GCF_028390025.1. Lineage (NCBI taxonomy): Eukaryota > Metazoa > Chordata > Amphibia > Anura > Myobatrachidae > Pseudophryne > Pseudophryne corroboree. The sequence continues at coordinate 321,489,595 of NC_086449.1, read as the reverse complement.
AATTCTCCTAAACAGGAACATAAGGCAGCCGCCTTTTTAACCTTAATTTCCATTTTTTTAATAAAGTTTTTTTTACTATATAAAGGAAACCAGAGCATCTAGTAATCATCCTTGATAAAGGTCTTCACGTCTGAAACGCGTTGGGCAACCATAGCATCCAATACTAACAACAGCGGAGGAGAGATTGTGAACACCGCCAGCCGCCGACGGGCGTACGGAGGACCGCACACAGAGGGAACCATCCGCCAGCGCTACACCACACTGCCGCACTGAGAGAAACCGCTGACACGGAATCTCTAGCAGACAGCGCCACAGGTACTTTTAGATAGGGAAAGTTAGCGATTACCAATGTACCCACTGCTCCATTCTAAATGGCACCATGGGAACCTCCTCCTCACAACGGACACTAAGAATTTAATAAAAGAGCTGTTTACATTAATTTAACCATGCTTCTTTTACAGGTTTTGCTTAAACACATATATAGACATACTGTCAAGTGCTCTAAATATATTTTATGTACAACTGCTTGTGAGATGGAATCCTCCATCAGTGATGACTCCATATGCTAACATCACTGTTATGACCACTGTTATGTTTATTTTATATACTCAGTCTTCTAAGTGCAATTTATGTACTTGCTGGTACCTTAAAGATGGCAAATTTATCTTGCGTTAGTGCAGTTTGCTAACTTATACCTTATTTATGGTGGAAGCAATTATGAATGTATTGAGCTTAGCTCCCTGTCCCGACCATACACACTGTAATATCGGCCTTTGCCCAATATCACTTATTGCGGATATTTTAACAAATGTAACATGCTTTCCGTAAATGTATGCCTAATTTATCTATTTATGTTGGCAAAATACATAATTAATAGTAGATCAGCTACTATACTATTATAGCAAATACATTTACAACCGTCCAGGTATTAGATAAAACTGTAGATTTCTTACTGTTGCAAATGCCCAACAGGACCCACAATAAGAGCCTTGATTCTTAACATGTGTCACACATTTGGAATCCCTCCAGTCAACATGCTCAGGAAGATCAGTGTGTGTTCCATAGCTGTATGTGGGAACATTGGATGGCAATTCTGATGAAAGAAGGCAGCCCCTTTTCTTCAGTTCTTTGCCTGTCTAAAGTATAATTAGAGTCATATGAATAATTAAAGTGATATACACTAAACGTCTGCCAGTGGCTGCTACACATATCATACCTAGGGAGTCATTCAGATCTGATCACTAGGCAGCAATTTTTGTGGTCCTGCGATCAGATAGTCGCCACTTACAGGGGCAGTGTATTTTTGCCGTGCAATTGTGCAATTGCATGTGTAGCAGAGCTGTACAAACAGATTTTGTGCAGTCTCTGTGCAGCCCAGGATTTAATCTTCCACTGCCATCACATCAGGATGATCGGGGCCGGATGTGACGTCAGACACCCTCCCTGAAAACGCCTGAGCCCGTCTGCGTTTTTCCGGACACTCCCGGAAAACAGTCAGTTGCCACCCACAAATGGTCTCTACCTGTCAATCTCCTTGCAAATGCCCTTACAAATGGATTCTTAGCACCATCCGGTCACAGGGCGCCAATGCCCATTGCAGTCTTGTGATGCACTGGTGCAGTGCGGTGCATACGCATGCACAGTTGGGATCTGATCGCCCGCTGTGTGAAAACGCACAGCAGCGATCAGATATGAATGACCCCCTTAGTTGTGACGATTTGCACTTGTGAGACATTTTGGCTTCTTGCTTGTATTAGAATTGTTATTATTCACTGCATTGTTTGTGTATGCCCAACACACAGCAAAACTGTAAACTCAGTATTTGCAGATGATATTCTCCTGTGTGCACACAGATCCAGCATCTCTGACCCTTACTAGGTAGTGGCATCTGTTTTTATCTCAGGTTGAACAATAGAAAGCTCAGCACTGAAAAAACAGTATTCATATTATCTGGGACAAGGGCTAAACAACTTGTAAAGTGTAGATTAGCATAGCTACATATTAAGGCCAGCTCCGATCCTAATCTGAAACCAGTGTCCAAATATAAATGTCAGGTATATGGGTTGATTCCTACATACAGCATTGCTAAATTTGCTGATAGCCCTGACAGCCAATGCCAGTGCTGACTGGAATGTTGGCATCATTCAACATGTCAACAGACATCATGTCAACAATCTCCGCTGTTGCTGGCACCAGGTAAGTAACTGCTGTGCCACCAGGTACATTAGGTTAACATTTTATCATGTAAGCAAGTCATCCATCTAGACATGATGAACATCAACATGTGAACTGTCACCCCAACAGGTGTAGTATGGTATGCCGGCAGCCGGGGTCCCGGCGGCCAGCATACCGGCGCCGAAATCCCGACACCCGGCATACCGACACCTTTTCTCCCTCTTGGGGGTCCACGACCCCCCTGGAGGGAGAATATATAGCGTGGCTGCCGGCATACCAAACTACACCTGTTGGGGTGACAGTTCACATGTTGATGTTCATCATGTCTAGATGGATGACTTGCTTACATGATAAAATGTTAACCTAATGTACCTGGTGGCACAGCAGTTACTTACCTGGTGCCAGCAACAGCGGAGATTGTTGACATGATGTCTGTTGACATGTTGAATGATGCCAACATTCCAGTCAGCACTGGCATTGGCTGTCAGGGCTATCAGCAAATTTAGCAATGCTGTATGTAGGAATCAACCCATATACCTGACATTTATATTTGGACACTGGTTTCAGGTTAGTATCGGAGCTGGCCTTAATATGTAGCTATGCTAATCTACACTTTACAAGTTGTTTAGCCCTTGTCCCAGATAATATGAATACTGTTTTTTCAGTGCTGAGCTTTCTATTGTTCAACCTGAGATAAAAACAGATGCCACTACCTAGTAAGGGTCAGATATGCTGGATCTGTGTGCACACAGGAGAATATCATCTGCACATACTGTGAGTTTACAGTTTTGCTGTGTGTTGGGCATACACAAACAATGCAGTGAATAATAACAATTCTAATGCAAGCAAGAAGCCAAAATGTCTCACAAGTGCAAATCGTCACAACTAAGGGGGTCATTCATATCTGATCGCTGCTGTGCGTTTTCGAACAGTCACCACATGTTTAGAGCAACTATCCATATCTATAAAATTTTCCTCTAGCCTAAGGTAGTTTCAAATGTCTGTTATTTCATATTATAAGTACTGCATGTGTGTAACTGTAATACAGTATATTTGTTTGATTGATGTACATGGCTAAGAATCCACAAAATGGCTGCATCCACTGGGTGTATAAATCATAAATGCCCAGGAAATGTGTGTGTGCGTGCGTGTGTGTGTGTGTATGTGTGTGTGTGTGTGTGATTTTGTAAGCCAAATATAGAAGTAAAATGATGTCTGTATCCCTATTGGAAGTGCTACACTTACTGAGAATACATATGATTTCCCAGCAGGCGGATTGCTGGCTGTCCATATCCCACTAGTGGCAACCTGCCCGCCAGAATGCCGTCAGTGTGGCGCAAAGAGTCCCCTTTTGGGCTTGCTGCGCTCTCCATGCTGCGAGTTTGGTGGATCGCTGTGCTCGCTACAGGATCTATTCCCACTCTATGGGTGTCGTGGACACCCATGAGTGGGAATAGTCCTGTTTTGCTAGAATTCTGGCTGGCGCATTTGCTGGCTGGCGGGATTCCGGCGTCGGTATCCTGACTGGCAGGATCCCGGCAACCGGCAAATTGAACAGATCCCACTTACTATACATATGCATTCTACTATTGTACTTAGCTTGTGCTTGCACCCACATCACACACCTCTCCAAGAGCAGGGTCACAAGTGCAATTTACATGCAACTCAAAATTCTACTTTGTTTACTGTGAATAACCAATAAATCAGGCCCATGGAGTGTCATGCGATGGTTTTGTTTCTTCAATATCCTGCATTTTTCTAATATATCTCTTAGAAATGATGATTATCAAGGAATATTTTTCAGTAGACTGGATTTGCCTACCCATGCTCTGTACTTCTGCTAAGCTCTGCAATTGTATTTATCTCAGTTTTTATAAAACCCTCTGTTTTTTTATATTTACTGCATACACCTTGTGGCACCTTATAAATAAAAGGTAATAATAATAATAATAATAATAATAATACAGATTTAAAATAATCTTACCATATCTGCAAAATGATTCATGGCCATTCTATAGGTGGAGAGACCTTGGTCAGCCAACTCATTATGCTTCTGTACCTTATGCCAAGTGTCTTCCCAAGTTTGTCTTCGTAATAACTCCTCGTCCATATTAGCATAAGTTTTTCCTGTTGTATAATATTGTGAAATAATCTTTATTGGCTTGTCAATAAAATGTGTTAGGAATTGTCAGTCACAGAACCAGTTGGAATCAGTTATACAGGTTGAATATGTTAGAAGAACAAAACTCTATACTTGCATATAATAATATATACCTGCTAATGATGTCCAAGTTACAGTAGTAGTACATTTAAAGTTTAAGCCTGAAAACTGATGCAAAGATTGTGATCTGTGCTTAAAAATACAAGGGGGGTTATTCAATTTGTCCCGATGGTGCCGGGTGATAAGTATCGCCGCCGGGGGCTATTTAATTGGCCCCGATAAGCCGGCGCGTGCTGCGGTTTATCGGGGGTTTTGCTTCACCTGCCTCTGGCAGGCGAAGAAAAATGCCCGATAACAGCCCCGTTTTCATCCGTAATCAGGGCTATTTCACCCGAAAACACACAGGTTTCATTGAACCTGTTATTTCACCAGAAAACACACAGGTTTCATTGAACCTGTGTGTTTACGGATGAAAAAGCAGGTTATACCGGCAGCGCTAATTAAATAGCCCGACCGCAGCACCCGAAGAAACATCGGTTTTTTTTTACTCCCGATGTCTCTTCGGGCCAAACTGAATATCCCCCAAGGAGTTTAAAAGCCCATACACACTAAATGAGTCCCTGCTGACGCCGATATTGGTAACGGCGGGGTGCCGGCATTGGAAAGTGCATACACACTTGCCGATGACAGCAGGGAAGGGAGCGACTGCAGGGGGGTTACAACTAGAGATGTGCACTTGAAATTTTTCGGGTTTTGTGTTTTGGTTTTGGGTTCGGTTCCGCGGCCGTGTTTTGGGTTCGACCGCGTTTTGGCAAAACCTCACCGAATTTTTTTTGTCGGATTCGGGTGTGTTTTGGATTCGGGTGTTTTTTTCAAAAAACCCTAAAAAACAGCTTAAATCATAGAATTTGGGGGTCATTTTGATCCCAAAGTATTATTAACCTCAAAAACCATAATTTCCACTCATTTTCAGTCTATTCTGAACACCTCACACCTCACAATATTATTTTTAGTCCTAAAATTTGCACCGAGGTCGCTGGATGACTAAGCTAAGCGACCCTAGTGGCCGACACAAACACTGTGCCCATCTAGGAGTGGCACTGCAGTGTCACGCAGGATGGCCCTTCCAAAAAACACTCCCCAAACAGCACATGACGCAAAGAAAAAAAGAGGCGCAATGAGGTAGCTGTGTGAGTAAGCTAAGCGACCCTAGTGGCCGACACAAACACCTGGCCCATCTAGGAGTGGCACTGCAGTGTCACGCAGGATGGCCCTTCCAAAAAACACTCCCCAAACAGCACATGACGCAAAGAAGAAAAAAAGAGGCGCAATGAGGTAGCTGTGTGAGTAAGCTAAGCGACCCTAGTGGCCGACACAAACACCTGGCCCAACTAGGAGTGGCACTGCAGTGTCACGCAGGATGGCCCTTCCAAAAAACACTCCCCAAACAGCACATGACGCAAAGAAAAATGAAAGAAAAAAGAGGTGCAAGATGGAATTGTCCTTGGGCCCTCCCACCCACCCTTATGTTGTATAAACAGGACATGCACACTTTAACCAACCCATCATTTCAGTGACAGGGTCTGCCACACGACTGTGACTGAAATGACGGATTGGTTTGGACCCCCACCGAAAAAGAAGCAATTAATCTCTCCTTGCACAAACTGGCTCTACAGAGGCAAGATGTCCACCTCATCATCATCCTCCGATATATCACCGTGTACATCCCGCTCCTCACAGATTATCAATTCGTCCCCACTGGAATCCACCATCTCAGCTCCCTGTGTACTTTGTGGAGGCAATTGCTGCTGGTCAATGTCTCCACGGAGGAATTGATTATAATTCATTTTAATGAACATCATCTTCTCCACATTTTCTGGAAGTAACCTCGTACGCCGATTGCTGACAAGGTGAGCGGCGGCACTAAACACTCTTTCGGAGTACACACTTGTGGGAGGGCAACTTAGGTAGAATAAAGCCAGTTTGTGCAAGGGCCTCCAAATTGCCTCTTTTTCCTGCCAGTATAAGTACGGACTGTCTGACGTGCCTACTTGGATGCGGTCACTCATATAATCCTCCACCATTCTTTCAATGGGGAGAGAATCATATGCAGTGCCAGTAGACGACATGGCCGTAATCGTTGGCAGGTCCTTCAGTCCGGACCAGATGTCAGCATCAGCAGTCACTCCAGACTGCCCTGCATCACCGCCAGCGGGTGGGCTCGGAATTCTGAGCCTTTTCCTCGCACCCCCAGTTGCGGGAGAATGTGAAGGAGGAGATGTTGACAGGTCGCGTTCTGTTTGACTTGACAATTTTCTCACCAGCAGGTCTTTGAACCCCAGCAGACTTGTGTGTGCCGGAAAGAGAGATCCAAGGTAGGTTTTAAATCTAGGATCGAGCACGGTGGCCAAAATGTAGTGCTCTGATTTCAACAGATTGACCACCCGTGAATCCTTGTTAAGCGAATTAAGGGCTCCATCCACAAGTCCCACATGCCTAGCGGAATCGCTCTGTGTTAGCTCCTCCTTCAATGTCTCCAGCTTCTTCTGCAAAAGCCTGATGAGGGGAATGACCTGACTCAGGCTGGCAGTGTCTGAACTGACTTCACGTGTGGCAAGTTCAAAGGGCAGTAGAACCTTGCACAACGTTGAAATCATTCTCCACTGCGCTTGAGACAGGTGCATTCCACCTCCTATATCGTGCTCAATTGTATAGGCTTGAATGGCCTTTTGCTGCTCCTCCAACCTCTGAAGCATATATAGGGTTGAATTCCACCTCGTTACTACTTCTTGCTTCAGATGATGGCAGGGCAGGTTCAGGCATTCTTGGTGGTGCTCCAGTCTTCTGTACGTGGTGCCTGTACGCCGAAAGTGTCCCGCAATTCTTCTGGCCACCGACAGCATCTCTTGCACGCCCCTCTCGTTTTTTAAATAATTCTGCACCACCAAATTCAAGGTATGTGCAAAACATGGGACGTGCTGGAATTTGCCCATATTTAATGCACACACAATATTGCTGGTGTTGTCCGATGCCACAAATCCACAGGAGAGCCCAATTGGGGTAAGCCATTCCGCGATGATCTTCCTCAGTTGCCGTAAGAGGTTTTCAGCTGTGTGCGTATTCTGGAAACCGGTGATACAAAGCGTAGCCTGCCTAGGAAAGAGTTGGCGTTTGCGAGATGCTGCTACTGGTGCCGCCGCTGCTGTTCTTGCGGCGGGAGTCCATACATCTACCCAGTGGGCTGTCACAGTCATATAGTCCTGACCCTGCCCTGCTCCACTTGTCCACATGTCCGTGGTTAAGTGGACATTGGGTACAGCTGCATTTTTTAGGACACTGGTGACTCTTTTTCTGAGGTCTGTGTACATTTTCGGTATCGCCTGCCTAGAGAAATGGAACCTAGATGGTATTTGGTACCGGGGACACAGTACCTCCAACAAGTCTCTAGTTGGCTCTGCAGTAATGATGGATACCGGAACCACGTTTCTCACCACCCAGGATGCCAAGGCCTCAGTTATCCGCTTTGCAGCAGGATGACTGCTGTGATATTTCATCTTCCTCGCAAAGGACTGTTGGACAGTCAATTGCTTGGTGGAAGTAGTAAAAGTGGTCTTACGACTTCCCCTCTGGGATGACCATCGACTCCTAGCAGCAACAACAGCAGCGCCAGCAGCAGTAGGCGTTACACGCAAGGATGCATCGGAGGAATCCCAGGCAGGAGAGGACTCGTCAGAATTGCCAGTGACATGGCCTGCAGGACTATTGGCATTCCTGGGGAAGGAGGAAATTGACACTAAGGGAGTTGGTGGGGTGGTTTGCGTGAGCTTGGTTACAAGAGGAAGGGATTTACTGGTCAGTGGACTGCTTCCGCTGTCGCCCAAAGTTTTTGAACTTGTCACTGACTTATTATGAATGCGCTGCAGGTGACGTATAAGGGAGGATGTTCCGAGGTGGTTAACGTCCTTACCCCTACTTATTACAGCTTGACAAAGGCAACACACGGCTTGACAAATGTTGTCCGCATTTCTGTTGAAATACTTCCACACCGAAGAGCTGATTTTTTTGGTATTTTCACCAGGCATGTCAATGGCCATATTCCTCCCACGGACAACAGGTGTCTCCCCGGGTGCCTGACTTAAACAAACCACCTCACCATCAGAATCCTCCTTGTCAATTTCCTCCCCAGCGCCAGCAACACCCATATCCTCCTCATCCTGGTGTACTTCAACACTGACATCTTCAATCTGACTATCAGGAACTGGACTGCGGGTGCTCCTTCCAGCACTTGCAGGGGGCGTGCAAATGGTGGAAGGCGCATGCTCTTCACGTCCAGTGTTGGGAAGGTCAGGCATCGCAACCGACACAATTGGACTCTCCTTGTGGATTTGGGATTTCAAAGAACGCACAGGTCTTTGCTGTGCTTTTGCCAGCTTGAGTCTTTTCATTTTTCTAGCGAGAGGCTGAGTGCTTCCATCCTCATGTGAAGCTGAACCACTAGCCATGAACATAGGCCAGGGCCTCAGCCGTTCCTTGCCACTCCGTGTGGTAAATGGCATATTGGCAAGTTTACGCTTCTCCTCCGACAATTTTATTTTAGATTTTTGAGTCCTTTTTTTACTGATATTTGGTGTTTTGGATTTTACATGCTCTGTACTATGACATTGGGCATCGGCCTTGGCAGACGACGTTGATGGCATTTCATCGTCTCGGCCATGACTAGTGGCAGCAGCTTCAGCACGAGGTGGAAGTCGATCTTGATCTTTCCCTATTTTTGGAACCTCAACATTTTTGTTCTCCATATTTTAATAGGCACAACTAAAAGGCACCTCAGGTAAACAATGGAGATGGATGGATACTAGTATACTTATGGATGACGAGCGACTGCCGACACAGAGGTAGCTACAGCCGTGGACTACCGTACTGTGTCTGCTGCTAATATAGACTGGATGATAATGAGATAAAATTAAAATATATATATATATCACACTAGTACTGCAGCCGGACAGGTATATATTATGTAATGACGGACCTGCTGGACACTGTCTGTCAGACTCAGCACTGCAGACTCCTAAAGTAAGCTACTAGTATCAAGAAGATAGAAAAAAAAAAACCACGGGTAGGTGGTATACAATTATGGATGGACGAGCGACTGCCGACACAGAGGTAGCTACAGCCGTGGACTACTGTACTGTGTCTGCTGCTAATATAGACTGGATGATAATGAGATAAAATTAAAATATATATATATATCACACTAGTACTGCAGCCGGACAGGTATATATTATGTAATGACGGACCTGCTGGACACTGTCTGTCAGACTCAGCACTGCAGACTCCTAAAGTAAGCTACTAGTATCAAGAAGATAGAAAAAAAAAAACCACGGGTAGGTGGTATACAATTATGGATGGACGAGCGACTGCCGACACAGAGGTAGCTACAGCCGTGGACTACCGTACTGTGTCTGCTGCTAATATAGACTGGATGATAATGAGATAAAATTAAAATATATATATATATCACACTAGTACTGCAGCCGGACAGGTATATATTATGTAATGACGGACCTGCTGGACACTGTCTGTCAGCACTGCAGACTCCTAAAGTAAGCTACTAGTATCAAGAAGATAGAAAAGAAAAAAAAACCACGGGCAGGTGGTATACAATTATGGATGGACGAGCGACTGCCGACACAGAGGTAGCTACAGCCGTGGACTACCGTACTGTGTCTGCTGCTAATATAGACTGGATGATAATGAGATAAAATTAAAATATATATATATCACACTAGTACTGCAGCCGGACAGGTATATATTATGTAATGACGGACCTGCTGGACACTGTCTGCAGAATGCGTTTATAAAAACACCACACGACGAGTGTTTAACTTTTTCAGGCAGACAATCACAATATACTGGTGGTCAGCAGACAATCACAATATACTGGTGGTCAGTGGTCACTGGTCAGTCACACTGGCAGTGGCACTCTGGCAGCAAAAGTGTGCACTGTACTTAAAATATGTACTCCTGCTATAACTGCTCCCCAGTCTCCCCCACAATTAAGCTGTGTGAGCAGTGAGCACTCAGCACAGTCAGATAATGATATACAGTATTACATATGATGCAGCACACTGGGCTGAGCACAGATATGGTATGTGACTGTGTCACACTGTGTATCGTTTTTTTGTCAGGCAGAGAACGGATTAATTAAACTGGTGGTCACTGGTCACACTATCAGCAGCAAGTAGTACTCCTCCTAATAATATGCTCCCCAAAATTAGTGTCTCTCTCTAGTACTCTAGTCTAAACGGAGAGGACGCCAGCCACGTCCTCTCCCTATCAATCTCAATGCACGTGTGAAAATGGCGGCGACGCGCGGCTCCTTATATAGAATCCGAGTCTCGCGATAGAATCCGAGCCTCGCGAGAATCCGACAGCGGGATGATGACGTTCGGGCGCGCTCGGGTTAACCGAGCAAGGCGGGAAGATCCGAGTCGCTCGGCCCCGTGTAAAAAAACCTGAAGTTCGGGCGGGTTCGGATTCCGAGGAACCGAACCCGCTCATCACTAGTTACAACACCAATACTGCATCTGCAGAATGGCTGTTCTTAACGAGGACCTCCACAATCTGTACATGTTCAGACAAGGGAGGGGGTCGTTAACGATGCGTGGGAGGGCGTATCGTTAACGAGATTGAGTGCAAACACTGGACGAGATTGTAAAAGATCTTGCTCAGGTTGGCCCTTCTGAGAGACATCTTTTACTTTCTCATCTAGTGTGTATTGGCCTTAACCCAATAATTATCATTTGTCCCATGTATTTGTCTAATATAAGTATTAAGAGTTTTTTTACTGAAGGACCTTCCTTACTATCAGTGACGGTGACAGTAATGGTGTGTACAGACGGTGAGATTTTTTCTTACGATTTTGACTATATAGTCAAAATCGTAAGAAAAGTTAGTGCAGATCACAAGATGTTATGCCACTTGCGATCCCGATTCGATCCTGATGCGCGGTCCCGCCAGGTCAGTATTGCAAGAAAAGATAGACTGTGCAGGCAAGTCAATCCTTGCTCGATCGGTGTACTATCTAGTTCATCTCACATGTCAATTAAATCTCACATAAGCCAAAATCTCACATAAGCCAAAATTGTAAGCACACTTAGTCCATATCTCAAGAAAAGTTAGTCAAAATCGGTGGTATTGGGCTCCGGGGAGTTCAGGGGAAATCGCAAAGTGAAAATCGGGCATAACAAGGATCTCACCATGGCCCTCATTCCGAGTTGTTAGCTCGCTAGCTGCTTTTAGCAGCATTGCACACGCTAGGCCACTGCCCTCTGGGAGTGTATCTTAGCTTAGCAGAATAGCGAACGAAAGAGTAGCAGAATTGCGAATAAATAATTCTTAGCAGTTTCTGAGTAGCTCGAGACTTACTCCTACACTGCGATCAGCTCAGCCCGTTTCGTTCCTGGTTTGAAGTCACAAACACGCCCTGCATTCGGCCAGCCACTCCCCCGTTTCTCCAGACACTCCCGCGTTTTATACTGGCACGCCTGCGTTTTTCAGCACACTCCCAGAAAACGGTCAGTTTCCGCCCAGAAACACCCACTTCCTGTCAATCACACTTCAATCACTTCAACGATGAAAATTCTTAGTTCGGACGTGAGTAAATTGTGTGCTAAAATACTTAGCGCATGCGCGCTGCGTACCATGCGCATGCGCATTTTTGCCTTAATCTCTCCGTTGCGAAAATCGTCAACGAGCGATCAACTCGGAATGACCCCCTATGTGTACACATCATAAGTCTGCTCACTTAGCACAGCTGTCATTATTTGTCTTTTCTCCCCTACTCCCTTTATATTACACAAGTGATGCTGACATGTAAGTAATACTGTATCTATAAAAATAGATGTCACTGCTAATTTGCAATGAGTTCTGATGCTATTACCATTGTTTGTTAGGACAGTTGTGTATTATAAAGAAAAATGCACTCCTTGCTGTAACTTATTTTGGCTGATAGAAGTCAGTTTGCTATAATATAGTCATATAACCTTATACCATTATGTAGCCATAACTTTTGATATCCCTGTAATTTACAGGGGAAAGTGCATTATAAAGGTTGAGTATCGCTTATCCAAAATTCAAAATCACATTTTTTTTGGTCCCCTATTGGGATAATGACATATATATATATATATATATATATATATATATATTATTTGTATCTATCTATCTATCTATCTATCTATCTATCTATCTATCTATCTATCTGTCTGTCTGTCTGTCTGTCTGTCTGTCTGTCTGTCTGTCTGTCTGTCTGTCTGTCTATATATATATATATATATATATATATATATAAATGCGTCATTATCTAAGTAGGGGAATATAAAATGTGTGATTTTGAATTGGGATACTCAACCTGTATCGTACATCGTATCACAGTCCTCTATCAATGTTACTGACATCACTCAAAAACGTTTGGGAGTATGGCTTAGAGACACCATGGCAGTGGGACATGGCATTATTGGGAGTGTGGTTTCTGGAAAGGGAAATGTAAAGAATAAAAGTAAGAATTGCCTGACATGACTCCCCAGGTTTTCTTATAATATGTATAGAAGGTTAATTGCACAATTACACAAACACATAAGCACTTTCACAGTTTTATAATTTGATACAATATGAATTTAGCTCCTAATTAATATTTTTATATCAGAACTTGTTCATCATAGCAATTATCACTATTATATTACACTGGACTATTTATCACAGCAGCACCTGCCCTCCACAAAGCATTCCATAGGTCATACCATTAACAGATGAGTTAGGGTCCTAGGGGAGTGGCTATGGTCAGGTCAATTGACCTACAGGAAGTGTTTGTAGGGGCAGGAAAGTTTAAAAGTGGATTTCCCATTTTAAGATCATGAGTAGGTTAGTTTTTTCTCTAATTTATGTGAGAACACGTCACCACATATTGGGGGTCATTCCGTGTTGTTCGCTCGTTGCCGATTTTCGCTATATTGCGATTAGTCGCTTACTGCGCATGCGCAAGGTTCGCAGAGCGCATGTGCTTAGTTATTTTACACAAAAGTTAGGTATTTCACTCACGGCATAACGAGGAATTTTCATCGTTCTGGTGTTCGTACTGTGATTGACAGGAAGTGGGTGTTTCTGGGCGGAAGCTTGCCGTTTTCTGGGCGTGTGCGAAAAAACGCTGACGTTTCTGGGAAAAACGCGGGAGTGTCTGAAGAAACGGGGGAGTGTCTGGGCGAACGCTGGGTGTGTTTGTGACGTCAAACCAGGAACGAAACTGACTGAACTGATCGCAATGGCTGAGTAAGTCTCGAGCTACTCAGAAACTGCTAAGAAATTTCTATTCGCAATTCTGCTAATCTTTCATTCGCAATTCTGCTAAGCTACGATACACTCCCAGAGGGCGGCGGTTTAGCGTGTGCAATGCTGCTAAAAGCAGCTAGCGAGAGAACAACTCGGAATGAGGGCCATAGTACTACAGACATGCTCATTCTGATCACGTCAGAGGGATAGAGCCCCCAAATAATGACTGTACCACATAAGTTGGGATAGTTTGGAGGGATGATACATGTACCCTCTTATTGTTGGATTAGGTGCTTTGCCATACATGGCATTTAGGGCCTTATTCATGTCGTATCAGAAACATGATGCGACCACAATTTAAGCACAGGACCCGCGTACGCAAGCACAGGTCCCGTTCTGCGCAAGTGCCCGCAGATAATGACATCGGCCCGCATTAACTGTGAATGCCTCTGACTGATTGACAGGGCAGGCAGTGGGGCGGCGACCAAGTGATTTTGGGGTAGCATTGAGGAAACAAGGGCATGACGGTGGTGCTTTCTGGACGGCTGCATGTGGTCACATGCAGCTGCTCCGATCAAATAAATGGCGGCTGGGCTCCTGCATTGGCAGGAGGCTTCACTAGTTTCTGCAACCACTCTCTAATTGCATTGCAATCGCAGTTAGAGCATGACCGCAAGTGGGTGGGTTGCATGCTGGGCGGCCTTGCCCTGCGATAAGCGGTCCCCAGCATGCGATTGCAAGGATTGCAGATTATACTAAAAAGTTAGAATCTGCATTCCTTACTGAATTAGGCCATCCTATAATACTTCTCATCTTTCTGGTGATTGCAATAGCAGTGCCATCCTATAATACGTCTCATCTTTCTGGTGATTGCAATAGCAGTACCATTCTATAATACTTCTCATCTTATTGGTGATTGCAACAGCAGTGCCATCCTATAATACGTCTCATCTTTCTGGTGATTGCAATAGCAGTACCATTCTATAATACTTCTCATCTTACTGGTGATTGCAATAGCAGTGCCATCCTATAATACGTCTCATCTTTCTGGTGATTGCAATAGCAGTACCATTCTATAATACTTCTCATCTTATTGGTGATTGCAACAGCAGTGCCATCCTATGATACTTCTCATCTTACTGGTGATTGCAATAGCAGTGCCATCCTATGATACTTCTCATCTTACTGGTGATTGCAATAGCAGTGCCATCCTATGATACTTCTCATCTTACTGTTGATTGCAACAGCAGTGCCATCCTATGATACTTCTCATCTTACTGGTGATGGCAACAGCAGTGCCATCCTATGATACTTCTCATCTTACTGGTGATTGCAACAGCAGTGCCATCCTACTGTATGATACTTCTAATCTTACTGGTGATTGCAATAGCAGTGCCATCCTATGATACTTCTCATCTTACTGGTGATTGCAATAGCAGTGCCATCCTATGATACTTCTCATCTTATTGGTGATTGCAACAGCAGTGCCATCCTATGATACTTCTCATCTTACTGGTGATTGCAATAGCAGTGCCATCCTATGATACTTCTCATCTTCCTAGTGATTGCAATAGCAGTACCATTCTATAATACATCTCATCTTACTGGTGATTGCAAGAGCAGTGCCATCCTATAATACTTCTCATATTACTGGTGATTGCAATAGCATATTACTGAGTATGCTAAAGTGTGAACTGGCAAAGCATTCAGTAAAAACTGTTTGACTCTTTATATATCAACATTCACTAGGCTGGTGGTGAACAGTATTTTTATGCAAAGTAGAAAAGAGCATTGCTTTAAAAGTTTCATTTTAATTAGTGTATCAAAAATGTAGCAAAATGTAAATTACTAAAAGAAGTTGGCAGATCTGTCTCAACTATAGTATAGTTCAGTGGTTCCCAAACTTTTTTGATACACAGCGCTCTAGCGCTCTAGAGTGTCAGCAGTTTTTTCAAGGCACCCCTTGAAAAGTTTCTTATCGATAACTTAAAAAATATATATATTAAACTAAATAAATAGTGTCATACAGAATGTCACCCTTAAGGTCAGTTTTGTGGTGGTGGACATAGTTGTGGTTCTAAATGTCCACATATTTTATGATTAGCATCCACCAGCGATGGTTTTGTCTATCAGTTTGACTATAAATAATTTGTCTTGGTCCTGGACCACCATCCTGAGGCACCCCAGCAAGTGTCTTGAGGCAGCCCAGTGTGCCACGGCACACAGTTTGAGAACCACTAGTATAGTTATTTATAGCTTTCTCACTATGAGGCCGATTCAGACCTGATCGCTGCTGTGCATTTTCTCACAGGCTGCGATCAGGTCTGCACTGTGTATGTGTATGCACCGAAAAGCGCAGGCGCGATGGGATGCTGTAAAAATTCCGAATTCACCGGAGATTGCAAGGAGATTGACAGGAAGAGGGAATTTGTGGGTGGCAACTGACCGTTTCTAGGAAGTGTCCGTAAAACCGTAGCACATTTTGTGGGACGATTTCTGACGTCAGCTCTGGCCCCAATCATCGCAGCAGCTGAGTAAGTGCTGGGCTGAGCAGAGACTGCACAAACTGATGTTTGTGCAGTTCTGCTACACGTGCAAATACCCTTCCCCGTGTAGGTGGCGACTACCTGATCGCAGGGATGCAAAAAACGCACCCTACCGATTAGGTCTAAATTACCCCTATGGTCAGTGCAAGAGAAAGTCATCCAGACAATACAAGAATAAATTAATGGATGATATAATCTTTGCATTCTCCAAAGTGGTGCCTCATCTGCCTACAGAAGAACACAGAAGATATTCAATTTATTTATTTAGTGCTGACACATGGAAGTATTTAAAGCTTTAACCCTTCGTGTAAATATTAATTACAGGTATTTGTCTAATGGGCATATTCTGTAGAACAAACATCTATGCTGTGTTTTGAAAGGATTTGTTTGGTACTTGTATTTTTTCAATGCAATATTGTTCATCATCAACTTATGTAGCTGCATTTTTCGAATAATTCTAGTTACCATATTTTGACTTCCATATGTTCCATTCTTGATCAAAGAAATGGGAAGCCCAGGTACAGATGACAAGAGTACAGAAAATGGACAGGACCTTAATCACTTGCATCCTGTAAGACAATATAAGGTTACTACAGGCCGCTGATGTTGCTAGCAGGCAAATGAATGCAAATACAGCTTCATGATAAATATATGAAGAACTATAGTTTGCTATAGAAAAGGCCTGTCATTGTCATGCAAAAGTAATAATTTTGTATATTAAAGATGAAATTTAGTGCAGAACTATACATTGTCTATACCTTGAATTGTAAATAAACATCATGATACAAAAACATAAATAGAAAGACCTCCTACTGTATGTGGGAAAATGGTATATAGATGTTAATGTACAGATTATATATATATATATATATATATATATACATGCATAGATAATGTATTTACCACTAACCTGAGATATGCTTCCTGGAATGAGTGTATTTCCAGACCTACCACTTGTCTACATATATTTATATATCTATAGATCAATATATATCTTTTTATCGATTTCAGTATCATAATGTGCCGAGTGAACTTTCTTGGCCTTGTAACAATCTGATTAATGGATACAGTTAAATGTATCACAGTGATAAGATTGGCAATTTATATTGAGATGAATGGATTGCTGGCTCAGGTGATGTACTGATTTCTAGATAAATGGCATTTTAGTGAAAAAGACTAAAAGCCCTGTATTAAATATTATGTCACAAGGGCAAAAATTATACCATCTTCTTTACTATATATTTAGGGTGATGATGTCCATAATTATTGCATACTGTGTTTGTTATACATATTTGGTCATTTTATATATTAAATGGTTATGTAAAATGACTTGTACCATACATCTCAGAATATATCAGTTGCTTAAGTATATGCTGATTGAGATAGCAATAAGGTCGTTGACATGTTCAGTGATTATAATGATTCATATCGTGTATGCAGGAAACACGATATGAAATGTTCTTGAAATATAGATCTCAGCAAGGACAAAAGTCTACCAAAGAACTTTCAGATACAAGTAATTGAATCATGTGGCATCGAAGCAGATTGGATTGCCTCTAATTACCAGCAATACACTCACATTGAATGGTAAAGTGGTTGCCAGCCCTTCCATAAATCCCTGTCTACTAAGCTACAGTACATTGTGATAATAGCAGATCCTGAAGCATTAAGCTTAAGTAAATGCCTGTAACCCCACTTGACTATAAATGGTTCCTGCTGGGGAATTTCTGTTCTGATAGAGGCAAGCACTGTATAAGCTGAATTAATATTCAGGAGAATACAGTCTACAAATAAGCTTGCTTTAGGGGCTTACTCATGATCACTTAAGGGCCCATTGCACATGTGGAAAAGATAGTTTCTGCATGTTGTATGTAATGGGCTCATTCATTATTGTGATCTCAATAGGGCCACCTAATATTCAGCTTGTGAGAATCAATGCCATACTCAGATGGTGCTGAATCCCGAAGCTCTGCTCCTTTTTATGGGATGGTAGTCCATGATTGTGAGCAGTGACGTGCGGTGGGGTGAGGCGGGTGAGGCAGAGCCTTTCCTGTCATACTAACATTTGTGCCAGAGTTTTGACTGTATAAACTATATGAAAAATACAAAGAATATGCTTGCAATATCTTCTTTGTATTATTCTAATCCTTTTAATAGCCAAAACTGTGGAGTAAAAGTCTTACGGCAGGTGAGGCAGTGTCTCCTCTGCCTACCTTTTCTGCACATCTCTGATCAAAACTCACCAGGAGTTTATACTGCTGGACCTGTGTATACTGTCCACATGAACCCTTTGGCTCATATATTGTGTGTAAATCTGTCTCTGGATCTGCTAGCTAGTGCTTCCTGAGCCATTTAGCTCACTGCACGTCCCTGGTTGTGAGGAGGGTGTGAAGAGTGTTAGAGCCTAAACCCACAAAGTGAGTTTAGTGACTTCTGTGTCAGGTCACGTATATAGGAGACAGATAATGATGTAACAATATCTTTATTAGACATTTACTGAATACAAGTTCTCAAAATCAGCAAAGTATAAACACATTTGAAATTAAAACCAGACTCCCCATAAATACCAGTTTACCATCAGACTCCCTGTGCCCCCCTGAGCATCCCCACTTACCCTGTACCCCCTGAGCTCCCCTCCCCATACAGTGATCCTTGAGCATCCCCCCTTACTTCGTGCCTCTTTGAGTGTCCCCCTTACTCTGTGCCCCTCTGAGTTTCCCTATTGCTCTGTACCCCATTTGAGCATCCCTCCAACCCTGTTCCCCCTTGAGTATGCTCCCAACCCTGTGCCCCCTTCAATGTCCCTCCCAACCCTGTGCCCCCTAACCTTCCTCCTCCTCCACCCGGAGCTCCCACCTCCACCCCCCCAATCTTGTCCCCCCCCCCCCCCCCGAGCATCCTCTTCCCTCCTGTGCCCCAAAAGCATGCCTTATGTTTAAGGGGTGTTTTCAGCCCTCAGCTATCCAAATTGACTAGAAATTATTGGAAATTAATGTTATATAATACTGTAGTAACAAAAGCAGGCCCAATTTACATGCTTTTAGCAGTTTTTAGCATTTTTTAACCAAAAAAGGACAGATCAAAAACTAAAACATATGAGAGGGGTTTTGGCACAACCAAAACCTGACAACAAATTAGAACCGAAACCTAAAACACGGGGATTTACATCTGTAGTTTTTATATACAGTAACAGAGCCAACAAGTCTGTAATCCTGAGAATAGTTTGCAGTGTAGCCCGCTGTAATGGATGTAGCAGTGCACCCAGCTTCTTCTTTGCTGGGCCCACCACTAGATACGGTACAGCATGAAGCGCTGCCCCTGGCTCTGCAACGTCTTCTGAGGGAGACATCATGACATCTCTCTTAGTCCCGGACCATTCCCACAGTGCCCTGCGCCACGAGAAGCCATGGCTTATGAGCAGGCAGCAGTGCAGCAGCTGGACAGAGGAGAGTCCAGTGATCAGACTCAATTGTACTGCTACATTTATTAAGACCCTGCTAGAAGGAGAAGGACATGGAGTTATTTATAACTGCAAAAGTTACACATTGTATAGAAAAAGAATATGTCCTTCATCTTGCTGGGGTGACCAGTATAATGCCGGTCCTGAGTGCAGTAAACTTCATGGGATACACTGAGACCTGGATGCAAGCCTGTATGTGGCAATGCTTTCAATGCTTGGTAATGCTTTTGATTAACTTTAATATTTGCTTAAGCAAGTGATTCCCAACTACTGTGCCCCGGTACACTAGTGTGCCACCATCAGTTCTCAAGTGTGCCGTACAGCCGCCAGAGATGCCCGCTGCCCAGCTGCTGCAGTCCTCACTAACAAGATTGGTCAGCGCTGGGCACTTCTGTGGCTCAGCCCATGACCTATGCAAATGACTCTTAGGTCACGCAAACACCACTTCGCCTTGTCCGCCTGGAGTGCCCGCCCACCCACTGCTGATGCGTTCTGTCTCCATTCGTTCTCAGCGCTCCTCACTGCTCCTACAACTGAGAGTGAAGCATTTTTACAGTCACAGATTAGTGTGGCATTACCATGGGGGACAGTGTGGTAGCATTATTATGGTGGACTGTGTGATGGCATTACTATGGGGGGCTGTGTAGTGGCATTACTATAGGGTACTGTGTGGTGGCATTATTGTGGGGACCTGTGTGGTGGCATTACTATGGGGGACTGTGTGGTGGCATTACTATGGCAGACAATGCGTGGTGGTGTTACTATGGGGGGCAATGTGTGGTGGCATTACTATGGGGGGGCAATGTGTGGTAGCATTACTATGGCAGACAATGCGTGGTGGTGTTACTATGGGGGACAATGTGTGGTGGCATTACTATGGGGGGGCAATGTGTGGTAGCATTACTATAGGGGCAATGTGTGGTGGCATTACTATGGGGGGCAATGTGTGGTGGCATTACTATGGGGGCAATTTGTGGTGGCATTACTATGGGGGGGCAATGTGTGGTAGCATTACTATGGGGGGCAATGTGTGGTGGCATTACTATGCGGGGCAATTTGTGGTGGCATTACTATGGGGGCAATGTGTGGTGGCATTACTATGGGGGGCAATGTGTGGTGGCATTACCATGGGGGGCAATGTATGGTGGCATTACTATGGGGGGGCAATGTGTGGTGGCATTACTATGGGGAGCAATGTGTGGTGGCATTACTATGGGGGGCAGTGTGTGGTGGCATTACTATGGGGCACAATGTGTGGAATTACTGTGGGGGCCAGTGCATTTGTTTAATTACTGTGGGGGCCAATGTGTGTGTGTTTTTTCCCCTTGGGGGCCAATATATGTCTGTTTTATTTCCCAATGTGTGTTGGTTTTTTTTCGTGCGGTACTGATGGAGTGCCTTGGCAATTTTCAAATCATGCTCGGTGTGCCATGAATTGAAAAAGGTTGAAAATCACTGGCTTAAGCAGTAAGAGTTAATAGGTGAGGTCAACACTGGTGCCCACATAATGGGGGTAATTCAGAGCAGCAGCAAATTTGTTAGCAGTTGGGCAAAACCATGTGCACTGCAGGGGGGGGCAGATGTAACATGTGCAGAGTGAGTTAGATTTGGATGGGGTGTGTTCAATCTGAAATCTAAATTGCAGTGTAAAAATAAAGCAGCCAATATTTACCCAGCACAGAAACAAAATAACCCACCCAAATCTAACTCTCCCTGCAAATATTATATCTGCTCCACCTGCAGTGCACATGGTTTTGCCCAGCTGCTAACAAATTTGCTGCTGCGATCAACTCTGTATTACCCCCAATGTGTATTGCTATTTTCACTATTAATTGCATAGTATGTGATCCTATTCTTGCTCAATTTCCTTGGAAAACAGCACAGTAGGGGGATTGAAGTGTTACAAGAAGCAGATGTCATATATGGTTATATGCTTAGTTACTGTAGTAACATCAATTTGTGGCATATCATGATTTCCTCCATCACGTTCAGACTGAGGGATAATAGATATACAGTATGTGATGCAAAATGCCATCTTGCCTCAAGTGAAGATGTGTCCATTTCCATTGTTGCTGCAGCCACAGTTCCTCCATTGTCTATGTGGCACCCCACTGAGAGCCCTTATTTACTTATTGAATTAGGTGCATCCACAAGCCCTTATTAACAGCTGCTGGCAGTATAGGAGCAGACATTGCAGGGGTTAAATGAACTCAACCCCTTGTGCGATGTCAGCAGCAGCAGCCAAAACACAGCAGGCTCTAGGACCCCGGACATCCCTGCAGGATCCCTGAAGAGCGGGAAGGCTGGAACTCCACTGATTTGGCTGCCGCTGGGTTGGAAGAGCAGAGAGGCGGAGTTACCTCCTGAGGAGAGCTGGAGTCGTGTAAGGAGATGGACTGCTCACGGGAGGCTGAAGAGAGTCCGTGAGAAGAGAGTGAACTGATGGAGCACCGGGATAGCAGCCCTTTGCCTATATAAACCAACCACAGGCCACCTCTAGAGTTTATCAGCAGAGAGAGGGCGGGATGTATTAACATACATCGCTGCCCCTCGCCGCCCATTGCAGTGATGTTGATCGCATATGTACTAACATATGCGGTGACAGAGGCCCCCCGCGATACCTGTGATGTGGTGTGCGGGGGGTCTCCGTCAACTCCCTGGGCTCTCCACCTGCTGGGAAGCAGGCAGCAGGCTGTCCCGGGCACCTCCTCCTCCTCCCTGCAGCCGGAAGGACCTCCGTCTGTGTTGCTAGGGGGAGGAGGAGTTTAGCTTCCGGGACCAGGGTTTCCTGGAAGAAGATATGCTGGGTGGAGGGGGGTCGACATCTGCGATAGGGGGCGACGGAGGCGGCGGGTTGTGGCGGCTGGCGTTAAGAAGCCCATAGGCTTCTATAGGGTATCACCATCCAAAGATGGTGATACCAACAGGGGCGAAAACGCAGCGGACGGGGTTGATACATACGAAAATGTGATAAAACCTCCAAAAACAGGGGTTTTATCGTATTTTCCCTTAGTACATCCTGCCCTGAGTAACAGCACCTGAACCCTAACAGTTGGGGATATCCGGTGTAACTTTCCCTGCCCACATAGCGCCACAAGAGACTTGGGCTCTATTTACTAAGCCTTGGATGAATATAAAGTGGAGATAAATCAACTCCTTACTGGCATTTTTCAAACGCAGCCTGTGACATGGTAGTTAGGAGCTGATTAGCTGGTACTTTATCTCAGTCCACTTTATCTCCATCCAAAGATTATTAAAAAGACCCTTGGTCACCTCAGTCAGGGGTAGTTCACTCATTGCCCCTCACACCAGTGTGAAGTGGAGTATTGATATTAATTGTAGAAAGCCAGCAACAATTTTTCAGCATTAACCTGTCGGCATGTCACAGCCCTAGTTTCTGCTGTTAGAGAAGCTATTATGTTCCACCTAGGGCTACAGCTACACTGCCCAGCACCCTGCAGTGAATGACTGAGGTATATGTACATACGGAGTACTGTAGTGAGGCTCTGACAAGTGTTAGCACCAGTGAGAGACTACCATGCCTGTTTCATTCACCACTTAAAGGAACTGTTTGCTTCTATCTGCTACTTGAACTGCTCCTATCATGCTACTCTCATTTTCCACTGCTGGATCCGGTATGGATCATTGGGTCGACAGTCATTAGGTCGACAATCATTAGGTCGACATGGTCATGAGGTTGACATGGTCATTAGGTCGACATGTAGTAGGTCGACAGGTCAAAAGGTCGACATGAGGGTTTTTTAAAACTTTTTTGGGGTCGTTTTCTTCGTAGAGTGACGGGTAACCCCAATTAGTGCACCGTGTCCCCTCGCATGGCTCGCTTCACTCGCCCTGCTTCAGACAGGTTACCGTTCCCAATTGTAGTCCACATGGATCGTAAAGTATGAAAAAGTCAAAAAATTGAAAAATAATGTGAAAAACTCTTGTTGACCTTTTGAACTGTCAACCTAATGACCATGTCGACCTAATGCATGTCGACCAATAGTGGTCGACCTAATGACTGTCGACCTAAGTGGTGTCGACCTAATGACCGTATCCCGCTGGATCTGTGTAACAAGCATTCTATATACTGCTATAGAGCTGAACTCTGTGTCTGCTTACTGCTTTATACTCTCTACCATTACAGAAGTGAACTGTGCATTGTACTGCTGGTTGCTTACAACTCATTGCTTATATTGCTTTACTAACTTTGCCCTTACCAAAGGAATTGTTGTATGCTTAACTAATGAACTGTAGAAACCACACAATGCTACTTGCTGCCCTTAATTCTGCCTACATACTGGTTCACCTCTGGACAGGATCTATTCAAGAACCAGTATCCTTCCTTTAGGTAGCCAACACTCTTGAAGGCGCTACGTATACAGCTATATATTAGAGTAGGAATTTAGGGATTGAGCCCCACAGACTCTTACACTGCCACCCGGTGTACTGTTTAGGCATTGCATTAATACATAGAAAAATACAGGCCATTTCTTGATGGACTTCATACTCTGGTGTTAAAAATTCTGATGTTTGCAAAACTGGTGAGTACTTTATTGGAATTGTCATAGATTGTGATGTTATATGTTTTGTTTTGAATCATTAACCCTTTTATTGCAAAATACATTTGAATAAGTTAAATCCACAGTTGTGACCTCTAGTCCAGATAAATAAATGCTTAGTCACTGACCAAATGTGTGGTGATTTTTTCCGGGAAGGGGGGGGGGGTTCTTGTTGTCCTCTGTCCTTCTGCCTGAAGCTTGTAGGTAAGGTCTGGAAGAGGCTGACAGCTACATTGCAGGAGAAACAAGTATGACCATCGACATCAACACTAACACTTCACCACCACCTTACCGTTTAATTACATCTGCTTGTGTTCCCGTTACCCCCACTGAATAACTTGTGCTGGCTCCCTCTATGAATGGTAGCAGGAGCACTGCTGCCCGCAATTCGGTCTGGGTACCCCTGCTTGTTGTCCTATGCTGCGAATTTTAGCCACCAACAATATATAAGGACACATCTGTAAGCCTCATAAACATGCCAAAACAAATACATACTATGTATAAGGGGTGTACTACTGAGTGGAATATTGTGTGGCATTCTGTGTATAAAGCTTACTACTTTGTGGCATACTGTGTATAAAGTTTAGTACTTTGTGGCACACTGTGTATAAGGCTTACTACTTTGTGGCATACTGTGTAAAAGGCTTACTACTATGCTGTAATGTGTATAATGGGTACTACTATGTGTAGTAAAGTGTATAGCGGGTACTACTGCGTGGTGTACTGTGCACACGTGGTACTGTTGTTTGGTGTATTATGTAGAAGGGGTACTACTTTGTGTTGTACTATGTATAAGGAACAATACCGTATGGTGTAATGTGAATAAGGTTGCACTGCTGTTTGGAGAAATTTTAAATTGTGGAGCACTATTGCGTGACCATGCCCCTTTCCCACAATCTTTTTGGGAGCGTTTCTTGGGAGGGGGGGGGGGGGGCACTAGTGCTCTTTCACACCCCAAGATGTTTAGTATGGCTCTGCAGATTGCAGTCCATCCTCCCAGATTTTCTGATACCACAGCATGACTTGTCAGGGGCTGACATTCGGTTAAAGGCATGCGGTTTCTCATTGCTGCTACTGTAGTTTCATTTTAGGATTACTCCTCTTCCAACACGCTATCTTTTGGTCACACATGTATGAAGTTCTGTGTTATTGAGCTTTTGGTCAGGATTTCATTGGTTTAATACATTATTTTTATACCTCACCACTCTCTTATTGAATTGATGAGGGGAGGTGACATAACCATAAGTAGAGGTATTTGCCAGGGATGCCCCTTGTCACTTTTACAGTTTAATCTATCCTTGGATCCCCTTCTCCACCTTTGATCCCCTTCTCCGCCAAACAATCCCAGGTAATGCCTGATATTTGGGTAGGCCTCAGGGAGTTTCACATTTTGAAATTCGCTGATGAAATTTTGCTTTATGTTTCTGAACTCCCATCTTCCTTGTAGCATTATTTGGGGTATAATTACTAAAGTGTGGGTTTTTAGAAATGGAGATATTGCCCATAGCAACCAATCAAATTCTACTCAACATTTATCTAGCACCTCCTAGAAGATAATAGCTACTGTATAATCTAAATGGTTGCTCATAGCATTATCTCCACTCAGTGTCGGACTGGGGCATGTAGGGCCCACCGTGGGAATACAGTGGTAGGGGCCTGTGTTAGGGGTGTGGCCAGTCTGCTGAGGGGGAGTGGCCTGCCACCTCATTGGTTTGACTAACCATTAGATAGTGCAACGTCCTGGCCCCTTCATAAATATATACAGTAAATTCAGCTGCTGCATGCATGATAATGGGCCAGATTAATAACAGATTAATAACAGCAATGCACTGTAGAAAATACACCACAGTCCAGTATAAGGTAACATATGTATAATGTATAATTCAAGTGCACAGTCTGGAACCTGATCCTTAGTGCAGGAGGTGGGCCCCCAGGCAGTAGGGCCCACCGGTGGTTTCCCCTGTACCCCTGTGGGCCAGTCCAAGCCTGTCTCCACTTCTAAAAACCCATACTTTAGTAAATATACCCCTGTGTCTCTGCTTCACAATTTTGGAAGAGATATTTGGCCTGCAGATCAACCTTGAAAAATGAGTTGCTATTAGTTGACATGCATTAGGTCGACATGGTCACTAGGTCGACATGTCACTAGGTCGGCATGGAAAAAGGTCGACATGTGTTTTTCAAATTTTGTTTCATATGTTGAACTTTTTCATACTTTACGATCCACGTGGACTACGATTGGGAATAGCAACCTGTGTCGAACGCAGCGGTAGCGGAGCGAGGCATCTTGCCCGAAGCATGGCAAGTGAAGCGAGCCATGCGAGGGGACATGGTGCAATAATTGGGTTCCCCGTCACTTTACGAAGAAAACGACACCAAAAAAAGTAAAAAAAAAACCTCATGTTGACCTTTTTCCATGTCGACCTAATGCATGTCGACCAATAGTGGTCGACCTAATGGCTGTCGCCCTAAGTGTGGTCAACCTAATGACCCATACTCCTTTACTTATTTGGGAGTGCAAATTACTAAAACCCACTCTTCTTTATACTCTTTGGGGGGAGATTCAAATGTTCGAAAAGTCGATTGGGTGTCTGTTTTTTTCCTGTCTATTAGATAGGAAAAAACAGACTCCCAACTGACTTTTCAAACATTTGAATATCGCCCTTGGAATTTGGGATCTTGGTGGTAGTATCATCCCCAGCTCTCCTATTTGGGAAGGCCCAGCTTGATTAGAATGTTCCCTTTCCTAAATTATTACACTTATTACAATCTTTCGATCTGTTACTTATTTTGGCAGGTGCAAATAAGCTCAACACGACCTTTAGCAATTTTAGTTGGAATAATAAAAGCATAAAATTGGCCTGATTTGTCTACAACTAGGGTGGCAAATTCCAGGCCATTTTTTCAAAGGGGATCGTGATTGAAAAATTATCAATTCTGGGACTCCCGGGATATCAGGGATTGGTTTCTTTTCAATGCCACCCCACCCTGCCCAGCCCACAATACACACCTTAATCAGGATGGGCAGGGGGTGGTCCACTTGCTGAAAGGAGGTGAGATGCGAACAGTGCAAGAGGTGAGGTCCGGCCGGTGGTGTCTGGCTGCGCAGCATGACCTCTGATTTCACGTCACACTGCGCAGTGTGCAGTCACAGCTGGGGGCAGGGGGAGCTGAGCAGGGTTGGTGGGGCAGCATCTGAGCCTCCTGAGGACGTTCAACGCTGCCTGGCACAGAAAAAAGTAGGGTGGTGGCCAATCCCGAAATCCCTGGTATTGGAAGCTCCAATACCGGGATTGAATTCTGGACAATTTTAGGCCGGGATCTCACCGATCTTGGGATTGGCCATCATATCTATAATAGCCTTGGTACATGTTATTCATAATCTTAAAAAAAAGAAAAGAAAAAAAAAATCTTTAACTTGCATTAAAGAGCATTCCTCATGCCTATGACAATGATAAAGCCAGGTAGCAGGAATGAGTTTGGGTGGTTCTTAGATCTGCAATATGAGAGTCATGAGGTATTATTTATTAAGAGTTATTTAAATGGTGCCTATATATTATTCAGTGTTTTACAAAGTGCAATAATTCACATAAGTGCCTGCTCAAGTACATCTTTATATTCGCTACTGCATAAACACACACACAGTCTAGGGTTAATTTTGTCTGGCACCAATTGACCTTTTAGGATGTTTTTGGAACGTGGAAGACTGAGCACATGGATTAATCCCCACAAACATGGGAAGAACATATAAACTCTACACAAATAGGATCCTGGTTGGAATCAAACCTACAACTCCACAGTTGTGAGAAACCAATGGTGACTACTGTGCTACCATGTTGCCCACTCAAATGAACTGTTCTAAGATGTCAGTGTCAGGTTAATTGGTTCTTATGATCTCTGTGTTGATTCTGAAATTGGTTCAATAGTGAGATTTCTGTGCAGGAAACTAGGTGGGCGAATGTAGCTTTTATGTGTGTGGGGACACAGAAGTGAGGTGAGGTATATACAGTCTTGTGTATGGTATCCGGGCTCTAGGTCGACAGTCATTAGGTCGAAAGGGTTTCTAGATTAAGGATATACTGGTATAGATGTCTCCTTATACAACTAGGTTGATTTGCTCAATATTTGGTTGACGTTTGGTTAATTTCTGATCGATTTTCTGTAAATCATCTATTAGTAAATGTGGAATTTAGACCATGAAAAACTAAATTGACCAAACTTCAACCAAAATTGACCCATCTATTTTTAGTAAAAATTCCCCTAAATACAACAGTTGCAAATTTCTTTGACATGCGAGGGGACGCCAAGCACAGGGCAAGTCCGCCCCGCATGCCGGATGACCCTGCCCCCCCACTCCCCGCAGACATGCAAGAGCATCGCATTAAAGCAATGCTTTTGCATGTTTAGAGTAGCACCCTGCCTGCGCAGCCTAGCTCCAAAAGCAGATGACTACCCACTATGTTAAGGGTCACAGCGGCTGCTTGTGATGTCACACAGCTGCAGCGACTCACCCCAGCAATGGTCCAGATACGCCTCCTTAAATGGAGCATAGACGCCCACAAAATGCACCCCGTTTCCGCCCCCTCCAGGTCTTAAACTGCGTTCAGAAGAGAACGCAGTTTAGGACCTTGCACATGCGAATACTGGCATACATGCATGTGCAGATGTGCAAAAATCACTTTAGAGTGATTTTTGAAAATCAGCGATAGGGTCTGAATTAGGCCCTAGAACCTGAAACACAAAATCGATCAAAAATCGAGCCAACAGCAACAAAAAACTGATAAATGTTGACCCAAAGCAACTTTAAATAAATATATCCCTTAGCCAGGGCCGCAACCGGGAAGGGGGTGGGGGGCCCCTGGTGCAGGATTTGAGGGGTGCCTGAGGAGTTGCAGAGGAGCAGGGATTTCATTCCAAGAAAAACAGCAGTGCTGTGCTGCTCCAGTGAGACAGCAGCTGGCTCCCCGGGCAGTGTTTCTGACCTACCTCTCTGCCTGCAGCTGGCTCTGACACTTTGCGGGTTAGCTCCAGTACCTGGGATCTCTCCTATGCCGGCTACTGTCTTAAACTCTCTTCTTTGCCATGCAGTGCTGCAACTAGCGTGGGCGTGCACTATGCAAGCTATAGAAGCGAGCTGTTGGTGCTGTGTCTTTCAGCAGGCTATGATCCATTGAATGGACCCGCTACCCCAGACTTTTGCTTGCTAACAGTTGTAGTCAGTGATGTTATAGGAGCCTGGACAGCCTCCAAATCTCACTGAGTATCACTACAGCAGCTTTGTTGTGAGTTTAAAGACAGACTTTATTATCGGCACTGTGCTCCCAGTTGGCAGTATCAATCTCCGCTTTGCCTCCCAGATGGGAAAATTTGGTGTAGTGTTCCATATAGGTAGAGGCATTTCTAGAGAGGAGGGGACCCATGTGCAGACTCCGTGTGTGGGCCCCCTACTCTCCTGTAGCCGTCACCGCTGCTGTCAGCGCTCTAAGCACTGAGACTCTGGTACAGTGCCAGAGTCTACAGCACATGTTCAGGACTCTGAAAAATGGCCGCCGCACCATTTTTTTGGAGTCCTGAGCATGCGCTGTAGACTCTGGCACTGTGCCAGAGTTTCTAGTACTTAGTGCGCTAGCAGCATAGCAGCGGCGGTAATGGCTACGGGAGAGGAGGGGGCCCACACACAGTAACCGATGGATGCCGGAAAAGTGAGTATAGAGGAAATGGGTGCAGTGTGTGCGTGTGGGCCCTCTCAGGACCCAGGGGCCCGTGTGCACCACACACACTGCACCCATTATAGATACGCCAGTGCATATAGGGCATGTAGTGTAGTAATGTATTGTAGTATATTGGGGCATGTAATGCACTGATATGGTGTAGCAAAAAAGGGGATGTAGTGTAATGATGTAGTGCAGCATATATGGTAAGTAGTGCAGTGTATAGGGGATGTAGTATAGTGATGTAGTATAGTGGATAGGGGAATGTAGTGCTGTGATGAAGTGTTATGATATAGGGCCTAATTCAGACCTGATCGCTAGGCTGCCTTTTCGTACAGCAGGCGATCAGGTCTAAACCGTACATGCGTATGCACTGCAATGCGCAAGCGCGTTGCATGGGTACAAAGCGGATCACCGCTCAGCGATGGGTTTGTGTGAAGGATCCATTCGCATGGGTGTTCGCAAGGAGATTGACAGGAAGAAGCCGTTTGTTGGTGTCAACTGACAATTTTCTGGGAGTGTTTGGAAAATTGCAGGCGTGTCCAAGTGTTTACAAGGAGGGTTCCTGACATCAATTCCGGTCCCGGACAGGCTGAAGTGTTCGCAGCGGCTGAGTAAGTCCTGGGCTACTCAGAGACTGCAAAATCTGTTTGTACAGCTCTGCTACACATGCGTTTGCACACTTGCAAAGCAAAAATACACTCCACTATGGGCAGCGACTAGGTCTGAATTAGTCCCATTGAGCAAGTCCAGGGGAGTAAATAAATATATCCCCATGGTAAAAGTTTGTAAGGGCCCCTATGGTGAAAAATGGATATAATACATGTAACATTTGCAGGGAAGGTGGGCCCCCTGAGCTCTGGGCCCCTTAGAAGCTGCATTCCCTGCACCTATGGTAGTTACGCCCTTGCTTGTCCACTGCTGTTGCTTAGCTTAGTCATCCAGCTACTTCGGTGCAGCCTTTTGGCTTAAACTTAATGAAAACCATATTGTGAGCTGTGATGTTGTCAAAATTGAAAGGAAAATTATTGGAAATTAATGTTATTGAGGTTAAAAATACTGTCTAAACAAAAATTATGTGATTTTAGCTGTTTTTATGATTTAAAAAAAAAAATACAGATCCAAAACCAAAACCAAGGGGGCTATTCAGAGTTGATCACAGTCTCCTGAAAATCGCAAACAGGTGATTTTCAGGATACTGCGCACGCGCCGCGACTGCAATGCACGTGCACGACCAATCATTTTGTGATCACATTCCAGAAGGATGCGATCGCATTATTATTGACAGGAGGCGGGCGTCCGAAGCGGCAACGCAGCATTGGAGGGGAGGGCAGCAGGAAACACAGGCGTGTCATGGCAATTTTCAGAGTTGGCTGATGACGTTGCCTGCACTTCCTGCGATCAGAAACATGGCTGTGGTGCATCAGCCTACGCAGCATGCGTCAACCTCTATTTGAGGTTTTTGTAATTTGGGGTGGCGCCACACATGCTGGGCAGCCTTGCCCTGGGCTGGGTGGCCCCCAGCATGCGATTTTAGTGATGACAGATTTTGCTAAAATACCTAAATCTGCGATCAACTCTGAATAACCCCCAAAACACGTAAGGGTGGTTTTGGCAAAACCAAATCCAGATCCAAAATATGAAGGAGATACAGAACCAAAACCAAAACACGGGGGTCAGCACACACCCCTAGTGCAAATAGAATTTCTCTGCTATCATATATTATATGCACATGCAAATATGACTTACAATATTGTATATTAAATGCTTCCAGGATTCTATATCCTGGGCTACTTGGAAGCGATATACAATTTAAATATATTCTGCACAGGCAACACTGACAAATTACACGTTGTATATATTTTTTAGGCTTCAGTGAAGTAAATAAATGACACAATGAAGCTAATACTATATCTTTACTTATGCAAATATATATTTTTGAGCAAGTACATTTTGAATAATCAAAATGACTGTTTACACAAACAAATTAAACTTTTGTTGTTTTCATACAGTTCTATTTGAGGAAACACTAAAATTTGCATTCCATGGACGGTACATTAAATTTCATGGATGGTACATTAAACAGCTGCTAGTGAAATAAAGACAACAGATTAACTATAATAATTGAAATGTAAAGAACACACAATTATTTTGTTACTTTACTGCAGTACTTTAGCATAGTGGAGTAAACATACAATACTAACTTTAGAACAGTAGAGTAAAAATACAAGTAGAGAAAACATTTGAAAATACTATAACCATTTAAGAAAATATTTTTGCCAATATCTTTTGTAATTCAAGAATTTCTCATAATAAAACAGAATAAGTCAAATTGATGGGAGTTGTATAATAATTGTTGATGTATGAACTTCGACTTACTATACAGTAGTACTTCCCACGGGTTGGGTACGCATTGCCGGCTGCCGGGATCCCTGCACTCAGCATACTGATACTGGGATTCCGGCAGCAGAATGCCGGCGGAGGGGGTGAGAGCAACAAAGCCGCTTGCAGGCTCACTGCGCTTGCCACACCGTGGGCTCACCATAGATTCTATTCCCACTCTATGGGTGTTGTGGACACCCACGAGTGTGACTAGACCCACTGGTTCGGCATTTCATCTGCTGGCATTTCGAGCGAAGATTATTCCGTCGTGGCTCGGGATCCCGAGCGCTGGTCACATGACCGCATCCCCTTCCCACAGTAGCAGTGTGTAGAAAGGAAATGTTGGAATGACATTTGCAAGCCAGTGGAATTTTTGGATAAGAATTTCCTTCTTTCATTGAAGATAGATGAGTTTTTGGTGTGACAGGGACTTTATACATCACTAGAATGTATTACCATGGTACTATGCAACTAATCTCTTTCTGTTATGGCCAGTAAAAAGTCAAGAATTCCATTGCTCTGGCACCATCATTGCTTATACAAACAAACCAGATACAAAAGAAGCTAGAGGTCCATACACACTTGCCGATAAAATTCCCCCTCCCTGAGCGATGTCGCTCATTTTATCTGCAAGTGTGTATGCCGCCAGCGATGACCGATGTGCGGCCCCGCGGGTCGGCAACGATCGTCACTGTCGGTAGGGCATGCATGCAGGATCTGGCGGAGGCGTGACGTCACTGAGCGATTTGAGCGGTCATATCGCTCAGTGTGTACAGTCAGCCGCCGACCGGCCGACCCGAGAGGGGGAAACATTAGACGACGTCGCTCACAGAGCGACATCGTCTAATGTGTATGGGCCTTAAGCTATAATAAAATTTAATTATTTATATTTTTTATTTATATAGTAAACACATGTCTGCATATTTTGGGGGAAAGACACTTTCCATGAGTAAACAGAAACAGAACAGTTGATTTCACAGATCTATAAAACAGTTAAATGTACAGTTATACACGCTGACAAAGCAGTTCTAGATAATATTTAGAGATGTGCGGCGGACACTTTTCGGGTTTTGTGTTTTGGTTTTGGATCTAGATCTCCATTCGTGTTTTGAATCTGGTTTGGTTTTGCCAAAATCACCCTTTTGGGTTTTGGTTTTGGATCTGGATGTTTTTGAAAAAAAACATAAAAACAACTAAAATCACATAATTTGGGGGTAATTTTGATCCTACAGTATTATTAACCTCAATGACATTCATTTTCACTCATTTCCAGTCTATTCTGAACACCTCACAATATTGTTTTTAGGTCAAAAAGTTGCACCAAGGTAGCCGAATGACTAAGCTAAGCGACACAAGTGGGTCATCTAGGAGTGGCACTGCAGTGGTGGTTTAAAAAAACTAGGCCCCAAAGAGCACATAATGCAAAGAAAAAAAGAGGTGCAAGAATTGTCTTTGGGCCCTCCCATCCACCCTTATGTTGTTTAAACAGGACATGTACAGTTTAATAAACCCATCATTTCAGCGACAGGTGGTCCCCCTGGAAAATGCTTGCCAAGTTCTCCGAATCATAGCTAGCTACAAACATACTACCTCCTTCTTTGATGACTTTTCACATTATGAGAAGAGGCAAGAGGAAGAGGACAGTGTCAAGAAGGTGATTAAAAATTAGAGAGGCACATGCAATCAGGAACAACACACAGGCTTTTACCTCCACTCCCATATTAGGTGTGGAATGGAAAGATCTTCAACCAAGAAAATATATAATTACCACATTACTGGACAAACTGAAAAACTAGGGGCCAAAGCCTTAGAATTTGTACCTCCTTCTCCATTTTCAGGGATTAAGATAATCTCGGATTTAATGCTGGTATGCAAATAAACTGGTGTATACCACAGGATCAAGATTGGATACTCTCCCCTCCACGGAGTCTGGAGACTTATTTTGTGAAAATCTCATGGGTTTCTTTTTTCCCATTTTTTTATTGCATTTTTATTTACATATTTGGTGGCAGATGCCTTATTTTTGTTTTTCACAGCTCCCAGTTACACGCATGTGAGCATACCTGTGTGTCACAGTCACATGCACGTGAGCATACCTGTGTGTCTTGTTTATTTTTTTCATATTTCATTTTTAAATAAAGTAGCCCCTCAGATGTTTTAGCAGCCCCTCCTGAGCCCTCACAGCACCCCCGGATGGAGCAAGTTGAGTTCGGGTGGGTTTGGTACAGTGCTAAGCAGGACTGTGCAGTGAATTTTTTGTTATTGAGCCCCTGCCCGAGTGGAGGTTACCACTCTACAGTCGAAAATCATTTCATACTATAAGTAGGACAGTGGGAGGGAGCAATGCTAACCTCTGTGCCCACAGCATACCTTAGCCTGGCAAGCCAGACATCTTCCTGGCTGTAAGCCACCATGAGACTCCATACTGGGCCTTATTCAGTAACTGTTTATGCCTCACAGGAGCTCCTGGCCCATCTAGTGCTACAGTGCAATGGAAAGCTGATGCAATGCAAGATCACTGAAACTCTATTCTTCTAACACCGCAAAGTCTTACGATAACCCTACGCAGCCCTTAGAAAAAGAACCCTGTACAACAAATTCACATCATATAAGTAAATAATCCCAAAACGTGGAACATTAATAATAAATCAAAATTAAGGTTGACTAATTGGAGCCATTCATTTGAGTGAGTCCCTAACATGAAATTATTGAGAAGAACTTCTCTCTAATGCTCTGCATAAAATCTCTCTTTTACCTCTCTGGCAGTTGCGCTGAATTCTGAGTCTGTCTCTTCTGAGATTGACTAACTTTGGACACAAATGTGGTCTCACTGGAAAACACTTCGGCAAAATTGCAATTTCAATTTCCACGTTTGCGGCTATGTTTTCACAAATCTGTTTGTGATGTTGAAGCTTGTTTCATATCTGCTCTAGGCTTTCATTTCAACCAAGGATCAAGTACAGCAGCACCCTCAGAATTATATGGCAGCACCCCTGGATTTATACAGTATAGGCAGCACCTCTGGAGAATTACACAGCACAGCAGACAGGCAACAGCACCCCTGGACTTAACTGGCAGTGGGGCAGCACCCCTGGACTGATATGGCAGAGGGGCAGCACCCCTGGAATGATGTGGCAAAGAAAAGACATGCAAAATGGAATTGTCCTTCGGCCCTCCCACCCACCTTTATGTTGTATAAACAGGACACGCACACTTTACCAAATCAATAATTTCAGCGACAGGGGCTGCCACATGACTGTGGCTGAAATGATTGCTTTGTTTGGGCCCCCACCAAAAAGAAGCAATTAATCTCTCCTTGCAAAAACTGGCTCTACAGAGGCAAGATGTCGTCCTCATCCTCATATTCCCCCACCCCCCTCCTTCAGTGTTTACATCCTCATCCTCATAGAGAAATAATATTCAAAGTCACAAACCACATCATTTAGGTGTCAGTGGACTGCTTATGCTATTACCCAAAGTTTCTGAACTTGACAATGACTTATAATGAATGCGCTGCAGGTGACGTATAAGGGAGGATGTTCCTAGGTGATTAATGTTGTCTGTCTACCTCCAAGTGTGGAGTGAAAATGGTGGCAACGCGCAACTGTTTATATGGAATCCAAAACCCTTGAGAATCCGACAGGGGGATGATGACATTTTGCCTCGTTCTGGTTTCAGAGTCTGTCGGGAAGTCCCGAGACAGACTCAGATTCTGGCTCAGAACGTGAAGTTCGGGGGGGGGGGGGGGGTTCTCTGGGAGCCGAACCCGTTCATCTCTAATAATATTACATACTATTATATACTACAAAAGTAAAATGTACACGTTTGGCACTGTATTCATCCATTTTCTGTCTGTAAAATGTACATATGTTCAAACTTTACTTTACAGTTGATCATATTGATAAACAGTTATGCAGTTGGTACATTAATAAAAAAAAAAAGCTCTTATAGGTAATATAATATATTGCAATACTAAAATGCTTATATCAATTGACATTATATTTATGTTTTAAGAACATACTTTGAGTGATGTAAACAGCTGGTTTTATAC
This sequence comes from Pseudophryne corroboree, assembly GCF_028390025.1. Taxonomy (NCBI): domain Eukaryota; kingdom Metazoa; phylum Chordata; class Amphibia; order Anura; family Myobatrachidae; genus Pseudophryne; species Pseudophryne corroboree. Next base: position 321,453,220 of record NC_086449.1, on the reverse strand, counting down.
AGTTTAGATAGATCATATGACTAAAATGATTTAAATTAATTGAATAGGAAATATATCTTATATCTGTAGTATACAATGGCCAATGGCTGCTCATTCAGTCATGCTCCCCGTAGTAGTCCTATAGATTGTAAGCTTGTGAGAAGGGCCTTCTTACCTTTATGACTGTTTGTTATTACACAGTTTTGGTTTATCATTGTGTCCAATTGTAACGTGCAACGGAATTTGCTGCGCTATTTAAGAACCTGTTAATAAATAAATAAATAAATAAATAAATAAATAAATAAATAATTAATAGTTTGCTGGGGTCCTGTCTTTACCCACACTATTGTCATGTTTGCAGGAAGAAGAACAAGCAGGTCATTTACTTTTTCCCAGACTGTGGTATGTAGTTACTATGAGACCATAATAGACACAAGGGGTACATTTACTAAGATGGGATGTTGCCCATAGTAACCAATCAGATTCTACTTCTAATTTTTATAGCACCTTCTGGAAGATAATACTTGGAATCTGATTGGTTGCTATGGGCAACATCCCATCTTAAATAGAACTACCATCTTAGTAAATTTACCCCAATCTATGTCTATCCATTCAGTGTAGTTGTAGTTTCTCACTGTCTGTCTATATGACAGAATGTTAGACAACGGTGGTGTTCAGAACCAATAGTGCTGAAGTTCTTCCCATAGGGACCAATGGCTGGAAACAGGCAATGTAGTATATCCGAGAGGGACATGATTGAATAAGTGGAGTTGTCTAAAACAAGACACAACTTTTATAAATATTCATATTTCATTAAAGTCTAATAAAAATGTAAGATCTGTAAAGCTTAATGTTGGTAAACAAAGCTTGTAGCTATAGATGTAGCCACACTCATTGTGGTTGTGCATAGTTGCGGTTGCGACTAGCGTGCCACAATGAGCGCACACCTCAGCATGCATATGCGTATATTCGCACCTGCGATCCATACGCATTTCAAAACCTAGTTGTGGGTGCAAATAGACACGGCCAAGCACAGCTAGTCATTGCCGCGATGCACATGCATGTGCGTACGCATTGCTGCGATGATGAGCCTGGCTACATCTGTAGGTATGCTAATGGTACAACGCAACGCGTCTGATTCTGAGGTGGGAGTAAAGCAAAAAAGAACAACTGACTTAGGGCCTAATTCATATTTGTACACAATTGCCTATGCAACTGCATATTTTCCTGCGATGGAACTGCTGAACATAGCAAGTGAAGCTGCTGCCCTCAAAAGTAAATAAAGGCACATCAGAGTCATCGCAGATTGCTCAGCAACTGCGTACGCATATGCAGCACTGATGCAATATGAGGAAACATCGACTCCTCGAGTGAGTCTGTGTTCTTGCAGAGCGGCCATGTCAGTAGCAACGATGGTGACGTGTTTGTCTACATACATGATCGCAGCTGAAGACATGGGTATAACATGACTTTTAATTTTTTTCTGCCACTTCCCCAAACAGTCACTTCCTGTCAATCACTCTGTGTTCAAATTGTCAGTGCAAGTGCGATCGGGAAGGCACGTTGGCGAATGTGGCTCATGCACAGTCTGCTGCAAACATGAATTAGGACATTAGGACCTTGGCAAAACCATTTGGGTGCAGAGAGATTTAGATGTGGGAGGGACATGTCCAAACTCAAATACAGTATAAAAATAAGTATAAAAATAATGATGTCTAGTATTTGTGGGCTACGTGCAGAAGAAGCTGATAATTACCCTGCATGCAAAAACATTAAATGCAATATGCTCCCATTGCATTGCAACATGGTTTGTCCAGGTGCACAGCTACTTGCTCTTTTTGTTTAGTTCCCACCTCAGAATCAGGCCCAATATGCTTAAAATAGTTAAAGGAAAAAAAATCTGTCACACAGGTTTACAAAAACTCACAATGTAACCTTTAATCAGAAGGGGAATGTGATAATGTTGTAAGCACATCAATTTGTACTGTAATGTACTTGTAAATCAGCAGCATCTAAATTGGTGACCAAAAAATCAGATAAGCTAAAACAGTTATTTCAGTTGTAGCTGACAGATAGGAAGTATTTTTTCCACATATTACAAGTTTTACTTAGCTGAAAGTAAATATAAGAAATATATACACTGTTTAAAAAAATAAAGGGAACACTAAAATAACACATCCTAGCTCTGAATTAATGAAATATTCTTATTAAATACTTTGTTCTTTACATAGTTGAATGTGCTGACAACAAAATCACACAAAAATTATCAATGGAAATCAAATTTATTAATCCATGGAGGTCTGGATTTGGAGTCACACCAAAATTAAAGTGGAAAAACACATTACAGGCTGATCCAACTTTGATGTAATGTCCTTAAAACAAGTCAAAATGAGGCTCAGTAGTGTGTGTGGCCTCCACGTGCCTGTATGACCTCCCTACAACGCCTGGGCATGCTCCTGATGAGGTGGCGGATGGTCTCCTGAGGGATCTCCTCCCAGACCTGGACTAAAGCATCCGCCAACTCCTGGACAGTCTGTGGTGCAACGTGGCGTTGGTGGATGGAGCGAGACATGATGTCCCAGATGTGCTCAATTGGATTCAGGTCTGGGGAACGGGCGGGCCAGTCCATAGCATCAATGCCTTCGTCTTGCAGGAACTGCTGACACACTCCAGCCACATGAGGTCTAGCATTGTCTTGTATTAGGAGGAACCCAGGGCCAACCGCACCAGCATATGGTCTCACAAGGGGTCTGAGGATCTCATCTCGGTACCTAATGGCAGTCAGGCTACCTCTGGCGAGCACATGGAGGGCTGTGCGGACCCCAAAGAAATGCCACCCCACACCATTGCTGACCCACTGCCAAACCGGTCATGCTGGAGGATGTTGCAGGCAGCAGAACGTTCTCCTTGGCGTCTCCAGACTCTGTCACATCTGTCACATGTGCTCAGTGAGAACCTGCTTTCATCTGTGAAGAGCACAGGGCGCCAGTGGCAAATTTGCCAATCTTGGTGTTCTCTGGCAAATGCCAAACGTCCTGCACGGTGTTGGGCTGTAAGCACAACCCCCACCTGTGGACGTCGGGCCCTCATACCACTCTCATGGAGTCTGTTTCTGATCATTTGAGTAGACACATGCACATTTGTGGCTTGCTGGAGGTCATTTTACAGGGCTCTGGCAGTGCTCCTCCTGTTCCTCCTTGCACAAAGGAGGCGGTAGCGGTCCTGCTGCTGGGTTGTTGCCCTCCTACGGCCTCCTCCATGTCTCCTGATGTACTGGCCTGTCTCCTGGTAGCGCCTCCATGCTCTGGACACTACGCTGACAGACACAGCAAACCTTCTTGCCACAGCTCGCATTGATGTGCCATCCTGGATGAGCTGCACTGCCTGAGCCACTTGTGTGGGTTGTAGACTCCGTCTCATGCTACCACTAGAGTGAAAGCACCGCCAGCTTTCAAAAGTGACCAAAACATCAACCGGAAAGCATAGGAGCTGAGAAGTGGTCTGTGGTCACCACCTGCAGAACAACTCCTTTATTGGGGGTGTCTTGCTAATTGCCTATAATTTCCACCTGTTGTCTATTCCATGTGCACAACAGCATGCGAAATTGATTGTCAATCAGTGTTGCTTCCTAAGTGGACAGTTTGATTTCACAGAAGTGTGATTGACTTGGAGTTACATTGTGTTGTTTAAGTGTTCCCTTTATTTTTTTGAGCAGTGTATTTATTTTCTGGCATGAATCAACTTTTAAAATATTAATGATAACTAATAAAGTTTGAATTTATTGGGAAAAACAGCACATTTAAAGATCACAAACTAAGGGTCTGCTTCAATAGTTTCTTTACATATTAACCAATCTAAAAACAGAAATATATTTACATTGCTTTGATCCACATTATTTGTAATCACCGATTTACTCACTCAATATGCAGTTGGCTTTTTCAAGGTTTATATTAATCTGAGGGTTTCTGGTTAATATATGTCACATACGATGTCTTATGCTTACGCAGTTCTGTGCACTATATTGAAATGTATAGAGTTGATTTTTGCTGTCCTGTATTACATTTTTTTACTTGACTAACACATTAGTTCATAGATAGGGGGCAGCAAAAATTGGCTACTGTATTTATACTCTACAAGTTCATTTGTACCCTTTTTTTTCCATTCCATTTCCTCTCTTTATTCCTCTATTTCTCCCTTTCATCTCAGAACCTCATTTGTTAATGTTTGACTGTTCAGAGGTGGTTTGTCAGGTAATCTGGCAAATCATTGCCTTAATAAGGGGATGCTTTGTGGTCTTCCTTTGGGATGCTCTTGTTGAAACAGGTCCATTCACAGTGATGGATACAGGGGCAAAATTTACTAAAGTTCGATCAGGGATTAAGTTTTATGAACCTTCAAAATCAACTGAAATCGATTCTTAAACGAACTGCAAAATCCCTTAAAAAATCCCTTATTTAATAATAATAAATTTTGCTTTTTATTTCCAAATCAAATTAGATTTTGATCGATTTTTAAGAAGGGATTTTGTGTTCAGTTTATGAAATCCATTCAAAATCGATCCTCAAATCCCCATTAAAATCAAATGCAAAATCAGACTCAACTTCCTCATTCCTTCCTATTGGGCCAAATGTGTTACATGTACCTAATTAAATGGGAAGCTCTCTCTTTACACTGTTTGATACATGAACACCTAACTGAAGATGGATTCAGAAGGATTTCACGACAGTCAGGATCCTGGCGGTCGAAATACCAACACCTGAACGCCGACAGTCAAAATCCTGACATCGAGCGCAACACATCCCTTCGCAGGCTCACTGCACTTGCCACGCTTCGGGCTCGGTAGCTCACCACACTATTATATTCCCACTTGGGTGGTGGCGTGGACCACCACCCTAGTGGGAATATGGGGCGGCAGTCAGGATTTCGATTGCTGGCATTTTGTTGGGATTTCAGAGTCTGTATTTTGACCGCCGGGATCCCGACTGTCGGGAAATTAACTGCATCCCCTGAAGATCCAAAATGACGTTCTAAATGTATACACAACCACCCCCACACCAACGTGTGTGGACTGGTGTGTATACCCCTAGGCGCTGGTTCCTACCAGAAAGATGGAGATCAAATAACAGTGCGGACTGCTGCTCCTAATAAAGGATAATTGCAATCCTCACAAAAGAAAACACACTGACTACAGGGGTGTGACACCCTGTAGAAAATCAAGAGCGCTGTCCGCACTGATTAAAGAGACAGTTTAAACTATACAATTAAAATATTGACAATATCAAATTGTTAGCAATTTTTATTAAAAATTGAATAAAATTTATTAATAATACAACCTGAATGGCCTTCAATCAACCTATATATTGCGTAATTGATATCATGATACAAACAATTCATATACAACCATTATTATGGCTAAGCGGTACTGAAATTATGAGGCTTAGAATTTGATGTAACTATAATTCATAGTGTCCACTTGTTAGAAGATGAAAAGGCTATAAATAGCGTTCCAAACACTGAGTGTGTTTAGAGGTCCTCAGTTCTTTAAATGTTCCAATTTGAACATGTGTGCACACATATAGCAATTAAATGAATAGTTACCATCCAATGATAGCATGGGTTCACCTCTGCAATTGACGGCTAAGTACCAGCAGAGGGAGTTTTTGAATTCGGGACTGTCACAGCATTAATTCATTATCCTGGAGGTGAACCCATGCTATCATTGGATGGTAACTATTCATTTAATTGCTATATGTGTGCACACATGTTCAAATTGGAACATTTAAAGAACTGAGGACCTCTAAACACACTCAGTGTTTGGAACGCTATTTATAGCCTTTTCATCTTCTAACAAGTGGACACTATGAATTATAGTTACATCAAATTCTAAGCCTCATAATTTCAGTACCGCTTAGCCATAATAATGGTTGTATATGAATTGTTTGTATCATGATATCAATTACGCAATATATAGGTTGATTGAAGGCCATTCAGGTTGTATTATTAATAAATTTTATTCAATTTTTAATAAAAATTGCTAACAATTTGATATTGTCAATATTTTAATTGTATAGTTTAAACTGTCTCTTTAATCAGTGCGGACAGCGCTCTTGATTTTCTACAGGGTGTCACACCCCTGTAGTCAGTGTGTTTTCTTTTGATCCCCTGAAGATTTGTAGTATTTAATTAAAAAAATCCAGCTGAAATAGTTATCAATAAGTATCTTCCTAATATTCCTTCCTGCCTGCCTTCCACTTTCTTTGCGCACATAGGGCCTAATGCAGCATGGATAGCTAGTCAGAGAAATCGCAAGTTCAGTGATTATCAAATAACTGCACATGTGTAGCATTCGCATTGCACATGTGTGAGGGGTAATAGCATCAGAAATTGTGTACAGATTCTAATTACAATGTAGACACTGTTTGACTGACAAGAAGCTGGTGTTTCTGGGCGGAAAACTGGCATTTTCTGGGTGTGTCAGAAAAAATTCAAGTGTGCCCAGGCGTTTTTGGGGAGGGTCTTTGACGTCAGTGCAAATTAGGCCATCTCAGTCGCAGATTAGTGGCAGCCTCACACCAACTCACATTTGATCAGATGGCAAAGATTCTTCGATGTTCCAGGAATTGCATATGCATCTACGAGTGGATAGCAATTTGCGATGCATTCGGAATTTTGCACAAGGCATTTTTTCTTCCTGTCAGGGCGACGCCTTTCTACTCACAGACAACTGCAATTTCTCTGAATAGAAATGCATGCTGAATTAAGCCCATAGTCAGTTGTTGGTAACAAATCCTCTGCCTGCTCACTGCTTATTGCATAATATGGGTGGAGTAGTTGATTTAACGCGTGATTATGCAATAGACAGCAGCAGAGAACAATATCAGGCACTTTTGCCAGATTATATAATATTATGCCTCCCGATTTATCACCCACATTTTTAATAGCCGAAAGGTGCATTCTATTATGGATGGGGTGGCTATATGTGCCTCGTTATACTTATGCTCAGCAGGAGTTGCTGATCTGACAATGGAGTCAGAAAACAGGAGTAACAGCCATAGCCTAAATCACCTGTTGGGGGAGAAAATTAATTAAAACAATATAGTAACAAGTACTATTAGCTGCTTCATTAACATATACAGGTAACTTACCCAACAACCATTCCTCTGACCTTTCACCCACCTCAAATTTTGCAGACAGGGATGAATTGCTGAGGATGTAGGCATCATGGCATGAACCAGCATAGCCAGTCACAACACTCCAGGATTTTTAGTTTTGCATCACAGTTCACCTGCACATTCATGGAATAGATATGATGCCTATTTATATATACATGTGCAGTATGTTGCTCTGATTGATGCTGCTGTGTTCTCAGACAGGTGGTTATTTGCAGGTACGTGCACAGCATAGCATAACCTAGAGAAGCCATTATCCCTATAGCCCCACTCCCCTACATGCTTTTGGGAACTTCTACAGTCATCACAACCAATAGAATGGTTTTTAGAAGCTCAAATCGAATGTCTCTCATTATTCTATTCATTTGGGGATTTGAAGTTTAAATTAGAGTTCGATTCGAAATTGATTTGCAAATTGAATTTTAGTAAATGAGGGGATCCTATATCTGACTATGAGAAAACATTGCTGTATTTCATAAATTCGATTTTCAGTGGGAATTGAGTTGGATTCGGTTTTAGGTTTGAGTTCACATTCGATTTTGCCTTTAGTAAATCTCCAAAGTCAAAATTCAAAGGAAATTAAATGACAATTCCCTCAAAACTGAAAATTCAATGTTAGTAAATATACCCCAGATGTGTGGCTGACATGCAGTCCAAAATTCAAATAGGATAGCAACGCCAACTGCTAGTGAATACCGTCCAACAATGACTGACAGCGTTTGGAGTAGCAGTTGGTGTGGCTCCACTATTTGTATTTTGGACTGAGCTGCAGCCCCGCATCTGGAGCCACCACTGGTACTTAACAATACCATAAGTACTGTATATTAAAAATCTCAACTATTTCAAGAACAATCACTACAACAGCTAAACATAAAAAATCCTGGGTGTTTATTTGTGAAATAGTAATTTTTCTGTGGTTTGTAAAACAATAATTTTAATAAAGGCACAACAAACCAGGTGAAACTGATAGCAAAATCCCCAAATATTTTTTGATTGCAAAAAAATGTTTATTATACGCTGTATAGCAGGGGTGTGCAGTGAGATAAATAGCTCAGGAGGCACTGGCTAGTACTAAAGTCAGATTTACACACAATATATGAGTCAAAAGGTTGATGTGGGCATTATACACAGGTGTAGCAGTATATGCTGCTGGAAACAGTGAATATTACATTAAAAATACTTTTCTGCTACAGGTTACATTGGTTTCCACAGGGAAACATTGGGGTGTAGAGTGGATCTTGATCCAGAAGCACCAATAGGCTAAAGCTTTAGGCTGTCCCAGGATGCATTGGGACCTCCTCTATAACCCCACCTCCAGGCACTGTGAGCTCAGTTTCAGTTGGTGTCTGCAGACAGCAGGTCACTTAACAGGTGGGCTACACTGGACATCCCTAAAAAAGCTTTACTGACAGAAAATTTCTGTCAGCGCTGCATGTCATGGTGACACTTCAGCACTGCAGCTCCATCACCTTCCAAGCGGCGTTGCATACTCCCGCGGCAAGATCCCGGGTACTTGCGGCGGAGACACTTTCGGCATTAGGCACACGGTCGCAGTCACTCTCCTGGTTCACATGGCTGCTACGGGGAGAAGGTAAGAGGTTCCCCCAGGTGGGACCCGCCATTAAATCGTGTTCTGTCCGTGACCTAGGGAGACGGGTCACAGCACTGGCGTGGACACTGTCGCCGAGCAGGGACTACACTAGGCCACCAGGGCAATAAAGCACAGGTCGGTGTACTAACGCCCCATTTAATAAGGGCTCGCCTGGGGTGGAAGTCCAGCATAGGGGAGCTGGCGCTTGACCTGTAGCCTCTCCCCGGCCCATGGCGACATCTACTGTAGATTTTCCCACCCTGAAGCTGCCTCACACTCTCCCTCACTCCCTGACTGAGATGCTGGGCGCCATCTTATAAGCGGCTAGTCTCTGGGACTACAGGGCAAGGTCTCCCTTGTAAAGCCGCCTGTATACAGCGCTGTGACTTTACAAACACTTGAGTATTCTACATGTCTTTATACAGACAGCATTATTTAGGAAAAAGTGTACCTATTACAGGATATATTGTACGAGTATTCTGATATATACCTCCGGTCTAGGACCGTGCTGTGTTTTATATATATATATATATATATATATATATATATATATCTGTACATATACTAGTCCAGTGCAGTTTTATTGTCATAATAATTATTTGCTTTGCCTGTGACTGTGTGTGTCTGTATCTGCTGCGTGGTTTAACTTTCAGTGTTTCCCAGATATAGCTATCAATATATTCTGTAGCCTAAGGGACTTGGTGCATCAGGGTCATATATATAGTGCGTCACAGTATTTACCTATTACGTGTATTCTACTGTATACTCAGTCACATAATACAGGATTATTGTTCGCTGGTGTGGTGTACTGTGTCTACAGTCACATACTAACGGATTTCTATTGTACTCTGGCTTTATCGTACTAATTCGCTCTGTTGTTGCATTTGTGTATAATGTCTAACAAGAAGGGCAGTAAGTCTGTGGAAGCTCCTGCATCATGCAGAGCATGCGCCAAAGATTTACCAGAGGGGAAATCTGTGCATGATGGTCTGTGTACTATGTGTCATACTTCTCCCAGTCAGTCCGCAGCTCCTGTAACCAATCAGGAGTCACCCTGGGCTGCGCTCACACACCTACTGGGTACACTGGTGGAACACCTTATGCCCCCTATGGGACCACCTGTGCCATTACAGCCACAAATTGTCCTTATGGTTAATCCACCTTGGGCGGAAAATTTGTCTAACTAGTTGCAGCAATTAAATCATTCCTTGGTCAGACAAAAATCTATTCCAGGTCACTCTAGTGTCTCTGCGTCATCTAAGCGGGTTGCTTCCTCCTGACAATCCACTAATCTCTCAAATGTTTCATCTGAAGAGGAGGGGGGGCATACTATCCTGTCAGACACTGAATTAGGTGTTTCTGACGAGGATTCTCCATTGCAAATTGATGTCCCTGCCCTTGTGGTTGCTATTAAGCAAACCCTACAAATCACTGATGATGAGGATTCCACTACTGTGGCTAAGAAAACTGATATGTTTAAATGGCAGAAGGTGGTTAAAAATCTATTACCCCATTCTAACCATTTGGTGGACATCAGGCAGGAGCCCTGGTCTAATCCAGGGAAGAAATTCCCTCTGTCTAAATGGGCCTTGGTTTGCTATCCTCTCCCTGCAGAGTTCTGTTACAAGGGGGAAAATTCACCGCCGGTGGATTCACATATCACCCGCCTAGTGGTGTCATCCACTCTGCCTGTCACCACTGTCACTTCACTAAAGGAACCGACAGATAAGCATGTGGAGGGATGCCTGAAATCTATTTACTCCCTTACAGGTGCTGTACATAGACCCACTACTGTGACCTCTTGGGCTGCAAAAGGAATTGAAGCATGGGTTCAGGCATTAGAGGAAGAGCTGCATGAGGAAATAGTTGACACTGCCAGACAATACCTGTCTCACATTACCACTGCTGCCTATTACATTCAGGAGGCATCCTCTGAGGTGGGTGTGTTGGCAGCCAAGGTGTCGACCACGTCTGTCCTGGCTCGCCGTATTCTGTGGTTGAGGTTATGGAAGGTTGACCTAGACTCCAAAAAGACCTTGAAGGTACTCCCCTCTAAGAGGGACATTTTGTTTGTGGAAGACCCAATAAAATAGTGTCTGAATAGGCGGCTGCTAAGACTGCCTTTCTCCCAAATACTAATCCTTCTGCACAAAATGCAAAAGGTACCACTTTTCGTTCCTTTTGGCCTCAAGGGAAAGCAAAAGGTCAGGCACACCCGAGACAATCTTGTGCTCCCAAAACCACTAAGCCCAAGGCAAAGCAGTCCTGGGTGGCCCGTCAGCCAGCTTCTAAACAAGACAATCCTGCAGCATGCAGTTCACCCAGGTCTGGTTAATGACCACTTCAGACGCATGGGTGAGAGAAGTTGTCTCTCTTGTCTAAGCAGTCTCCTTCAAGAGATGTCCCCCTTGCCAGTTTTGCACCACGGTTATCCCTTCGGATCCGTTAAAGGCGCAAGCTTTGCAAAAGGTTGTGAGTTCTCTCCTGAATACAGGAGTGGTAGTGCCGGTTCCTCTAGCCCAGAGATGCAGAGGTTACAACTCGACCCTGTTTCTAATTCCGAAACTCAATGGGTCTTTATGGCCTATACTCAACCTCAAATCACTGAACAAGTTAGTGAGAGTATCGAAGTTCTGTATGGAAACACTGCGCTCAATTATCCTGGCTATGGAAGCCGGAGACTATATGGTATCACTGGATATATAGGATGCGTACCTGCATATACCTATTGACATGTCACATCAGCAGTATCTGCGGTTTGCTATTGGCAACCTCCACTATCAGTTCCAGGCTCTGCCATTTGGACTGGCTACGGCTCCTCGGATCTTCACCAAGGTCATGGCCGTAATGACGGCCCATCTCCATCACCAGGGATGACTTGCTGATCCCCACGATGTCCTCCTCAGTCATCTACAACTGACGGTAAGCTTCCTACAACCTACGAGTGGCTCATCAATAAGTAGAAATCTTCGCTGGTCCCAGCTCAGAGCATGGTGCATCTGGGGGCACTCCCGGACACACACAGTCAATGACTGTTTCTGACTCCAGAAAAAGTCCTGAGACTTCAAGACAGGATAAGATGCTTCCTTTGTCGCCCCAGAGTGTCGATACACTCGGCGATGCAAGTACTTGGCCTGATGGTGTCGGCATTTGACATGGTAGAGTACGCTCAATTTAATTCTCACCCTCTGCAGTGGCCTACCTCATCGGATCAGATCTCACATGATCACTTTGACTCCGGAGGTTCATCTGTCGCTGACCTGGTGGCTACAGGACCAGCAATTGAGCAGGGGCCATCGCTTCTGGATCCTCGACTGGGTACTGCTGACAACGGATGCCAGTGTGAGGGGATGGGGTGCGGTGTTAGAGCAACACTCTTTCCAGGGTTGCTGGACCAAGGAAGAGTCACTCCTCCCAATAAACATTCTGGAGTTGCGGGCAGTGTTCAGTGCATTGACTCTCGCCCTCCCACCGGTACAGAACAGTCCGGTTCAAGTACTGTCAGACAATGCCACTACGGTAGCATACATAAACCATCAAGGTGACACTCAAAGCCGCATGGCTATGATGGAAGTGGCAAAAATTCTTTGATGGGCGGAACGCCATCTGCCAGCAATATTGGCAGTGTTCATTCCTGGTGTCCTAAACTGGGAAGCGGACTTCCTCAGTTGCCAGGACGTGCATGCCAGAGAGTGGAGTCTTCATCCGGAAGTCTTTCAACTCCTAGTGAACAAGTGGGGCCTACCAGAAGTAGACCTGATGGCGTCTCGGCACAATCACAAGGTTCCGGTCTTCGGATTAAGGACCAGGGATCCTCAAGCAGCGTTCGTGTAAACACTGGCAATTCCATGGAACTTTTGTCTGACCTATGTGTTCCATCCAGTGTCACTCCTGCCCAGGGTCCTGCGGAACTTCAAACAAGAAGGAGGATTTCTACTTCTAGTTGCTTCAGCATGGCCCACACGGCATTGGTTCTTAGACCTACACAGTCTATCGACAGAGTGTCCTCTTCTACTTCCTCAGCACCCAGATCTCCTTGTACAAGGCCATTGTCTTTTTCCGGACCTGGCCAGGATGGCTTTGACAACGTGGCTCTTGAGGCATCACTCCTGAGAGCCAAAAGATTCTCTGAGGAGGTCATCCAAACTATGTTAAAAACTGGCATCTGCTCGGATTTATTACAGGGTCTGGAATTCTTACTTCACTTGGTGTGCTGATAAGAATTATGATGCATACAGATTCAGAACTTCCAGAATTCTGGCTTTTCTGCAAAGAGGCCTGGACTTAGGCCTTCATCTGACCTCCTTCAAGGTTCACATATCTGCCTTGTCAGTATGGATGCAGAGAAAAATTGCGTCTATACCTGATGTTCATACATTCACTCAGGGTGTCTTACGTATGCAGCCTCCCTATGTCCCACCTGTGGCTCCATGGGATCTGTCTGTTGTCCTGAATGCCCTGCAAGAGTCTCCATTTGAACCTCTTGAGATGGTGGATCTTAAATGGCTCACGACCAAGGTCTTGTTTTTACTGGCTATTGCCTCTGCAAGAAGGGTGTCGGACTAAGGCGCATTGTCCTGTCATCCACCCTTTCTAATATTTCATCGTGACCGGGAAGTTCTTAGAACTCGCCCAGGTTATTTATCTAAGGTGGTGTCAGCTTTTCACCTTAACCAAGAGATTGTGGTTCCGGCCTTTATCTCTTCTGATTTGTCCTCCAAAGAGCGGTCTTTGGATGTGTTACGGGCTATCTGTATATATGTGGAGAAGACTGCCTCTATCAAGAGGTCAGATTCCCTTTTTGTTTTGTTTGGTTTCCACAAACGTGGCTGGCCTGTGAATAAGCAAACCTTGGCCATATGGATTAGAATGGTGATTGCACAAGCTTATGCGCAGGCTGGACTCCCAGCTCCTGCTGCTATTAATACCAATTCTACTTGGTCTGTTGGGCCTTCTTGGCTGGCCCGCCATGGCACGTCTGCAGAACAATTGTGCAAGGCGGCTATGTGGTTCTCTGTGAACATGTTTATTAGGCTATATGCCTTTGATACTTCCACCTCCCATGATGCTTCCTTTGGAAGCTGGGTTATCATATCCGCTAAGGCGCGTCTCCTCCCTTTAGGAACTGCTTTAGGACTTCCCTGGTGTTTCCCTGTGGAAACCAATGTATCCTGCTACAGAAAAGGAGAGTTATGGTAGACTTACTATTATTAACTCTCTTTCTTTGAGGTACATTGGGTTCCACAGGGCGCCCACTCTGATGCACCTAGCTTCTATATGTTTGTATAGCATTAGCCGCTGGTCCCTTCTCCTGTCGTAAGAATGTAGTTCTATGTGACTAACATCTACCTTCTCTCATACCTGCTCCTGCATTGGACTGGTAAACGAAACTGAGCTCACAGTGCCTGAAGGCGGGGTTATAGAGGAGGCCCCAATGCATCCTGGGACCAGGGCCGGTTCAAGGGCGCTCTGCAACCCGGGCAGGAAAAGGGGCGTGGCCTAATACAGGGGGCGTGGTCAGTTACGCCCCCTGTACATTGCTAGCGCCGCTTGAATGCTGAGCGGTGCGCGATGACGTCATCGCGCACCATACAGCAAAAGGTCCTCTCCACGAAGGGAAACTAGACGCATAGCGTCTAGTTTCCCTTCGTGGAGAGGACCTTTGCTGTGCGGTGCGCGATGACGTCATCGCGCACCGCTCAGCAAAGTTACTCTCCACGAAGGGAAACTAGACGCATAGCGTCTAGTTCCCTTCACAGGAGGCGGACGGGGACGGCAGCGGGCAGCGGAGGCAGACGGAGGACACAGCGGGCAGCAGTGGCGGATCTTGCCACGATGCGGCGCCCTCCGGAAGGCGGCGCCCCGGGCAAAAGTCCTGCTTGCCCGTGGCAAGATCCGCTACTGCCTGGGACAGCCTAAAGCTTTAGACTGTTGGTGCCTCTCAGTGGCATGCGGTGAGGTCACTGGCTGGGGAAGCACTGAGATTTTATATATATATATACATATATATTTATAGTTGTGTGGCGTACGGCACTCCCAGCATATTCAGAAAGGCTCAAACACCGGCCAGGTAGAAAATCAATGTTTCAATTTTATGAAAAAAAATAGTCATCAGGATAAAGAGTACAAATGAAATAAGCTCACCTTATTGCCCTTCCTACTGACTCCAGAGCTGCCGCTGCTCTAGTGACAGGCAGCTTCAACATTACTAACGACGGTTCCTGCTGCCTCTTCACCCCGCCGCGCTACTGTATTGTAGTGACAGCTGAGCTCCACAGTAGCGCCGGGTCCCAACGCTGCTTCACCCCGCCGCACTACTGTACTGTAGTGACAGCTGAGCTCCACAGTAGCGCAGAGTCCCGCCGCCGCTTCACCCCGCCACGCTACTGTACTGTAGTGACAGGTGAGCTCCACAGTAGTGCCGGGTCCCGCAGCCGCTTCACCCCGCCTTGCTACTGTACTGTAGTGACAGCTGAGCTCCACAATAGTGTCGTGTCCCGCCGCCGCTTCACCCCGCCATGCTACTGTACTGTAGTGACAGCTGAGCTCTCCATCCACAGTAGCGCCGGGTCCCACCGCCACTTCACCCCGCCGCATATGGGTGATTGGATCAGCGGATCCAGCACTGGATCCGCTGTCCAATCACATCTGCCTTGCTGACGGGGTATCTTCTTTATATTATCTTAATCATTAATGACGGGGAGGTACTGCCTCCCCTGACTGCACATCCCTGGTGCTTCTAGATTAAGATCCACTCTACACCCCGATGTTTACCTGTAGAACCCAATGTACCTCGCAGAAAGAGAATTAACAATGGTAAGTCTACCATAACTCTTCTTTTTCCCATAAAAATATATTTTGGGTTAAGAGCACATCGCCTCCAACTTGCAAAACTGTCGCCACTCCGCTAACAGAATGCCTGCCTTTTGGGAGACACTCACATCTTGAATTTTGACCTCTCAGTTTGGGCTTCTTCTGTGATATTTTTTCTTAAATTAATGCTTTTATTAAGAAAATAATTGTTTTTAAATGGATCTGAAGGCCCATACACACTAGACGAGAAAGTAAAAGATCTGGCTCAGAAGGGCCAATTTGAGCGAGATATTTACAATGTCATCTAGTGTGTACACTCAATGTCATTTACAATGCACGCTCCCACGCATCGTTAATGACCCCCTCCCTCGTCTGAACATGTACAGATGAGGGAGGTCCTTGTTAACGACAGCCAAGCTGCAGATGAAGCATAGGCGTCATTCCCCCCACCGCCCGCCCGCCGTCCTCCCCTTCCCGTTGGCATTGGCAAGTGTGTATGTGTATGCACTTGCCGATGTCATCACCCCGTTGGGTCCCCACCACTGCCAATATCGGCGTCGGTGGGGGTCATTTAGTGTGTATGGGCCTTGAACATATTCCTTTGCACAGCAACCAAATATGCCTCATGTGTTGCCCAAGGCAGTAGACAGCAATGATAGTCTCAGCTTTCGGAGAGATGTGGCCAAATCTTGAAGCGTAGACTATCCCTTTCTTCCCCTGGACATTTCGATTGACCCCTCCCCCCTTTGTATGCCTGGTGGTACTTAATGAACTTGCTAGGTTTACAAAAGACAGTGTTGTGATAATGGAATTTCAAATGCTCAGAATATGTATTTTAAACTAAAAGAGAAATTTAAGGTCACATAAGGTCAGAAATATACGGTTTACTCCCTAAATCTGAGAAAAAAAGAAGAAACACCTTTATCCACTTGCTTAAACAATATTTATTAAATGCAAAAGTAAAAAGCACGTGCTCACACAAAGTGGTGATTCAGTGTTCAACAATGATCTTTCAGAAAGCACAAATTGCAACACAGAACAATAAACAAAACAGACGGTGTCTTTAACTACGGTGCATTGATTATAAGTATAACATAAACAATCCGCCTGTGAACAGTTCTCACATACAAATCCTGTATCAATATTACAGCAATAGCATCATTGAAAGTAAAACAAAGCAAGTGAATATATTTACACATAACATTAACAATACAAGGTCACTTTCACAGTAAGTCTAGTTTACGCATACAGTATGTACTGGGAAAACGGATACAACCCATGTATTGTTAACTTTAAAGGAGCAATTTTAGCAGCATAATTTAAGATGACAAAGCATGTTGTTTCTATATAACTTTTTTGCCCAACATACTTATCCAGATGTGCCATCTGATATTTCATTTATAAATAGTTAATTCAAATATAAAACAGCTGTACAAATAATATTTGACTCTACAGAATGATATGGTAAGCCTCACACAGTGCTTCTGAAGATACTGTACACCACTCATTGCAAAGAACAGAAATGTGCAGGTTTGAGTAGCTTCTGATTGCCCTAAATCTGCGTAAATAGACTGAACGCACTATAGCTATCAGCAATCTCTAGCAATTGAAATGTAATCTTGCGCCACCTGGTGGCGTATGTATTGCATTTTTTCCTTTTAAGTGTCTTCAGTTTATCTAAACAAAACTTCCCCGCATACCATTCACTAGTACCAATAAAACTGAAGTTTCAAGTGCAGGGTAATATGGTATTACAGAAGGTACAGTGCTATTTATATTACTGTACGTGATACTAGATAGATGTGTTAATAGTTCTGAGCACTGACAGCATTAAAAATCATACACACATAATTCTTATTATAAAAATAACTAATAGACTATTTACATGTATTTTACGTGTAATAATGAAATGTGTAGACATTGGTGGAATTTAAATAAAAAAAACAAGGAGACTTAGTTACTGTACAGGGAGAATACAGATGTACAGTACACTGTTTGTAACTATACTGATTCTTTCTTCATATCTCTTTTTGCCATTGACACTGAGTGTTTTTTTAGCTGTGTACTATCCTAAGGCAATGTGCAATCATTTAGTTGTACGTATGCCCTGTCTGTCATATACAATAAGTTCTCTATTATGCATTAATTCATAATAAGTGTATGCAGTATAAATAAAGTTCCAGTTCATCTATAGTTAGCAAACATTTATGACATCTCATATTGCTCTTGCAATTAAAGGAAGACATATTTCTAATAACTGCTAATATATTCTTACAATGTACCTTTACATTGGGAGTCATTCAGACCTGATTGCTCGCTAGCTATTTTTTGCAGCGCTGCGATCAGATAGTCGCCGCCTATAGGGGAGTGCATTTTAGCTTTGCAAGTGTGCAAACGCTTATGCAGCCGAGCATGACAAAAACAGTTTGTGCAGTTTCTGAGTAGCTCAGGACTTACTCAGCCGCTGTGATCACTTCAGCCTGTTTGAGGCTGGAATTGAAGTCAGACACCAGCCCTGCTAACGCTTGGACATGCCTGCATTTTTTCAACCACTCCCTGAAAACGGTCAGTTGCCACCAATAAACGCCTTCTTCCTATCAATCACCTTGCGATCGGCTGTGCGAATGGATTCTTCGTAAAACCCATCGCACAGCAAAGATCCGCTTTATACCTGTATGACACGGCTGCGCATTGCGGTGCATATGCATGCGCAGTTCTGACCTGATTGCAGCGCTGCAAAAAATGCTAGCAAACGATCAGGTCTGAATCACCCCCATTGTCCTTATACATACACAGTAAGACGTGTGTAGCAGTCTTGCTGTACTAAGAGCCTCATTCTCTTCAGACTTACAGTACATTTCTGTGTATGACATTACATTCTCAGCAAAGACAAACTAAAGATCACTGAAACAGTAACAGCCAAAGTAAACACCCCTCAGACATAAGGGAATTATTGTATTACGCAGCAGATGGAGGTCTATAAAATACATCTTCAAATAATAAAAGTTTCCTTATAATGTCCATTAAGAAGCAAATCATACATATACATAATAATAAAAAGTGGCATAATCATTTTACTTGGAAAAGTGGCTGTATTTATAGAGTAATGTTCTACATACCTCTGGCAGCAACACTGTTTGGGGCAGCATATAGTTTTACGTTATATATATATGTATATATAATATGAAGAGGAAGTCAGCGGCACTCAGCAGACGGATTGATGAAATAAAGATGGCTTTATTAGAGTCCTACGCCGTTTCGGGGACTACACCCCGTCTTCAGGGACAAATCACACATGTATGATTTGTCCCTGAAGACGGGGTGTAGTCCCCGAAACGGCGTAGGACTCTAATAAAGCCATCTTTATTTCATCAATCCGTCTGCTGAGTGCCGCTGACTTCCTCTTCATATTGCATGGATCTTGCTACAGATCGCAGAGGGCACCGCAGCAAGTATTTTGTTATTTACCCATTTGAGTGCCGAACCTTACCGCTACTTATATGTATATATATATATATATATATATATATATATGTGTGTGTGTGTGTGTGTGTGTGTGTGTGTGTGTGTCTTTTTGTTGGTACTTGATTTTTGATAACTACTAATTTTCCAGTAAGAGTAATGGCAGAGAAAGTGCTTGATTGATTGGCAAGGATATGTGCTGCTATGCTGCCATTTATGCAGGACACTGCCTAGGGCAGTGCCAACTAGCACAGTCCTACTTCCAGATACAAGCAAATTGTGCTGTCTTCTATATGGTCACTACATAGTAGAGTCTTTTGACACATTAGTCATTAGGTTTTGAGCAATCTCTGTGTCTGCCATGCAATTTGTGGATTCTAGCAGATTATAACCATAGAGTATTGTCTTACTTCATGATGTATCTGAGTTTATCGTCTTTTAAAGCCAAATGAGGTTATGTAATCTATTTCCAGAAACTCAAATGTGTTATTGTTGTAAGTTAGCCAAGTATTAAAGTGCAATTATAATATGGTACATGTGATAAATAAATAAAAATCCAAAAGAGTTTATGGTGCTGTATCTAGTATTCAGCCTACGTACAAACTCACATTGAGGGCTATTTAACTGCCATGATTTAATCTAGACAAATACACATTCCCTTGTTTTTGCATCATATCTATTTTACTTTCGTAAAGAAAAAGCTTCAACATGATTAAACATAATCATCTTATTTGGACATATATGACGTTACTAGGGCATGCTAGTAGTACTAGTATTCCCATCAAGCCCAGATGACTGCTCAGTGTCATCATCCTTAAACACCCTACTGAGTGCTCCATTGATGGAACCTCCAAATCTCTTCTTCCTCTGCCTACCTACAAAGAAGTAAATGAAAGGGTTTGCACTGCTGTTGAACAAAGTACAGTATGTGCTGGTAAAAAACAGCGCAAGAGCTGAGATTTTACTGGTGAATGACTTAAAATAAAGTAAAAACCATAACAGTCTGATGGGTGTCACAGAAATGAGGAAAACCAGGACAGTAACAATTATGGCCACATAGATCTTGGGAGGTCGGGATTTTTTGGATGTTGTTTTAACGATGTAGATTAAAATGAAACTGGTCACGAGCATCAAAGGAATGACGAAAACAAAAGTGAGGACCAGGGAGAACACCTGGACCCCAGTGCATTCTATTGTCATACCCTCAAAGGCTTCTGCAGGGCAGACAAAGTTATCCAGAAGTGACAAGAGAGCGCCCAGCAGCCAGATCCCTCCACAGGAGTAGGCCGATAAGTGTTTTGGACGGTAACATTTGTACCATATTGGGAAGAGGACAGAGAGGCATCTTTCTACGCTTATCGCAGTCAGGAAGAACATACCTGCGGAATACCCAAAATCATACATTACTTCTAAGGCTTGTAGAGTGGCTCTTGTCTGGAAGCGGAGGTTTATCATTTGATCAGCCATTAAGAACATGACAACGGCAGAAAATAAGAGGTAGATAAAGTCAGCAACTGCAAGGTTAAGAATATACACAGTGTATTTGTTCCTCTTTATGTTAAAGGAAAGAACCCAGATAACAAAAGCATTCCCTACCAATCCAAGTAGGCAGAGAACAACAGCAAAACAAGACACCACAGAGTAAGTCACATAAATAGATCTGTCAGTGGTATTTGTAATATTGGATGAGCTGTTTCCAGTGTCGGCCATAATGAGTACAGCACAGAGAAGCTTGTTCTTTCCAAGCTATGTTGCCAAAATGCTGATGCACTCACTCCTAGAACAGAAAAAAGAAAGTGATATATTTACTGTAATAGTTAATACAGTGACTTCCATTTACTGCACTCTTACAAGGACCTTGTAGAGATTTTTTTGGTGTCAATGTAGTAAAAATGAACATTTTGATTAGCTATTATTACTAAATGTGAGTGTGCTCTACAGTACATGTATACATGCATTATAGCCAAAATAAATATTGTAAACTTTAGTGTTATAAGTTTGTGTTAGAGCTGTAAGTATTGCATAATATATGGTAGGGCAGCTGAAAACATATTTGTAAAGGCCTAAACTTGGATTAATTAAGCAAGATTATCTGTGCATGTACATGTGGTAAGGCATATAGGGGCATATGTGTTAACCTGGAGATGGCATAAGTAAGTGTTAAACCAGTGATAAATGCAAGGTGATACACGCACCAGCCAATGAGCTCCTAACTGTTAATTTACATATGGGAGCTGATTGGCTGGTGTGTTTATCACCTTGCATTTATCACTGGTTTATCACTTCCTTATGCCTTCCCCAGGTTAATACATATGCCCCATAGTGCCTAATTCAGAGCTGATCGTAGATGTGCGAAAAACGCATATCTATGACCAAAATCTCTGACATGCATGGGGACGCCCAGCACAGGGCTAGTCCACCCCGCACGCTAGGCCCTACCCACCCACAGATGTAAAAGAGTGGCTTTTGCACCTGCTGAGTAGCTCCTTGCCTACGCAACCTAGCTGCGAAGACAAACGACTGCCCGGCATGGTTTTGCCCATTGCTGCTACGTGTAACATCATGTAGCCGCCGCGGTCCGCCCCTCAAATGGTCTGGACACACCTGGGTTGTCTGTACTGCACCCCAAAAATGCTGCCACAATGCCGATGACATGCCCTGACTCCGCCTCCACCAGTGTGATGCCTTCGCACACTGCACAGGGCTTCAGCCTGCAATCGCAGCCGCTGCCGCAACCAGGTCTGAATTAGGTCCATAGGTTGTAAGCCCCACTGGGGCAAGTACTAAATGGCCAAATATTCTCTGTAAAGTGCTGCAGAATATGTGTGCACTATATATATAACTAGGAATAATAATACGCTTAACCCATAATAAATTATTACACTCTATCATAAGTACAGCAATTATGACAGCATAGTGCAAGATATACTTTTTGTACAACTTTCTGCTACTTTTCTAACATCTGTAAAAAAAACTATATATATATAAATTCCTCAGCATAATGGCTGGGGATGTGGCAATGGTCCCATTCTGAGATGTAGCTAAACCTTATGGTTTACATGCATTTTCAATGGTGGGGCGCCTACGCAGGACTGATTATGCACATTTGCAGAACGGGTTCTGCGTGGTCACATGCAGTGTCCCCAAGCCGCAAACTGATTGACAGGCTTCAGGTGTTTAGGAGTGGGGATGAGTGGAGCGGGACAGCTTTCTCAAAAAACGGGGACATTTTACCCCCATTTTCAGGGAGTGGTGAGTCCAGGGTCTGTGCCTTTTCTGCCCTCAGCAGTGGGAACAACCCACCCATCCTGTGTAACCTGAGTGTTTCTCAGATGGCCATTGTCCAAGCAAGTGATTTAATGCTGCATCTTTGGACTCAGCAGCAGATCACACAAGCATGCAGGAGACATCTCTTTACTCAAGACACAACCTGCTGCTTTTGCAGACTTTAATACAGCAGCTCCCAAAGACGCAGTTTCTGTACGAATTGCGTCCATCTCTGAATCAGGTGCTCTATTTACTGCACTAATGCTACTGTTTGGTAGACTTTTTTAAAAATACAACAAAACAAAAACAAATAAACAAATGAAACATTCCTTTTAAACATATATTTCTTTAATCGTATTTTACTTGAGTCCTACATTGGGTTTTTAGTTTTATACCTATTTGTTTATTGAACATGTTTTAGAAACTTGTCTTTCTGTATAAAAAAAATGCACGGACCCACCAACCGAGTGGGAATAACCTGCGTTTGTCTGGATTCCGGCCAGTAGCATTTCACCGGCTGTCAGGATTCCAGTGTCAGTCTCCTGAACGCCGGGATTCTGACAGACGGTATATTTACTGCATCCCCTGATAAATACAGATGTAGCAACAATAAAGTTTCCTGCATTCTGCTACCAACGTGATCAACCGATAGAAAACATTAAAACTCTCACCGATATTTGAGGAATTTCCTGAGACGTCTTTAGATTTCAAGAATTATGACAAGCCCGATGGGAAAAGCCAAGTCACTAAAATATAATAGAGGCAAAAATATTAATTTATACAATTACTGCGAGAATAAATAAATTACTCATAAATGTTAGTTTGTTAGATAAGAGTGTATGACCATTTCCCTTCAAATATTAAGTCAACTTGGTGTCCAATCTGAATTTGCACAGCACCGGTTTAGCATTCTGTAACTTACCTCCTACTTCTGCTTCGGCTTTCTCCTTTAAGCTTGTTTATTGTAATTGTCAAGGGTATCACAAAGCTAAGCAACTTAGTGAAATCTGTAGTACATATCCGTTCTCCCGTATCATTGCTGTGATGCGTATGCACAGGCATCGCGGTAATGCTTTGTTGCACGTGACTGCCTATAGTCACACCTGCAGGCAGACAATGCAATGCGTATGGATCACACTCGCACCATGATCTGCCGTGATGGGTATACAGCTATGCAAGATACAAGAGGACACTTTTCTATATGTTATTTCCTACATACTGTACATTGCAATATTATCTATGTATGCCAGACCATTTCTTGCAGATGTTTGTAAGTTAAATGAACTAATACAGAGCTATGCAAATGTGCATATAATTTGAAAACAAGAAAAATATAAAGTGCATACAAATCAAAACTATAGATGTGCGATTTGAAACTACCTGACCTTCCAGTATCCCAGTACATACCAGCCCTGGCTCTGTATTTCCCGACAAGCTCAGATTCCAAAAATGAGGCAAAACATCATCCACCCGGTGTTGGATCTTGCGTGTTTTGAAATAAAAAAAGTCCCTCCATCATGGTTTGGATGCCATTTCAAACAGAATTCTGGTGGGAGAGGGTGTGGGATGGGCTGCAGTGTGATTAAGGGCTACTGTGGACTACTGTGACTGTTAATCAAGAGCATAACAACAAAAGAGATAAAATCAATTTACCAAGAGAGCGCATTAACAATTTATTACAATTATATAACAGGCATATCATTTATAAACAACACTTTAAAATATATGGAATTATAAAAAGAGATTATTCTGCCAATGAAAATCCTATTCCTCCTGCAGTGGAAAAGGGGATATAATATTCACCACTTGTTATTGGAATCCTTAGTCCACCTAATCCAGTATTTAATTTTGCGCATATGTAGCCAAACAATATACTGTTGTGTCAAACAGTATAGCATTAGGACACTTAGTGATGTTTCGTTCCATTGCAATTAGGAATTGATACAGCCGTATCTCTAAGCCGCAGCACCGGGTTCACCACGTGTGCTTAAGAAACACAGAGTTAGGCTCATTCTTTTACCGCTGTGGCCATATTACTTGAGCGGCAACACGGGACGGATGCTGTGGAAGTTGGAAGGTCACAGTAACAACCTCCACCCGTTGCTGTAAAAGCCGTTGCACATATTACGAGTGTGGGGTTCACGTAAGTCATGCAATGCCAGCAGAGGATTCAAATGCAGACCTCTTGGTTAGGTAATTTGCATACCTGCCATCTTTGGTTTACCGACGGAGTAGTTAAAGATGGTAAGTGCCAAATCACTCGAAAGAACCCGCTAGAGGTGTAGTTCATATACAAAGGTCCTGATGATCATAATGATTCATGTGATCGGGATCTTTGTATATGAACTACACCTCCAGCAGGGCCTGTTTCAATTCCTAACGGTCAAGGATCTAAAACATCACTAAGGGGGACATGCACTAAGCAGTGATAAAAGTGGAGAAGTGAGCCAGTGGAGAAGCTGCCCTTGGCAACCAATCAGCTGCTCTGTATAATTTTGTAGTCACTGCTGTTTGGTTGCCATGGGCAACTTCTCCACTAGCTCACTTCTCCACTTTTATCACCGCTTAGTACATGTCCCCCTAAGTATCCTAATGCTATACTGTTTGGCACAAGAGTATATTGTTTGGCCACATATGCACAAAATCAAAGACTGGATTAAGTGGTCTAAGGATTCCAATAACAAGTGGTGAATATTATATCCCTTTTCCACCGCAGGAGGTATAGGATTTTCATTGGGAGAATAATCTCTTTTTATAATTCCATATATTTTAAAGGGTTGTTTATAAATGTTCTATAATTGTAATAAATTGTTAATGCACTCTCTTGGTAAATCAATTTTTATCTCTTTTTTTGTTGTACTCAGTAATTGGCAGAGCAGTACTGCTAAATTGGGAGCTGCATTACAATTTTTATCACAAGTGATCAAACTAGCTTGGTGGCTTGGTAGCACTAGGATTTTGTTGTGTTGTTTTTGTTAATCAAGAGCTACTGTGACTAAGGGCAATGGGATACTGTGTCACAGTCAGACTCAGTGTCATCAGTGAAGAGCTGTGGGCTGTAGCACTGTCATTAAGGGCTGCTGGGACTAAGGGCAATGGGATACTGTGTCACAGTCAGACTCAGTATCATCAGTGAAGAGCTGTGGGCTGTAGCACTGTCATTAAGGGCTACTGTGACTAAGCGCAATGGGATACTGTGTCACAGCCAGACTCAGTGTCATCAGTGAAGAGCTGTGGGCTGTAGCACTGTCATTAAGGGCTGCTGGGACTAAGGGCAATGGGATACTGTGTCACAGTCAGACTCAGTGTCATCAGTGAAGAGCTGTGGGCTGTAGCACTGTCATTAAGGGCTACTGTGAAAAATAAGAATAGCTGTCTGAGATTGTCATTATAGGCAATAGGATATTACTGTTTCACCCTCAGACTCAGTGTCATCAGTGAAGGGCTGTGGGCTGCAGTAGTGTGAATAAGGGCTACTGTGACTATTACTAATATTAATAATTATAATTATAATATAAAGAAGAGCTACTGTGATTAAGGACAATGGGATACAGTGTCACCCTCAGACTCTGGCCAGAATGTAATAGGGTGTGAGAATCATAAAGTGAGAGATTATGTGAGATTTCTCCTGGTTTTTTTTAAATGGCTATCATTTACATGGCAAAATCAACCTGATTTTGCCATGTAAATGATTTCCACTTAAAAAAAAAACCCAGGAAACTACAAAATCACTCACTTTCTGATGCTCACATCCTATTACATTCCTTCCTCTGTGTCATCAGTGAAGGGCTGTTGGCTCACATCCTATTACACCCCCCCCCCCCCCCTCTGTGTCAGTGTTAGGAAAATCATCATTAATGTACTTAAAAAGTAACATAGTAAAATAAATAAATCATGTGTGTTGTTGTTCGGGCACTTAAAAAGTAACATTCAATGGGTGCCACCATTACTGTTACTAATAGTGCTGTGAGTCAATGGGTGTGGTATGCAAGGTCGACCACCATTAGGTCGACAGTGTCTAGGTCGACCACTATTGGTCGACAGTATTTTGTTCAACATGGTTTCTAGGTCGACAGGAATTCTATGTCGACGGGTACTAGGTTGACATGACAAAAGGTCAACATGAGTTTTTGCACTTTTTTTGTGTCATTTTCTCCGTACAGTGACCGGGATTCACAATTAGTGCACCGCGTTCCCTCGCATGGCTCGCATCACTCACTGTGCTTTGGGCAAGGTGCCTCGCTCTGCTACCGCTGCGTTCGGCACAGGTTACTGTTCCCAATTGTAGTCCACGTGGATCATAAAGCATGAAAAAGTAAAAAAATGGGAAAAAAAATTAAACTCATGTCGACCTTTTGTCACGTTGACCTAGAACATGTCGACCTAGAAATCATATCAACCTACTTACTGTCGACCAATAGGGGTCGACCTAGACAGTGTTGACCTATGTGTTGTCAACCTAGAGACTGGATACCGAGTCTATATGGATCAATAGATAGAAGAGCAGAAGCAGCAACTCAGTACTAGTGCAGGAGGGCAGAAAGTTTAAGAATGGGCACTTGAAATCTAAATATTTCACAATGTTAAAGAAAAGAGGATGAGGTGTCACCCGTAAAACAGGTAAATCAGTGCCCAAAAGAAGAAGAACAAGCGGGACATTTAAAAAACCCTGTGGTGTGGGGTTTTTCCCACAGCCATGGGGTTTAGTTAGTCAATTAGATGAGAGAAAATGAGACATAGTGATTTCTATATAAGTCACTGCATCTTTTTTTCATGGAGCTCCAGAGCAAGTCTGTTTTTCATAAAATCCTTATTTTTAGAAAAAATCACCTCAATTTGTTCTGGCACCCTTGTGGCACCCCCTAATGACTAATTAAGCAATTGGAAGTTTCTGATAAGCTTAATTAGTCAGTAATTACTCACCTTTAGAATGTAAGCTTTCACGAGCAGGGCTCTCTTCCCTCATGTGCTTTTCCATCTCTGCCTTAACCTATCTTCTTTTCAATACTCCCTTCAATGGCACCAAATTGCCCAGTTTTCTGCCGCCCTGATATTTATTCCAGTGTCATCTGCTGATGCAGCTGTGTTTATATACCCTGCACTTGTCCTATATTGTCTTGGACTGTAAATCACTGTTTTCTTGTTTTGCCTATTTGTTTATGTACTCTGTAACTGGGTGCTGTGGATCCTATGTGACGCCATATAAATAAAGTATAACAATAATAATAATAATAATAACTTTCTGAAGCAATGTCTTCTTACTCCAGCGTCAAGAGCTGGTCTTCTGCAGCAGTGGTGAGTATATGAGTGTGTGCGAGTGTATGTCAGTGTCTGTGAGTGAGTGAGTGAGTGAGTGAGGTGAGTGTGTGTAAGTATGTATGAGTGAGTGAGTGTGTGACCCCCAGTGTGTGTGTGTGTGAACCCAGAAGGCAACAACAGGAAGTACTACATTTTCAAGCAGCCGCCTCACCTCCCAGCAGCCCCCCCAGTGCAAAATGGAATGGCGATCACCAGGAGCCATGGAGACCACCAGACTGGTTAGTATGATTACTTTTTTCTCTCGCACCAATAGGTTTTTAAGCAAAAAGACCTGTGTCAATTTATTTATAAATTGGATACCATGGGTATATGGAGCTTGAATACCTGTGGTAATCCAGAAGTGAGCATGAGGTCCACAAGGTTATACATGTGGAAAAAACCTCATGGACAATTAGATTCCCCCCAACGGCTGAAGAACAAATTGTGTGTTCACAAATTCCTGTCTGACATTTCTGACATTGTACTCATAGAGAAGCCTCCTTCCACCATTTCTGCACCCACTGCAAATGTGGGCATGAGCAGTACAAGTAAAAATGGTGAT
Organism: Pseudophryne corroboree; assembly: GCF_028390025.1. Taxonomy (NCBI): domain Eukaryota; kingdom Metazoa; phylum Chordata; class Amphibia; order Anura; family Myobatrachidae; genus Pseudophryne; species Pseudophryne corroboree. The sequence continues at coordinate 321,425,079 of NC_086449.1, read as the reverse complement.
GACATAATATAAATTGAGGATGCTTGTGTGGAAGTGCAACAGGATGAGGGGGATATTTCTGTACTATATTACGCTAATGAGGATGTTAATGATGAGGATGTTGTTTGTGTATGTTAGCCACCAGTGGCGACAGTTCTTGATCAAGATAAAAAGAAAGCCATTGTCATGCCTGGGCATGAGACCAAAAAAGCCACCTCTCAGGTTTTGAATTATTTTTACCCAAACCCTGACAACATTTGTGAAGGCATCTGTTCTATTTGTGAATCCAAAGTTAGTAAATGTAGGCATTTTAACCGTTTAGGCAACATCTCCCTGTTACATCATTTGCAGCGAGTTCATGAAATATATTTTACAAAATTATCATAATTAGGAAAATAATAACAAGCAGTCCAGTATTAGCTACCAGCAGTTTAAACCATCTCATACAATCTCCACTGCAACACCCTCATCATGAACCTCCTCATTAATGATCAGCGGTAGTACTTCCAAAAAATTTTTTGTGGGTGCCCAAACAGAAATAGCAGTTCAACTACAAAAGGAGCAGTATCTGTCATTGAAATGTTTGTTTTGTTAAAATGTCCTTAATATCCAACATAAAAAATGGGGACAAAATTACAATTCCATTTTGCACCACTTTGATAATGGGCTGTATTTTTGGGGGTCATTGGGGTCATTTTGTATAGACATTTTTATTGGTCATTGCTCTAATATATTACTAATTTGCAACTAATTTTTAACCATAAAATAATATAATGTTAATACAATAGCCAAGGATTCCCAACACGGGTTGAAGAGCAGTGTTAATAGCCAAGGATTCCTGACAAGAGTTTGGAGGTTGACCTGCTGGCCATACTATCCCCCACCCACCTCCCTCATAAATTTTTTCAGCCAATCAAATAATTAAATGAACTAACTAATCAATCCTTCCTTCCTTCCTTTACAAGCTTTCCACTGCATTCATAATCCAACTCCATTTCCGTCTACTGCCCTGTGACATCTTCCTTTGAAAACAATTATCTATGGGGTCATATAGTTTAATAAACTGCCATCCTGTCTACCACTGCCATGCCACAATGCTTCATAAATGTGCTATATTGTTAAAGTAACTGCTGTGTGAATGTGCCACTGCTTTGTCACTTCGTATAGCCAGTGAGCCTTTGGTCTATATTGGTGAACAATAGTGTGAACTGTGAGCAGGGACGGTGTAAGGTTTCTCAGCACCCTAGGCAAATCTTTGGCGGACCCCCTACACACAATACATGGCAGTTCGACAGCTACCGCCTGATAAAGAGGTAATTTTCTCTTCCCACCCACCCCCAGCTATAGTATTGATTAGACTGTGACAGTCTATAGCACACTTACAAAATTCCTGGCTGTCACCCATCTTCTGCACACTAAGGATTCCTCTCCTAATAAGTGCTGGTCTCAAATACATATTGGATTTTACTCCTACTGATCTGCTATTATACCTGCATAATCTATAATAGCAATGGCTATAGGGGGCCATTTATTAAACAGTATTTGCATCTATTTCCCTGAAAACACCAGTTTTCGGGGTGCTAACCACAAATAATATGTATACCAGGAATGTATGAAGGAGGGATTGCAGCAGGTACCTGTTGCGATCCCTGCATTGCTGCCCGAACCACATCCCCCATAGGTTTCAATGGGGGATGGGATGCTGCCTAATATATCAATATTGGGAATGCAAAGCATTCCCGATATTGACCCCCACAGCTGCAGCAATCTTCTTATTGCAGTAGCCCATTGTAGCCTATGTGATGCATGTAGTTCAGCAGGGTTCCCAAAGAATGCAGAGCGCTATACCCTGCTTAATCTTTTGTTCAACTCAACAGCGCCCTCCAAGTGCCGGCATCCATAAACAGCTGCCTAAAGTTGCTCTGGCTGTGAGGTGGTCAAAATTGACTGGAAATTACTTGAAATTAATGTTATTGATGTTAATAATACTGTAGAAACAAAAACAGGCCCAAATTACATGACTTTACCTGTTTTTAACAATAAAAAAAAAATACAGATCAAAACCAAAACACGTAAGGGTGATTTTGCAAAACAGAAACCAAAATACGAAGATGAATAAATATCCAAAACAAAAACACATCAGGGTCGGTACACATCAAAACCAATTACAAAAACAGAATAGCAAAATAGTAAATGTGAATGCTGAAATAGGCAGGGGGTAAAGAAAAAGCATAAACTCCAGCAATATAGTGGGTAAAGTGTAGCTATTTGCTTTGTGAGCCCATAAACAGTCAATTCTAATTTGTACTGTTAATTTCTTACTTCATATTTAAGAACTATCTTAGTTTAAATTTAACTAATAATGTTATTATAAACACAGTGATTATGTAACAAAGAATTACTAAAATTATTTGCCATAAACATAACATTATTGCACAATTGTTCAAAGTTGGTCTGATTTTAATCTGTACTTAATGTTGTACAATTTCATTATATTGCTGTCATGCCTGTGGGGCAATGTGATGCACAGACACTTCCTGTCTGTGCTTTCCAAAGTTATTTACTAATTACTCACATGAAAAGGACAAATGAAAATCATCTCACTGGCCTGCAGTTTGGAAAAAAATCTTTCTGGTTGGAATGAAAATCTGGTAATGTACAGTATGGGAGCACATGACAATTGACAATTTGCTCCCAAACACAGGAAAACTGAAAAAAATTGTAATTCAGACAATTTGGTTAAATCTGTTTGATTTAACCAATTTATCCATCTATTTTCTGGCTTTTGGGAGCAAATGGTTAATTGCAATTTGATCCCAGACATTACCAGATTTTTGTTCCAACAAGTCAGATTGGACAGATAATATTATAGTTGCTATCCATATTAAGGAGGCATCAGAGCTGAGCCGCCAATACTGTATAATAAAATTTCCAATAAATTCCTTTACCAAAGCTTCTCAAATGCAGTCTTCAAGGCACCCCAATGGTCCAGGTTTTAAGTTTATCCATGCTTGGCCACAGGTGACCTCAGCCAATTTGACTTAACCATCTGCGCCGAGCCATGGCTATACCTAAATCCTAGACCATTGGGCTGTCTTGAGGACTGCGTTTGAGAACCTGTCCTATACACATTCCTATCAATATAATCTGATTGAAACTGCTATTACTACTGGCTAGTGATACTGGGGGTAATTCAGAGTTGATTGCAGCAGCAAATTTGTTAGCAATTGGGCAAAACCATGTGCACTGCAGGTGAGGCAGATATAACATTTGCAGAGAGAGTTAAGGGGGGTACACACGGAGCGATGTTCAGCTAATTTCTAAGCAATCTGACTAGATTGCTTAGAACATCGCTCCGTGTGTAGGGGTGCCGGCGACAGAGATGCGCGGTCCCGTGTGTCGCTATCGCCGATGCTAAATTGGCCAGCATGCAGGCACGATCTAGCAGGTCGCTCATTTCACCGCTGGGTGAAATGAGCGCCCCCCCGTGTCCGTCCCCCCCTCGCTCAGCACATCGCGCTGTGCTGAGCGGGGGGTAGAGATGTGTGCTGAGCGGTCTGTGCTAGACCGCTCAGCACACATCTCTGGGGAAATCTCCCTGTCAGTACAGCCCCTTAGATTTGGGTGGGTTATTTTGTTTCTGTGCAGGGTAAATACTGGCTGCTTTATTTTTACACTGCAATTTAGATTTCAGTTTGAACACACCCCACCCAAACTCTCTCTGCAAATGTTATATCTGCTACACCGGCAGTGCACATGCTTTTGCCCAAGCACCAGGAAGGCTCTGTATATATACGACATCCCTCATATTTACTCCTACATCTGTGCCCAAACCAACACCCCGACAAATGTATGATTTACCCACAATTAAAATCCCGACGGTCAATATCCAGACAACAATTGACCGATGGTCAAAATACAGACAAGATCAAAATACCGACATGGTCAAAATACCGACATCTAAAATGTTAACAAGGTCAAAATACAGACATTTAAAATGTTGACAGGTCAAAAAGTCGACACAAGTTTTCAAATTTTATTTGGTGTGTATGTTGACATAGGTGCTTTGGGCACGGTGCCTCACTGCGCTCGACACACTATAATATTCCCCCTCCATGTCCACTGGTATGTTAAGGTATGAACAAGTCTGTTTCAATAAAAAAAATCATGAAAAACTCATGTTGATTTTTTGACCTGTCAACATTTTACATGTCGGTATTTTGACCATAGGTCAATGGTTGTCTGTATGTTGACCGTTGGGATTTTGATTGTAGGTAAATTGACTGCATCCCCTACACCCACATGTATGACTTCCCACAATGTGTTTAACTACACCTCTTTCACTGTGCAGGATGAATTGGATTCCAATGAGAAACCTTGAAAGAAATTTAAGTGTAAAGAAGGAGAGAGACAAGTTTGTCTAAGGAGAAAATACGATTTCAGTCTTTTTTTTGTTTTGTATATAATTTGGAGTCAAATCTCTGTCATTTTTAAAAGGTTAAGACAATGCTAAAAACTAGAGATGAGCGGGTTCGGTTCTCAAAGAAACAAATTCCCCCAAACATCACGCTCCGAGCCCGGATCCGAGTCCGGCTCAGGACTTCTCGCCAGACTCGGAAACCAGTTTGAGGCAAAATGTCATCATCCTGCTGTCATATTCTCGTGGGTTTTGGATTCCATATAAGGAGCCATGTGTTCCTGCCATTTTCACTCTGGACTTGGAGAGTGAGGGAGACGGGTGTAGTACGGCTGACCGGCGGTCTCCTGACCGCCGGTCAGCTTACTGACGCCAGGATCCTGGCAGCATACCGATGCCGGGATCCCGGCGGGGAGGGGCGAGTGCAGCAAGCCCCTTGCGGGCTCGCTGCACTCGCCACGCTGCGGGCACGGGTTCTATTCCCACTCTATGGGTGTCGTGGACACCCACGAGTGGAAATAGTCCCTGTTGGTCGGCATGCCGACCATCGGGACAGTGACCCATCGGGCTGGTGGAGGAGGTCATGTGACTGTCGGTAAGCTGACCGGCGGTCACATGAATACCACCCGAGGGAGACAGACCTCTGTCTCTCTGTGGGTGGTGGCATTGGATGGGGTCAGTGTGTGCTCTGTAGGGGTGCTGTTCCTGTCACTGTGGCATCCCTGTGCTGTTAGGGGTGATGTCCTAGCTGTCACTGGTGTTTCATATGCTGTTAGGGGTGCTGCAGCTGTACATGGGTGTTGTTGCTGTCCTGGCTGTCACTGTGTTGCACAGGGGGCAAGGGCATTGTACTCCTGTATGCTGTAAAAATACAGGGGTGCTGCTGTTTAAATAAATGTACACTGGTCCTGTATGCTGTGAAAATACAGGGGTGCTGGCCCAGTCTTGTATGCTGTAAAAATACAGGGGTTCTACTGTTAAAATAGTAAACTGGCTCTGTATGCTGTACAAATTCAGGGGTGCAGTTGCTAAAATAAAAGCACACTAATCCTGTATGCTGTGAAAATACAGGGGTGCTGGCCCAGTCTTGTATGCTGTAAAAATTCATTGGTGCTGCTGTTGTTAAAATAAAAGCACACTGGTCCTGTATGCTGTAAAAATTCAGGGGTGCTACTGTTAAAATATTACACTGGCCTTGTATGCTGTAAAAACTCAGGGGTTGTTAAAATAAAAGCGCACTGGTCCTTGTACACTGGCCTTGTCTTGTATACTGTAAAATTACAGGGGTGTTGTGAAAATACCGGGAATCTGGCACTGTCTGCGGTTGTGATGTCTAGGCCTGACCTTCACAACATTGTATGGGAAGAGGAGGCTCCTACTACCATTTGCATGCCCTCTGCAAGTGCTGGGAGGAGCACTGCCAGTCCAGTTGCTGATATTGATATTGAAGATGTCACTATAGAAGTACACCAGGATGAGGAGGATATGGGTGTAGCTGGTTCTGCGAAGGAAGTTGACGATGAGGATTCTGATGGTGATATGGTTTGTTTGAATAAGGCACCAGTGGAGACAGTTGTTGGCAGTGTCGGACTGGGACATGGAGGGCCCACCGGGGGAATGCAGTTATAGGGGCCCATACTTAGGGGTGTGGCCAGCCTACAAAGCCACTGTGGAGGCTTGAAATACACAATAGTTTAGTGCAGTGTAATGCAACATATCTACCATGTATAATACAAGTGCATAGTCTGGAACCTGATCCCTAGAGGAAGGAGTGGGCCCTCAGGCAGTGGGGCCTACCGGTGGTTTCCCTGGTACCCCTGTGGGCCACTCCGACCCTGGTTGTTGGCCATGGGATGAAAAAGCACATTGTCATGCCTGGGTAAAATACCAAAAAAGCCACCTTCGGTGTGGAAATATTTCTCCACAAATCCAAACAACAGGTGTCAAGCCATCTGTTGCCTTTGTCAATCCATAATAAATAGGGGTAAGGACATTATCCACCTAGGAACAGCCTCCCTTATACGTCACCTGCAGCGCACTCATCACAAGTCATTGTCAAGTTCAGAAACTTTGGGTAATAGCGTAAACAGTCCACTGACACCTAAATGATGTGGTTTGTTTGAATATTATTTATCTGTGAGGATGAGGATGTAAACACTAAAGGGGGGAATCTGAGGATGAGAATGACATCTTGCTGCTGTAGAGCCAGTTTGTGCAAGGAGAGATTAATTGCTTTTTTTTGGTGGGGGCCCATACAAACCAATTATTTCAGCCACAGTCATGTGGCAGACCCTGTTGCTGAAATGATCGTTTTTTTAAGGGGGCATGTCCTGTTTATACAACATAAGGGTGGGTGGGAAGGCCCAAGGACAATTCCATCTTGCAAATTTTTTCTTTGCCACATCATTCCAGTGGTGCAGCCTTATATGGGGTACTGCCCCTCTGCCCTATCAGTCCAGGGGTGCTGCCCCACTGCCATTTAAGTCCAGGGGTGCTGTTGCGTGTCTACTGTGCTGTGTAATTCTCCAGGGCTACTGACTATGCTATATAATTCCAGAGGTGCTGCTGTATAATTCCAGGAGTGCTGCTGTACTTGATCCCAGGTTTAAATGAAAGCCTAGAGCAGATATGAAACAAGCTTCAACATCACAAACAGATTTGTGAAAACATAGCCACAAAGGTGGAAATGGAAATTGCTATTTTGACAAAGTGTTTTTAAATAAAGTGGGGAGAGACCACATTTGTGGCCAAAGTCATTGTGACTCAGAAGAGACTGAATCATAATCCAGCCTAACTGCCGGAGAGGTAAAAGTGATATTTTCTGCCGGAGCATTAGAGAGAGGTTCTTCTCAATTATTTAGTGGTATGGACTCACTCAAATGATGGTTCCAATTAGTCAACCTTAATTTTGATTTATTATTTAAGTTCCACATTTTGGGATTATTTATTTAGAAGATGCACATTTTTTGTACAGGGATCATCTTTTCCTAAGAGCTGCATAGGGTTATCGCAAAACCTTGCGGTGTTAGAAGAACAGAGTTTCAGTGATCATGCATTGAATCCGCTTTCCATTGCATGGCAGCACTAGATGGGCCAGAAGCTCCTGTGAGGTACAAACAGTTACTGAAATAGGCCCAGTATGGAGTCTCATGGTGGCTTACAGCCAGGAAGGTGTCTTGCTTGCCAGGCTGAGGCATGCTGTGGGCACAGAGGTTAGCATTGCTTCCTCCCACAGTCCTACTTATAGTATGAAATGAGTTTCAACTAGAGCAAAGTAAGCTCCACTAGGGCAGGGGTTCAATAACAAAAAAAATCACTACACAGTGCTTAGTACTTTACCAAACCCACCCAAACTCAACCTGCCCCAAACGAGGCTGCTGTAGGGGCTCAGGAGCGGCTGCTAAAACATCTAAGGGGCTATTTTATTTAAAAATAAATATGAATAAAATAAACAAGACACATAGGTCTATGCTCACATGCGTGTAACTGGGAGCAGTGAAAAACAAAAATAAGACATCTGCCACATAATATGTAAATAAAAATGCAGACTCCATGGAGGGGAAAATATCCAATCTCGATCCTCTGGTATACAATAGTTTATTTGCATCCCAGCATTAAATCTGAACACTGAGAAGGGGGTACAAATTTGGAGGCTTTGGCCCCTAGTTTTTCAGTTTGTCCAGTAATGTGATAATTAAGAATTATATATTTGCTTGGTTGTAGTCCTTTCTGTTCCACACCTAATATAGGAGTGGAGGTGAAAGCCTGTGTGTTGTTCCTGATTGCGCGTTCCTCTCTAATTTTTAATCACATTCTAGACACTGTCCTCTTCCTCTTGCCTCTTCTTATAATGTGAAAAGATATCAAAGGAGGAGGTGGTATGTTTGTAGCTAGTTATGATTCGTAGAACTTGGCAAGCTTTTTCCAGGGGGACCACCTGTCGCTGAAATGATGGGTTTATTAAACTGTGCATGTCCTGTTTAAACAATATATGGGTGGGTGCGAGGGCCCAAAACAATTCCATCTTGCACCTCTTTTTTTTCTTTACATTATGTGCTCTTTGGGGCCTAGTTTTTAAAACTGCCTTCCTGCCTGCCACTGCAGTGCCACTCCTAGATGGACCAGGTGTTTGTGCCACCCACTTGTGTTGCTTAACTTAGTCATCCAGCAACCTCGGTGCAACCTTTTGGCCTAAAACATATTGGGGGTCATTCCGAGTTGTTCGCTCTGTATTTTTTTCTCGCAACGGAGCGATTAGTCGCTAATGCGCATGCGCAATGTCCGCAGTGCGACTGCGCCAAGTAAATTTGCTATGCAGTTAGGTATTTAACTCACGGCATTACGAGGTTTTTTCTTCGTTCTGGTGATCGTAATGTGATTGACAGGAAGTGGGTGTTTCTGGGCGGAAACTGGCCTTTTTATGGGTGTGTGCGAAAAAACGCTACCGTTTTTGGGAAAAACGCGGGAGTGGCTGGAGAAACGGGGGAGTGTCTGGGCGAACGCTGGGTGTGTTTGTGACGTCAAACCAGGAACGACAAGCACTGAACTGATCGCAGATGCCGAGTAAGTGTGGAGCTACTCAGAAACTGCTAAGAGGTGTCTATTCGCTATTTTGCTAATCTTTCGTTCGCAATTTTGATAAGCTAAAATTCACTCCCAGTAGGCGGCGGCTTAGTGTGTGCAAAGCTGCTAAAAACAGCTTGCGAGCGAACAACTCGGAATGACCCCCATTGTGAGGTGTTCAGAATAAACTGTTAGTGAGTGGAGATGAATGTTATTGAGGTTAATTATACCGTAGGATCTAAATTACCCCCAAATTCTGTGATTTTAACCGTTTTATATTTTTTTTCAAAAATCATCCAGATACAAAACCAAAACCCAAAAGGGTGGTTTTGGCAAAACCAATCCAGATCCAAAACCCGAGTGGGGATCCAGCTCCAAAACCAAAACACAAAACACGAAGTGTCCACCGCACATCTCTACTAATATATTTCTTTCATCATTTATACAATAAACATACCTTAAGATTACTATATCCCAGTCTCAAAGTGATAATCTTTAACTGTTTAATAGCAAATACTGAGAGTCGGAGCTGAATGCCCCTTCTGTGTGTGGCAAACGTTATGGAAAGATCAGTAAACGTTCGGCTCTCAATCTTTTCTACATTTTCCTTCATTCTGACACAATGAAGACATAAGCCACAAACCACTTTTATATTTACTTTTACTCAAGTCAGAACTTGCTCTTGTGCATTGGTCTAGTTGTGGACAATTGTTATGGTCACTGATATTTCATAATGACCTGAACTTATGTGCACTTGACTGATTATAGGGTGACTCAGCCAGTGAATGAACACTACCAGTGAATGAACATTTTCAGATTTAAAGTATTAAAGTAAGCTTTCATTTTCTCAGATAATCATAACAAATGTCTAATTTTAGGCTTTGAAGCCTTCTTGTGTTAGCTGGATTCTGATTTGATCCTTAATTCATATGACTTGGTTACAAATGGTTTTCTGTTTCTGGTTTAAATGAGTCTGAGATGCTTTTCCCTCAATATATTAATGTAATGTAATGCATACCTCCCAACATGACCCTCTCCAGGAGGGACACAATGCTCTGCTCCTGTACTTCCCTCTTAATTTATGATTGCTTGCAACTGTGCTGAAACACTTTTCTTTTCCACTAACCTGCTCAACACAGGTGCTGGCAATCCTAAATTAAGAGAAAAGTCCAGAAGCAGTGCATTTTGTCCCTCCCGGAAAGGGTCATGTTGGGAGGTATGGTACTGTCAAATATCTACACTACTAAAACTGTATAAATAACAAGGGCCCTCATTCCGAGTTGTTCACTCGCTAGCTGCTTTTAGCAGCATTGCAAACGCTAGGCCGCGCCCTCTGGGAGTGTATCTTAGCTTAGCAGAATAGCGAACGAAAGATTAGCAGAACTGCTACTAAATAATTCCTTGCAGTTTCTGAATAGCTCCAGACCTACTCCTAGATTGCGATCACCTCAGTCCGTTTAGTTCCTGGTTTGACTTCACAAACACGCCCTGCGTTTGTCCAGCCACTCCCCCGTTTCTCCAGCCACTCCTGCGTTTTTACCTGGCATGCCTGCGTTTTTTTAGCACACTCCCAGAAAACGGCCGGTTTCCGCCCAGAAACACCCACTTCCTGTCAATCATACTACAAACACTCGAGCGATGAAAAAACATTGCTTGAGCTTGTGCAAATCTCCAAAGTTTTGTGTTAAATTACTGAACGCATGCGCGCTGCGTACCATGCGCATGCGCATTTTCCACCTAATCGCTCCGTTGCAAAAAACGGCAACGAGCAAACAACTCGGAATGACCACCAATGTACAGTGCTTTTACCTCAATACATATGGGTAAAGGCTTTAAAAGGGTTCAAAATTGATACTCTGACATGTAAAACGACATTGACAGCCTACGATAAGGTAAGTGTTAATTTTTTTCAGTAATTATTATTTTATTGGACTTTTACAGATTACTGTTGTTTATTCCAAATAATCAAGGTAAATTAAGGTAAATTTATACCAATTGCTAAAAATATAAGTAAAAAATATAATATTGAATATAGGCAGTAATTGAACACAGTTTTTCATTGTGTTCAGTGACTGGCTGATATTTGTTCATTTAATGGGATGTATTTTTCCAGAGAGTCTTCATTGTAATAGGCCTATTCCATTTATACAAATAGATGGATTTTGGGGACTAATATTTGGCCAAAGTCTACAAGCGATTTAGGTGCAGTGAATAAGCTTTGTCTGCTGCTTTTGGAAGCTAATATCAGCGTCACTTTAAGTCCAGGAACAGAGCATTTTCTCCCTCATTGAGAGAGTCAGGTAGGCAAGTATGCTTTAAAGTTGGGTACACTCTAGGCCATAGGTCTGCAAACCCGATCCTCATTACCCCACACAGTGCATGTTTTGCAGGTCTCACAGAATCACAAATTAAATAAATAACTCCACCTGCGGACCTTTTAAAATGTGTCTGTGAGTAATTAATACACCTGTGCACCTGCTGGGTTACCTGCAAAACATGCACTGTGTGGGGTAATGAGGACCGAGTTTGCAGACCTATGCTCTATGCCACAGGTTCTCAAACTCAGTCCTCAGGACCCCACACAGTGCATGTTTTGCAGGTAACCCAGCAAATGCACAGGTGTATTAATTATTCACTGACACAGTTTAAAAGGTCCACATGTGGGGCTAATTATTTCATTTGTGATTCTGCGAGGAGACCTGCAAAACATGCACCGCGTGTGGTCCTGAGGGCCGAGTTAGAGAAACTATGCTCTATGCCACAGGTTCTCAAACTCGGTCCTCAGGACTTCACACGGTGCATGTTTTGCAGGTCTCCTCACAGAATCACAAGTGAAATCATTTGCTCCACCTGTGGACCTTTTAAAATGTGTCAGTGAGTAATGAATACACCTGTGCACCTGCTGGGTTACCTGCAAAACATGCACTGTGTGGGGTCCTGAGGACCGAGTTTGAGAACCACTGCTCTATGCGATGTAACTAACGATGTGACGGTAGCTCCAATGTCACTAAATCCCACAGCACATGATATACAGTAGAGCAGGGATGGGGAACCTTCGGCCCTCCAGCTGTTGTTGAACTACACATCCCAGCATAGCCTGCAACAGCTTTAGCATGGTCAAATAGCAAAACTGTAGCAAGGCATGCTGGTATGTGTAGTTCAGCTGGAGGGCCGAATGTTCCCCATCTCTGATCTAGAGTGTACACACTATATATTCTTCCAAGCAGGATATATCATGTTGGAGGATTGTATCTAATTAATCATTGCTCCTGTAAACTAGGGGACTAATTCATGTTTGCGTGCAATGCTGATGTTCAAGTATATGAGTGATTATCATCAGACTGCGCATGCCCCACAATCTCACTGCCATATGTAAAGGTGGCCGTGTCTAATCTAATCACTACTGCCGTGTCTAGTCTGCATAGACATAGGGATATCCTAGCAGCCGATGTTCCTCGTTACTGCGTATAGTCTGCATATGCTTATGTAGTTGTGAATGAGTTTGCAATGGCTCTGGAGGGCATCTACAGTATCTTATTTTCTGGGCGGCAGCTTCACTTGTAACAATTATCAATTCTGTAGCCTAAAAAAAAAATCACAATTGCAAATGCAATTCCATACAAACATGAAATAGGCCCTGTGGGGGTAATTCAGACTTGATCATAGATGTGCTAAATTTAACACATCTATGACCACTTTCACAGACATGTGGGGGGCCGCCCAGCACAGAGCTAGTCTGCCCCTCATGTCTGGCTCTGCCCCCCCCCCCACACACACACGCAACGCAGGTACAAAAACATCGCACGGCAGCGTTGCTTTTGTACCTGAAGAGTAGCTCTCTAGTACCCTGCACCATGACAGATTGATGAATGACAGGTCAAAATGAGAAATGGGGTGTACACACTGTAAGATGGTCATCCCCATCTGTCTCAGGACTAAAACCAGGTACGCACTGAGTGGTCGACCTCCTCTAGTTAGCAATCAGCGCTATATCTCTGATTGCTAATTAGGGAAGATCGCCACCGCATACGGACTGAACAATGGGGGTAATTCTGAGTTGATCGCAGCAGGAAATTTTTTAGCAGTTGGGCAAAACCATGTGCACTGCAGGGGAGGCAGATGTAACATGTGCAGAGAGAGTTAGATTTGGGTGGGTTATTTTATTTCTGTGCAGGGTAAATACTGGCTGCTTTATTTTTACACTGCAAATTAGATTGCAGATTGAACACACCCCACCCAAATCTAACTCTCTCTGCACATGTTATATCTGCCTCCCCTGCAGTGCAGATGGTTTTGCCCAACTGCTAAAAAAATTCCTGCTGCGATCAACTCAGAATTACCTCCAATATCAATGAACGATATCGTTCAGTGACATCATCCACCACAATCCCCGAACATGCAGCTCAACAATATAGTCAATATTGAGCTGCATGTTCGGTAGATCACAGATGAATGAGAACGACCCGCAGGTGCGTGCATCGTTTATCCAAATAAACTGGACGATATGAACGATAGATCTTGCAAAAAAGATCATTATCATTCATATCATCCTGTGTTGTCGCCCAGTGTGTACAGAGCTTTAGACTTTTTTTTTCTTCACCATTTGACATTACATCTCCAAAATGTACATTTTATTTTGATTTTTAAAGCACGAGAAAATAAAAATAAAAATCAACTCCTAACTGCCATGTTACAGGCTGTGTTGAAAAATTACAGTTAGGAGCTGATTGGCTGGTACTTTATCTCCGTCCACTTTATCTCCATCCAAGGCTTAGTAAAAAGACCCCTAAATCAAGTGTTGACACTGAGGAAGGAAGCAGATAACAATGGGTGTCCGACGGAGCAACTCAGTTGATATTCCGATCGGGTGTATTGGCACCCATATTTCTGCTTCCTGAGGTGGCTAGCAGAAATGTGTGAAGAGTCCATGGTTTGGGTGCTCAAATGAGAATTTCAGCAAGAGCTCTAATGAAAATAATATAAATAAAGGGCAACACATTATCAGTTGAAGTAAGCACCATGACCATAGCCCCAGAACAGAATGGAAATGGCCCTAGGATATGGTACGACAATAACATGTTGAAGAAAAAAATAATTCCTCCAAATATAACTGGTTCAAGAGGTTATGAAGTTTACAGTGTTCCAGAATACTTAAATATACAGTAGGTAAAAAGATGCTTTATAGCATTAAAACATCAAATTATCTTTTTCTTCAATTATTAATCTACTTGTAGTAACTCGTAGTTTGATATAACATACCAACTACTGTATGTACCTGTAAGTTGACTTGCTGTCTTTGTTTTATTAAGGTAGGCTACAGTGTTCATTCACCAGTCTTGTGTGTTCATTTGCTGGCTCTGTGTGTACGATCACTGGTCATTTCTGTGGGTGGGGTAAGCATGACCGGCGGTCAGGAGACTGACAGTCAGCATACCGCCGCCAGTGTCATGGCAGGGGGGGGGAGGGGCGGCGAGCGCAACGAGCCCCTTGCATGCTCGGTGGCAGCCCGCAGCCGCCATGGATTCTATTCCCACTCTGTGAATGTTGTGGACACCCACGAGTGGGAATAGTTCCTGTTGGTTGGCATGCCGACCGTCGAGATTGTGAGTGAGTGGGATGTAGGGGGAGGTACTGTGACCAGTGGTCTCCTGACCGCCGGTCACATAACTAGAGATGTGCACCGGAAATTTTTCGGGTTTAGTGTTTTGGTTTTGGGCTCGGTTCCGCGGCCGTGTTTTGGGTTCGAACACGTTTTGGCAAAACCTCACCGAATTTTTTTTGTCGGATTCGGGTGTGTTTTGGATTCGGGTGTTTTTTTCAAAAAACCCCTAAAAAACAGCTTAAATCATAGAATTTGGGGGTCATTTTGATCCCAAAGTATTATTAACCTCAATAACCATAATTTCCACTCATTTTCAGTCTATTCTGAACACCTCACACCTCACAATATTATTTTTAGTCCTAAAATTTGCACCGAGGTCGCTGGATGACTAAGCTCAGCGACCCAAGTGGCCGACACAAACACCTGGCCCATCTAGGAGTGGCACTGCAGTGTCACGCAGGATGGCCCTTCCAAAAAACACTCCCCAAACAGCACATGACGCAAAGAAAAAAAGAGGCGCAATGAGGTAGCTGTGTGACTAAGCTCAGCGACCCAAGTGGCCGACACAAACACCTGGCCCATCTAGGAGTGGCACTGCAGTGTCAGGCAGGATGGCCCTTCCAAAAAATACTCCCCAAACAGCACATGACGCAAAGAAGAAAAAAAAGAGGCGCAATGAGGTAGCTGTGTGAGTAAGCTAAGCGACCCAAGTGGCCGACACAAACACCTGGCCCATCTAGGAGTGGCACTGCAGTGTCAGGCAGGATGGCCCTTCCAAAAAATACTCCCCAAACAGCACATGACGCAAAGAAAAAAAGAGGCGCAATGAGGTAGCTGTGTGACTAAGCTCAGCGACCCAAGTGGCCGACACAAACACCTGGCCCATCTAGGAGTGGCACTGCAGTGTCAGACAGGATGGCCCTTCCAAAAAATACTCCCCAAACAGCACATGACGCAAAGAAAAAAAGAGGCGCAATGAGGTTGCTGTGTGAGTAAGCTAAGCGACCCTAGTGGCCGACACAAACACCTGGCCCATCTAGGAGTGGCACTGCAGTGTCACGCAGGCTGGCCCTTCCAAAAAACACTCCCCAAACAGCACATGACGCAAAGAAAAATGAAAGAAAAAAGAGGTGCAAGATGGAATTGTCCTTGGGCCCTCCCACCCACCCTTATGTTGTATAAACAGGACATGCACACTTTAACCAACCCATCATTTCAGTGACAGGGTCTGCCACACGACTGTGACTGAAATGACGGGTTGGTTTGGACCCCCACCAAAAAAGAAGCAATTAATCTCTCCTTGCACAAACTGGCTCTACAGAGGCAAGATGTCCACCTCATCATCATCCTCCGATATATCACCGTGTACATCCCCCTCCTCACAGATTATCAATTCGTCCCCACTGGAATCCACCATCTCAGCTCCCTGTGTACTTTGTGGAGGCAATTGCTGCTGGTGAATGTCTCCACGGAGGAATTGATTATAATTCATTTTAATGAACATCATCTTCTCCACATTTCCTGGATGTAACCTCGTACGCCGATTGCTGACAAGGTGAGCGGCGGCACTAAACACTCTTTCGGAGTACACACTTGTGGGAGGGCAACTTAGGTAGAATAAAGCCAGTTTGTGCAAGGGCCTCCAAATTGCCTCTTTTTCCTGCCAGTATAAGTACGGACTGTCTGACGTGCCTACTTGGATGCGGTCACTCATATAATCCTCCACCATTCTTTCAATGGGGAGAGAATCATATGCAGTGACAGTAGACGACATGTCCGTAATCGTTGTCAGGTCCTTCAGTCCGGACCAGATGTCAGCATCAGCAGTCGCTCCAGACTGCCCTGCATCACCGCCAGCGGGTGGGCTCAGAATTCTGAGCCTTTTCCTCGCACCCCCAGTTGCGGCAGAATGTGAAGGAGGAGATGTTGACAGGTCGCGTTCCGCTTGACTTGACAATTTTCTCACCAGCAGTTCTTTGAACCCCTGCAGACTTGTGTCTGCCGGAAAGAGAGATCCAAGGTAGGTTTTAAATCTAGGATCGAGCACGGTGGCCAAAATGTAGTGCTCTGATTTCAACAGATTGACCACCCGTGAATCCTTGTTAAGCGAATTAAGGGCTCCATCCACAAGTCCCACATGCCTAGCGGAATCGCTCTGTGTTAGCTCCTCCTTCAATGTCTCCAGCTTCTTCTGCAAAAGCCTGATGAGGGGAATGACCTGACTCAGGCTGGCAGTGTCTGAACTGACTTCACGTGTGGCAAGTTCAAAAGGTTGCAGAACCTTGCACAACGTTGAAATCATTCTCCACTGCGCTTGAGACAGGTGCATTCCACCTCCTATATCGTGCTCAGTTGTATAGGCTTGAATGGCCTTTTGCTGCTCCTCCAACCTCTGAAGCATATAGAGGGTTGAATTCCACCTCGTTACCACTTCTTGCTTCAGATGATGGCAGGGCAGGTTCAGGCGTTTTTGGTGTTGCTCCAGTCTTCTGTACGTGGTGCCTGTACGCCGAAAGTGTCCCGCAATTCTTCTGGCCACCGACAGCATCTCTTGCACGCCCCTCTCATTTTTTAAATAATTCTGCACCACCAAATTCAAGGTATGTGCAAAACATGGGACGTGCTGGAATTTGCCCAGATTTAATGCACACAGAATATTGCTGGCGTTGTCCGATGCCACAAATCCACAGGAGAGTCCAATTGGGGTAAGCCATTCTGCGATGATCTTCCTCAGTTGCCGTAAGAGGTTTTTAGCTGTGTGCGTATTCTGGAAAGCGGTGATACAAAGCGTAGCCTGCCTAGGAAAGAGTTGGCGTTTGCGAGATGCTGCTACTGGTGCCGCCGCTGCTGTTCTTGCGGCGGGAGTCAATACATCTACCCAGTGGGCTGTCACAGTCATATAGTCCTGAGTCTGCCCTGCTCCACTTGTCCACATGTCCGTGGTTAAGTGGACATTGGGTACAACTGCATTTTTTAGGACACTGGTGAGTCTTTTTCTGAGGTCTGTGTACATTTCCGGTATCGCCTGCCTAGAGAAATGGAACCTAGATGGTATTTGGTACCGGGGACACAGTACCTCCAACAAGTCTCTAGTTGCCTCTGCAGTAATGATGGATACCGGAACCACGTTTCTCACCGCCCAGAATGCCAAGGCCTCAGTTATCCGCTTTGCAGCAGGATGACTGCTGTGATATTTCATCTTCCTCGCAAAGGACTGTTGGACAGTCAATTGCTTGGTGGAAGTAGTAAAAGTGGTCTTACGACTTCCCCTCTGGGATGACCATCGACTCCCAGCAGCAACAACAGCAGCGCCAGCAGCAGTAGGCGTTACACGCAAGGATGCATCAGAGGAATCCCAGGCAGGAGAGGACTCGTCAGAATTGCCAGTGACATGGCCTGCAGGACTATTGGCATTCCTGGGGAAGGAGGAAATTGACACTGAGGGAGTTGGTGGGGTGGTTTGCGTGAGCTTGGTTACAAGAGGAAGGGATTTACTGGTCAGTGGACTGCTTCCGCTGTCGCCCAAAGTTTTTGAACTTGTCACTGACTTATGATGAATGCGCTGCAGGTGACGTATAAGGGAGGATGTTCCGAGGTGGTTAACGTCCTTACCCCTACTTATTACAGCTTGACAAAGGCAACACACGGCTTGACAAATGTTGTCCGCATTTCTGTTGAAATACTTCCACACTGAAGAGCTGATTTTTTTGGTATTTTCACCAGGCATGTCAATGGCCATATTCCTCCCACGGACAACAGGTGTCTCCCCGGGTGCCTGACTTAAACAAACCACCTCACCATCAGAATCCTCCTGGTCAATTTCCTCCCCAGCGCCAGCAACACCCATATCCTCCTCATCCTGGTGTACTTCAACACTGACATCTTCAATCTGACTATCAGGAACTGGACTGCGGGTGCTCCTTCCAGCACTTGCAGGGGGCGTGCAAATGGTGGAAGGCGCATGCTCTTCACGTCCAGTGTTGGGAAGGTCAGGCATCGCAACCGACACAATTGGACTCTCCTTGTGGATTTGTGATTTCGAAGAACGCACAGTTCTTTGCTGTGCTTTTGCCAGCTTAAGTCTTTTCATTTTTCTAGCGAGAGGCAGAGTGCTTCCATCCTCATGTGAAGCTGAACCACTAGCCATGAACATAGGCCAGGGCCTCAGCCGTTCCTTGCCACTCCGTGTGGTAAATGGCATATTGGCAAGTTTACACTTCTCCTCCGACGATTTTATTTTAGATTTTTGAGTCCTTTTTTTACTGATATTTTGTGTTTTGGATTTTACATGCTCTGTACTATGACATTGGGCATCGGCCTTGGCAGACGACGTTGATGGCATTTCATCGTCTCGGCCATGACTAGTGGCAGCAGCTTCAGCACGAGGTGGAAGTGGATCTTGATCTTTCCCTATTTTTGGAACCTCAACATTTTTGTTCTCCATATTTTAATAGGCACAACTAAAAGGCACCTCAGGTAAACAATGGAGATGGATGGATACTAGTATACTTATGGATGACGAGCGACTGCCGACACAGAGGTAGCTACAGCCGTGGACTACCGTACTGCGTCTGCTAGTATAGACTGGATGATAATGATATAAAAAATATATATATATCACTACTGCAGGACAGGTATATATTGTATAATGACGGACCTGCTGGACACTGTCAGCACTGCAGACTCCTAAACTACTAGTATGAAGAAGATGGGAAAAAAAAACCCACCACAGGTAGGTATACAATTATGAACGAGCGACTGCCGACACAGAGGTAGCTACAGCCGTGGACTACCGTATTGCGTCTGCTAGTATAGACTGGATGATAATGATATAAAATATATATATATATCACTACTGCAGGACAGGTATATATTGTATAATGACGGACCTGCTGGACACTGTCAGCACTGCAGACTCCTAAACTACTAGTATGAAGAAGATAGAAAAAAAAAACCACCACAGGTAGGTATACAATTATGGACGAGCGACTGCCGACACAGAGGTAGCTACAGCCGTGGACTACCGTACTGCGTCTGCTAGTATAGACTGGATGATAATGATATAAAAAAAATATATATATCACTACTGCAGGACAGGTATATATTGTATAATGACGGACCTGCTGGACACTGTCAGCACTGCAGACTCCTAAACTACTAGTATGAAGAAGATGGAAAAAAAAAACACCACCACAGGTAGGTATACAATTATGGACGAGCGACTGCCGACACAGAGGTAGCTACAGCCGTGGACTACCGTACTGCGTCTGCTAGTATAGACTAGATGATAATGATATAAAAAATATATATATATCACTACTGCAGGACAGGTATATATTGTATAATGACGGACCTGCTGGACACTGTCAGCACTGCAGACTCCTAAACTACTAGTATGAAGAAGATAGAAAAAAAAAAAACCACCACAGGTAGGTATACAATTATGGACGAGCGACGGCCGACACAGAGGTAGCTACAGCCGTGGACTACCGTACTGCGTCTGCTAGTATAGACTGGATGATAATGATATAAAAAATATATATATATCACTACTGCAGGACAGGTATATATTGTATAATGACGGACCTGCTGGACACTGTCAGCACTGCAGACTCCTAAACTACTAGTATGAAGAAGATGGAAAAAAAAAAACCCACCACAGGTAGGTATACAATTATGAACGAGCGACTGCCGACACAGAGGTAGCTACAGCCGTGGACTACCGTATTGCGTCTGCTAGTATAGACTGGATGATAATGATATAAAAAATATATATATATCACTACTGCAGGACAGGTATATATTGTATAATGACGGACCTGCTGGACACTGTCAGCACTGCAGACTCCTAAACTACTAGTATGAAGAAGATAGAAAAAAAAAAACCACCACAGGTAGGTATACAATTATGGACGAGCGACTGCCGACACAGAGGTAGCTACAGCCGTGGACTACCGTACTGCATCTGCTAGTATAGACTGGATGATAATGATATAAAAAATATATATATATCACTACTGCAGGACAGGTATATATTGTATAATGACGGACCTGCTGGACACTGTCAGCACTGCAGACTCCTAAACTACTAGTATGAAGAAGATGGAAAAAAAAAAACCACCACAGGTAGGTATACAATTATGGACGAGCGACTGCCGACACAGAGGTAGCTACAGCCGTGGACTACCGTACTGCGTCTGCTAGTATAGACTGGATGATAATGATATAAAAAATATATATATATCACTACTGCAGGACAGGTATATATTGTATAATGACGGACCTGCTGGACACTGTCAGCACTGCAGACTCCTAAACTACTAGTATGAAGAAGATAGAAAAAAAAAAACCACCACAGGTAGGTATACAATTATGGACGAGCGACGGCCGACACAGAGGTAGCTACAGCCGTGGACTACCGTACTGCGTCTGCTAGTATAGACTGGATGATAATGATATAAAAAATATATATATATCACTACTGCAGGACAGGTATATATTGTATAATGACGGACCTGCTGGACACTGTCAGCACTGCAGACTCCTAAACTACTAGTATGAAGAAGATAGAAATATAATGAATGACGGACACTGTCAGCAGAATGCGTTTATAGAATAAAAAAAAAAAAACACCACACGAGTGTTTAACTTTTTCAGGCAGACAATATACTGGTGGTCACTGCTGGTCAGTCACACTGGCACTCTGGCAGCAAAAGTGTGCACTGTTAAATATGTACTCCTGCTATAACTGCTCCCCAGTCTCCCCCACAATTAAGCTGTGTGAGCAGTGAGCACTACTCAGCACAGTCAGATATACATAGATGATATTATCATGCAGCACACTGAGGCTGAGCACAGATATGGTATGTGACTGTGTATCGTTTTTTTTCAGGCAGAGAACGGATTATATTAAATAATAAATAAAACTGGTGGTCACCACTAGTACAACTATCAGCAAAACTCTGCACTCTCTGAGTACTCCTAATGCTCCAGTAAATCAAGTGTCTCACTCTCTATCTAAACGGAGAGGACGCCAGCCACGTCCTCTCCCTATCAATCTCAATGCACGTGTGAAAATGGCGGCGACGCGCGGCTCCTTATATAGAATCCGAGTCTCGCGATAGAATACAAGCCTCGCGAGAATCCGACAGCGGGATGATGACGTTCGGGCGCGCTCGGGTTAGCCGAGCAAGGCGGGAAGATCCGAGTCTGCCTCGGACCCGTGTAAAAAGCGTGAAGTTCGGGGGGGTTCGGATTCCGAGGAACCGAACCCGCTCATCTCTAATAACTACACCCCATTTCTGCATCTCTACGGTAAAATTCTAGCTACAGTATTATTACATTTCTCTGACGTCCTAAGTGGATGCTGGGACTCCGTAAGGACCATGGGGGAATAGCGGCTCCGCAGGAGACTGGGCACAACTATAAAGAAAGCTTTAGGTCTAACTGGTGTGCACTGGCTCCTCCCACTATGACCCTCCTCCAGACTTCAGTTAGAATCTTGTGCCCGGCTGAGCTGGATGCACACTAGGGGCTCTCCTGAGCTCCTAGAAAGAAAGTATATTTAGGTTTTTTATTTTACAGTGAGATCTGCTGGCAACAGACTCACTGCAGCGAGGGACTAAGGGGAGAAGAAGCGAACCTACCTAACAGGTGGTAGTTTGGGCTTCTTAGGCTACTGGACACCATTAGCTCCAGAGGGATCGACCGCAGGACCCGACCTTGGTGTTCGTTCCCGGAGCCGCGCCGCCGTCCCCCTTACAGAACCAGAAGCACGAAGAGGTCCGGAAAATCGGCGGTAGAAGACTTCGGTCTTCACCAAGGTAGCGCACAGCACTGCAGCTGTGCGCCATTGCTCCTCATGTACACCTCACACTCTGGTCACTGATGGGTGCAGGGCGCTGGGGGGGAACGCCCTGAGGGCAATATATGACACCTTGGCTGGCAAATCTACATCATATATAGTCCTAGAGGCTATATAGATGTAAAATTACCCCTGCCAGTATTCCAGAAAAAGCGGGAGAAAGTCCGCCGAAAAAGGGGCGGGGCAATCTCCCTCAGCACACTGGCGCCATTTTTCCCTCACAGCTCTGCTGGAAGGAAGCTCCCTGGCTCTCCCCTGCAGTCTGAACACTACAGAAGGGTAAAAAAGAGAGGGGGGGGGGGCACTAAATTTAGGTGCAGTTTAGATATATATATATGATATATAATAAAGCAGATATAAGGGAAAACACTCATTTATAGTGGGATCCCTGTGTTATATAGCGCTCTGGTGTGTGCTGGCATACTCTCTCTCTGTCTCCCCAAAGGGCTTTGTGGGGTCCTGTCCTCTGTCAGAGCATTCCCTGTGTGTTTGCGGTGTGTCAGTACGGCTGTGTCGACATGTTTGATGAGGAGGCTTATGTGGAGGCGGAGCAAATGCCTGTAAACGTGATGTCACCCCCTGCGGGGTCGACACCTGAGTGGATGGTGCTGTGGAAGGAATTACGCGACAGTGTCGACTCCTTGCATAAAAGGTTTGACGACATACCTAATGTGGGACAGCCGCTTCTCAGCCTGTGCCTGCCCAGGCGTCTCAAAAGTCATCAGGGGCTCTAAAACGCCCGCTACCTCAGATGACAGACACAGATGTCGACACGGATACTGACTCCAGTGTCGACGACGATGAGACTAATGTAACTTCCAGTAGGGCCACACGTTACATGATTGAGGCAATGAAAAATGTGTTGCACATTTCTGATGTTACCCCCGGTACCACAAAAAAGGGTATTATGTTTGGAGAGAAAAAACTACCAGTAGCTTTTCCTCCATCTGAAGAGTTAAATGAAGTGTGTGAAGAAGCGTGGGCTTCCCCTGATAAAAAGCTGGTAATTTCTAAGAGGTTACTAATGGCGTACCCTTTCCCGCCAGAGGATAGGGCACGCTGGGAAACATCCCCTAGGGTGGATAAAGCGCTCACACGCTTGTCAAAGAAGGTGGCACTACCGTCTCCGGATACGGCCGCCCTGAAGGAATCTGCTGATAGAAAGCAGGAGGCTATCCTGAAATCTATATATACACACACAGGTGTTATACTGAGACCGGCTATTGCTTCAGCCTGGATGTGCAGTGCTGCTGCTGCGTGGTCAGATTCCCTGTCAGAAAATATAGGATGCCAGCCTTCGAGGCTGGGGGGCAGTCACACAGGGAAGAAACTTCCAAGGACTATGGTCAAGTCAGGAGACTTCCCTGCACATAAATATTCTGGAACTAAGGGCCATTTACAATGCCCTAAGTCAGGCAAAACCCCTGCTTCAAAACCAGCCGGTACTGATCCAGTCAGACAACATCACGGCGGTCGCCCATGTAAACCGACAGGGCGGCACGAGAAGCAGGACGGCGATGGCAGAAGCCACAAGGATTCTCCGATGGGCGGAAAATCACGTGTTAGCACTGTCAGCAGTGTTCATTCCGGGAGTGGACAACTGGGAAGCAGACTTCCTCAACAGGCACGACCTCCACCCGGGAGAGTGGGGACTTAATCCAGAAGTCTTCCAACTGATTGTAAACCGTTGGGAAAGGCCACAGGTGGACATGATGGCGTCCCGCCTAAACAAAAAGCTAGAAAAGTATTGCGCCAGGTCAAGAGACCCGCAGGCGATAGCTGTGGACGCTCTAGTGACACCGTGGGTGTACCGGTCGGTTTATGTGTTCCCTCCTCTTCCTCTCATACCAAAGGTACTGAGGATAATACGGAGAAGAGGAGTAAGAACTATACTCATTGTTCCGGATTGGCCAAGAAGAGCTTGGTACCCGGAACTTCAAGAAATTATCTCAGAGGACCCATGGCCTCTACCGCTCAGACAAGACCTGCTGCAGCAGGGGCCCTGTCTGTTCCAAGACTTACCGTGGCTGCGTTTGACGGCATGGCGGTTGAACACCGGATCCTGAAGGAAAAGGGCATTCCGGAGGAAGTCATTCCTACGCTGATTAAAGCTAGGAAAGAAGTAACCGCAAACCATTATCACCGCATATGGCGAAAATATGTTGCGTGGTGTGAGGCCAGGAAGGCCCCAACGGAGGAATTTCAGCTGGGCCGTTTCCTGCACTTCCTACAGTCAGGGGTGACTATGGGCCTTAAATTGGGTTCCATTAAGGTCCAGATTTCGGCTCTATCGATTTTCTTCCAGAGAGAACTGGCTTCACTACCTGAAGTTCAAACTTTTGTTAAGGGAGTGCTGCATATTCAGCCCCCTTTTGTGCCTCCAGTGGCACCTTGGGATCTCAACGTGGTGTTGGATTTCCTAAAGTCACATTGGTTTGAGCCACTGAAAACCGTGGATTTGAAATATCTCACGTGGAAAGTGGTCATGTTGTTGGCCTTGGCTTCGGCCAGGCGTGTATCAGAATTGGCGGCTTTGTCATGTAAAAGCCCTTATCTGATTTTCCATATGGATAGGGCAGAATTGAGGACTCGTCCCCAGTTTCTCCCTAAAGTGGTATCAGCTTTTCATCTGAACCAACCTATCGTGGTGCCTGCGGCTACAAAAGACTTGGAGGCTTCCAAGTTGTTGGACGTAGTCAGGGCCCTGAAAATATATGTTTCCAGGACAGCTGGAGTCAGAAAGACTGACTCGCTATTTATCCTGTATGCGCCCAACAAGTTGGGTGCACCTGCTTCAAAGCAGACTATTGCTCGCTGGATCTGTAGTACGATTCAGCTTGCACATTCTGCGGCTGGACTGCCGCATCCTAAATCAGTAAAAGCCCATTCCACGAGGAAGGTGGGCTCTTCTTGGGCGGCTGCCGAGCAGCTACTTGGTCGGGGTCAAACACGTTTGCTAAATTCTACAAGTTTGACACCCTGGCTGAGGAGGACCTAGAGTTTGCCCATTCGGTGCTGCAGAGTCATCCGCACTCTCCCGCCCGTTTGGGAGCTTTGGTATAATCCCCATGGTCCTTACGGAGTCCCAGCATCCACTTAGGACGTCAGAGAAAATAAGAATTTACTCACCGGTAATTCTATTTCTCATAGTCCGTAGTGGATGCTGGGCGCCCATCCCAAGTGCGGATTGTCTGCAATACTTGTATATAGTTATTGCTTAACTAAAGGGTTATTGTTGAGCCATCTGTTGAGAGGCTCAGTTGTTATTATACTGTTAACTGGGTATTGTATCAGGAGTTATACGGTGTGATTGGTGTGGCTGGTATGAGTCTTTCCCGGGATTCAAAATCCTCCCTTATTGTGTCAGCTCTTCTGGGCACAGTATCCTAACTGAAGTCTGGAGGAGGGTCATAGTGGGAGGAGCCAGTGCACACCAGTTAGACCTAAAGCTTTCTTTATAGTTGTGCCCAGTCTCCTGCGGAGCCGCTATTCCCCCATGGTCCTTACGGAGTCCCAGCATCCACTACGGACTACGAGAAATAGAATTACCGGTGAGTAAATTCTTATTTTCTTCAAAAAGTAGATACATACATCATCATCTTAAACAAGAGAACTCCTTTAATGATTCACCCTAGGTGACCTACACAATAAATTATAAATACTGTAGCACAATCTTTTTAAAATGACAGATATAGCTGTGCCCAGAATCATCTTACACTTTATCGGTTGCCGCGTGGGTACACATCGCAGCAGCAACTCTGTGCAGTTGCAGCTGGCATACACTGTATTTGCCCACAGACATTTGCGGGCACGCTTTTCACAGCAAACGAGTCGCATCTACCATGACTCGTTTGTAAAGTGACGATGGGAACATCGGTGCCACCACATCCATGTTTCTACAATAGCAGAATACTGTTTAGGGAAGAAATACAGAAAAAGCCCACATACTTTGAAGGGGTTGGGATCGATATGCTGGCATTCGGAATGACGGCTGTCAGAATACTGACTGCGACATACCAATGCCCAGAATCCCGACACGGGAAGGTAATATACTTACCTACCCCCAATGGCCGCTTAACCCTAACCATCACTTCTATCAATCTAAACCTAATCTTGTGACCTATTCGGGATTCCGGTGTCGCCATTCAAAGTAGTGTCCGACCTATTTAGTCGGGGAATTCGACTTGTCGAATAGTACGTGAATTGGTGGTATAGCTGCCGATTCACGTGCTTCTGAGGGAAACAAGGCCAGCCAAATTCGGACTGTGATCAGGGACCTGAGAGGAGGAGAGGGGGGATGTGTCATAGCCACCGCTCACGGCAGCATCCACCAGGCTGCAGCAAGTGAGGTCCCACTTGCTGGAGCCGGGTGGACGCAGCCGTGAGGTCTGGCGGCTGTGTCACATCCTTCAGCACTGCTGTCCCCCCTTCTCCCTGCTGGTCTCCCCCCATCTCAGTTCAATTGAGATGGGCATTGATTAGCCCTTGTCGGATCCATTCCATCAAATGCATGTCATAATGGATCCAACCTCACTTGAATATACCCCTATATGCTGCATTTTGCAAAGATGTTTCAGGAGTTGCAAGTAGAAATATTTTCTTAGTGGTACTGTAGTGCCTCTCTCTGCCCCGGCTGTTGCAGCACCTCTTTCTTCCCCAGCTGCTGCAGCACCACTTTCTGCCTCGGATGCTGCAGACCTCTCTCTCCCCAACTGTTGTACCACCCCTCTCTGACCCGGCTGCTACATTGATGCTGCAGCACCTCTCTCTGCATTAAAAGCTGCAACATAACATATATAAATGGTGTCTTCTGAGGTGTAATGTGTATAAGCGGCTCTACTGTGTGGCATAACATGTATAAGTGGCTCCACTGTGGTGCAACATGTATAAGTGGCTCTATTGTGTGGCATAACATGTCTAAGGGGCTCTACTGTGGTGTAACATATATAAGTGGCTCTACTGTGTGGCGTAACGTGTATAAGGGGCTCTACTGTGGCAAAACATGTATAAATGGCTCTTCTGTGGTGTAATATGTATAAGTGGCTCTACGATGGTGTAACGTGTATAAGAGTCTCTATGGTGTCAGGGCCGAAACTAGGGGCGGGCTAGGGGGGCAGGTGACCTGGGCGCCGGGTTGGAGGGGGCGCCGAGACCCCCAAACACCGCCGCGGCACTTTTAAACCCCCTTCTCCCGAGTGCCCAGCTCGGGGGGCGGGGTTTCGCGGAATGACGCGATTGCGTTGTGACGTCACGGCGCAAACGCGTCATTCAACGAAACCCCGCCGGAGGAGGGAGAACTGAAGGGGGAGCCCGGAGCCGCGCAGACGAGGAGGGAGAGGCGGCTGAAGAGCGGCGAGAACCGCTTCAAATGTAAGTCAGCCCCTCTCCCTTCCTCTCTCTCTCTCTCTCTCCCTCTCCCCACCACCTGCCGTAATGTTTAAAATGGGGACCTGTGCCTGCGTACTGTGTAAAATGGGGACCTGTGCCTGCGTACTGTGTAAAATGGGGACCTGTGCCAGCGTACTGTGTAAAATGGGGACCTGTGCCAGCGTACTGTGTAAAATGGGGACCTGTGCCAGCGTACTGTGTAAAATGGGGACCTGTGCCAGCATACTGTGTAAAATGGGGACCTGTGCCAGCGTACTGTGTAAAATGGGGACCTGTGCCAGCGTACTGTGTAAAATGGGGACCTGTGCCTGCGTACTGTGTAAAATGGGGACCTGTGCCAGCGTAATGTGTAAAATGGGGACCTGTGCCAGCGTACTGTGTAAAATGGGGACCTGTGCCTGCGTACTGTGTAAAATGGGGACCTGTGCCAGCGTACTGTGTAAAATGGGGACCTGTGCCAGCGTACTGTGTAAAATGGGGACCTGTGCCAGCGTACTGTGTAAAATGGGGACCTGTGCCAGCGTACTGTGTAAAATGGGGACCTGTGCCAGCGTACTGTGTAAAATGGGGACCTGTGCCAGCGTACTGTGTAAAATGGGGACCTGTGCCAGCGTACTGTGTAAAATGGGGACCTGTGCCAGCGTACTGTGTAAAATGGGGACCTGTGCCTGCGTACTGTGTAAAATGGGGACCTGTGCCAGCGTACTGTGTAAAATGGGGACCTGTGCCAGCGTACTGTGTAAAATGGGGACCTGTGCCTGCGTACTGTGTAAAATGGGGACCTGTGCCAGCGTAATGTGTAAAATGGGGACCTGTGCCAGCGTACTGTGTAAAATGGGGACCTGTGCCAGCGTACTGTGTAAAATGGGGACCTGTGCCAGCGTACTGTGTAAAATGGGGACACTTGCCTGCGTACTGTGTAAAATGGGGACCTGTGCCTGCGTACTGTGTAAAATGGGGACCTGTGCCTGCCGCAATGTGTAAAATGGGGACACTTGCCAGCGTACTGTGTAAAATGGGGACACTTGCCAGCTTACTGTGTAAAATGGGGACACGTGCCTGCCGCAATGTGTAAAATGGGGACACTTTTTCCTGCCGCAATGTGTAAAATGGGGACACTTTTTCCTGCCGCAATGTGTAAAATGGGGACACTTTTTCCTGGATATGAAATTTATGTTAGAAAAGGCAGTTTTTCAGGTTAAAAAGTTCTGAAAGAGATACATATATATATATATATATATATATATATATATAATATTTTTATTCATTTATTTATTTATTAATTTTTCATTTTATTATTTTTATTCATTTATTGTAAAATAATTTTTATTTTATTTTTGCGGGGGGGGGGGGGGGGGGGTCAAATGACTACCTTGCCCCGGGTGACAGAAATCCTAGTTTCGGCCCTGATGGTGTGGTGTAACTTGTATAAGCATCTCTACTGTATGATGTAAAGTGATTAACGGAAACTACTGTGTGGTGTAATGTGAATTGGTACTATTCTGTGGTCACATCCCTTCCCCATGAATCCCCGACCCTGTTTTAAACTTGGTGGGGGGAGGGGTGCTCAAAGGGAACTTTCGCCCTGAGTGCTACAAGGTCCTGTCACCAATTTAGAAGTTTTAAGTATTTATTTATTTTTAAATATAACATGCCATGACATGTTGGGCAAGCCACCAATTCAGTACAGGGGAGGGGGCGCCAAAACATACCCTTGCTCCGGGTACCATGGCGCCTAGCTACACCTCTGGCCTCCAGTATAATAGAAATTTATAGTAATAACCCCAGTTTAATAGAAATATATTGTAATGCCTCCAGTATAATAGAAATATATAGTAGTGTCCCACATTACAATATAAATATATAGTAATGCCCAATAATAATAGACATATTATTATATATTAGTGAATAACAATATTACAATTATATAATTGTAAAATCAGGCGCTCTGTATACAGAACAATAAAATAGTATTCTCATCGGTCACCTTTTAGAAATTAGCAGCTCCCATAAGAGTATTCTGTGGTACTGATAATCAAACTGGGAAATATGATATAAGGTATCACAAGGAAGCACTTATATAAAATTATAAATTTGTCCTAGACAATTTATTATATAACAACAGTTTAAAAATATACAAAATGCATAAATGCTAAAAACAATATATAAGACTGCTGATATTAAGAATTTTATTATTTGATATAAGCGCTTCCTTGTGATACCTTATATTGTAATTCCCATATATAGTAGTGTCCCACATTACAATAGCAATACATAGTAATGCCCCCATAATAACAGACATATATAGGGCCATATTCAATAGCTTTCGGAAGCTGCCGTCTTGTCAGAAAGACAGTAGCTTCCGACAGATTTCTGTTGGAAGGGGTTCCGACCTATTCAAAGAGGACACTTTTTTCTGACAAGTCATGGATCAGCATAATAGGCGCCGATCCGCGTGCTTCTGTCGGAAATAGGGCCAAATCCGACAGGTTTTGGTCCCCTTTCCAACAATCTCAATCTGACTTTAAAAAAAGTGGGATTGAGCAGGGCGTCCCCCCGGCCAGGCTCCTAACTTCCGGCAGCGCCTCCACTCGTCGCCGCAGATATGTTCCCCTGCCGGCCGCCGCTGCAGTCAGCTCCCCTGCCACCCGCCACTGCAGTCAGCTCCTTCCCACCGGCCACCCGCTGCCGCCGTCAGCTTACCCTGCCGCCGCTGTCAGCGCACCCGGCAGCCACTGACAGCAGCAGCAGGACACTGGGACCGGCCAAATCCAACAGTCGGCTTTGGCTCAAATCCGACTGTCAGATTTGGCCATTCATTGAATAGCCCTTGTCAGATCCATTATGACAAATGTCAGAATAGATCCAACACTTATTGAATATACACCATATAGTAGTGTCCCACATTACAAAAGAAATATATAGTAATACCCCCATAAGAATAGACATATATAGTAGTGTCCCACATTGCAATAGAAATATATAGTAATGCCCCCATAATAATAGACATATATAGTATTGTTCACATTACAACAGAAATATATAGTAATTAGTGATGTGCACCGGAAATTTTTCGGGTTTTGTGTTTTGGTTTCGGATTCGGTTCCGCGGCCGTGTTTTGGATTCGGACGCGTTTTGGCAAAACCTCCCTGAAATTTTTTTGTCGGATTCGGGTGTGTTTTGGATGCGGGTGTTTTTTTTACAAAAAACCCTCAAAAACAGCTGAACTCATAGAATTTGGGGGTCATTTTGATCCCATAGTATTATTAACCTCAATAACCATAATTTCCACTCATTTTCAGTCTATTCTGAACACCCTCACACCTCACAATATTATTTTTAGTCTTAAAATTTGCACCGAGGTCGCTGGATGACTAAGCTAAGCAACCCAAGTGGCCGACACAAACACCTGGCCCATCTAGGAGTGGCACTGCAGTGTCAGACAGGTTGGCACTTCAAAAAAATAGTCCCCAAACAGCACATGATGCAAAGAAAAAAAGAGGCGCAATGAGGTAGCTGTGTGACTAAGCTAAGCGACCCAAGTGGCCGACACAAACACCTGGCCCATCTAGGAGTGGCACTGCAGTGTCAGACAGGATGGCACTTCAAAAAAATAGTCCCCAAACAGCACATGATGCAAAGAAAAAAAGAGGCGCAATGAGGTAGCTGTGTGACTAAGCTAAGCGACCCAAGTGGCCGACACAAACACCTGGCCCATCTAGGAGTGGCACTGCAGTGTCAGACAGGATGGCACTCAAAAAAATAGTCCCCAAACAGCACATGATGCAGAGAAAAAAAAGAGGCGCAATGAGGTAGCTGTGTGACTAAGCTAAGCGACCCAAGTGGCCGACACAAACACCTGGCCCATCTAGGAGTGGCACTGCAGTGTCAGACAGGATGGCAGATTTAAAAAATAGTCCCCAAACAGCACATGATGCAAAGAAAAAAAGAGGTGCACCAAGGTCGCTGGATGGCTAAGCTAAGCGACACAAGTGGCCGACACAAACACCTGGCCCATCTAGGAGTGGCACTGCAGTGTCAGACAGGATGGCACTTCCAAAAATAGTCTCCAAACAGCACATGATGCAAAGAAAAATGAAAGAAAAAAGAGGTGCAAGATGGAATTGTCCTTGGGCCCTCCCACCCACCCTTATGTTGTATAAACAGGACATGCACACTTTAACAAACCCATCATTTCAGCGACAGGGTCTGCCACACGACTGTGACTGAAATGACTGGTTGGTTTGGGCCCCCACCAAAAAAGAAGCAATCAATCTCTCCTTGCACAAACTGGCTCTACAGAGGCAAGATGTCCACCTCCTCCTCTTCCTCCGATTCCTCACCCCTTTCACTGTGTACATCCCCTTCCTCACAGATTATTAATTCGCCCCACTGGAATCCACCATCTCAGGTCCCTGTGTACTTTCAGGAGGCAATTGCTGGTGAATGTCTCCACGGAGGAATTGATTATAATTCATTTTGATGAACATCATCTTCTCCACATTTTCTGGAAGTAACCTCGTACGCCGATTGCTGACAAGGTGAGCGGCCGCACTAAACACTCTTTCGGAGTACACACTGGAGGGAGGGCAACTTAGGTAAAATAAAGCCAGTTTGTGCAAGGGCCTCCAAATTGCCTCTTTTTCCTGCCAGTATACGTACGGACTGTCTGACGTGCCTACTTGGATGCGGTCACTCATATAATCCTCCACCATTATTTCAATGGTGACAGAATCATATGCAGTGACAGTAGACGACATGTCAGTAATCGTTGGCAGGTCCTTCAGTCCGGACCAGATGTCAGCACTCGCTGCAGACTGCCCTGCATCACCGCCAGCGGGTGGGCTCGGAATTCTTAGCCTTTTCCTCGCACCCCCAGTTGCAGGAGAATGTGAAGGAGGAGCTGTTGACGGGTCACGTTCCGCTTGACTTGACAATTTTCTCACCAGCAGGTCTTTGAACCTCTGCAGACTTGTGTCTGCCGGAAAGAGAGATCCAACGTACGTTTTAAATCTAGGATCAAGCACGGTGGCCAAAATGTAGTGCTCTGATTTCAACAGATTGACCACCCGTGAATCCTGGTTAAGCGAATTAAGGGCTCCATCCACAAGTCCCACATGCCTAGCGGAATCGCTCTGTTTTAGCTCTTCCTTCAATGTCTCCAGCTTCTTCTGCAAAAGCCTGATGAGGGGAATGACCTGACTCAGGCTGGCAGTGTCTGAACTGACTTCATGCGTGGCAAGTTCAAAGGGTTGCAGAACCTTGCACAACGTTGAAATCATTCTCCACTGCACTTGAGTCAGGTGCATTCCCCTTCCTTTGCCTATATCGTATGCAGATGTATAGGCTTGAATGGCCTTTTGCTGCTCTTCCATCCTCTGAAGCATATAGAGGGTTGAATTCCACCTCGTTACCACCTATTGCTTCAGATGATGGCAGGGCAGGTTCAGGACTGTTTGCTGGTGCTCCAGTCTTCGGCACGCGGTGGCTGAATACCGAAAGTGGCCCGCAATTCTTCGGGCCACCGACAGCATCTCTTGCACGCCCCTGTCGTTTTTTAAATAATTCTGCACCACCAAATTCAATGTATGTGCAAAACATGGGATGTGCTGGAATTTGCCCAGATGTAATGCACGCACAATATTGGTGGCGTTGTCCGATGTCACAAATCCCCAGGAGAGTCCAATTGGGGTAAGCCATTCTGCGATGATGTTCCTCAGTTTCCGTAAGAGGTTGTCAGCTGTGTACCTCTTATGGAAAGCGGTTATACAAAGCGTAGCCTGCCTAGGAACGAGTTGGCGTTTTCAAGATTCTGCTACTGGTGCCGCCGCTGCTGTTCTTGCTGCGGGAGGCAATACATCTACCCACTGGGCTGTCACAGTCATATAGTCCTGAGTCTGCCCTGCTCCACTTGTCCACATGTCTGTGGTTAAGTGGGCATTGGGTACAACTGCATTTTTTAGGACACTGGTGACTCTTTTTCTGACGTCTGTGTACATTTTCGGTATCGCCTGCCTAGAGAAATGGAACCTAGATGGTATTTGGTACCGGGGACACAGTACCTCAATCAAGTCTCTAGTTCCCTGTGAATTAACGGTGGATACCGGAAACACGTTTCTCACCACCGCAGCTGCCAAGGCCTGAGTTATCCGCTTTGCAGCAGGATGACTGCTGTGATATTTCATCTTCCTCTCAAAGGACTGTTGGACAGTCAATTGCTTACTGGAAGTAGTACAAGTGGTCTTCCGACTTCCCCTCTGGGATGATGATCGACTCCCAGCAGCAACAACAGCAGCGCCAGCAGCAGTAGGCGTTACACTCAAGGATGCATCGGAGGAATCCCAGGCAGGAGAGGACTCGTCAGACTTGATAGTGACATGGCCTGCAGGACTATTGGCTTTCCTGTCTAAGGAGGAAATTGACACTGAGGGAGTTGGTGGTGTGGTTTGCAGGAGCTTGGTTACAAGAGGAAGGGATTTAGTGGTCAGTGGACTGCTTCTGCTGTCATCCAAAGTTTTTGAACTTGTCACTGACTTCTGATGAATGTGGTCCAGGTGACTTATAAGGGAGGATGTTCCTAGGTGGTTAACGTCCTTACCCACACTTATTACAGCTTGACAAAGGCAACACACGGCTTGACACCTGTTGTCCGCATTTCTGTTGAAATAATTCCACACTGAAGAGGTGATTTTTTATTTTATTTTGACCAGGCATGTCAATGGCCATATTCGTCCCATGGACAACAGGTGTCTCCCCGGGTGCCTGACTTAAACAAACCACGTCACCATCAGAATCCTCCTTGTCAATTTCCTCCCCAGCGCCAGCAACACCCATATCCTCATCCTGGTGTACTTCAACAGTGACATCTTCAATTTGACTATCAGGAACTGGACTGCGGGTGCTCCTTCCAGCACTTGCAGGGGGCGTGCAAATGGTGGAAGGCGCAACCTCTTCCCGTCCAGTGTTGGGAAGGTCAGGTATCGCAACCGACACAATTGGACTCTCCTTGGGGATTTGTGATTTAGAAGAACGCACAGTTCTTTGCTGTGCTTTTGGCATCTTAACTCTTTTAAGTTTTCTAGCAGGAGGATGAGTGCTTCCATCCTCATGTGAAGCTGAACCACTAGCCATGAACATAGGCCAGGCCCTCAGCCGTTCCTTGCCACTCCGTGTCGTAAATGGCACATTGGCAAGTTTACGCTTCTCCTCAGACGATTTTGATTTAGATTTTTGGGTCATTTTACTGAGCTTTACTTTTTTGGATTTTACATGCTCTCTACTATGACATTGGGCATCGGCCTTGGCAGACGATGTTGATGGCATTTCATCGTCTCGGCCATGACTAGTGGCAGCAGCTTCAGCACGAGGTGGAAGTGGATCTTGATCTTTCCCTATTTTACCCTCCACATTTTTGTTCTCCATTTTTTAATGTGTGGAATTAAATGCCAGTAATATATCAATAGCAATGGCCTACTACTATATATACTGCGCACAACTGAAATGCACCACAGGTATGGATGGATAGTATACTTGATGACACAGAGGTAGGTAGAGCAGTGGCCTTCTGTACCGTACTGCTATATATTATATACTGGTGGTCAGCAAACTGTGCAAAACTGAAATGCACCACAGGTATGGATGGATAGTATACTTGACGACACAGAGGAAGGTAGAGCAGTGGCCTTCTGTACCGTACTGCTATATATTATATACTGGTGGTCTGCAAACTGTGCAAAACTGAAATGCACCACAGGTATGGATGGATAGTATACTTGACGACACAGAGGTAGGTAGAGCAGTGGCCTACTGTACCGTACTGCTGTATATTATATACTGGTGGTCAGCAAACTGTGCAAAACTGAAATGCACCACAGGTATGGATGGATAGTATACTTGACGACACAGAGGTAGGTAGAGCAGTGGCCTACTGTACCGTACTGCTATATATTATATACTGGTGGTCAGCAAACTGTGCAAAACTGAAATGCACCACAGGTATGGATGGATAGTATACTTGACAACACAGAGGTAGCTAGAGCAGTGGCCTTCTGTACCGTACTGCTATATATTATATACTGGTGGTCAGCAAACTGTGCAAAACTGAAATGCATCACAGGTATGGATGGATAGTATACTTGACGACACAGAGGTAGGTAGAGCAGTGGCCTACTGTACCGTACTGCTATATATTATATACTGGTGGTCAGCAAACTTTGCAAAACTGAAATGCACCACAGGTATGGATGGATAGTATACTTGACGACACAGTGGTAGGTAGAGCAGTGGCCTACTGTACCGTACTGCTATATATTATATACTGGTGGTCAGCAAACTGTGCAAAACTGAAATGCACCACAGGTATGGATGGATAGTATACTTGACGACACAGAGGTAGGTAGAGCAGTGGCCTACTGTACCATACTGCTATATATTATATACTGGTGGTCTGCAAACTGTGCAAAACTGAAATGCACCACAGGTATGGATGGATAGTATACTTGACGACACAGAGGTAGGTAGAGCAGTGGCCTACTGTACCGTACTGCTATATATTATATACTGGTGGTCAGCAAACTGTGCAAAAAAACTGAAATGCACCACAGGTATGGATGGATAGTATACTTGACGACACAGAGGTAGGTAGAGCAGTGGCCTACTGTACCGTACTGCTATATATTATATACTGGTGGTCAGCAAACTGTGCAAAACTTAAATGCACCACAGGTATGGATGGATAGTATACTTGACGACACAGAGGTAGATAGAGCAGTGGCCTACTGTACCGTACTGCTATATATTATATACTGGTGGTCAGCAAACTGTGCAAAACTGAAATGCACCACAGGTATGGATGGATAGTATACTTGACGACACAGAGGTAGGTAGAGCAGTGGCCTACTGTACCATACTGCTATATATTATATACTGGTGGTCAGCAAACTTTGCAAAACTGAAATGCACCACAGGTATGGATGGATAGTATACTTGACGACACAGAGGTAGGTAGAGCAGTGGCCTTCTGTACCGTACTGCTATTTATTATATACTGGTGGTCAGCAAACTGTGCAAAACTGAAATGCACCACAGGTATGGATGGATAGTATACTTGACAACACAGAGGTAGGTAGAGCAGTGGCCTTCTGTACCGTACTGCTATATATTATATACTGGTGGTCAGCAAACTGTGCAAAACTGAAATGCACCACAGGTATGGATGGATAGTATACTTGACGACACAGAGGTAGCTAGAGCAGTGGCCTACTGTACCGTACTGCTATATATTATATACTGGTGGTCAGCAAACTTTGCAAAACTGAAATGCACCACAGGTATGGATGGATAGTATACTTGATGACACAGTGGTAGGTAGAGCAGTGGCCTACTGTACCGTACTGCTATATATTATATACTGGTGGTCAGCAAACTGTGCAAAACTGAAATGCACCACAGGTATGGATGGATAGTATACTTGACGACACAGAGGTAGGTAGAGCAGTGGCTTACTGTACCATACTGCTATATATTATATACTGGTGGTCTGCAAACTGTACAAAACTGAAATGCACCACAGGTATGGATGGATAGTATACTTGACGACTCAGAGGTAGGTAGAGCAGTGGCCTACTGTACCGTACTGCTATATATTATATACTGGTGGTCAGCAAACTGTGCAAAAAAAACTGAAATGCACCACAGGTATGGATGGATAGTATACTTGACGACACAGAGGTAGGTAGAGCAGTGGCCTACTGTACCGTACTGCTATATATTATATACTGGTGGTCAGCAAACTGTGCAAAACTGAAATGCACCACAGGTATGGATGGATAGTATACTTGACGACACAGAGGTAGATAGAGCAGTGGCCTACTGTACCGTACTGCTATATATTATATACTGGTGGTCAGCAAACTGTGCAAAACTGAAATGCACCACAGGTATGGATGGATAGTATACTTGACGACACAGAGGTAGGTAGAGCAGTGGACTACTGTACCGTACTGCTATATATATATAGTTATACTGGTGGTCAGCAAAATTCTGCACTCTCCTCCTACTATATACTACAATGCAGCACAGGTATGGAGCGTTTTTCAGGCAGAGAACGTATAATACTGGTGGTCACTGGGCAGCAAAACTCTGCACTGTCCTACACACTGAGCACAGATATTTGCAGCACACTGAGCACAGATATGGAGCTTTTTTCAGGCAGAGATATTTGCACTTGCAGCACACTGAGCACAGATATTTGCAGCACAGTGAGCACAGATATTTGCAGCACACTGAGCACAGATATTTGCAGCCCACTGAACATAGAAACTGAGAGGACGCCAGCCACGTCCTGTCACGATCCTCTCCAATGCATGAGTGAAAAATGGCGGCGACGCGCGGCTTCTTATATAGAATACGAATCTTGCGAGAATCCGACCGCGGGATGATGACGTTCGAGCGCGCTCGGGTTAACCGAGCAAGGTGGGAGGATCCGAGTCTGCCTCGGACCCGTTTAAAAAGGGTGAAGTTCGGGGGGTTCGGATCCCGAGGGTCCGAACCCGCTCATCACTTATAGTAATACCCCATAATAATAGAAATATATAGTAATACCCCCATAATAATAGACATATACAATAGTGTCCCACATTACAATAGAAATATATAATAATGTCCCCATAATAACAGACATATATAGTAGTGTCCAACATTACAATAGAAATATATAGTAATACCCCCATAATAATAGAAATATATATTTGTTTCCACATTGTATATATAAAAATGGAATTACCCCACACAGTGAAGCCAGAGACATGCCCAGCAGCCCATCCTGTGAAGAGCAAAAGCCGATGTGTCACTCGACTGGAGTGAAGGGAAACAGCTGGACACTGCGGATAAAGGCACCCAGTCCCCAGGCTACTCTTTTTGTGCCAGTCGTGGCCGTATAATTCCATGACATCACCATCGCACTCCCTGTAGCCCTGACAAAGTGGGAGGCGTGTCATACTGCCGAACACCATGGTCTTGTTGCTCGGCAGCGCATTATAATTGCGGTAATGGCAGTCACAGGTTTAAAGTGTGCAGTGGGTGATACTGTATACCTGCTGCTTCTTAAGGGTACTCCGTACTCGAGTGTACCTGCATACTTGCACCACTGGTAATCAATGGGATCTCTTCAGGGTAATGTCTGCTAGCACATACATGGTCACAAAAGCAATCACTTTACTTCTTACTGATTGCCGCAATAGGTTCTTATTGGAACAGCGACATGTCCCAGCGACGGTATTATAATAGCTCAGGATAAAAAAAATAATTCTTATTGCTGTTATTTGCAGCAATACAAAATCTTCATTTTTGGGTGCACACTGGGTTTAATAAAACAAATATGTCTCTATGTATGAAGCTGATTTTAATAAAATTCTGTCTTTTTTTAACCTAGTACTGTATGTACAGTACTTATTGCTTGTGTACATGGGTGTTATCCGTCTACTGATCTATGCTCACACCTTGGTAAGTGATGATAGACAGTCAGTGTGAATAGGGATTAGTGAAGACTACAAAGTGGCAATAATACACATACTGTAAATTTCCAGACACTGCTGCAGCATGTGCTAATGTCCTGCATCCGTGTTCTGTACCCAGTGAATACCCAGAACCATATTTTTATTAGAGATGAGCGCCTGAAATTTTTCGGGTTTTGTGTTTTGGTTTTGGGTTCGGTTCCGCGGCCGTGTTTTGGGTTCGAACGCGTTTTGGCAAAACCTCACCGAATTTTTTTTGTCGGATTCGGGTGTGTTTTGGATTCGGGTGTTTTTTTCAAAAAACACTAAAAAACAGCTTAAATCATAGAATTTGGGGGTCATTTTGATCCCAAAGTATTATTAACCTCAAAAACCATAATTTACACTCATTTTCAGTCTATTCTGAATACCTCACACCTCACAATATTATTTTTAGTCCTAAAATTTGCACCGAGGTCGCTGTGTGAGTAAGATAAGCGACCCTAGTGGCCGACACAAACACCGGGCCCATCTAGGAGTGGCACTGCAGTGTCACGCAGGATGTCCCTTCCAAAAAACCCTCCCCAAACAGCACATGACGCAAAGAAAAAAAGAGGCGCAATGAGGTAGCTGTGTGAGTAAGATTAGCGACCCTAGTGGCCGACACAAACACCGGGCCCATCTAGGAGTGGCACTGCAGTGTCACGCAGGATGGCCCTTCCAAAAAACCCTCCCCAAACAGCACATGACGCAAAGAAAAAAAGAGGCGCAATGAGGTAGCTGTGTGAGTAAGATTAGCGACCCTAGTGGCCGACACAAACACCGGGCCCATCTAGGAGTGGCACTGCAGTGTCACGCAGGATGGCCCTTCCAAAAAACCCTCCCCAAACAGCACATGACGCAAAGAAAAAAAGAGGCGCAATGAGGTAGCTGTGTGAGTAAGATTAGCGACCCTAGTGGCCGACACAAACACCGGGCCCATCTAGGAGTGGCACTGCAGTGTCACGCAGGATGTCCCTTCCAAAAAACCCTCCCCAATCAGCACATGATGCAAAGAAAAAGAAAAGAAAAAAGAGGTGCAAGATGGAATTGTCCTTGGGCCCTCCCACCCACCCTTATGTTGTATAAACAAAACAGGACATGCACACTTTAACCAACCCATCATTTCAGTGACAGGGTCTGCCACACGACTGTGACTGATATGACGGGTTGGTTTGGACCCCCCCCAAAAAAGAAGCAATTAATCTCTCCTTGCACAAACTGGCTCTACAGAGGCAAGATGTCCACCTCATCTTCACCCTCCGATATATCACCGTGTACATCCCCCTCCTCACAGATTATCAATTCGTCCCCACTGGAATCCACCATCTCAGCTCCCTGTGTACTTTGTGGAGGCAATTGCTGCTGGTCAATGTCTCCGCGGAGGAATTGATTATAATTCATTTTAATGAACATCATCTTCTCCACATTTTCTGGATGTAACCTCGTACGCCGAATGCTGACAAGGTGAGCGGCGGCACTAAACACTCTTTCGGAGTACACACTTGTGGGAGGGCAACTTAGGTAGAATAAAGCCAGTTTGTGCAAGGGCCTCCAAATTGCCTCTTTTTCCTGCCAGTATAAGTACGGACTGTGTGACGTGCCTACTTGGATGCGGTCACTCATATAATCCTCCACCATTCTATCAATGTTGAGAGAATCATATGCAGTGACAGTAGACGACATGTCCGTAATCGTTGTCAGGTCCTTCAGTCCGGACCAGATGTCAGCATCAGCAGTCGCTCCAGACTGCCCTGCATCACCGCCAGCGGGTGGGCTCGGAATTCTGAGCCTTTTCCTCGCACCCCCAGTTGCGGGAGAATGTGAAGGAGGATATGTTGACAGGTCGCGTTCCGCTTGACTTGACAATTTTGTCACCAGCAGGTCTTTGCACCCCAGCAGACTTGTGTCTGCCGGAAAGAGAGATCCA
Source organism: Pseudophryne corroboree (assembly GCF_028390025.1). Classification (NCBI taxonomy): domain Eukaryota; kingdom Metazoa; phylum Chordata; class Amphibia; order Anura; family Myobatrachidae; genus Pseudophryne; species Pseudophryne corroboree. The sequence goes on along the minus strand of NC_086449.1, from coordinate 321,383,805 downwards.
AGGTAGGCTTTAAATCTAGGATCGAGCACGGTGGCCAAAATGTAGTGCTCTGATTTCAACAGATTGACCACCCGTGAATCCTTGTTAAGCGAATTAAGGGCTGCATCCACAAGTCCCACATGCCTAGCGGAATCGCTCCCTTTTAGCTCCTTCTTCAATGCCTCCAGCTTCTTCTGCAAAAGCCTGATGAGGGGAATGACCTGACTCAGGCTGGCAGTGTCTGAACTGACTTCACGTGTGGCAAGTTCAAAGGGCATCAGAACCTTGCACAACGTTGAAATCATTCTCCACTGCACTTGAGACAGGTGCATTCCACCTCCTATATCGTGCTCAATTGTATAGGCTTGAATGGCCTTTTGCTGCTCCTCCAACCTCTGAAGCATATAGAGGGTTGAATTCCACCTCGTTACCACTTCTTGCTTCAGATGATGGCAGGGCAGGTTCAGTAGTTTTTGGTGGTGCTCCAGTCTTCTGTACGTGGTGCCTGTACGCCGAAAGTGTCCCGCAATTTTTCTGGCCACCGACAGCATCTCTTGCACGCCCCTGTCGTTTTTTAAAAAATTCTGCACCACCAAATTCAAGGTATGTGCAAAACATGGGACGTGCTGGAATTTGCCCATATTTAATGCACACACAATATTGCTGGCGTTGTCCGATGCCACAAATCCACAGGAGAGTCCAATTGGGGTAAGCCATTCCGCGATGATCTTCCTCAGTTGCCGTAAGAGGTTTTCAGCTGTGTGCGTATTCTGGAAACCGGTGATACAAAGCGTAGCCTGCCTAGGAAAGAGTTGGCGTTTGCGAGATGCTGCTACTGGTGCCGCCGCTGCTGTTCTTGCGGCGGGAGTCCATACATCTACCCAGTGGGCTGTCACAGTCATATAGTCCTGACCCTGCCCTGCTCCACTTGTCCACATGTCCGTGGTTAAGTGGACATTGGGTACAACTGCATTTTTTAGGACACTGGTGAGTCTTTTTCTGACGTCCGTGTACATTCTCGGTATCGCCTGCCTAGAGAAGTGGAACCTAGATGGTATTTGGTAACGGGGGCACACTGCCTCAATAAATTGTCTAGTTCCCTGTGAACTAACGGCGGATACCGGACGCACGTCTAACACCAACATAGTTGTCAAGGCCTCAGTTATCCGCTTTGCAGTAGGATGACTGCTGTGATATTTCATCTTCCTCGCAAAGGACTGTTGAACAGTCAATTGCTTACTGGAAGTAGTACAAGTGGGCTTACGACTTCCCCTCTGGGATGACCATCGACTCCCAGCGGCAACAACAGCAGCGCCAGCAGCAGTAGGCGTTACACGCAAGGATGCATCGGAGGAATCCCAGGCAGGAGAGGACTCGTCAGAATTGCCAGTGACATGGCCTGCAGGACTATTGGCATTCCTGGGGAAGGAGGAAATTGACACTGAGGGAGTTGGTGGGGTGGTTTGCGTGAGCTTGGTTACAAGAGGAAGGGATTTACTGGTCAGTGGACTGCTTCCGCTGTCACCCAAAGTTTTTGAACTTGTCACTGACTTATTATGAATGCGCTGCAGGTGACGTATAAGGGAGGATGTTCCGAGGTGGTTAACGTCCTTACCCCTACTTATTACAGCTTGACAAAGGGAACACACGGCTTGACACCTGTTGTCCGCATTTCTGGTGAAATACCTCCACACCGAAGAGCTGATTTTTTTGGTATTTTCACCTGGCATGTCAACGGCCATATTCCTCCCACGGACAACAGGTGTCTCCCCGGGTGCCTGACTTAAACAAACCACCTCACCATCAGAATCCTCCTGGTCAATTTCCTCCCCAGCGCCAGCAACACCCATATCCTCCTCATCCTGGTGTACTTCAACACTGACATCTTCAATCTGACTATCAGGAACTGGACTGCGGGTGCTCCTTCCAGCACTTGCAGGGGGCGTGCAAATGGTGGAAGGCGCATGCTCTTCACGTCCAGTGTTGGGAAGGTCAGGCATTGCAACCGACACAATTGGACTCTCCTTGTGGATTTGGGATTTCGAAGAATGCACAGATCTTTGCTGTGCTGCTTTTGCCAGCTTGAGTTTTTTAATTTTTCTAGCGAGAGGCTGAGTGCTTCCATCCTCATGTGAAGCTGAACCACTAGCCATGAACATAGGCCAGGGCCTCAGCCGTTCCTTGCCACTCCGTGTGGTAAATGGCATATTGGCAAGTTTACGCTTCTCCTCCGACAATTTTATTTTAGGTTTTGGAGTCCTTTTTTTTCTGATATTTGGTGTTTTGGATTTGACATGCTCTGTACTATGACATTGGGCATCGGCCTTGGCAGACGACGTTGCTGGCATTTCATCGTCTCGGCCATGACTAGTGGCAGCAGCTTCAGCACGAGGTGGAAGTGGATCTTGATCTTTCCCTAATTTTGGAACCTCAACATTTTTGTTCTCCATATTTTAATAGGCACAACTAAAAGGCACCTCAGGTAAACAATGGAGATGGATACTAGTATACAATTATGGACTGCCTGCCGACTGCAGACACAGAGGTAGCCACAGCCGTGAACTACCGTACTGTACTGTGTCTGCAGCTAATATAGACTGGTTGATAAAGAGAAGATGTCTATGTAACTATGTATGTATAAAGAAGACTGAAAAAAATCCACGGTTAGGTGGTATACAATTATGGACGGACTGCCTGCCGAGTGCAGACACAGAGGTAGCCACAGCCGTGAACTACCGTACTGTACTGTGTCTGCAGCTAATATAGACTGGTTGATAAAGAGAAGATGTCTATGTAACTATGTATGTATAAAGAAGAATGAAAAAAAAACCACGGTTAGGTGGTATACAATTATGGACGGACTGCCTGCCGAGTGCAGACACAGAGGTAGCCACAGCCGTGAACTACCGTACTGTACTGTGTCTGCAGCTAATATAGACTGGTTGATAAAGAGAAGATGTCTATGTAACTATGTATGTATAAAGAAGAATGAAAAAAAACCACGGTTAGGTGGTATACAATTATGGACGGACTGCCTGCCGAGTGCAGACACAGAGGTAGCCACAGCCGTGAACTACCGTACTGTACTGTGTCTGCAGCTAATATAGACTGGTTGATAAAGAGAAGATGTCTATGTAACTATGTATGTATAAAGAAGAATGAAAAAAATCCACGGTTAGGTGGTATTACAATTATGGACGGACTGCCTGCCGAGTGCAGAGACACAGAGGTAGCCACAGCCGTGAACTACCGTACTGTGTCTGCTGCGACTGGATGATAAATGATATAAAAAATATATATATATCACTACTGCAGCCGGACAGGTATATATTATATAATGACGGACCTGCTGGACACTGTCTGTCAGCAGAATGAGTTTTATTTTTATAGAATAAAAAAAAAAAAAACACACAAGTGAAGTCACACGACGAGTGTTTAACTTTTTCAGGCAATCACAATATAAGTATACTACTAACTATACTGGTGGTCAGTGTGGTCAGGTCACTGGTCAGTCACACTGGCAGTGGCACTCCTGCAGCAAAAGTGTGCACTGTTTAATTTTAATATAATATGTACTCCTGGCTCCTGCTATAACCTATAACTGGCACTGCAGTAGTGCTCCCCAGTCTCCCCCACAATTATAAGCTGTGTGAGCTGAGCAGTCAGACAGATATATATAATATTATATATAGATAATAGATGATGCAGCACACTGGCCTGAGCCTGAGCAGTGCACACAGATATGGTATGTGACTGACTGAGTCACTGTGTGTATCGCTTTTTTCAGGCAGAGAACGGATATATTAAATAAACTGCACTGTGTGTCTGGTGGTCACTCACTATATAATATATTATGTACTCCTGGCTCCTGCTATAACCTATAACTGGCACTGCAGTAGTGCTCCCCAGTCTCCCCCACAATTATAAGCTGTGTGAGCTGAGCAGTCAGACAGATATATATAATATTATATATAGATAATAGATGATGCAGCACACTGGCCTGAGCCTGAGCGTGCACACAGATATGGTATGTGACTGACTGAGTCACTGTGTGTATCGCTTTTTTCAGGCAGAGAACGGATATATTAAATAAACTGCACTGTGTGTCTGGTGGTCACTCACTATATAATATATTATGTACTCCTGGCTCCTTCTATAACCTATAACTGGCACTGCAGTAGTGCTCCCCAGTCTCCCCCACAATTATAAGCTGTGTGAGCTGAGCAGTCAGACAGATATATATAATATTATATATAGATAATAGATGATGCAGCACACTGGCCTGAGCCTGAGCAGTGCACACAGATATGGTATGTGACTGACTGAGTCACTGTGTGTATCGCTTTTTTCAGGCAGAGAACGGATATATTAAATAAACTGCACTGTGTGTCTGGTGATCACTCACTATATAATATATTATGTACTCCTGGCTCCTGCTATAACCTATAACTGGCACTGCAGTAGTGCTCCCCAGTCTCCCCCACAATTATAAGCTGTGTGAGCTGAGCAGTCAGACAGATATATATAATATTATATATAGATAATAGATGATGCAGCACACTGGCCTGAGCCTGAGCAGTGCACACAGATATGGTATGTGACTGACTGAGTCACTGTGTGTATCGCTTTTTTCAGGCAGAGAACGGATATATTAAATAAACTGCAGTGTGTGTCTGGTGGTCACTCACTATATAATATATTATGTACTCCTGGCTCCTGCTATAACCTATAACTGGCACTGCAGTAGTGCTCCCCAGTCTCCCCCACAATTATAAGCTGTGTGAGCTGAGCAGTCAGACAGATATATATATAATATTATATATAGATAATAGATGATGCAGCACACTGGCCTGAGCCTGAGCAGTGCACACAGATATGGTATGTGACTGAGTCACTGTGTGCTGTGTATCGCTTTTTTCAGGCAGAGAACGGATTATAAAGTAAACTGCACTGTCCTCACTAGTAAACTCTCTCCACTCAGTCTCTACACTTCTACAGTAACAGTACTCCTCCTAGTCAGCTCCAGTAAATCTCTCTCAGTCTCTTATAATCTAAATGGAGAGGACGCCAGCCACGTCCTCTCCCTATCAATCTCAATGCACGTGTGAAAATGGCGGCGACGCGCGGCTCCTTATATAGAATCCGAGTCTCGCGATAGAATCCGAGCCTCGCGAGAATCCGACAGCGTCATGATGACGTTCGGGCGCGCTCGGGTTAACCGAGCAAGGCGGGAAGATCCGAGTCGCTCGGACCCGTGAAAAAAAACATGAAGTTCTGGCGGGTTCGGATTCAGAGAAACCGAACCCGCTCATCTCTAATTTTTATGTGCTTGTATATGCAGAAAAGTTTCAGTGGTTTGAACTACTGTAATCCTGATATCTGAAAACACATTTGCTATTTCCAGTATCTCTACTAAATTGAAAGAGTCCTATTCTTATTGCTAAGAGACCAGTGATTAAGAGGCTTGGGTAATTGATTGGTGATTAAATCAGCCTGTAACTCACTAAAATGTTGTGATTTTTTTTATCACTATTTCTGCAAACTGACCTTTAGCAATAAAACAAAAGAGTCACTTATTTATATCCGCCAGACACACATGTTATGAAATAAATTTCTAACTAAGAAAACTGTTTTTAATAGAGACCAACTGTCCAGTAGTACTTTCTTTGTTTTAGTTTAGATATAAGTGATCTATTCTCAGTTCAGTTTAATATATAATGGTTTTACAAACTGGCAGTGCAAATGGGAGATAGAAGAAGTAATTCCTGTTCTTAGTTTAATACAAATGAGTTCCAAAGAGAACAAAGGTAAAAGCTAACCCCAATTTGGGGAATTGTTTATACAGTAGGTTACATGTGAAAATAATCCCCCAGGATACAGTGTCGGACTGGGGCATAAAGTGCCCACCGGGGAAATGCAGTGTTGGGGGCCCATGTTTAGGGGTGTGGTCAGTCTCCAGAGGGGGTGTAGTCAGCCACCACATTGGTTCGCCTAAGCATTAGAGAGTGAATGGTCTGGGCTCCTTGATAAATATATATAGTAAATACTGCTAGTGCATGCATGATAGCGTACCAGATTAAAAACAGCAATGCACTGTAGAAAATACACCATAGTTATGTGCAGTGTAAGGTAACGTATGTATCATTTAATTGCACAGTCTGGGACCTGATCCCTAAAAGAGGAGGTGGGGCCCACCGGTGGTTTCCCCTGTACCCCTGTGGGCCAGTCCAACCCTGTCAGGATATATTTTACACTTATAGTCCTTAAGCTGGGTACACACTGGAGCGATGTTGGCATGATATGCCTTTTAATAACATATCGTCTACACCGCTCAGTGTGTATGGGGGACTGGGAGCTCCCACAGTCGCTAGCAACGAATGCTTGGTTTAACGTGCTGTAAATCAAACCAAGCAAAATTGCTAATGACCTTGTTTATGCTAATGAAGGATGGAACATGATAGTTCTACCCTTCATTAACATCGTGTCAGTGTGTACAGGCAATCCCCGCTGATGGGCATTTGCTCCGATGTTGTAACTAATGCCTATTGCTTCAGTGTGTACCCAGCTTTAGACTATCTGTGTATGCAATATACACTCTGTAGTAGCGAGTTTATAGCACTTAAATCTTCAATGGCCAATTATAGCGAGACCTCTGCCTACAACTCCTCCCTCCACTGGATCATCTTCCCAATATCATTCTGGCCTTGCATGAAATTGGGAGAAAATATATTTGCTCTACTCCATTGCTGGCCAAAATGTTGATCGCGATCTACAGGTAGTTCACGGAGTTCACGCCAGTAGATCGTGACCAACTTTTTCATTAAACTGTACTTGCTGCCTCTGCTGTGATCGCTCTGAGTCCAGAGCATTCCCAATGATGCATTGTGCGGGTGACATCATGACATTAGTCACGCACCCGCGCAATGCATCATAGGGAATGCGATGTGGGGAGCGCAGTGTCGGCAGGACAACAGTGGCAGGAAGCAGTGTGAGCAGGCACGTGCCACCGGAGAGCCAGCCAGTGGGTGGCCAGCCAGCAGAGAGCCAGCCAGCGGAGAGCCAGACAGTGGGTAGGCACTCAAGCCAGCCAGCCAGCTTGAGTTGTGCGCAAGGGGTCTATTATGCACTAAGAGGGGGTTCTGCATAAAGGGAATCTGCACATGAAGGGGGACAGTATGGTGCACAGCAGGCTGTTCTGCAATGGGAGTGGGAAGGGGGGTATTCTGGACATGGGTATATCTGCACAGAGGGGGATGTTGCACAGCAAGCTGTTCTGCACACAGGACTCTCTTTTCATATGGGCTCAATGGGCTCTTGCCCATGGGCCCCAGGAGTATAAGGGCCCTAGGCTGATAGTTTAGGGTCCCCTCTTTCCAGGGGTACCAGATTTTTGAAATTCAGCCATGTGGAACCAGAGATATCTGACTTCGAAGCAGTGGTCCCCATCCCAGCATGTTAATTGCTCTTTCCAGCAAGATATCTCAGGTTTTCTCTGACATAGAGTTTTTCTGAGGGTATACTCCAAAATCTGGGACTCTTCCCTTTCGGATGACACTAGCAGCTTGTCTCTACTCTGCCCAGAACCAGAGATATTAGCCTTTCAGCAGCTGGCCCCTGCTCCAGCTCCACCCATCTGGTATGCAGTTTAAAATATTTGTCTAAGGATTACTCAGGCTCCTGAACTCTGATCCCCAAGTCCCCAGTGCCACCTGAAAGTTTTTAATCCCATTGAAAGCTAAGAAATCTATTTCCAGGAACTGGAGATATCTACAGTCAAGCAAACTGCCCTCCCACCAGAAAATGATGAATATTAAGCACACTCCACTATCCACTCCTCCCCTGCGTATTAAACACTCCCTACCAACCTGGAAGTCATGTACCGGGGGCCGCTTCATTCAGCCCAATGCCCCTTTCTAAAGTTTAGTGTTCTCTCTCCTGCCCCATCTGGGCAGTTAAGGAGTAATTAGCAGAAATTACTGCTTCAGGTCCTACATGCTGAGCGGAAGATAGAACACCTCCTACCACCAGCAGGACATCAAAGCTGCCTCTGATAGCACCCCCCACCCCTACCGCTGGGGGATGGGTAGGGTCCCCGGTGCATTGCTTTGCCCAGGGCCCTACACTGCTAATAAGATGGCCCTGTCTGCACAGGGAGGGGGAGGGAGTATTCTGCACAGTGCACAGGGAGGAGGGTTATTGCACAGGGGACTGTTCTGCACACAATCATGACAAGAATGTGTTTATTAATATTAATGTATTTTTTGTAATGTGGACACTATGATTGGTGGTGTTATTTAATATTATCATTACTAACGCTATTTTTAAATGTGTGCATTCTTATTATTGGTGTTATTTGAGGGCGTCATTCTTAATGCTATTTTTAAATGTGTGCGTTATTATTGATATTGTTATGGTGTCATTCTTAATGCTATTTTTAAATGCGTGCTTTCAGTATTGGTGTTGTTATTTGACGTTGGTAGATCACCATTAACTAAGTGAACAAAGAGTAGATCCCAGGTCCCAAAAGTCTGGCCACCCCTACTCTCTAAGGGTCTATTCATGAAGCAGTGAAAAGATTGGAGAAGTGATCCAGTGGAGAAGTTGCCGATGGCAACCAATCTGCTGCTCTGTATAATTTTATAGTATTTCAAATTATAAATGTTACATCAATGCTGATTGGTCGTCATGGGCAACTTCTCCACTGGCTCACTTCTCCACCCTTTTCACTGCTTCATGAATAGACCCCTATGTTTTTAGCTTAGTATGGAATTTTATTCACGCATACACCTGACACCTACTGTAGTTACCTACAAAACAAAAATGTATGCTTCAAAAACTGTTCAAGAAGCATGTAAGAGATCATACAGTATTGGCTAAAACAGTAACATTAATATAACCTTTACCTACTGTATATCACTTTAAAAAATTAAATCCATGAAATCCATTTAAGCAACTGAAATAGATCATGCTAAGAGCACCTACAGATGTCTATCACATCCTCACCGGGAGGTAATGCCACCCGAGATCGGCCGCTGTGAGGGATGCCTTGCAAGTGATTGCCCCTTTAAAAAAATATTCAAGTTCGGACGGCATCCCGCACAGCCACCGATCTTGGGCGACATTACATCCCGCAGCCTGTGTTGCTTGCACATAGCGAATGATTCCTAATTTGGGGGGGGAGGGGGGGAAATGACAAAACACAAAAAAATGACTGATATGGGGATTTTCTCCCTTTGATAAATAAACATCTAATGTGCAATGCTTCAAATGCAGTCAAAATGATACAGAGCAAAATTTTTATATTATACTATAATTCTATACTATTCTAAACTATACTATAGTATTCTGTGTGGGCTAATGAAACTCTAACTTCCATATATGTCATTTTCAAAAGGACTTTTTTAGATTCAGCATTATTAACAGCAGTCCCTGGGGAACCCTAATATACCCCTTTTACACATACATGGAAATCCCGGGTTTTTGCATGTGAACGCCCATCAAGCCAGGATTTTAGTATGTGTGAAAGCAAATGACCCGGGACTGAGTCGCCTGTCCATTACCCTGCACCTGGCCAGGCTCACAGAGCTGAGACCTGGGAATTTCCTGACTTGCTAGACCCGACAAATTCCCGGGTCACATGTCTGAAAGCAGTATGAGTTCATGTTTTCCAGGTCTCCTCACAGAATCACAAGTAAATAATTAGTATCACCTGTGGATATCTTCAAATGTGTTAGCAAGTTATGAATACACCTGTGCTCTAGCATGTAGAACAGAAATCATGCTCTCATTGGGGTTCCCTGAGGACAAGAGTGGAGAAACAGTGCTTTAAATGAAAGTGACTTTCAAGTTTCTGCTAGCAGAGTACCTGTCAATATGACTGAGTTCTGAAATATGAAGAATAGACTGCTAGACTGCTTGCTGTATAAGAACCACGGGTGATGATTACTAATGCTATTAATAATAAAATATGCTTCTTGTATTTGGCTGTGCACAAATAAATAGATTAGTTTGATAATTTGATCTCATTTGGATAATGCTGACATAAAATTAAACAGATACACCCTTATCTTGTTGCTGGTTGGTATACTTGTTATATAGCATGTACGGGAAGTGATTGCACCTTTACAGTACCCATGGGTGGATGAATCAGGCAACATACTAGCATTTGATGTCTTACCAGTTGCTGCTAGCAATATAACTGGTTAAGAGTATTAAAATGTAGACTGATTTCTACTTATATGTGTCTGCTTTGTTCTCTTTACAAATATAAATAGATAGATAGATAGATAGAGATATATATATATATATATCTATATATATCTATCTATCATACTTGCCTACCTGACCATCTCCATGAGGGAGAAAATGCTCTGTTCCTGGACATTCCTGGTAATGTATGACTGCCATCACCTGTGGTGAGCTAGGTAATTGATAAGAAAGGGGTTTCACCACAGGTGATGGCAATCATACATTACCAGGAAAGTCCAGGAACAGAGCATTTTCTCCCTCATGGAGAGGGTCAGGTAGGCAAGTATGATATGTATATAAAATCATTTACTCATTGTAATTATATGGTATTATATTTTTTTGTGCATATGATATATTTGTGTAATTGTGTTTTTATTGAAGACAACATCTAGAACTAGTGGATAAGTATGTGCTATTATATAATATTCAGTGACAGTGTATATAAAGTTAACTCTAAAATTAAGCAGCCTAGACAAGCTTACAATAAGTTAACAAAGTAATTAAAAGAGTGCATTATTAATGATACACCCGACATGCTGAAAAACTTACCTTAGTTGTATTTTGTTTTCTACTTGGCAGTTGTCTTGTAATTTGTATAAACTGGGGGTTATTATGTCTCTTTATGTGTTTCTGATACAGGAGCACTTATTATGCCATCAATAGTCAATCCGGACTGTTGCTTGCTGTCTGATTCAGAGGTTTTAGTTTACAAATAGGTATACAAGAGACTATTTGCGAGGTTATCTCACACCCACTCTTACTAAAACAAAATTAATACCATTAATGCTATTACACAACCTCTGTGAACTGAGTGACATAGCATGTACCAAACATCCCCGCCTTCCTGTGTATAGTGTGGACACTTAAAACCTCTTGCTCTAACTTGTTCGTATACGATCATTGTTTGCTCACAACACATGTGCATTGCAACAGAAATGAATGTGCAGAAAAGAGACAAACTACCGTAATTGACTATTTTATTTGTATATTTAAAAAACACATTTGAAATGTAGGTATAGTCTGTCAAATTAAAAATCCCAAATTCCATGCACACCAGATGCTAATATGAATAAGGAATAATTACAGTGAGGATCGCCCCATTTACCAAACATACAGATCACTTAAATTTGTGCTTGTTTTCCTACCACAAGGCTGTAGGCAAAGAACGTTTTATGCAAACATATGGAAGAGGTGCTGCAAATTTAGAAATTCAGTTTTTTGCAGACCATAAAGTCCATAAACAGAGCTGGGATGAAGTAAATCAATTCATTCTCCTCTAATGTGGTTTTTGGAAGGCACTAAAATGATAAGAAGAAATCAGCACTGAGCACATTTCACTGGAGAAATGTGTGACAGTCTGTGTCCAAATACGAAATTTATACAAACCACTGTGCCCCCACGTTGAGGTGAATATTCCCAAACAACCAGTATCATTTCATAAAGAGGATATTACATATATTTAGATAATTGCACCAAGAGCTAGTCCTATTCTATCCATTGATGTCATAATACTGTAAGCAGTTTGTTTGCAAAATCTAGAAGCAAGAATATCCAAATAGCATTTCTAATGCATGAAATGTGCAATTAGACACACTTAGACTTCTATTTATCTGTCTGTCTATCTGTACGTACTAAGGCCCTCATTCCGAGTTGTTCGCTCGCAAGGCGATTTTAGCAGTATTGCACACGCTAAGCCGCCGCCTACTGGGAGTGAATATTAGCTTCTTAAAATTGCGAACGAAAGATTCGCAATATTGCGATTACACATCTCGTAGCAGTTTCAGAGTAGCTTCAGACTTACTCGGCATCTGCGATCAGTTCAGTGCTTATCGTTCCTGGTTTGACGTCACAAACACACCCAGCGTTCGCCCAGGCACTCCTCCGTTTCTCCAGCCACTCCCGCGTTTTTTCCGGAAACGGTAGCGTTTTTTTCACACACGCCCATAAAACGGCCTGTTTCTGCCCAGTAACACCCATTTCCTGTCAATCACACTACGATCGCCTGAGCGAAGAAAAAGCCGTGAGTTAAAATCCAAACTTCATAGCAAATTTACTTGGCGCAGTCGCAGTGCGGACATTGCGCATGTGCACTAAGCGGAAAAACGCTGCGATGCGAAGAAATTTTCCGAGCGAACGACTCGGAATGACCTCCTAAGTACGTACGTACGTACGTACGTACGTACGTACGTACGTACGTATGTGTGTGTGTTGCGAATTATAACCTATGTAGGCAAAAAGAAATACGTGTGTTGAAATCATTTCACCAGATACACCTATCCCAAAAAAAAACATAGCTGTGGGCTGATTTGAGGATGTCTTTGCTACATTATGATTATGCTAAGAGGTGATTCATTTCTGTGAGATTTTTTGCTCTCTTTGCTACAGTATGATTATACTAAGAGGTGACTAATATATGTGAGCTGTACTGCTCGTAATGTTCTTCCCTGAGTCTGAGTGGTGATCCGGTAAACTCATATTATCACTGTAATCAGCATATAGACATGTGGTCTGACATAATATTACTCGTTCTCCCAGAAATGGATGGTATTCCTATGCTACATTACCTTATCACATGCAGCCAGATACATTTCTTAACTGCTATTACCAAGTATTTTTGTTGTTGTTGTTGTTGTTGTTGTTGTTGTTGTTGTAACGATGGTTTTTATTAAAGTTTTCAATAACATGGTACATAATAAGATGGACATATAAAGTACTGTAATCAGAAGACATTATAAACAGAAACTATAACAGCAGAATACTAAGAAGGCAAATAAAACAACAATGTACAATCTCATTTGAATGTTTATACAGTATCTATGATTTTTTTTTAAACAGCTACATAATGAAGGTAAGGTGCAATCGTGGAGATTGCTAGACTCTTCAGGGTGTGAGGGAGATTGCTGATATTTCAGGGAGTCTCCCTGACATTCAGGGAGAGTTGGCATGTATGAGGAAGTGTCACAACACAGTGGATTCAGGACCTTCCCACAGCCTAACCCTAACCCCCACTTCCCTCGCAGCCTATCCCTAACTCTCCCTTCCCCGCAGCCTAAACCAAACCCTCATCCCGCAGCCTAAACCTAACCTCCCCACCACCCGCGGCTTACCACAGAGGACTCCTGGCAGAGGTCTATTTGGATTCCCAGCGTTTGGGATCCCGGCCCAGACATTTCGATCCTTGTCAGGATGCTGGGATCCTGAATGCCCCTATCCTGAATGGATCCCGCCAGGCCAGCATTTTCACACTGCCATTAAACCTTTAGGCGCTCATCCAGAGCACAATCAATATATGCAATCTCCCTCTCAGCTTTTAATTTGAAAAAATAATAATGACATTTTAATGGATGGCAATGGGTAACTAGCAGGCCCCTAGGAATCACTATGCTCTAAGTGACCACCTACTTTAGACTTCTTAAAGGGTAATCCGGCTTTGCTCACAAAGACAGTGCAAAAATGCTCTAACATAGTATGCAGTGTTCACTGAGCAGACGCGTGTGAATGGGATTATTGTGTTTTCCATTACCAGTCTGTTGTTTTCCTCACTTCAGTTGAGGCCTCAGGCTTGAAATACTGTAATAATAACACTTTAATTTGCAACACGTACACAGGTTCTGTTGCTAAGTCCAACCAGGTGAAATGCAGGCTTGAATTTAGCCAGCAACAGATTTGTGTAATTCATATGTGTCTCGAATTAAAGGGATATTATGGCAACCATTAGTCTCAGAATTCCCTGATCATCCTATTTTTTCCTCTGGATAGGACAAGAGAAACATAAGAGCCCTACAGACTGGGCGACCCTCCACCGAACTGCCTGACCGCCGATACGGCAGACGGGCGACCAGACGGTGGAGGGGAGGTGATGGGGGAGTGAAGTTTCCCAATAGTCTGAAATGGATTTTAATAATTATATTTAACCAATACTAGAGTTAATTGAATGTAATTTTTGTATCAATATAAATACATGCTATGTGTTTACTAGTCTAGCATGTAAACTATTCCATGTTATACATTATGGGCCTCATGCAGAATTGAGAGCACAGCACAAAAAAAAGAAAAGAAAATTTGCACCTTGGCAAAAGAATGTTACACTGCAGAGGGGCAAATTTATAATGAGCAGATTTAGAGGTAGAAAGGGGCGATTCCGACTTCTTCCTCAGAGGCATAACAAAGGGGGTGTGGACCACACCAAAAACGGTAGTAACTTGAAAAAGTGCTTTATGCTATCAACGTTTTTGGATTGTCCCCATCATCAGGAGGTCATTAGCTGTAGTAACTTTATCAGCAGCCGCCCAGAGAATTTTATATACTCAAATTGTGTTTTAATATGAATAATGTTTAATATGTACACTGTTATAAATGTTTGAAATACCCCCAGGAGGTTCATTCAGATTGTCACTGTAGCTGAATAAATACTTTTTTATTTATACACTGGTTATCTCATGTATTATTAATCACCACCCAGATTATTCCTATTAATTAAAATATCTCCGCTATGTACATAGTGAATCCCGCAGGGACATAGGTAGAAATAACCACTGTTTATGTGAGTTACCTCCCCGGCATTTGCTAAAAACTCCTCTGGGGAAACGGACACTGCACATATGCACACTGTCAGTTTCCAGGATCAGGGCCAGCGCTGTACGGAGGCTATGGGAGGGAAATCAGAAGATATCTCCTGCTACTATGCCTCCACAGGCTAGAAGGAGTTTAAACCATCTGCAGATGATGTATAGTTATGTGGCCAAACTCTGAAAAGCTTTACATTTCAGGGTTTAGTACATAGGGGTCATATCGTAGTCCCCTCTGAGAATAATGGGGACTGCGATCAGTAGTGCTAATTAGCATTCTACAAAAGATTTTTGTAAAATCTCCTACAGTATGCTATTAGTACATAGCCACAACAATTATGCAGAAACTTCAGTTTAATTTGTCTACATAATTTTTTTGATGAAACATTGGCCCCTTAGATGCAGACAAGACATAAAATTTGTTGCAGAAGTTTATGGATATTATATTATAGTTAGATACCCATTAACTGTGCAGTGATACCATCGTCCATGATTAGTGTCCCATTGAGATACTGTAATTGACATTGAGTTAAAAAAAATAACAATTACATGAACAATACAAGACTCTCCGTAAAATATGATTCTGCTCAGGACTAGCTGCCTAATAATTCATTGAGGGTCAGTAAAAGAACACAGTGTGTACACAACGGATGATTGGGAAAATACATTAATCAGTAAGAATTGCACAATATGTAGAAAATGAGGATATTGTTGTGTCTTGGCAGAGTGTCAGACATTTTCCTGAAGTATTTAACCTGTTGGGTTAGGTTTTCAAAATAAACATGATGTAAATCCTAAAGAGGAAATCTACACAGAGACATCTAAGTAAAGGGGTTGTGAAATGTAAGTTTATGTTACTGCTGTCTTTTATATTACCCTAAGCGCTTAAGCAATGAAAGAAGGGATTAGAATAAACTATAATTCAGTTTTGTGAAGTGAGCTGGTTTTTATACTATGTAATAGGCAGCATAGCTATACTAAGCAATACTGCATGTTAGCAATTCAGCATAAAGCTACTCTTACATTTCTGACGATCTAGCTTTCACTTATTGCATACAGACAATTCTGGTCTGATGATCACGAATTAGTCAAAAAAACGGAAAAAAAGCCTCACTATAAGGTCACTTTTGGACTATGCGTTTATTTATATCCACATAAAATATTACATGTTGAAAACTACATTTTATTATAAAAATAATTACATTAAGGTTATTCATTTGCTTTAATAAGTATTTCCCTGAAACTTGTAGCCTCATTTTTGCATGTGGGTGCAAGTAAGAGGCATTAGTATTGTGGCAGGAGTTACTTAAGAGAGGAGGGAGCCCGAGTGCAGGCGCCATGCTAGCCCCCTCCTCATTGCAGAATAGTAGACTCTGGTAATGTGCATAAATTTGGCCAAAGTTATGGGCCTGCCAACCATCTACCAGGCCACTTCATTGTGCAAGTCCCTAACATTCTAGGGGTACACATCTGGGGAGCAGGGTACCCCCAAACCAGTCCAGCCACAACCCCCAAAGGCATAACACAAATAAAAGCTAGCAGTGTTATAGAGTATCAGGTGAGCAAAAGCAGCTACTCATATATATATATATATATATATATATATATAGTCGAGTCACATTATTATGACCACCTGCTAACGGCCAGAGTATCCACTATGTACAGCATGGACAGCAGCTAGACATTCGCCGAACTGTCGTTCTAGACACGTCTAGTAGCCACCAGGTTCATTTTGACGATGAAATGCTCCACTGTAGGGTGTTGATTGGCCCTCACATACCTTCGTAGCCATCGTTTACCTCTCACATCAATGGCATGTGGTGCTCTGCAGTTTCCACGGCAGTTATTTGCAATGGTGCTATTTGTCTAGTCACGATACACCTTCAGCACAGTAGCACACGGACAGCTCACAAACTGTGCTGTTTCAGAAATACTGCCACCCTTGGGCCAAAAGTCGATAACCATCAGTTTTTGTAACTTGGATAAATCACCCCTTTTACCCATGACAGCAATGAGTGATATGTGTGCAGACGGCCTATTGCACACCTTATATACCCACCAAGACAGCGAATGACACGTTACATAATTTTTGGGCTATACATCGCTAACATCAAATGTAGGAGTTGGTCATAATAATTAGAGATGAGCCGGTTTGGTTCCTCGGAATCCGAACCCCCCCGAACTTTACCCATTTTACACGGTTCCGAGGCAGACTCGAATCTTCCCGCCTTGCTCGGTTAACCCGAGCGCGCCCGAACGTCATCATCCCGCTGTCGTATTCTCGCGAGATTCGTATTCTATATAAGGAGCCGCGCGTCGCCGCCATTTTCACTCGTGCATTGGAGATGATAGGGAGAGGACTTGCAGCATTCTCTCAGTTGTGTTCAGTGTGCTGCAAATATCTGTGCTCAGTGTGCTGAAAATATCTGTGCTCAGTGTGCTGGCAAATATCTGTGCTCAGTGTGCTGAAAATATCTACGTTCTCTACCTGAAAAACGCTCCATATCTGTGCTCAGTGTGCTGCAAATATCTGTGCTCAGTGTGCTTTATTGTGGGGACTGGGGACCATCAGTATTATATAGTAGGAGGACAGTGCAGAGTTTTGCTGACCAGTGACCACCAGTATTATACGTTCTCTGCCTGAAAAACACTCCATATCTGTGCTGCATTGTAGTATATAGTAGGAGGACAGTGCAGAATTTTGCTGACCAGTGACCACCAGTATTATATCAGTACGGTACAGTAGTCCACTGCTCTACCTACCTCTGTGTCGTCAAGTATACTATCCATCCATACCTGTGGTGCATTTTAGTTGTTGTGCACAGTATATATAGTAGGAGGACAGTGCATAATTTTGCTGACCACCAGTATATAATATATAGCAGTACGGTACAGTAGGCCACTGCTCTACCTACCTCTGTGTCGTCAAGTATACTATCCATCCATACCTGTGGTGCATTTTAGTTGTGCGCAGTATATATAGTAGGAGTACAGTGCATAATTTTGCTGACCACCAGTGTATAATATATAGCAGTACGGTACAGTAGGCCACTGCTCTACCTACCTCTGTGTCGTCAAGTATACTATCCATCCACACCTGTGGTGCATTTAGTTGTTGTGCGCAGTAGTAGGAGGACAGTGCATAATTTTGCTGACCACCAGTATATAATATATAGCAGTACGGTACAGTAGGCCACTGCTCTACCTACCTCTGTGTCGTCAAGTATACTATCCATCCATACCTGTGGTGCATTTTAGTTGTGCGCAGTATATATAGTAGGAGGACAGTGTATAATTTTGCTGACCACCAGTATATAATATATAGCAGTACGGTACAGTAGGCAACTGCTCTACCTACCTCTGTGTCGTCAAGTATACTATCCATCCATACCTGTGGTGCATTTTAGTTGTCGTGCGCAGTAGTAGGAGGACAGTGCATAATTTTGCTGACCACCAGTATATAATATATAGCAGTATGGTACAGTAGGCCACTGCTCTACCTACCTCTGTGTTGTCAAGTATACTAACCATCCATACCTGTGGTGCATTTTAGTTGTGCGCAGTATATATAGTAGGAGGACAGTGCATAATTTTGCTGACCACCAGTATATAATATATAGCAGTATGGTACAGTAGGCCACTGCTCTACCTACCTCTGTGTCGTCAAGTATACTAACCATCCATACCTGTGGTGCATTTTAGTTGTGCGCAGTATATATAGTAGGAGGACAGTGCATAATTTTGCTGACCACCAGTATATAATATATAGTAGTATGGTACAGTAGTCCACTGCTCTACCTACCTCTGTGTCGTCAAGTATACTATCCATCCATACCTGTGGTGCAATTTAGTTGTGCGCAGTATATATAGTAGGAAGACAGTGCATAATTTTGCTGACCACCAGTATATAATATATAGCAGTACGGTACAGTAGGCCATTGCTATTGATCTATTACTGGCATATAATTCCACACATTAAAAAATGGAGAACAAAAATGTGGAGGGTAAAATAGGGAAAGATCAAGATCCACTTCCACCTCGTGCTGAAGCTGCTGCCACTAGTCATGGCCGAGATGATGAAATGCCATCAACGTCGTCTGCCAAGGCCGATGCCCAATGTCATAGTAGAGAGCATGTAAAATCCAAAAAAACAAAAGTTCAGTAAAATGACCCAAAAATCAAAATTAAAAGTGTATGATGAGAAGTGTAAACTTACCAATATGCCATTTACGACACGGAGTGGCAAGGAACGGCTGAGGCCCTGTCCTATGTTCATGGCTAGTGGTTCAGCTTCACATGAGGATGGAAGCACTCATCCTCTCGCTAGAAAAATGAAAAGACTTAAGCTGGCAAAAGCACAGCAAAGAACTGTGCATTCTTCTAAATCACAAATCCCCAAGGAGAGTCCAATTGTGTCAGTTGCGATACCTGACCTTCCCAACACTGGACGGGAAGAGGTGGCGCCTTCCAACATTTGCACGCCCCCTGCAAGTGCTGGAAGGAGCACCCGCAGTCCAGTTCCTGATAGTCAAATTGAAGACGTCACTGTTGAAGTACACCAGGATGAGGATATGGGTGTTGCTGGCGCTGAGGAGGAAATTGACAAGGAGGATTCTGATGGTGAGGTGGTTTGTTTAAGTCAGGCACCCGGGGAGACACCTGTTGTCAGTGGGACGAATATGGCAATTGACATGCCTGGTCAAATGACAAAATAAATCACCTCTTCGGTGTGGAATTATTTTAACAGAAATGCGGACAACAGGTGTCAAGCCGTGTGTTGCATTTGTCAAGCTGTAATAAGTAGGGGTAAGGACGTTAACCACCTAGGTACATCCTCCCTTATACGTCACCTGGAGCGCATTCAACAGAAGTCATTGACAAGTTCAAAAACTTTGGGTGACAGCGAAAGCAGTCCACTGACAACTAAATCCCTTCCTCTTGTAACCAAGCTCCTGCAAACCACACCACCGACTACCTCAGTGTCAATTTCCTCCTTAGACAGGAAAGCCAATAGTCCTACAGGCCATGTCACTGTCAAGTCTGATGAGTCCTCTCCTGCCTGGGATTCCTCTGATGCATCCTTGAGTGTAACGCCTATTTCTGCTGACACTGCTATTGTTGCTGCTGCCACTTTCGGCATTCAGCCACCGCGTGCCGAAGACTGGAGCACCAGCAAAACACTCCTGAACCTGCCCCGCCATCAGCTGAAGCAAGAGGTGGTAACGAGTCGGAATTCAACCCTCTATATGCTTCAGAGGATGGAGGAGCAGCAAAAGGCCATTCAAGCCTATACAGCTACCTACGATATAGGCAAAGGAGGGGGAATGCACCTGACTCAAGCGCAGTGGAGAATGATTTCAACGTTGTGCAAGGTTCTGCAACCCTTTGAACTTGCCACACGTGAAGTCAGTTCAGACACTGCCAGCCTGAGTCAGGTCATTCCCCTCATCAGGCTTTTGCAGAAGAAGCTGGAGAGATTGGAGGAGGAGCTAAAACAGAGCGATACCGCTAGGCATGTGGGACTTGTGGATGGAGCCCTTAATTCGCTTAACCAGGATTCACGGGTGGTCAATCTGTTGAAATCAGAGCACTACATTTTTGCCACCGTGCTCGATCCTAGATTTAAAACCTACGTTGGATCTCTCTTTCCGGCAGACACAAGTCTGCAGAGGTTCAAATACCTGCTGGTGAGAAAATTGTCAAGTCAAGCGGAACGTGACCTGTCAACAGCTCCTCCTTCACATTCTCCCGCAACTGGGGCTGCGAGGAAAAGGCTAAGAATTCCGAGCCCACCCGCTGGTGGTGATGCAGGGCAGTCTGGAGCGAGTGCTGACATCTGGTCCGGACTGAAGGACCTGCCAACGATTACTGACATGTCGTCTACTGTCACTGCATATGATTCTGTCACCATTGAAAGAATGGTGGAGGATTATATGAGTGACCGCATCCAAGTAGGCACGTCAGACAGTCCGTACGTATACTGGCAGGAAAAAGAGGCAATTTGGAGGCCCTTGCACAAACTGGCTTTATTTTACCTAAGTTGCCCCCCCTCCAGTGTGTACTCCGAAAGAGTGTTTAGTGCAGCCGCTCACCTTGTCAGCAATCAGCGTACGAGGTTACTTCCAGGAAATGTGGAGAAGATGATGTTCATCAAAATTAATTATAATCAATTCCTCCGTGGAGACATTCACCAGCAGCAATTGCCTCCAGAAAGTACACAGGGACCTGAAATGGTGGATTCCAGTCGGCACAAATTAATAATCTGTGAGGAGGAGGATGTACACAGTGAAAGGGGTGAGGAATCGGACGATGAGGAGGAGGTATACATCTTGCCTCTGTAGAGCCAGTTTGTGCAAGGAGAGATTGATTGCTTCTTTTTTGGTGGGGGCCCAAACCAAGCAGTCATTTCAGTCACAGTCGTGTGGCAGACCCTGTCGATTAAATGATGGGTTTGTTAAAGTGTGCATGTCCTGTTTATACAACATAAGGGTGGGTGGGAGGGCCCAAGGACAATTCCATCTTGCACCTCTTTTTTCTTTAATTTATCTTAGCATCATGTGCTGTTTGGGGACTATTTTTTAAGTCTGCCATCCTGTCTGACACTGCACTTCCACTCCTAGATGGGTCAGGTGCTTGTGTCGGCCACTTGGGTCACTTAGCTTAGTCACACAGCTACCTCATTGCGCCTCTTTTTTTCTTTGCATCATGTGCTGTTTGGGGACTATTTTTTTAATCTGCCATCCTGTCTGACACTGCAGTGACAATCCTAGATGGGCCAGGTGTTTGTGTCAGCCACTTGGGTCACTTAGCTTAGTCACACAGCGACCTTGGTGCACCTCTTTTTTTCTTTGCATCATGTGCTGTTTGGGGACTATTTTTTAAATCTGCCATCCTGTCTGACACTGCAGTGCCACTCCTAGATGGGCCAGGTGTTTGTGTCGGCCACTTTGGTCGCTTAGCTTAGCCTTTCAGCGACCTCGGTGCAAATTTTAGGACTAAAAATAATATTGTGAGTTGTGAGGTGTTCAGAATAGACTGGAAATGAGTGGAAATTCTGGTTATTGAGTTTAATAATACTATGGGATCAAAATGACCCCCAAATTCTATGATTTAAGCGGTTTTTGAGGGGGTTTTGTAAAAAAACAACCAAATCCGACAAAAAAAATTCAGGGAGGTTTTGCCAAAATGCGTCCGAATCCAAAACACGGCCGCGGAACTGAATCCAAAACCAAAACACAAAACCCGAAAAATTTCCGGTGCACATCTCTAATAATAATGTGACTCTACCGTGTATACACACACACACACACACACACAAATATATAAATATATATATATATATATATATACAATTTATATATACACAATATACTGTAGTATAAGATTGAGAAAAGTTAAATTTGCATCACTTTAGTATAACTATTATTTTGGGATGAGCGGGTTCGGTTCTCTGAGAACCTTCCCCCCCCCCCCCCCCCCCCCCGAACTTTGAGATCCGGTTTTGCGCGCCTAACTTGGATCCGTAAACAAGGAAAAACATCATCATCCTGCTGTCAGATCTCGCAGGTTTTGGATTCTATATAAGTCCCTGGTGATCTGCGCTATCTTCACTCCGGACTTGGAGAGTGCACAGGAAGTGTTACTTCTGTGCTGCTGTAGTTAGGGAAGGGGAAGGATAGCAGAGGGGGGCAGGATAGAGCAAAGGGGGGCAGGAGAGAGCAGAGGAGGCATGAGAGAGCAGTGCTGCTTCTGTAGGTGTGCTGTGTCAGTCACTGTGCAGGGCTCTGCACAGTACAGTAGTGCACTGCACTAGCATACTGTGGCTGTGTATAGGACGAACCAGGTGTTGTTCTCTGTCTATAAGGGACTGTGTACTGCTGTACACTACTGCTATATATCTCTGTGTGATCCAAAGCCAAAAATATATTTACTTTAATTGGTGCATCACTCAGTACTGTGGCTGCCATACACTAACACTACTGCTATATCTGTGTGTGATACAAAGTCAAAAATATATGTAATTGGTGCATCACTCTGATTACTAGTGGTCTACTATGATGTCCCGGCTGTCGGGATCCCAGTGCCGGTGTGCTGAGCGCCGGGATCCCGTCCGCCGGAATACCAGCAGTGGGGCGAGTGCAAAAGAGCCCCTTGCGGGCTTGCTGCTCTCACCACGCTGCAGGCACAGTCGCGCTACATGCGCCACACTATTTATGCTCCCTCCAGGGGTATCGTGGACACCCCAAGTGGGAGAAAAGTTGTCGGTATCCCGGCACCGGTATGCTTAGCACCGGGATCCCAGTAGCCGGGATATCGATTGCTTCCCGATTGCTAGTACTGCGGCTGCTATACACTACTGATATATATCCTCTGTGTGTGATCCAGAGCAAAAAATTTATTTCTATTGGTGCATCACTCAGTGACGACAACCAGTACTATCGTACACTATTGATATATATCCTCCGTGTGTGATCCAGAGCAAAAATATATTTCTATTGGTGCGTCACTCTGATTACTAGTACAGCGGCTGCCGAAACCTACTTCTATATATCCCCTGTGTATGATCCAAAGCCAAAAATGTATTTCTATTATGTATTTGAAAGGGGTGCTCTGTCTGCTCTATCTGAAAGGGGTAAACTGTCCATCCATCCAGGGACTCCACCCCAGTGTAATATTAAAATTTTAAAAGTTCAAAACAAAAAGCCTAAAATTATAATTATAAAAAATATATAAAAATGTTTTTTTATTTTCATTACAGTGACACTGCCGGTCAGACTGCAGTATATTATTTCCTACTCAAAAATGCATTGTGTGACGCTGTCGGTGTAGTCAACCGCAATGTGTAATTATTATATATGTTTCTGGTTCATCTGTGTGACACTGTAACTGCCGGTATGTGATATAAAAAATACTTCTTCGTATTTTTGGCTCATTTGTGCAACACTGTAACCACAGTGTGTGATATAAAAAATAATCTATATATTTTGATTTAAATTAATATTTTGTGCTGTGTCATCCCAGTATACATCCAGGGACTGCAGCTGCTCCGTCCATCTAGGGGTGTTCTGTCAGTCCACCCAAAATAAAAGACCTCTTTTTAAAAATATTTTGTGCTGTATCCTCCCAGAATACATCCAGGCATGCTCCATCCATTTCAGGGTTTGGTGTCTGTATTCTTATTATAACTTATTGTCCTATTTTCATAACTCTTCTTATCACCACATTGTAATTAATTAAAATAATAATTATTAATAATAATAATAATAATAATAATAATAATAATAATTATAAATTAACTACATTTAAATTAAATGAATATAATAAAAAAAATCTCCACACTAATATACTGAACTTTTTGCATATCAAAGATATCTTGGAGGAAATTAAGAGTTTGATTCTAATACATGAAATGAAATAAATTAAATGAAAATAAAATGAAACTAAAATAACTTAAATAAATTAAATCTAATATATTGTCTTTTATTCTTATTTGCCTTAATCATCTTTTTATGAACTGAAATCTTGAGTCTTGCATAATGCATCTTTTTTAAAATACATTCTTTTTTTTTTTATATATTTTGTCCTCCCAGTATTTACATCCAAGGGCTGCTGCTGCTCCGTCTAGCTACCTCGGTGCAACCTTTTGGTCTAAACTGGATAAAAACAATATTGGGGTCATTGCGACCCGATCGCTTGCTGCAGTTTGTCGCAGCGCTGCGATCGGGTTGGGACTGCGCATGCGCTGGCGCATGGCAACCGACGGTGCCTAGCGATCACCTCTGAGACAGAGGCGGTCGCTGGGCGGGAGGGGGCTGAACAGCAGTGTTAAGCCGCCATTTAGGGGGAGCGGTCCGGCCAATGCATGTGTGGCTGGCCCGTGGGGGGGGGGGGGGGGGGCGGTCCGCGGTGGCTGCGTGATGTCACACGCAGCCGCAGCGGGCAGGGGGGCGAAGAGTAGCTCCCAGCCAGCACGCTAAAGTTGCGCTGGCCGGAGCTACTCTTGAAGTGCAAAGGCATTGCCGCTGTGCGATGCCTTTGCAATACTGCGGGGGGGGGGGGGTGGCACTTACATGCGGGGCGGACAAGCCCTGTGCCTTGCGTCCCCCCGCATGTCATTGTGATTGATCGTAGCTGTGCTAAATTTAGCACAGCTACGATCAACTCGGAATGACTCCCATTGTGAGCTGTGAGGTGTTCAGAATAGTCTGGAAATGAGTGCAAATGAATGTTATTGAGGTTAATAATACTATAGGAGCAAAAACACCCCCAAATTCTGTTATTTTAGCTGTTTTGATGATTTTACAAAAAAAAAAAATCGAGATCCAAAACCTGAGGTGTCACTAGGGTTGGTGTCACCTGGGCAGGCCCGGCGACAGGGGGATACAAAGGGTACACCCGTCCCGGGCCCCGAAGCTAAGGAGGGCCCCAACGTTCTGGGGGGCATGCAATATATTGATTAGAAGACATACTGTAGATGCAATCACTTACAATCAGTGCTCGAAGTGTGCACTGCACTTTAAAAAAATAAATAAGTTAGCAGCCGAGTTCTAATCACTGGGGTATATTTACTAAGCCCACGATTTTGACTGATTTTGTGTTTTTTGTTCAAAGTGTCATCTCGAGAATTTACTAAACTGAAATCTCGGCAGTGATGAGGGCATTCGTATTTTTTTTGAAGGCAGAGAAAAAAATACGAATGTACACCATCGGTCAAACACGCCTGTTATTTTATACAACTCAGTAATTTACTAAAAATTCGTATTCTCAATAGAGATGAGCGGGTTCGGTTTCTCTGAATCCGAACCCGCCCGAACTTCATGGTTTTTTTCACGGGTCCGAGCAGACTCGGATCCTCCCGCCTTGCTCGGTTAACCCGAGCGCGCCCGAACGTCATCATGACGCTGTCGGATTCTCGCGAGACTCGGATTCTATATAAGGAGCCGCGCGTCGCCGCCATTTTCACACGTGCATTGAGATTGATAGTGAGAGGACGTGGCTGGCGTCCTCTCCATTTAGATTATAAGAGAGAGAGATTTACTGGAGCTTAGGACTAGGAGGAGTACTGTAGAAGTGTAGAGAGTGCAGAGAGTTTACTAGTGAGTGACCACCAGACAGTGCAGTTTATTTAATATATCCGTTCTCTGCCTGAAAAAAGCGATACACACAGTGACTCAGTCACATACCATATCTGTGTGCACTGCTCAGGCTCAGCCCAGTGTGCTGCATCATCTATATATATTATATATCTGTCTGACTGCTCAGCTCACACAGCTTATAATTGTGGGGGAGACTGGGGAGCACTGCAGTGCCAGTTATAGGTTATAGCAGGAGCCAGGAGTACATAATATTATAGTGAGTGACCACCAGACAGTGCAGTTTATTTAATATATCCGTTCTCTGCCTGAAAAAAGCGATACACACAGTGACTCAGTCACATACCATATCTGTGTGCACTGCTCAGGCTCAGCCCAGTGTGCTGCATCATCTATATATATTATATATCTGTCTGACTGCTCAGCTCACACAGCTTATAATTGTGGGGGAGACTGGGGAGCACTGCAGTGCCAGTTATAGGTTATAGCAGGAGCCAGGAGTACATAATATTATATTAAAATTAAACAGTGCACACTTTTGCTGCAGGAGTGCCACTGCCAGTGTGACTGACCAGTGACCTGACCACACTGACCACCAGTATAGTTAGTAGTATACTTATATTGTGATTGCCTGAAAAAGTTAAACACTCGTCGTGTGACTTCACTTGTGTGTTGTTGTTTTTTTTATTCTATAAAAATAAAACTCATTCTGCTGACAGACAGTGTCCAGCAGGTCCGTCATTATATAATATATAATATATACCTGTCCGGCTGCAGTAGTGATATATATATATATTTTATATCATTTATCATCCAGTCGCAGCAGACACAGTACGGTAGTTCACGGCTGTGGCTACCTCTGTGTCTGCACTCGGCAGGCAGTCCGTCCATAATTGTATACCACCTAACCGTGGTTTTTTTTTCTTCTTTATACATACATACTACTACGACATCTCTTTATCAACCAGTCTATATTAGCAGCAGACACAGTACAGTACGGTAGTTCACGGCTGTGGCTACCTCTGTGTCTGCACTCGGCAGGCAGTCCGTCCATAATTGTATACCACCTAACCTTTTTCTTTGCATCATGTGCTGATTGGGGAGGGTTTTTTGGAAGGGACATCCTGCGTGACACTGCAGTGCCACTCCTAAATGGGCCCGGTGTTTGTGTCGGCCACTAGGGTCGCTAATCTTACTCACACAGTCAGCTACCTCATTGCGCCTCTTTTTTTCTTTGCGTCATGTGCTGTTTGGGGAGGGTTTTTTGGAAGGGACATCCTGCGTGACACTGCAGTGCCACTCCTAGATGGGCCCGGTGTTTGTGTCGGCCACTAGGGTCGCTAATCTTACTCACACAGCTACCTCATTGCGCCTCTTTTTTTCTTTGCGTCATGTGCTGTTTGGGGAGGGTTTTTTGGAAGGGACATCCTGCGTGACACTGCAGTGCCACTCCTAGATGGGCCCGGTGTTTGTGTCGGCCACTAGGGTCGCTAATCTTACTCACACAGCTACCTCATTGCGCCTCTTTTTTTCTTTGCGTCATGTGCTGTTTGGGGAGGGTTTTTTGGAAGGGCCATCCTGCGTGACACTGCAGTGCCACTCCTAGATGGGCCCGGTGTTTGTGTCGGCCACTAGGGTCGCTAATCTTACTCACACAGCTACCTCATTGCGCCTCTTTTTTTCTTTGCGTCATGTGCTGTTTGGGGAGGGTTTTTTGGAAGGGACATCCTGCGTGACACTGCAGTGCCACTCCTAGATGGGCCCGGTGTTTGTGTCGGCCACTAGGGTCGCTTATCTTACTCACACAGCGACCTCGGTGCAAATTTTAGGACTAAAAATAATATTGTGAGGTGTGAGGTATTCAGAATAGACTGAAAATGAGTGTAAATTATGGTTTTTGAGGTTAATAATACTTTGGGATCAAAATGACCCCCAAATTCTATGATTTAAGCTGTTTTTTAGTGTTTTTTTAAAAAAACACCCGAATCCAAAACACACCCGAATCCGACAAAAAAAATTCGGTGAGGTTTTGCCAAAACGCGTTCGAACCCAAAACACGGCCGCGGAACCGAACCCAAAACCAAAACACAAAACCCGAAAAATTTCAGGCGCTCATCTCTAATTCTCAATCACTGCCAAGCACTGCGTGAAAAAGTACAAATCGTAAAAAAAAAGCTGTTTTCAAATAGACCTGCTTTTTCCCCCCGTATTCTGATAGGCATGCACGGATCAGTGAGATCCGTGCATGCTTATCAGTGGGAAGGGGTGGGAATGGGTTAAAAATCGAAAAAAAATTGCATGGGGTCCCCCCTCCTAAGCATAACCAGCCTCAGGCTCTTTGAGCCGGTCCTGGTTGTAAAAATACAAGGGAAAAATGACTGGCTTTCCCCCATATTTAAACAACTAGCACCGGGCTCTGCGCCTGGTCCTGGTGCAAAAAATACGGGGGACAAAAAACTTAGGGGTCCCCCGTATTTTTAACACCTGCACCAGGCTCCACTAGCTGGGGACATAATGCCACAGCCGGGGGACACTTTTATATTGGTCCCTGTGGCCCTGACATTACATCTACAACTAGTCACCCCTGGCCGGGGTACCCTGGAGAAGTGGGGAGCCCTTAAATCAAGGGGTACCCCCCTCCTGCCACCCAAGGGTCAGGGGTGAAGCCCGAGGCTGTCCCCCCATCCGTGGGCGGTGGATGGGAGGCTGATAGCCTTTTGTGTATAATAAGAATATTGTTTTTTGTAGCAGAACTACAAGTCCCAGCAAGCCTCCCCCGCAAGCTGGTACTTGGAGAACCACAAGTACCAGCATGCAGGGGAAAAACGGGCCCGCTGGTACCTGTAGTTTTGCTACAAAAAAACCCAAATAAAAACAAAACGCAGACACCGTGAAAATACAACTTTAATGTGCATACATGCACACTTACTTACATACATACATACATACATACATACATACATACTTACCTATGTTGACATGGAGCCCCTCGGTCCTCTTCTCCAGTAGAATCCATGGGGTACCTGTAAATAAAATATATACATACAAACAATCCGGTGTAGATCGGTCCTCTCTTTCTAGTTGTAATCCACGTACTTGTTAAAATAAAAAAACGAAATACCGGAACCACGAACTGAAAGGGGTCCCATGTTTACACATGGAACCCCTTTCATCGACTGGCAGGACCCCTTGTTAATCCAGTCAAAGAGGGTCCCACCAGCCAATCAGGGACTGCCACGTCATGGAACTCTCTTGATTGGCTGTGCGCTCCTGCCCTGTCAATCAGGAGGAGCGCAGTGGTTACAATGTAGCGTAGCGGCGCTCCATTATAACCAATGGTGGGAACTTTGCGGTCTGCGGTTAACAGCGAGTTAATTAGGGTCACCCACAGAGCCCGGTGCTGGTTATTTAAATATGGGGGAACCCCATTCATTTTTCCCCCTGTATTTTTACAACCAGGACCGGCTCAAAGAGCCTGAAGCTGGTTATGCTTAGGTGGGGGACCCCCACAAATTTTTTTTTAAACATTTTTAACACTTTCATCACTTCTCATAATATACACAATGAAGCCCTGCACGGATCTTACAGATCCGTCCGGGATTCATTGTGTTTTGTCAGGCAGTGTTACTAATCACTCCCATAAAACACTGCCCGACATTACGAATGACATCGACATCGGAAAAAACGAAAATGCAGAATACGACAGAATAGTAAATGTCACGTAAAAAAAAAAAAAAGTTGCAAATTCACACTACCGATGTCATTCGTGTTTAATCTACCATCCCGACAATTACGAATCTTAGTAAATATACCCCACTGTGTCCAGCAGTGATTGGTCGGTCCGCAGCACCCTCCTCCCAACCCGGCAGCTCTTTTACTGTATCCCAAACACTACGTCCAGCAGTGCTTTGTTGGACTCTCCAATGTTCCCTCCTCCCCACCCTACAATGAAGCACGATTCTAAGGGAAATGTAATTCTGAATCATGCTCTGTATCCTCAATGTTTTCCTGCAAGCTGCCGGGCCATTATTCCTGAGAAATCCTGTTTATAAAAATATACACACGCCATATTTGTTTTCTCTGTTTTTTTATTTTTTTATTTTTTGTAGGGGGGTACCAAACTCCAACTTACCTCCAGACGGATGGGATGAACTTACACCCCTGCCCCCACATACACATACTGGTTTGAGTGCTCAATAAAAATCACCCATCCACAATCAAACTATGCAATTCAAGAAATGTAGATAACCTTTGTCACCTCTGCATTTCTATGCCTGTGCAGAATGTCCTCGAATGCAACTTGATGAGGAGCAGAGCCGTCCCTAACCAATATGATGCACTAGGCAAGATTTTGGCTGGTGCCCACTAGCACCGCCGCTAGTACTGCAGGACATACCTGGCAAGAGTCAGCTGGCAGCTCTGCTAACGTTGGGGCGCCTTTTGTTTATGAAAATACGACTTATTTGCATTACTATGTGGCTAGGATGCACAAGCAGCTTTTGTTGATTAAAATGTTATGCAGCTTGCCTATATTCTGTGTGCCACTGTGGCTGTATCTGCATACGAAATGCTACATTACAGTGATTTCCAGGAATACACTGCAACGTAGCATTTAGTTACACACAGAATATAGGCATGCCGCATATCATTTTAATCAGCAGAAGCTGCTGGTGCCCCTAAGCATACCAAATACCCTAGGAATTTGCCTAGTTTGCCTATGCCTAGGACCGGCTCTGATGAGGAGCATGTACAGTACTGTATGTCGTTTGTTTGGAGGGTTTTTAAATGAAAGTGAACTGAGATGCATAGGGATGAGGTGGGCAGTGATAGCTGGGGGTGCTTAGAAGCCACAGTCATAAAGCCAGCACAGAGGGTGCTGTTGTGGACTGGAGCCAGATCTGTGACATGGGGGCAGCAGTAATCCACAGCACCTAGAGTTCCTGCTATCCCTAATGGACCACTAATGCTTTCCCCCCAGGTAACAATTGCCCTGGACTCACTCCACGGCAAGCTATCTCTTACTGGCTTGGTTAATGAGCCTGCACTCATGCACCACTAATTACCCCTACAACTGCATCCCTTATCGAGACAATAACAGTAATATTTTCCCCAATGTGTTCCCTTTCCCCTCTGCCCTGCCTAAGGAAGCCAGGTGACATAACTTCCTCTGTTGCCTGGCAGGTGCATGGGGTACCCAATGGGCAGAGAATCAGTGTTTCTCCTTATGAATCATACTGTACACTTGGTCACTGTGGGGCAGATGTATTAAGCCTGGAGAAATGACAAAGTGGAAAGTGATAACACACCAGCCAGTCAGCTCATAACTGTCATTTTTCAAACCCAATTCTTTAAAAGAGTGTACAAAAAAAAAAGGCCTTCCTAGGATGAGCCTCTCGGACCGCTTATTTACCCCTATATAAGATTTTTCAAACCCAGTCTGTAACTTGACAGTTAGGAAATGATTGGATCACCTTCCACTTTATCACTTCTCCAGGCTTAATACATCTGCCCTCATAATACAAAAGGTGGCACAGTGTAAGGTCTCACAGACCCTCCCTGTGTTACCTAGTATCTCAGCACCTCTTCCGCCATATGATGTCATGACACCATACTACCATGCCTGGCATGCCCTCTGGAGCACTCTAATTGAAAAGCAGCCATAGCAGATTCTTGGATCATTGCCAAGTAACAGTGCTTGGCCACCTCCCTGGTGTTAGTGAGTGCCCGTGGCAGCACTAGAAAAATATCCTGGTGCCTCTATCACTGGCTAAGGTTGGACACTCATCTTCTTCTCCCCTCTTCACTTCCTACAACATCTACTCTGCATTAACCCCAACCCCCTTTACACCTAATTCCATCTACCAGGCACTGAGAAGACAGCTGATTTTCCTATCATGCATTGCTTTCCCAGCATGGTAGGGCCCTTTCTTACCCTTCTATGGGGGATATCCAAGGGCTATCTTATTAGCTTCGATAAGCCTACATGAGCTGCGGCTTATTGGGATGCCGTTACCTGCTTCATCACCGGGTGCTGGGTCCTGACAGCTCCCAATACAGGTAGCTCCAGCTCTCCGGTCACATGACCGATCCCCTGTCACGTGACCACCGCCGGGGGAGGGGGAAGAGGGGGATGTGGGTCACGGCGCTGTTCCGGATCTCCCGTCGATGGTCATGGTGCTGAGTGCCAGTTCCCAGATGCCCTCCCTGCAGTCCCAGCCTGCTGCTGCTGCGGCGGGCATGGGACACTGACTGGAGGGGTTTCCGCAGTTTATCTGGATTTTGTTTCACCTGCCTCAGGCAGGCAAAACATAATCCCCAATAAGCGCCAACTTTTTGAGTCCTCTGAGGTTTCACTGAACCTGTGTGTTTTCGTACAAAAAACTTTTTTTTTACGAGGGATCTAATTGGATACCCCGTAAAAAAATATATGTAAAACATTGGGAAACACCATGAAAAACTCCTGTTTTATGTTTCCCATGCTTCATCGTGGGTAATAGGTTACAGCCCTATGTCTCCCCATTTTGCTCTATTGTCATATCTAACGCCCTTCCCTAAGATTGCCTTCACCTGTCTCTACCATAGGTTGTCTTTCACTCTTTCCAGGTGCTCTCTTGCCTGCTACTCTCTCAGCATCTGCTCCATGCCTATATTTTTTTTATATCAATATGATTTGTCCCATATATTTCCCTTACAGTTTCCCCTTGTATTGCCTCATAGCTACCCCATTTTCCACCACTTCTGTTCTCTGCTGTTTTACATCACTTATGCTGCCTGTTACTTTTATCTGCCTCTGTTGACTCCCCCATGTGCTGCTCTATCGATGTTTTCACCACACTTTATCTCTCCTATTTGCCTTCTGCTCTTCCAATATTTCTGTCATGTGCTGTCCGCTATGATGCTGCAAACTCTGTGCTACCACATCATACCAGCCCTCTACATAATCTTCCTATCTGCTTCAATCTATTGCATCCCTGATGTCTCCTCTCCGTCCAGTAACCATGGCATATTGATCATCACCACTGTAGCAGCTCTCCTCTTAGGTAGATAAAAGGCAGCCCCCTTACACTGTGTCACAGCAGCAATGTGCAATGATGCCACCATGCAAATAACGACAGGAGCTAGTAGTAGAGTAACTGAAAAAGAAAGAGGGGGGAAATCAGCATTAGTAAAGTCTCAATCAGTTTCCTTGCACATTCCTAACCACCAGGAAGACAGACCAATTAGTAATGTGCCAGCTGTGCCATCCATGTTATTAACCATAAACCACGGCACAGGCCACATCCCCTGTGACACCCCCTCCCCAACCCCCTGCACTGGTCACACCCCTTGCGGCATCACACAACAGGCCCTTCATAAATTTCAGATGCAGACTCATGTGGACCTTTAACTGGCACTGCACACACATCTAAGCATGCTAATAGATTATATATAGCAAGTTTAAGATGCAGTGACATACGCTTGATTGGTGCGACTTGAGAAAAACGAGATTTATGGTAAGAACTTATTATTGTTAAATCTCTTTCTGCGAGGTACACTGGGCTCCACAGGGAATGACATTGGGGGTGTAGAGTAGGATCTTGATCCGAGGCACCAACAGGCTCAAATCTTTGACTGTTCCCAGAATGCATAGCGCCGCCTCCTCTATAACCCCGCCTCCGTGCACAGGAGCTCAGTTTTTGTTAACCAGTCCAATGCAGTATCAGGCAAAAGAGACGACAACTGTTAGTAGCCACAAACACCACATTCTCACGACAGGAGAAAGTGTCAGCGGCTAATGCCATACCAACCCAGAGAAGCTAAGTGCGTCAGGGTGGGCGCCCCTGTGGAACCCAGTGTACCTTGCAGAAAGAGATTTAACAACGGTAAGTTCTTAACATAGATCTCGTTTTCTGCTGCGGGGTACACTGGGCTCCACAGGGAATGACATTGGGGATGTCCTAAAGCAGTTCCTTATGGGAGGGGACGCACTGTAGCGGGCACAAGAACCCAGCGTCCAAAGGAAGCATCCTGGGAGGCGGATGTATTGAAGGCATAGAACCTTATGAATGTGTTCACTGAGGACCACGTAGCCACCTTGCAAAATTGTTCAAGGGTCGCACCACGGCGGGCCGCCCAAGAAGGTCCAACAGACCGAGTAGAATGGGCCTTAATGGTAGCAGTAGCTGGGCGACCAGCCTGTACATAAGCATGTGCAATCACCATTCTAATCCATCTGGCCAAGGTCTGCTTGTGAGCAGGCCAGCCACGTTTGTGAAAACCAAACAGTACAAAGAGAGAATCAGACTTCCTGATAGGAGCTGTCCTCTTCACATAGATACGGAGAGCCCGTACCACATCCAAAGACCGCTCTTTGGAAGACAATTCAGGAGAGGCAAAGGCCGGAACCATAATCTCCTGATTAAGGTGGAAAGAAGACACCACCTTAGGTAGATACCCGGGACATGTTCTAAGAACCGCCCGGTCACGGTGAAAAATCAGATATGGTGACTTACAGGACAAAGCACCCAAATCCGACACCCGTCTGGCAGAGGCAATAGCCAGCAGAAACAACACCTTAAGAAAAAGCCACTTAAGGTCTGCCAATTCAAGAGGCTCAAACGGACACCCTTGCAGTGCCTCCAGAACCACCGACAAGTCCCAAGGAGCCACCGGCGGGACGTAAGGAGGTTAAATCCGCAACACACCCTGAGTAAATGTATGAACATCAGGTAAAGTTGCAATTTTTCTCTGGAACCAAACCGACAAGGCAGAAATATGAACCTTGATGGAGGCCAGATGAAGTCCAGGCCCTGTTGTAGAAAGGCCAAAAGTTTGGCCGTACTAAACTTGTAAGCGTCAGGATTGTTCGATGCGCACCAAGCAAAGTAAGAATTCCAGACCCTATGGTAAATCCGAGCAGAAGCCGGTTTCCGGGCCGTCAACATGGTTTGAATGACCATCTCAGAAAATCCTTTGGCCCTTAAGACGGAAGCTGCAAGAGCCACGCCGTCAAAGCCAATCGGGCTAAATCATGATATACACAGGGGCCCTGAACGAGGAGATCTGGGTGCTACAGAAGTAGAAGGGGACGCTCTATCGAGAGACCCTGAAGGTCTGAGAACCAATGCCATCTGGGCTATGCTGGAGTGATCAGAAGTAGGATTCCTCCTACTTGCTTGAACCTTCTTATTACTCTGGCCAGGAGTGACACCAGAGGGAACACGTATGGCAGCCGAAAGTTCCATGGAATTGCCAGTGCATCCACGAATGCTGCTTGAGGATCCCTTGTCCTTGCTCCGAAGACTGGAACCTTGTGATTGTGTCGAGATGCCATCAGGTCCAAATCTGGAAGGCCCCACTTGTCCATGAGGAGTTGAAACACATCTGGATGGAGGCTCCATTCTCCGGCGTGTACGTCCTGATGACTGAGAAAGTCCGCTTCCCAGTTTAGGATCCCCGGAATGAACACTGCCGATATGGCTGGCAGATGGCGTTCCGCCCACTGAAGAATCCGAGATACTTCCCTCATTGGCATGCGGGTTCGAGTGCTGCCTTGATGATTGATGTACACCACCGTGGTGGCGTTGTTCGACTGTACTTGAACAGGTCTGTTCTGTATTAAATGCTGGGCCAAGTTCAATGAGTTGAACACCGCCCGCAATTCCAGAATGTTTATCGAGAGGAGAGACTCCTCCTTGGTCCACCGACTCTGAAGGGAGTGTTGCTCCAACACCGTGCCCCAACCTCTTAGACTGGCATCCGTCGTCAGAAGAACCCAGTTGGATATCCAGAAGGGACGACCCCTGCTTAACCGTTGGTCCTGAAACCACCAGCTCAGTGACAGACGGACCTCCGGAGACAAAGAGATCATTTGAGACCTGATCCGGTGAGGCAGGCCATCCCACTTGGCAAGAATCAGCTTCTGCAGAGGGCGGGAATGGAATTAAGCGTACTCCACCATGTCGAAAGCCGACACCATGAGACCTAGCACTTGCATTGCTGATTGTATCGACACATGTGGATGAATAGGAAGCATCAAATCCTGTCCTGAAGCTTCAGGACTTTCTCCTGAGACTAGAACAACTGCTGATTGTGAGTGTTCAACAACGCCCCCAGGTGCACCATGCAGGGACCGGGGAAAATTTCTTCCAGTTGATGAGCCACCTGTGAGCTTGCAGAAACTGGATAGTCAGATCCAGATGGCTTAGGAGAATTTCTGGGGAATTTTCCATGATCAACAAGTCGTCCAGGTACGGTAGGATCCTGATCCCTTGACGGCGGAGCACAGCCGTCATTACCGCCATGACCTTGGTGAAGACTCGCGAGCCATGGTCAAACCAAAAGGTAATGCCCGAAAATTGATACTGAAGGTTGCCAACCGCAAACCTCAGGTACTGCTGATGCAATGGGAATATGCAGGTAAGCATCCTGTATGCCCAGGGAGACCATATAATCCCCAGGTTCCAAGGCCAGAACAATAGAGTGAAGAGTTTCCATACAAAACTTGGAGACCCTCACATATCTGTTCAAGGACTTGAGGTTGAGAATGGGCCGGGAGGACCCATTCAGTTTCAGGACTAGGAACAGCGGTGAATAGTACCCCTTGCCTCTCTGAGCCAGAGGCTCCTGTACTACCACTCCTGTGTCCAGGAGGGACTGTACTACTGAATGAAGAGTTTTTGCCTTCACCTGATCCGAAGGGACATCTGTCAGGAAAAATCGATGAGGGGGACGATTCTTGAAGGATATGGCGTAACCTCGAGTGACGACTTCCCATACCCAGGCATCGGAAGTGGTCCTCATCCATTCCTGGGTATACCCTAGAAGTTGTCCCCCCACCCTGGGATCCCCCAGAGGGAGGCCCATCCCATCATGCGGCAGGCTTGTCAGTTTTGGAAGCAGGCTGATGGGCAGCCCAGGCCCGTTTGGGTTTGGGCTTATTGGGTTTGGAAGTGCGAACCTGTATCGGGTACGCCCAACCTTTTGCTTTCCCTGGAGGACGAAAGGAGTGAAATGGAGTACTCTTAGCCTTCGGCACCGAAGGAGCAGTACTAGGTAGACATGCTGTTTTATCAGAAGCTAAGTCGGCCACTATCTTGTTGAGGTCTTCTCCGAAAAGAATTTCTTCCTTAAAAGGGAGTACCTCCAGGGTTTTTTTAGAGTCAATATCCACAGACCAGGACAGTAACCAGAGAATCCGGCGAGCCAAAATGGACGTAGTAGAAGCCTTGGCATCAGAAGCCGCCTCCTTAATGTAATGAGACACTGTGTCAATATATGACAAGCATTGTCTAGCATGATCAGAAGCGTTGGAAGGCAACTCCGCCTCCAGCTCTTGAGCCCACGCTACCACAACTTCTGCAGCTCATGTCGCTGCAATGGTGGGCCTATGCGCAGCACCGGTTAGAGTATAAATTGTCTTTAAACAACCCTCCACGTGCTTATCCATCGGCTCTCTCAGGGACGTGACGGTAGTTACAGGCAGAGCTGAGGATACCACCAGCCGTGCCACCTGCAAATCCACTGGCGGGGGTGTTTCCCAATTTTTACTTAGCTCCACAGCAAGGGGGTAGCAAGCCAGCATCTTCTTGTGAGGCGTGAATTTCTTTCCTGGATTTCTCCAGGACTCCTGACGTATGTCAACTAAATGGTCAGAGTGAGGTAAAACTTGTTTAACCACTTTCTGACGTTTAAACCGGTCCAGCTTCTTAGGGGCAGCATCAGGCTCCGGGTATTCATCAACTTGAAGAATGAGCCTGATAGTCTCCAACAAGTCAGGAACATCCACCTGTGAAACAGCTTCCCCATCAGAAGCATCGGGATCAAAATCTGTGGGGTCAGTATAAACGCCATCCTCATCAGATGAAGTGTCTGGGACATTGGTGGATTGTGAGGAAGTAATTGCCCACTTAGAGGACCCCTTGGTCTTAGGCAGGCGAGGGTTAGACTTCTGAGTAGTCAGTGATTGGTTCCATTGCTGTGACTGATTGGACAGTTGATCTGCCCACAGAGGGTTAACCGCGGGGACCATAAGTGGTTGTACCGGCACAGAAGGTCCCATAGGGGGCGTTAGTCTAGTTACCAGCATTTTCAATAGCGTGGAGAAGGTAGCCCAAGGTGGGTCATTTTGAACCCCTGTTGCTACAGTCCCACTGGGGGGTAAGGAACCCCCAGAACCTGAACCCTCAACTGCTATGTTTTCCACAAATGTGTCTGCAGCGTCAACACCACGCAATGTGGGATCTGCCCCAGCACCGTTGCCCTTTGTAGCTGACATAATCAAAAGCTCAATGCAAGGCAACACAGTACAATATCAGCAGCACAGTACCTGACAAGAACCCCCTGTGCAGTGTATTTCAGCACAAACATGGAATTCTAGAGGTATATGGTGACTAAAAATCACAGAGAAAATTACACACTGAGTATATCCTGTGAACTACCTATATTAATGATAAACCTGACGCACCTAGCCCCCACAGGTTATAGAATATAGGGATAACAATCTGAGTGAGATACACAAAATGGAGGTCACACAGCAGCTATATGCACACGCAGAGTCACAGTTTGTACAATGCAAAAATTATGACATGCAATAAAACTGCACTGGACTAGCAATACATAGTAGTACTAAGTATAGCTATACACTTAATAGATATAACAATGCACAGTAAAGACTGGATGTATATCACAGGGTACTTGTACTAAATAACCCTGACTAAATGCACTTTTTCTTAGCTAACACTGTAAGCAGACATGTAGAATACTTAAGTGTCCTGTAAAATGCACAGCGCTGACAGACAGGCAGCTTTACAGAGGAGGATTTGCCCAAACAGTCCCAGGATCAGCTAAGCTTGTCCTAATGGCGCCCAAACGCTGACAGGGAGTGAGGGAGAGAGAGATATGCAGCTCCAGGGCGGGAACATTTACTCTAACTGGCACCCTGGGGCTGGGGGAGGGGCTACAGGTCAAAGCCTTATCCCCCTGCTGGACTTCAACACCGGGTACTGGGGGCTTAAATAAATGGTTTTATGAGAGAAAACTGACCTGTGCCCATGCCCTGGTGGTCTAGTGAGGTCCCTGTACTGCCTCAGTGTCCACGCCAGTGCGTGCAGACCCACTTACCTCCTCCCTGAGTGCGGCCACGCGATCCAGGAGAACAGCGGTCATGTGTGTGACTAATTGGAAGAAAACCGGAGACTCTGCTGTAGGTACCCGGCAACCAGGGCGCGGAAGTGTACAGCGCCGCTGGGGGAGGTGATGGAGCTGCAGTAGGAAATGTCTGACTGACATCTAACACAGTCAGTGTCTCTGCTGCAGCCCTTGAAGTCTTCATTTTTCTTTAAAAGCTTCTTCTCAGGGCTGAGGAGCAACCCCCCTGTTGTATGCCTGCTTACTGCATGGCACCAACTACAAAACTGAGCTCCTGTGCACGTAGGCAGGGTTATAGAGGAGGAGGCAGCGCTATGCATTCTGGGAACAGTCAAAGCTTTGAGCCTGTTGGTGCCTCGGATCAAGATACTACTCTACACCCCCAATGTCATTCCCTGTGGAGCCCAGTGTACCCGGCAGAAGAAAGGTGATTTAGGATCTGTATATGTTCGTATTTATTTTATTCCTGACCAATCAGCATCGCCTGCACGTGCCTGCCATTTATTAAGAAATTGTGAATCACCAAGTTTGTTGTATGTGCAAACATGGGGCCTAATTCAGAGTTGATCACAGCAGCAAATTTGGTAGCAGTTGAGCAAAACCATTCCGAGTTGTTCGCTCGTTGCCGATTTTCGCTATGCTGCGATTTGTTTCAAAATGCGCATGTGCAAGGCACGCAGGGCGCATGCGCTTAGTTATTTAACTAAAAACTTAGTAGATTTGCTGTGGATACTGCAACGCTTTTCAGTCGCACTGCTGATCGGTGAATGATTGACAGGAAAGGGGCGTTTCTGGGTGGTAACTGAGCGTTTTCCGGGAGTGTGCTAAAAAACGCAGGCATGTCAGGGAAAAACGCGGGAGTGGCTGGCCGAACACAGGGCGTGTTTGTGACGTCAAACCAGGAACTAAACGGACTGAGGTGATCGCAATCTGTGAGTTGGTCTGGAGCTACTCAGAATATGCAGAGAATTATTAATTAGCAGTTCTGCTACTCTTTCGTTCGCTATTCTGCAAAGCTAAGATACACTCCCAGAGGGCGGCGGCCTAGCGTGTGCAATGCTGCTAAAAGCGAACAACTCGGAATGAGGGCCCATGTGTACTGCAGGGAGGGGGGGGCAGATATAACGTGCAGAGAGAGTTAGATTTGGGTGGGGTGTGTTCAAACTGAAATCTAAATTGCAGTGTAAAAATAAAATAGCCAGTATTTACCCTGCATAGAAACAATATAACCCCCACCCAAATCTAACCCCCTCTGCAAATGTTATATCTGCCACACCTACAGTGCACATGGTTTTGACCAACTGCTAACAAATTTGCTGCTGCCATCAGCTCTGAATTACCCCCATGTTTTCCCCCTTGGTACGTGTTGAAATTCACCCAATCGTAATGTCCCAAACAGATGAGGAAATAATGTTCTGTAAAAATGTAATCAAAATGGAATTTTAAATGTGGACACATGACTACAACCAGTTCCATTGATGGTGGATATTCAGTGCAGATAGTGTCAGACTAGGACATGAAGGGCCCAATGGGAGAATACAGGGGCTGTGGACCATTACAGTGGGATGAGAACCCCCACAAGGCTTGGATAGCAATTAGAGATCATGAGGGGTATTCAATTGTTTCAAAAGTCAGCAGAGTGTCTGTTTTTTCCTATCTAATAGACAGGAAAAAACAGACATCCAACCGACTTTTCAAACAATTGAATTCCACCCCATGTATCTGACCGTCTAATAGAGTAACAATATGTCTTTTGAGTGCATTGTCATAAGTGACATTAGAGGAAGAGGTGGAGCCCTCTCCTACAAGGACAGCAGCACTTGGATCCTGTCATAACTGGGGAGCCCACACTGCATTTACTGTTCTCCGGGGGCAGCCCAGCTTCTTCGGGTGGTGCCTGGCTGCCCCCCGGAGTGATGTCACTGTGAGGCCACGTCCCTCCATATTAGGTCACGCCCCTTTTTGGCCACAGGCGTGCCAACTGGCATGCTAGAGGATGCAGAGTGCGCACCAGGTTTCACCAGACCCGGTGACACCTCTGCACAGTCATTATGACCACCAGAGTTACTGCTGTGTGCAGCACGAACAGCAGCTAGATGGGCTGGGAGTGACTCAATAAGGTGCTGGTAGGTTGGCACAGGTATATTTTGATGGTGAGCAGCTCCACTGTAGTGTGTCCTTCGGCCCTCACGCACCTTCGTAGACGACGTTCACCTCTCACATTAATGGCACTTGGTGCTCCGCAGTTTCCATGTTGGTTATTCACAATGGTGCCATTTGTCCAGTCATGAAACACTGTCACCACTTCACAAACTGTGCTTTCACAGAAATACTGCCACCCTTAACCCAAAAGCCGATAATCATTGGATAAATTGCCTCTTTTACCCATGACAGCAATGAGTGATATCTGTGCAGACAGCCTATTGCACACCTTATATACTCACCAAGCCAGCGCATGATACTTGACATACTTCATTGGCTATGCGCTGCTGACGTTAAATAAATAAATAAATGAATATATAGATGAGTTAATAAATGAATATATAGATGTTACAGCCAAGAATTATAAAACCTCTTGGTGTCACTGGAACTTTCAAACAGCAAAGGAAATTTGAAACAAATTGTAATACCAAAAGCTATATTATAAGTTTAATTTTCCATTGTGGGGGCAAATTTGTTTTGTTGCATTCTTGTGTAATGTTTTTCATCTGCGTTTGAGTTGCACCACAATGGTGTCTTAGTACAGATTCAGACACACGCACCAAGAAATGTATTAGAAATGTGTTGGGCATTCCTGTGTGGTTACAGGGGGTAAGCTAATTAACTGCAGATGTAACATAGTGTGGGCGTGTTGCTGAAAGTAGTTACGTATAGCGACATTGATGCACAAAGCATGATAGCAGCATTTGTAGACACTGAAAGTGGGCATCTCAGTCCTTGCATATTTGGATGCATGTATGTACACCAGGGAAGGGCACTGTAGCATCATTAGCATAAAGTCAGATGCAACTGCAGTAAAAGACATAAGGAAGGCAGCAACTGCATCCAACTCAGAATCAGACCCTATAAGGATGAATTCTGCTCCCTCAACAGACCCTACCCCACAACAGACCCCTCCCCCTTTAGGGCTGCTTGCATAAATTTCCCGGGTTGGTTTTCTATCCCAATCCGCCCCTGGAGGAGCCTGTATTGCAGATTGCTTACTAGTGTCTGACAAACATGCATAAGAGGAGCCTGTATTAAAGATTGCTTGCTAGTGTCTGACAAACATACACAGGAGAAGCCTGTGTAACGCATTAGTATGGTTGCTCACATTTCTGGTAATTCCTGGTGAGTCATCCTTACCACGCCCACAGCAGAGAGGCAGGTGGTCCCCAAAACCCAAAACAGTGAATAAAATGATTGAAAACTGTATTATGCTGGAACACGTCAATAGTTTCTGGGTTAGACTTTTAAAAGTTTAGAATTTGACAAAAACAACATAACTTTCTTAGTTCCTAGAATTGCAAACTCTCCATTTTACCGACAACTTAGAACATGACTTTCATAACATTCACTTTTGTTTACAGTGAACAATTTACAAACAGAAACAACATCAAGTCTCTTTGCAGGAACCAAATTATCATTAAATATAATATTTTATACTGCAGTATAAATTACTTAATAAAACTTATGGAATCGTGGTATACAAATGTTGTTTACTTTTCCCTGTAATAAGTAGGAAGCAATACGCAGAAGGAAATGGAATTAGTAGCTGTGATAAGTTCCTGTTGTCTTGGGAAGCTTCACTAATGATTCTTAAAACAATATTATAATATAATGTTCTGATGGAATCTCTAAGTTACATTGCTGCCACTGTGACAAATTGTTAATGGCCAGACTAAAGTAACATTGTAGCTTTAGGCTGTACTGCCTGGATAATCAACCAAAACACAACTGAGTTCTCTGCTGAATCTCTCAGTTAGTATTAGAGATGTGGATTTGGATTGTATTAACTTTGTGTTTTGGTTTTGGTCTCATCAAAATCGCCCTCACATATTTTGGCTTTGGTTTTGGATCTGTATTAAAAAGCAAACTAAAAACTGCTAAAATCATGTCATTTGGGCCTGATTTTGTTGGCCACTGCCTCCAACCCTGTGCCCCCTTGGGGCAATGATATTTTATGTGTCAATGAACCTCTTCAGTGGCAAATTTTCAATTTAAAGACACACCCAGGGGAATCAGTCAGTAGCCCGGAAATCTTCCGGGGTGGCCAGCGCTGTCAGTGCTGGCTACCCCGGAAGATTTCCTGGCAAACCATTGAAGGGGTTAATAGTGGTTAGGCTGGGGAGGGGGGGGGGGGAGGGTTAGGTTTAGGCTGCAGGAAGTGGGGGTTGGGGTTAGTGGACCAGGGGGGTAAGGTAAGAATACTAACCTTCCCCTGTCGGGATACTGAACATCGGGATGCCGTGGACGGTATCCTGACCAGCCGGCATTCTGACTGCTGGCAAATCATACCCAACCCCTACTCGGTACTTCAAAATTTGGTTCTTCAAATCTGAACCATTCATCTCTATCTCATAAGTATGCTGTATTTATTATAATACATTATGTAAATCTCACATGTTGGATGCATGGCACTATTGTACAGCATGCACAATTAAAAGAAGTGTATATATAGGTAACTTAAGACAGGCCTGACAAGAGAAATCTTGGGGCTTGGTACCCTCATGTTATTTGGGCCCCACTATTCATATTATGCCTGCAAAACAGTGTCCTAATTAATATTATACCACATAAAATGACTTACAATTTATTACTTCTTGATAAATTCCCATTACCACACCTTATGGTTTTTTGTTTTTCTTTCATTACTTCAGTTTCTAGAACATAACTATGTGTGTATTGTCTAACACATAAAAAAATATATGCTTAGCTTGTACTAGGGCTATAGGTAAATCAATATAAAAACTGAAATAAATTAGCGCTAATAAACTGGATATGTTTTAAATTACATACATTTATTACATATTCCACACAATTGATTGTTGAAACAAATATCTAAAAAAATGATGATAAGGGCATATCAGAGCACTGCTTATATTTGATTGATTAAAATCATGAACATATGAGCTGGGACTTGTAGTTCATCTTAGGAGTGCAGTCACAGTCCTGGGAAATAAAGAAAGTGCGAAGATTATATTACCAGCTGTATTGGAAGATGTGAGACCTCTGATGGCTTGATTATGGACTCCACTTTGTCCTAGTGAAAGCTCCGGTCCACTGCAAATGTCCACTTAGTGGCAATATTCCCTGTTTGGACTTCTAGGCTTATCTCCAATTGTATAGATGAATCCAATAGTTTGCCCAGCTCTCCACCAACGCATTTCACTGCATACCAGCTGTGATACGCAGTGAAACGCGTATATACGCCTTTTAATTTTTTTGTAGTGCTCCATACTTTGAATCAGCTCATATATGTTACAATATACAGGATCTGGGGAAATGTTGCCAGAAAAACTGTATTTATACCATGTAATCTTAATAAATGTATAATAAATGGTGGGAAATTGTTACACTTGGGGGTAAATTTACTAAGTTCTATTTAAGATGGGATATTGCCCATAGCAACCAATCAGATTCCAGGTACTATCATCTAGAAAGTGCTAAATAAATGATAAGTAGAATCTAATTGGTTGCTAAGGGCAACATCCCATCTTAAATAGAACTACCATCTCAGTAAATGTACCCATTAATAATTTGCTCTTTCTCATACACAGATGAGGAGTAGGCCGGTACAAATTGCTGAAAAGTGTGACAATTAGGAGCAGATACTGTTACCTACTAGGCAGAATCATTGCACATGTCAAGGCGCTGTTATCGATAATCGGTTTTAAGTTCCATAATTTGATTTCAGGATTTTCTATTTGGATTTTTAAATATGAGCAAATATATGTATTTATTTATTGATTGCTGTAATAGAC
Source organism: Pseudophryne corroboree (assembly GCF_028390025.1). Classification (NCBI taxonomy): domain Eukaryota; kingdom Metazoa; phylum Chordata; class Amphibia; order Anura; family Myobatrachidae; genus Pseudophryne; species Pseudophryne corroboree. The sequence continues at coordinate 321,338,826 of NC_086449.1, read as the reverse complement.
CCAAGGTTTTATTATTTCCTAATACTTCTCCTGAGAGTTTATTGCCTGTTACACTCTTAAGATGGATCTGTGTTGTTCCCCCAGCCAATTGCTGATCCACATCAATATTTGCTAAAGGAAAAAGATTACTATCCAAACTCAAAGTAAGGCACACATAAATGTTTTCATTCAAGTAAAAGGGATAATTCAAACATCAAGTTTTGACATCACAAATACTAAACTGACATTATCACCTTGAGGGAGCTAAGAGACGTTAAAAAGTGGGAAAGGATGTAATCTATGCCAAAAGTGACTGCAATTGAGATGAGACTGCTAGATATGGCTGTTAGTAAACCATTAGTCAGACTATTCTAGTGGATTTGAGTGCCGGGAAGTCAAATTACAATCAGTCAAGTGTGTTGTTGGAAGACTGAGAGCAAATTATGATGAAATGATTACTACATCTTTCAAGGATTTTCAAGGCAAAAAAGGAGGGAAGGATTTTGTATTAGCGGGAGCTCAAGAACTAAAAGGAGATGAGGAATAGATAACTAGGAATGTATTAAAAACTGTGATTTAAAGACTCCGTTATACTGTATATGTTACACCAGTCTACTCTAGCCTTCACTTTTCTAGCTTTCAAGTCATCCCTTAATCCAGTTAATAAACAGAAATTCAAGGAAGCAAAATTAAATTTTGATCAGGTATTGATGGAAAATTTCTTGACTGCTGGAAAACATAATTTCTTCCAATGTGGAAATAAATCCAGCCTTTTACTATCTAATTTACTTAGAGCTGATAGGGGCCACTACCACATTGTGGCACTGAAGGATATCAATTCAGTTATTCACTGTGATGGGAAATTGATTGCTGATATTTTACATGACTGTTACCAACACTTATATTCCCAAGAACCCATTAACCTGGAAAGTAAGCAAATATTTTGGCAAAAGATCTCATTGCTGCAGATCTCTCCGGAACAGCCAGACCTTCTTGTCACTCAGTTTACCAATGGAGAAGTCTCAGATGCCATTAAAGCCCTTAGAGCCATGAAAAAACCCAGTCCAGATGGCCTTTCAGGTGATTTTTTTTAAACTCCTTTCTCCTAAAATTATATAATCACTCACTAACCTTTTATAATTTTATTTTTCAGCCAAAGTCTATTCCCTTACAATTCAATTCAGCCCTAATAAAGGTATTATTGAAGCCTGGGAAGGACCCATTACTTCCATCGTCATATAGGCCTATATTGTTACTTAATGTTGACTACAAATTATTTACCAAAATGTTAGTGGATAGGATGAAAATCCTTTTACCAGGGATAATACACCCAAATCAAACTGGATTCATATGGGGTAGACATTCTTTAACTAATGTCCGTAAAGTTTTGACCATACTCCAGTCCCTATTCACCAATAGATTTCTCTCTCTTCTCTTTGTAATCCATAGAGGCACACAGCAAGGCCACCCATTATCACTCCTGTTATTTGTGGACACTTTAGAACCACTTGCCATAGCTTTACAACAAGATCAGACTTTTTCTGGAATTTTTGTGTAAGAGGTCAAATCCAAATTATGCCTCTTTGCGGATAATATGCTTTTGTTTAACAGTCACCAAACCTTTGATCTCCTATTACTCCCCCTTAATTGCATGGGGGTTCCTCACAATACTCCCATTTGTTCTCAATGTTTACTCTTACCAAGGACAAGCTGAAATATCTGGGAATATACATTCCTTCTTAACTTACCCCCTAATTTAATTAATTTTACCCCTGTCATTCATAAAAATAAAACCCAAGTAGATGCTTGGATGGACCTCAAACTCTCTCTGTTTGGCAGGATTGCTGTAGTGAAATTGGTACTATATCCTAAATTGGCATATTTGCTTCAAATATGATTACTAAGAGGGATATCCTTCAGTGCTCGCAATTGTTTTCTAGGTTTATTTGGTGAAAAGGTAAACCTTGTATGCCCTGATCTCTAACCTATATTACGAAAAAACAAGGTTGTTTAAGTATGCTTAGCTTTTGCTAGATCGGTTCTTTTTAGGTTTGTTTCAGATTGGCTTCTCCATTTTAATAATTTTACAAATACAGGTTGAGCATCCCATATCCAAATATTCTGAAATATGGAATATTCTGAAATATGGAATTTATTGAGTGAGACTGAGATAGTGAAACTTTTGTTTTCTGATGGCTCAAAGTACACAAACTTTGTTTAATATGCAAAGTTATTAAAAATATTGTATTGAACCTTCAGGTTGTGTGTATAAGACACATAAATTAATTGTGTATGTACACAAACTTTGTTTAATGCACAAAGTTATTAAAAATATTGGCTAAAATTACCTTCAAGCTGTGTGTATAAGGTGTATATGAAACATAAATGCATTCTGTGCTTAGACTTGGGTCCCATCACCATAATATCTTATTATGGTATGCAATTTTTCCAAAATACGGAAAAATCCGATATCCAAAATACTTCTGGTCCCAATCATTTTGGATATGGGATACTCAACCTGTATCTTCTTAGAGGCAGGGCCGGATTAACAATGGGGCGGATGGAGCTGCAGCTCCAAGCCCCCCATCAAAATAGGCCCACAGTAGAAGCTGTGCTGCTGCTGCAGACAGGAAAAATGTTTTCCTGCTACAGCAGCCTGGCACTGTCTGTACGAAATCTCCCCTCACCCCCGGAAGAGAGCAGTGACCACTGACCACTCCTCCTGCGGCGCCGCCTGACTAAACACCCGCCGCGGCCGCAGGCATAAACTTGCTAAACTTTGCGGCACAGTGAAAGGCTTCACTCCCCTGCCGCATACGATTAGAGGATGCGCCGAGTGACGTCAGAATGCGTGACCGCGGCCGCGCGGCATGCCCTGAAGGAGGCATCGGAACCGGCAGGATCAGAGGCAGACAGGGAGCAGGACCATGAAGACTGTCTGGGACTTTTAGCAGGCTACTTTGGTGAGGTGTCATGCAGGCTGCTACTCTGCGCTGCATAGAATGTCATGATGTACTCGCTTTTAATGTACTGTAATTGACCAGTCGTTTTTTGAGTTAGATGCTTTTCTACCTGCTACAGTATATACTGTAAATGCAACTAGCTAATTGCTATGTAAGTTAAATATACAAGATAACATTTACTGTATTGCAGTTATAAGTTTCACATGCAATAGATTAGTACCATAGTCAGTTATTGCTATCTTGTTTTATTGGATTGCATCCAAATACACTGCACCATGTGCTCCACTGGCGATGTACCTGCCAGGTAATAACATGTCCATTTTGATGATAGTATTTCTACATTGGTAGCTAAATGGACATATATATAAATATATATATAAATATATATATATATATATATATATATATATATATATATATATGTGTACGGATCTCCCTCTATTAATGCAATTTGACCAGGTGCAGCCATGTAAACCACAGCATATAATTCACAGTACAGCAGCACTCTTGCCAATAATTTCACCTTCAAACTATATAATGTATGCCAGTGTGGAGGTTGAATTATGTCCAGCCACACCTGCGTTTTTCCTGGCACGCCTCCGTTTTTCCGAACACTCCCTGAAAACAGTCAGTTGACACCCAGAAACGCCCCCTTCATGTCAATCACTCTGCAGCCAGTAGTGCGACTGAAAAGCTTTGCTAGACCCTGTGTAAAAATACATCGGCCGTTGTGAAAGTACGTTGCACGTGCGCACTGCGCCGCATACACAGAAGTGCCGGCTTTTTACCTAATCGCAGCGCAGCGAACATTTTCAGCTAGCGATCAACTCATAATGACCCCCTATGTAGCCAAAAATATATAGCGGCACTCGTAGGACTTAGATCTGTAAAATAAAAATACGGTGTCTAGCACCGATAGACTTGTTGGTACTAGACACAGTATTTTTATCTTCGGATCTAAGTCCTACGAGTGCCACTATATATTTTTGTCTATATTATCTATCTATCTATCTATCTATCTATCTATCTATCTATCTATCTATCTATCTATCTATCTATCTATCTTTGTTCTGGCCGGTACTCCTTTGAAAAATGATTAGCTGCATCCTGGTGCCCTCCTATTGCATATCCAAAGTAGACGTATACAATATAACAGGACTTTACAAATCTATCTATATTCTCTATATCTATCCTTCTTGAAATATACAGTATATATTTCAGGGCTAGACATATTTTTCTAAAATCTAGTGGCCAGGCTGAAAGTGTAGGTGCCAGGCCACCCCTTACCCCCACCAAAAAAAAAATATCCCTGCATCGCTACCCCCTCTGAAGCCGCAATCCCTGGCCACGCACAGACCTTCTTATCGGAGAGCACTATGCAGCTGGAATTTGGAGACAGCAGACAGAGCAGGCTGCGATGGACATGAGAAGTCAGCGCAGGCTGGGACTGACACTCAGCTCCTGCACATCTGTGCATGAAAAGGCCACTGCAATACATACACGCCCACTAATCTCTGCTGGGGCTGAAGAGAATATGCTTCCTCCCTTCCTGCATAATCTGGTAGCGACGCAGCAAAATCTAGGGGGCCATAGCGACCTGGCCCCTGGGATTTGTTGAGCCCTGATATATATAGATATATCAATATTGATTTATGGATAGATTTTTATGTTTTTCAAACATGTCTACACACATAAATATAATGCAAATATGGCACTGGTCACACACACATTTCAGTAGCCTCCCGCTCTCCATCGCACACCGTGCTGGTCACACCCCACACCCGCTGCACCAGCACACAATAGGCCCTTCATAAGTTTCAGCTCCAGGCCCATGAGAACCTTAATCTGGCACTGCTTAGAGGAAGCCCTTTTTTCACCTTATTCTCCGACAGCTCTACTCCATACCTCGCTGGCTAAGAATTCAAAAGAATATCAAAGTAATATTTTATTTTGGAGTACTTATAGATCTTGGACTGCAGTACACAAATGTCTTAAAAGTGACCCATTTATTACCCCATATATTCCATTCTGGGCAATCCAAGTCTTCCTCCCTTTTTTGATAATCTGGCCTTTTATTACTGGCACTGTAAGGGAATCAGCACTATTTGGGAGTCTTTGACCCTGGTGAACAGATTCACATTTGCAGGAATGATTTTCTTTACTGCATACACTTTTTTTTAATGTTTCTCCAAGTACATCATTATATTCAATTGTTAACAGATCCTCTTAGCCTCAGGCAATCTGACCTCGTATTAGGAGTACACTTGCCATTAGCCATACACACACTTTTAAAATCCAATCTCTATATTCAGAATTAGTGGAAGCTACCACACCTTCTTGGTCTACTATCTCCCAAACATGGAGAACTGAGATCTCAGACCTTCCTGAAATTACAAATGTCCTTCCTTACACCATGACCACTCTACCTACCCTGAAGTCCATGAGGCTAAAGGAAATACATATCTGAGTGCTTAATAAAATGTATATTCCCACCCCCCCAAAATGAAACATTTTGTCACTATGGAAACAGGCACTTGCCTTAAATGTAAGGCTCCTAATGCCACCATTTCACACAACTTTTGGACCTGCAGGAAAATTAGAACATTTTGGTATAAGCTTCATAATCATTTATATCAGTCTTTCCGTGTACGCTTGCCAAGGTATGCCAGTCCCCTGCTTTGTGCAGTTTCTCCCCTTGGAGACACTGGTTCACCCCAACAGCCCCTACTTTGGATGAATGGAAAGTATCCCTGTTAGAAGTTTTATATCACAAATGCTGAATGGCTACTTTTCATATTAAAAAAGTGGTGTAATTTTTCCAAAAAATGGGGTTTATACACCATCCACACAGTAGGGTGTAGTGAAATATGCCGATTTTAGAATAGAAAATTCTTGGGTATGGAAAATGTTCTACCCTATGGTAGTAATTCATTGCTTAACTTTCATCATCCTAGGTCAATATCTTCAGCTCTCATGATTGCCTCAAAGTTTTGAAATTTGATATTTCTGTTCATGCCATATCTGGCTTTCCCACTTTACTCGGATACTAAATCGAGGCAAAATTTCATCCTCCCTCTGTCAAATTATTGCGTGTTTTGGATTCTATATAATGCTCCCGGTGATCTGCCATTTTACAACGGCTGTGGAGGTTGTAGTGAATGGACGTGTCACTGCTGTGTCCATCCAGGGGTGCTTTGTTTTTGTCCATCAAGGGTCTGGGGCTGCTAAAGGGGTACATGTGTCCTGGGCTGCTGTGTTCAGTAGTACTTTCTCCATCCATAAAGGGGCTGCTGAATAGTCAGTGTACTCATACAATGTACTATAATCATATATCATACATGTATTGTGAGCAACACTGTAGGGATTCACTGCTTTGTTGTACATAAAGGGGTCCTCTGTGCTGTGCACCAGGTAAATAATATATCATTTAAAAAAATATATATATATATATATATTTTTTGGTGCCAAACCCCAATGTATTATACTTTTATTTAATATTTTCAATGACACTGCGGGTCAGACCATAGTGTAGTCATACACGTATTATGACACTGTAGGTGGTCAGTTCTTTGTTGTCCTCTGCTGATCTAGGGGTACTCTGCACCAGTTGTAGCTAAATAATATATCATTTCAAATATAAATTTTTTTTGGGTGCTAAACCCCAGTATACTATACTATTATTTTTCTGTGACACTGCTGGTCAGACCGCAGTGTATAATCTCATGCACATATTGTGTGACACTGCTGGTGAAATTAAACTGCAGTGTTCAATTATTATTCCTGACCCATACATGTATTGTGTGACACTGTGGGTGAAGGTAGTACCACAGTAATACTCATACACGTATTGTGCGACACTGTTGGTGAAATTAAACTGCAGTTTTTGATTACTAATTATGACTTATACACATATTGTGTTACACTGGGTGAAGGTGGTACCACAGTAAAATATTTTATTTTGTTCTCATACACATATTGTGCGACACTGTTGGTGAAATTAAACCGCAGTGTTTGATTACTATTTGTTACTCACACACATATTGTGGGTCACTGTTGGTGAAATTAAACCGCAGTGTTTGATTACTATTTGTTACTCATACACATATTGTGGGACACTGTTGGTGAAATTAAACCGCAGTGTTCGATTACCATTTTTGACTCATACACATATTGTGTGACACTGTAGGGGGTGCTTTTTTTGTACAAATTGTGGTGTGTGCTGTACCCCACTTGGTTTGTGTTTGTTGAAAGATATGGAGGACGAACAACGGAGAGGAGAGCACATACTAGTGCTGCAGGTGCTGCCACCAGTCATGATAATATAAGTCCGTCAATGTTATCTACTAAGGCTGATGCCCAAGTGCATATTGAGCTTAAGTCACAGCATGTAAAATCAAAGAAGCAATTTAATTTTTCAGTGGTAAAGTAAAAACATCAAAAGGAAAGTTAGCTGCAGAGAAACATGAAAGTAGCAAAGATAGACTCAGGCCTTGGCCTTTAAGTGATGGTTCTGCAACTGTCAATGAGGCAACTTCTGCTGCATCTCATGACGATGCCAGAACTTTTCATCCCATGTCTAGAAAGTGTGTCAAAAACATGAAAACCACTAAGGCAGTAGAACAAAGTGTGTGTTTAGAACCTTAACACATTCCTGAGGAACGTTTAGGGGTGTCCACTTCAGCTATGTGTGAGTCTGACATTTCTCACACTGTCCTCATAGAGAAGCCTTTTTCACCTCCTTCCACCATTCCTGCACCATTTGCACATGTGAGAAGCAGTACAAGTAAAGATCTTGATAATATTTGTGAAGGGACCTGCTCCATTTGTGATGCCAAAGTTAGTAGAGGTAGGGACGTTAGCCATCTAGGCAACTCCTCCAAGTTATGTCATTTGAGGTGAATTGGGGAAATTTATTGTACAAGATTATAATATAATTAACACCCTAATCATCAACCTCCTCATTAGCGAGGTAGTCCTTCCAAAAAAACTGTTTTGTGGGGGCCCAAACAAAGCAAGCACTTCAGCCACAAAAGTGAGACTCCCTGTCACTGAAGTGCTTAGTTTGTTAAACTGTGCATGTCCTTTTTAATATCCAACATAAGGGTGGGAGGGAGGGCAAAAGGACAATTCCATCTTGCGCCATGCAAGTTTCATAGTGCTATAAACTGCCACGTGTTTGTGCTGCTGCTGTGTCGGTTAGTAACCAGCAGGCTCGCTGCAGCCTTTGGCCTAAAATGGATGAAAACAATATTCTGAGGTGTGAGGTGGTCAAAATTGATTGTAAATGACAGGAAATTAATGTTATTGAGGTTAATTATACTGTAGGAACAAAAACAGGCCCAAATTCTGTGATTTTAGCTGTTTTTATGATTTTCTGCCAAAAGTACAGATCCAAAACCAAAACAAACAAAGGCAGTTTTGGCAAAATTAAGTACAGATCCAAAACACGAGGGCGATGCAGATCCAACACCAAAACCAAGACACGGGGGTCTGCACACATCTCTAATCGTAAGTATTGTATAGCGTTCCAGATATGTATGCTTGAATATCTTATTTGTCAGTCTCTCTCTATAGAGAACCAAAGCCTGGCATATACCTTCATAATGTCATTTGTAATTGTTACCAGATTTAGTGAAGGGCGTGACGTGGCAATGTACAAGTGAAGAGTGCTATTCCCAGCTGTCAGCCATCTGAAATGATGTAGTGGCCCCGGGTCTCTGTTAGCAAGCTCTTACGGAGACAGCAGAAAAAGCTCTGCACATCTCTAGGAGGTACTTTTGGTAATTATTTAGGTCACTTATGTCAATATCTGGAAGTTCTGTATCTATTTTGCGAAATCTAACAACTGGCTTTTTTTCACAGTCAGAAAACTTCTGTCCTATAGGATCTGATTTTTTTTCAGAACCAGTTGTTTGCTCATCAAGCAATGTGAATAAGTGACAAAGTGGCAATTCATTGAAATAAACAAGGCAAATTGCCCATTGAAAATTTCTCTGCAAGCAATTTTCAATCAGTGTGTGGACACCTCTCAGACAGCAAGTATTTGAGTTTGGGCCATTGCTTCCGATGACATGCACATTGTCAAGAATTCTTCCTTGCCCTTCATCTTTAAGGTGAGTGAGGATTCCAGTGACTATACTGTGCTCAATGTATTTTCTTACAGGATACAGAACGAGTGAAATATGCTCATTTGCAATAATCTGTCTGTGATACTTTGTGCTAATGTTTTCATGCATGCCAATATTACCAGAAATCCACAAAATTATAGTCAAATTGATGTGATTTTTTTTGAGTTTTTACTTTCGTAGCAACGTCAAATGCGTAATGTTTTAGTTTCTGGAAATGCTTTCCATTCTGTGTGAGACAAGATGTGCGGCATAGCGGAACCTGCGAGTCCCGCAGTACGGGTGTTTCGACATTGCCTATACGGACCAAATTTCATAACTTTGAGGCAATTATAGGAACTGAAGATATTGACATAGGACGACAAACCTTCATCAATGATTTACTACCATGGAGTACAACATTTTCCATACCCATGCATTTTTATTTCTAAAATTGTCCATTTTAACTACACCCTACCACAAAGGAGTACATATGGAAGGTTTTTGAAAGCACAGCATGGTTCCTGTTGCTCCAAATTACATATGAGTTCAGGGCTTGATTTAGGGGGGGGACTACTGTTTCACCTAAACTGTAACATTTCCCTGAAAATTGTCTCTTTTTGTGTCCTAATCTATATGTTTATTTCTTTTTCTATTCCCTTTCTTTTCTTTCTTTCTTTCTTTCTTTCTTTCTTTCTTTCTTTCTTTCTTTCTTTCTTTCTTTCTTTCTTTCTTAGTCTAGATTTTGTGTTATAGAATTATTTAGGGTGCTGTTTACAAAGCATTATAAACCACTTACACTTACAGTATTTTGAACCTATATGTGTTGTATACAAAAAATACTTTTGAAAACTCCATCTATTCTCTGGCGCTCTTTGTACCAGAATTGTAAACATATTATGTTTTTGCTGTATCTCTCTAATGATTTTTACAATTCTTAGCTTGTATTATCTGCAATATTTTGCTGTTTAATAAAAAGATTTTTTTTTTTAAAAACAAAAACAGATTTTAAATAAGCTACAGTGTGATTTTTTCATGCTGCCTTACTGCCTAGTAAAAGGTTGCACAAAGGTGCAATTCCCTATAGCCACAACATACTGTAAGTACAGCAAATCTGTCAGTTTTGCATTTTCCTGAACCATATAGGAGACAAAGTTTGTACCAATGCTGGAAGAGAGAAGGAAGGTTTGCTTATGTATAAACAGTGGGGAAATACATGGTATCTATTCATTAGAAAATGGTGTCTTTACAAACATGCACAGAATTCATCTGTATGAGGAGAATATCTGGGCAGGGCATAGATATTAGTCATTATGTTTCTTTAGAGCCCTTGGGCTGCTGTACGTCTCATTGCACCTGATGGGGAGGGAGATTGTAAACCTCTCAGTTAGTTACTTTTTCAAATTTTCAAACAATGCTCCCACATTCTTTGGGGTAGCAGATCAAGGAATGAATCAGGAAACACCCTTCACTTGTCACTTACACTGGCAAAAGAGAATAAGCCACTTGGCAGTTGGCACATTTAACTATTTGACTTAAAGGTCTGTAACCTGGTTTTAAGTATAACCTCTGCTAACAGTTGTACACTGTAACAGTTTTCTATCTATCTATCTATCTATTGTGCTTGCAGGTATCCACATGCACATGCAGAATAGAAATCACATGAGGTCCTCCACTAAAGAGACCATCAGGCTCCTATAGCATCAAAACCTAATGAGGGCACTCACTACTGCAGAATTGCAGTAGAAGTTATAATATTCCACCATAATCAAAGTCAATGTTTTGGCCCCGAAGGGTCTTCTGTTTACTTGGTATGTATAGTGGTGCCTTGTCTTGACAAAGAAATGGTGAGTGCCCTCATTAGTCTTTGAGACTATATATATATATACCGTATGTATATATTGTGTATGTATGTCTATCTGTCTATATATATATATATATATATATAGCATTTCAAAGGTGCAGCACTCATGCTTATCTCATAAAGAAACGGACATCCGTCCTATTTAATTCTTGCAGAAGTAAATTGGACGGATGTCCGTTTCTTTATGAGATAAGCACGAGTGCCGCACCTTTGAAATGCTATGGGATTTACACCGTGATGGCACCAGCGACGGCTATCTGATAAGGCTTACAGGGAGTGCCGGACCGCAGCATCTATATATATATATATACACAGTATATATATATATATATATATATATAGAAATTGATGCAGTTCTTATAGCGAGGGGTATGCTCCATCCACTCCTACTATAAAAAAGAACAGGCGGCACTCCAAGGTCTTGGTGAAAGAAAAAAGTGTATTGAAAAATCAATGATATAAGTGGCACATAACGCCAACGTTTCAGCGCCGCGCAGGGCGCTTTTGTCAAGGCTGTGTGCAAAGACTGCAGTCTTTGCACACAGCCTTGACAAAAGCGCCCTGCGCGGCGCTGAAACGTTGGCGTTATGTGCCACTTATATCATTGATTTTTCAATACACTTTTTTCTTTCACCAAGACCTTGGAGTGCCGCCTGTTCTTTTTTTATAGTAGGAGTGGATGGAGCATACCCCTCGCTATAAGAACGGCATCAATTTCTATTGGACTTTAGGATGACACCAAGGCAGCTGTTAATTTAAGTGAGTGCCGACCTCACCAGTTTTATATATATATATATATATATATATATATACACGTGCAGAGTGAATATATATATATATAGCATATCTATTTTATATTATATATTTATGCTGGAGTACATGCAACATGACAACAAACATTTTGCTGACAATATAATGTCTACATAGTTTATATGATACTTTTTAACCATTTTAATCTCATTGATATTGTGGTATCAGCATAATGCTGCCGATAGTAACATTGTAAACAATGTCACCTTTGACATAATTAATGCATCCTGCCCTGCTGTATGTTCCTTATTGGAAATCACCTATCAAAATGAAAAAGTCCTTTGTCAACTTAATTAATTGCATCCCAATATATATTGTCTCCAAGAAAAACCCATTGGCGATCAGGGGACAAGGCTGACCTTTGGGCTGCAAGTCCAACATATAGCCAGATTCTGTTACTATTTTACATCAAGTCTTATATAGGGCAGAATTCTCATTCTACATGGTGAAATCCTTCACTCTTGCTATACTTTATTTTGTATATATGCCCCCAATTCAGATTCACAGGGCTTTTTTCAATTCACTTTTGCTATACTTTACTTCACTCTTGCTAAACTTTATTTTGTATATATGTCCCTAATTCAGAGTCACAGGGCTTTTTTCACTTGTTGACTCATTTTGTTGGATGATGAATTTAAAACAGTCCTTGCCCCTTCATAGATTAATCACCTCCAGCCCCAGACCTTCTTATTTTTCTTTTTGGAATCATATTCCGGGCAGTACGGATGGTGTAATGGTTAGCATTACTGCCTCACAGCACTGAGGTTATGGGTTCGATTCCTACCATGGCCCTAACTGTGTGGAGTTTGTATATTCTCCCCGTACTTGCGTGGGTTTCCTCCGGGTTCTCCGGTTTCCTCCCACAATCCAAAAATATACTGTTAGGTTAATTGTCTTCCAACAAAAATTAACCCTAGTGTGAATGTGTCTGTGTGTACATGTGATAGGGAATATAGAGTGTAAGCTCCACTGGGGCAGGGACTGATGTGATTGGCCAAATATTCTCTGTAAAGCGCTGCGGAATATGTGTGCGCTATATAAATAACTGGTAATAAATAAATAATAAATAAATATTCCTGCTATCACGATTGACCTTCATTAGAGTGACCACTTGCTGCTCCTGAACCCTTCCAACAGGTCGTACACCATTCAGCGGTACACACAGCCTTGTCACACATCAATTAAATTCTAGTTTTTGGATGTTTTAACTGCAAGACTTTTTCCGTAACCCTGACATTTCCTACTTCTCACCTACTGTATATGGATTGATTATGGTGCTTTCCAATTGTCCACTTGGAGGACTTTAGGGCACTTTTTGGATGACTACAGCAAGCACTGGGGTGACTTGATAATTTGCAACATATAGTATATCCACTTGCACTCCTACAAACAGCTTTGACAATGAGTGCCATACAGTTGCCTAAGCCTGTTGAGGACCCAATATTGCTTGACTAATATAGACCCATAACATTGTTGAATATTGATTTCAAAATTCTCTAAACATTTTTGGTCCATAGATTGCAAAATACAGGCCTGTTGAACAACCTTCAGTTGGGATTTGTCACAGTGCATCAATCAGGGACATTTGAATGGTGCCAGCGGCAGAGGAATTCCTCTACTCAAGAGTATGTTTTGATACACATACAGCTTTGCTGCATTATTTGCTGTTGTGGAGTGACAAGAGTTTGTCCCTGAGTTTATTCTTCTTGTCTGCTTCTTCTACACCAATCTCACTGCATCGCTGCTATTGAATTTTCTCAGGGTTAATAAAATTGTGTTGGGTAAAGGGGCTCACCAGGGGTGCCCCTCCTCCAATTGTTAACCTTGCCCTTGATCCTCTTTTGTCTATTTTGCATATTTTACTAAATAATGAATTTCAGGGGATCTGAATAGAAGGAAAAGAGGTAAATATTGTCAAATATTTGCTTCTTTACACAGTGTCTCCAGAGATGCTTTGCCTCTGATATTGGATAAAAAGTGGCATTAAAGCAACATCTCTGGCTGGTGGCTAATGTACAGTATACAAGTTAAACCGATCTATTCCCTCACAAGGATTTTCTCTAATTTCTTCTTATTTTCCCTGGCTTCTCATTTTGATCATTTGGGTATCATGCAAATTTAAATGCGTTAAATATAATTCAGACTATTAGGAATATCACTGAGAGGTTGGAATCACCATTGTATTTGGGGAGAGCAAACCTCATGTAGATGATAACTCCTCCTCCTCTTTAATATTTATTACAATCTCTGCTTGTTATTCTCCCATAAAAATACATGAAAGTCATTAATACCTAATTTCATCTGTTCATGTGGCAGGATAGGAGGGTGTGGGTATGTTTTAGTTAACTATTCTAACCAAAACCAAATGGATTAATTAATTTACTCAACATCATAATTATAATTAGGGATGTCTATTAAATTAGTTTTTTGGTTTTGCCAAAACCACCCTCGTGTGTTTTGGTTTTTGATAAGTATTTTCTTTAAAAAAATTGATAAAAACAGATAAAATAATATAATCTGGGCTTTGTGTTCCTACAGTATTATTAACCTAAATAACGTTACTTTCCAGTCATTTCCAGTCAATTTTGGCCACCTCACACCTCACAATATTGTTTTTTATCCAGTTTAGGCCAAAAGTTTGCACCAAGCTAGCTGGCTGACTAAACTAAGTGACAGCAGTGGGCGGCAAAAACATGTGGCAGTTTAAATTAAAACAGGGCACATCTAGGAAACAGAGGGCAAGATTTATTAAGCTCGGTGAAGTGATAAAGTGGAAGGTGATAAAGGACCAGCCAATCAGATCCTAACTACCATGTCACAGGCTGGGTTTTAAAAATGACAGTTAGGAGCTGACTGGCTGGTCCTTTATCACCTTCCAATTTATCACTTCACCAAGCTTAATAAATCTACCCCAGAGTGGCACTGCAGTGTCAGACAGGATGACAGTTTAACAAACTATACAGCCCCTTAAAAAGTAACAAAGAATGTTTTCATTAATCAAGAACTAGCTCAGAGACCCGAGGGAAGTAGAGGAAAATGGAGTTGGAGAATACAGTGCAAGTCAGGTAAAAGAATGATCAATTGATTGATAATTCTAAAAAAAAACACAAAAATTGTGATGTGGACTTTATTGATCTTCTGTTTTGCAGCAATGTGTAATGGGCATTATGGTATGTGGAATAATGTGCAATAAGCATTACGGTGTGTGGATGTGGAATAATGTGTAATGGGCATTGTGGTGTGTGGAATACTGTGTAATGGGCACTACGGTATGTAGAACATTGTGTAATGGGCATTATGGTGTGTGGCATAATGTGTAGTGGACATTACGATGTGTGGCATAATGTGTAATGGGCATTATGGTTTGTGGAATAATGGGGGTAATTCCAAGTTGATAGCAGCAGGAAATTTTTTAGCAGTTGGGCAAAACCATGTGCACAGCAGGGGGGGGGGGGGGCAGATATAACATTTGCAGAGAGAGTTAGATTTAGGTGAGTTATTTTGTTTCTGTGCAGGGTAAATACTGGCTGCTTTATTTTTACACTGCAATTTAGATTGCAGATTGAACTCACCACACTCATATCTATCTCTCTCTGCACATGTTATATCTGCCTCCGCTGCAGTGCACACGGTTTTGCCCAACTGCTAAAAAATTTCCTGCTGCGATCAACTTGGAATTACCCCCCATGTGTAATAACCATTACGGTGTGTGGCATATTGTGGAAGGGGCATTAAGGTGTGTGGCATCAAATGTAAGGGGCATGAATCAGGATTTTTTTTTCCGTGGTGGCCAATGTTTGGGCATGCAAGTTGCAAAACTGGGGTATAAAGTATTATTTTCCTGCAAGACCATGCCCCTTTCATCCAGTTCCACGCCATTGCATCAAGTCCATACCCTATTTTGGAACTGTGCCACTGGTAAACCCACCTCCTTAACTTATTAATTTCTATTTCAGATGTAAGAAATTTGCAAAGCTGTTCTGCAGAATATTAACTTGATTTAGCTGCAGAAGCTTGCACATTTTTTTTTAGTGTAAACTGGCTTTAAGAATTATGGGCCTAATTCAGTATGGATCGCAAAAGCAAAATCTTTCTCTAATGGGCAAAACCATGTTTCACTGTAGGGCAGGTATCAAATAACATCTACAGGTAGAGTTAGGTTTGGGTGGGTTATTTTATTTCTGTGCAGGGTAAATACTGGCTGCTTAATTTCTACACTGTAATTTATATTTCAGGTTGAACACGCCCCACCCAAATCTAACTCTCTGCACATGTTATATCTGCCCCCCCCCCCCCCCTGCAGTGCACATGGTTTTGCCCATTAGAGGAAAATGGTGTTTTGCGATCAGAACGGATCGCTGCTGTGCATTTTCGAACAGCGGCCGATCAGGTTTTAACTGCGCATGCGTATGCACCACAATGCGCACTCGCGTCGGACAGCAACAAAGAGCATTGCTGGTCAGCGACGGGATGGTGCAACAAATCAGTTTGCATGTGCGTTCGCAAGGTGATTGACAGAAGGAAGCCATTTGTGGGTGGTAACTGACCATTTACGGGCAGTGGCAGGAAAAATGCAGGCGTGCCCAAGCGCTTTTAGGAGGGTGTCTGACATCAACTCCGGCCAGAGGCGGATTAAGACTTCGGAGGGCCCGGGGTACTTAAGACAGGGGGGCCCTCTCAGGTCTAAAATTAAAACCATAAAAATAATAATAATAATACATGCATATATATGACCCAGAGCCTTAACTCAAATTTAATTCTTAACAGCAAAGAAAAAATTCAATGCAGCCTGTCTTACTTGTCTTGCTGCTGATAAAGACAGGCTGCGAGAGACACAGTACAGGAGCAGAGGGAGAGATCCTCTGCTCTCCTCGGAGCACATCTTCCCTGCTCCACGAGTCCACATGCTGCTCCGTTTCCACTTCAGCCTGCGCTCCAGCCAGTAAATGAGACGCAGGCTGCAGCTGTACAGCCCATTGGTTAGCTGAGCCGTCACCTAGCAACTAGTGATGAGCGGGTTCGGTTTCTCGGAAACCAAACCCCCCCAAACTTCACGCTTTTTACACGGGTCCGAGGCAGACTCGGATCTTCCCGCCTTGCTCGGTTAACCCGAGCGCGCCCGAACGTCATCATCCCGCTGTCGGATTCTCGCGAGGCTCGGATTCTATCGCGAGACTCGGATTCTATATAAGGAGCCGCGCGTCGCCGCCATTTTCACACGTGCATTGAGATTGATAGGGAGAGGACGTGGCTGGCGTCCTCTCCGCTTAGAATAGAAATAGATAGTGAGAGTGAGACACTTGATTTACTGGAGCTTAGGAGTACTCAGAGAGTGCAGAGTTTACTAGTGACTGACCAGTGACCACCAGTGCAGTTTTATTATTATTTAATATAATCCGTTCTCTGCCTGAAAAAAAACGATACACAGTCACACAGTATACCATATCTGTGCTCAGCCTCAGTGTGCTGCATCATCTATGTATATCTGACTGTGCTGAGTGCTCACTGCTCACACAGCTTAATTGTGGGGGAGACTGGGGAGCAGTTATAGCAGGAGTACATATATTTAACAGTGCACACTTTTGCTGCCAGAGTGCCACTGCCAGTGTGACTGACCAGTGACCAGTGACCACCAGTATATTGTGATTGTCTGCCTGAAAAAGTTAAACACTCGTCGTGTGGTGTTTTTATTCTATAAACGCATTCTGCTGACAGTGTCCAGCAGGTCCGTCATTATATAATATATACCTGTCCTGCAGTAGTGATATATATATATTTTTTATATCATTATCATCCAGTCTATATTAGCAGCAGACGCAGTACGGTAGTCCACGGCTGTAGCTACCTCTGTGTCGGCAGTCGCTCGTCCATCCATAATTGTATACCACCTACCTGTGGTGTTTTTTTTTTCTATCTTCTTGATACTAGTAGCTTACTTTAGGAGTCTGCAGTGCTGACAGTGTCCAGCAGGTCCGTCATTATATAATATATACCTATCCGGCTGCAGTAGTGATATATATATATATTTTTTATATCATTATCATCCAGTCTATATTAGCAGCAGACGCAGTACGGTAGTCCACGGCTGTAGCTACCTCTGTGTCGGCAGTCGCTCGTCCATCCATAATTGTATACCACCTACCTGTAGTGTTTTTTTTTTCTATCTTCTTGATACTAGTAGCTTACTTTAGGAGTCTGCAGTGCTGACAGTGTCCAGCAGGTCCGTCATTATATAATATATACCTGTCCGGCTGCAGTAGTGATATATATATATTTTTTATATCATTATCATCCAGTCTATATTAGCAGCAGACGCAGTACGGTAGTCCACGGCTGTAGCTACCTCTGTGTCGGCAGTCGCTCGTCCATCCATAAGTATACTAGTATCCATCCATCTCCATTGTTTACCTGAGGTGCCTTTTAGTTGTGCCTATTAAAATATGGAGAACAAAAATGTTGAGGTTCCAAAAATAGGGAAAGATCAAGATCGACTTCCACCTCGTGCTGAAGCTGCTGCCACCAGTCATGGCCGAGACGATGAAATGCCAGCAACGTCGTCTGCCAAGGCCGATGCCCAATGTCATAGTACAGAGCATGTAAAATCCAAAACACCAAATATCAGTAAAAAAAGGACTCAAAAATCTAAAATAAAATTGTCGTCGGAGAAGCGTAAACTTGCCAATATGCCATTTACCACATGGAGTGGCAAGGAACGGCTGAGGCCCTGGCCTATGTTCATGGCTAGTGGTTCAGCTTCACATGAGGATGGAAGCACTCAGCCTCTCGCTAGAAAAATGAAAAGACTCAAGCTGGCAAAAGCACAGCAAAGAACTGTGCGTTCTTCGAAATCACAAATCCACAAGGAGAGTCCAATTGTGTCGTTTGCGATGCCTGACCTTCCCAACACTGGACGTGAAGAGCATGCGCCTTCCACCATTTGCACGCCCCAAGTGCTGGAAGGAGCACCAGCAGTCCAGTTCCTGATAGTCAGATTGAAGATGTCAGTGTTGAAGTACACCAGGATGAGGAGGATATGGGTGTTGCTGGCGCTGGGGAGGAAATTGACCAGGAGGATTCTGATGGTGAGGTGGTTTGTTTAAGTCAGGCACCCGGGGAGACACCTGTTGTCCGTGGGAGGAATAGGGCCATTGACATGCCTGGTGAAAATACCAAAAAAATCAGCTCTTCGGTGTGGAAGTATTTCAACAGAAATGCGGACAACATTTGTCAAGCCGTGTGTTGCCTTTGTCAAGCTGTAATAAGTAGGGGTAAGGACGTTAACCACCTCGGAACATCCTCCCTTATACGTCACCTGCAGAGCATTCATCATAAGTCAGTGACAAGTTCAAAAACTTTGGGCGACAGCGGAAGCAGTCCACTGACCAGTAAATCCCTTCCTCTTGTAACCAAGCTCACGCAAACCACCCCACCAACTCCCTCAGTGTCAATTTCCTCCTTCCCCAGGAATGCCAATAGTCCTGCAGGCCATGTCACTGGCAATTCTGACGAGTCCTCTCCTGCCTGGGATTCCTCCGATGCATCCTTGCGTGTAACGCCTACTGCTGCTGGCGCTGCTGTTGTTGCTGCTGGTAGTCGATG
Organism: Pseudophryne corroboree; assembly: GCF_028390025.1. NCBI lineage: Eukaryota > Metazoa > Chordata > Amphibia > Anura > Myobatrachidae > Pseudophryne > Pseudophryne corroboree. The sequence goes on along the minus strand of NC_086449.1, from coordinate 321,319,507 downwards.
GTCATCCCAGAGGGGAAGTCGTACTCGTAAGACCACTTTTACTACTTCCACCAAGCAATTGACTGTCCAACAGTCCTTTGCGAGGAAGATGAAATATCACAGCAGTCATCCTGCTGCAAAGCGGATAACTGAGGCCTTGGCATCCTGGGCGGTGAGAAACGTGGTTCCGGTATCCATCATTACTGCAGAGCCAACTAGAGACTTGTTGGAGGTACTGTGTCCCCGGTACCAAATACCATCTAGGTTCCATTTCTCTAGGCAGGCGATACCGAAAATGTACACAGACCTCAGAAAAAGACTCACCAGTGTCCTAAAAAATGCAGTTGTACCCAATGTCCACTTAACCACGGACATGTGGACAAGTGGAGCAGGGCAGGCTCAGGACTATATGACTGTGACAGCCCACTGGGTAGATGTATGGACTCCCGCCGCAAGAACAGCAGCAGCGGCACCAGTAGCAGCATCTCGCAAACGCCAACTCTTTCCTAGGCAGGCTACGCTTTGTATCACCGCTTTCCAGAATACGCACACAGCTAGAAACCTCTTACGGCAACTGAGGAAGATCATCGCAGAATGGCTTACCCCAATTGGACTCTCCTGTGGATTTGTGGCATCGGACAACGCCAGCAATATTGTGTGTGCATTAAATCTGGGCAAATTCCAGCACGTCCCATGTTTTGCACATACCTTGAATTTGGTGGTGCAGAATTATTTAAAAAACGAGAGGGGCGTGCAAGAGATGCTGTCGGTGGCCAGAAGAATTGCGGGACACTTTCGGCGTACAGGCACCACGTACAGAAGACTGGAGCACCACCAAAAATGCCTGAACCTGCCCTGCCATCATCTGAAGCAAGAAGTGGTAACGAGGTGGAATTCAACCCTCTATATGCTTCAGAGGTTGGAGGAGCAGCAAAAGGCCATTCAAGCCTATACAACTGAGCACGATATAGGAGGTGGAATGCACCTGTCTCAAGCGCAGTGGAGAATGATTTCAACGTTGTGCAAGGTTCTGCAACCTTTTGAACTTGCCACACGTGAAGTCAGTTCAGACACTGCCACCTTGAGTCAGGTCATTCCCCTCATCAGGCTTTTGCAGAAGAAGCTGGAGACATTGAAGGAGGAGCTAACACAGAGCGATTCCGCTAGGCATGTGGGACTTGTGGATGGAGCCCTTAATTCGCTTAACAAGGATTCACGGGTGGTCAATCTGTTGAAATCAGAGCACTACATTTTGGCCACCGTGCTCGATCCTAGATTTAAAACCTACCTTGGATCTCTCTTTCCGGCAGACACAAGTCTGCTGGGGTTCAAAGAACTGCTGGTGACAAAATTGTCAAGTCAAGCGGAACGCGACCTGTCAACATCTCCTCCTTCACATTCTCCCGCAACTGGGGGTGCGAGGAAAAGGCTCAGAATTCCGAGCCCACCCGCTGGCGGTGATGCAGGGCAGTCTGGAGCGACTGCTGATGCTGACATCTGGTCCGGACTGAAGGACCTGACAACAATTACGGACATGTCGTCTACTGTCACTGCATATGATTCTCTCCCCATTGAAAGAATGGTGGAGGATTATATGAGTGACCGCATCCAAGTAGGCACGTCAGACAGTCCGTACTTATACTGGCAGGAAAAAGAGCTAATTTGGAGGCCCTTGCACAAACTGGCTTTATTCTACCTAAGTTGCCCTCCCACAAGTGTGTACTCCGAAAGAGTGTTTAGTGCCGCCGCTCACCTTGTCAGCAATCGGCGTACGAGGTTACATCCAGAAAATGTGGAGAAGATGATGTTCATTAAAATGAATTATAATCAATTCCTCCGTGGAGACATTGACCAGCAGCAATTGCCTCCACAAAGTACACAGGGAGCTGAGATGGTGGATTCCAGTGGGGACGAATTGATAATCTGTGAGGAGGGGGATGTACACGGTGATATATCGGAGGATGATGATGAGGTGGACATCTTGCCTCTGTAGAGCCAGTTTGTGCAAGGAGAGATTAATTGCTTCTTTTTTGGTGGGGGTCCAAACCAACCCGTCATTTCAGTCACAGTCGTGTGGCAGACCCTGTCACTGAAATGATGGGTTGGTTAAAGTGTGCATGTCCTGTTTATACAACATAAGGGTGGGTGGGAGGGCCCAAGGACAATTCCATCTTGCACCTCTTTTTTCTTTAATTTTTCTTTGCGTCATGTGCTGTTTGGGGAGTAGTTTTTGGAAGGGCCATCCTGCGTGACACTGCAGTGCCACTCCTAGATGGGCCAGGTGTTTGTGTCGGCCACTTGGGTCGCTTATCTTAGTCACACAGCTACCTCATTGCGCCTCTTTTTTTCTTTGCGTCATGTGCTGTTTGGGGGGTGTTTTTTGGAAGGGCCATCCTGCGTGACACTGCAGTGCCACTCCTAGATGGGCCAGGTGTTTGTGTCGGCCACTTGGGTCGCTTATCTTAGTCACACAGCTACCTCATTGCGCCTCTTTTTTTCTTTGCGTCATGTGCTGTTTGGGGGGTGTTTTTTGGAAGGGCCATCCTGCGTGACACTGCAGTGCCACTCCTAGATGGGCCAGGTGTTTGTGTCGGCCACTTGGGTCGCTTATCTTAGTCACACAGCTACCTCATTGCACCTCTTTTTTTCTTTGCGTCATGTGCTGTTTGGGGGGTGTTTTTTGGAAGGGCCATCCTGCGTGACACTGCAGTGCCACTCCTAGATGGGCCAGGTGTTTGTGTCGGCCACTAGGGTCGCTTATCTTAGTCACACAGCTACCTCATTGCGCCTCTTTTTTTTCTTCTTTGCGTCATGTGCTGTTTGGGGAGTAGTTTTTTGAAGGGCCATCCTGCGTGACACTGCAGTGCCACTCCTAGATGGGCCAGGTGTTTGTGTCGGCCACTTGGGTCGCTGAGCTTAGTCATCCAGCGACCTCGGTGCAAATTTTAGGACTAAAAATAATATTATGAGGTGCGTGGTGTTCAGAATAGACTGAAAATGAGTGGAAATTATGCTTATTGAGGTTAATAATACTTTGGGATCAAAATTACCCCCAAATTCTATGATTTAAGCTGATTTTTAGGGTTTTTTGAAAAAAACACCCGAATCCAAAACACACCCGAATCCGACAAAAAAAATTCGGTGAGGTTTTGCCAAAACGCGTTCGAACCCAAAACACGGCCGCGGAACCGAACCCAAAACCAAAACACAAAACCCGAAAAATTTCCGGTGCTCACCCAGCAAAGGTCTGCGGCGCCGGCAGCAGTGACGGCAATCAGTGCCTGCAGGGAATCTCATAGCTGCGGATCGGATCTATAACAGAGATCCGATCTGTGGCTGGTGGCAGGGGGGCCCTCTCAGACTGAGGGGCCCAGGGGTACTTACCCCCGGAGTCCCACCCTTAATCCGGCTCTGACTCCGGCCCCGATCAGCCTGATGTGATCCCACTGTAGGCGTAAGTCCTGTGCTGCGCAGAGACTGCACAAAGTGGATTTTAGCAACTTACACACTTGCAAATATACACTTCCCCTAGGAGGCGACGACTATCTGAACACAGTACAGCAAAATTAGCAGCCCAGCGATCAGATCTGAATCACCCCCATGGTTTTGCCCATCAGAGAAAGATTTTGCTTTTGCGATCCATGCTGAATTAGGCCCTATATGGGGAAAAACCCATCCTGTCTTTCTTGTTACACCCGGAAATCAGAGTTTCACCAAATTCTGCTCATTTCTTTATAAACTGTAGTTTAATATATATTTTTTTTCTTCAAAATTTAAATCCTCCTATTTCATTTAACCCCCCCCCCCCACACACACTTTGGTAGGGGTAGTAGTACTGTAGGCACAAGCACCAATGTTACCTTGCCTATGGACATTCAAATGTAAAAATTATTTTTCTTTAATTATAAAATAATAATAATAATAATAATAATAATAACAACAACAAGTTTTTGCTGTAATTAAATTTAAATGTATTCTCAATTATTAGCAAATAATTATCCAATTAGCAGCAGCCAATGTTTCCTGTGTTAAGTCCATTTCTTTTTTGTTAGTTTCTAAAAAGCAAATACAAAAAAGCTGTTTAATTATACTTAAGACACATACTAAATTTGCATTGTAGGTGTGTCTGTGTTTAACAACCATAATAAAAACACAATCAGAAAAATAAATAGTAGATTAAAAGCAATTGAGAAAACGAGTTTATTTATTATGGGTTTAAAGATACAGCTTTGATACCTATTTGTAGACTAAACACACAAAAGCCTCATATACTGGCATTTTATGATTCACAAGCAGACTATATTTCTCTTGGGAAATCATGTTTCATTGTCTTTTAATGTTATTGATTTGCTCAGGAAATATGTAGTGACCCATGCCATAGTCAACAGTCTCTTGTTTGTTGTTGGTTTTGGCAAGTTGTCCTATCTGCTTCTCCATCTGTTTTCAGAAATATACTGTATAAACTGTTCTCTGCTCTTTGTGAAGGTTGTGAAGGGACATTTTGTACAAACAGAGCCAGGTTTCACTAATATTTCATTATTATGATTGTTCGTGTGGTGAAATATACAGTAAACATGGGTATTAAATATATTTATAGATCTGACCTTGGTGGTCATTCCGAGTTGTTCGCTCGTTGTCGTTTTTCACAAAGGAGCGATTAGGTGGAAAATGCGCATGCGCATGGTACGCAGCGCGCATGCGTTCAGTAATTTAACACAAAACTTTGGAGATTTGCACAAGCTCCAGCAACGTTTTTTCATTGCTCGAGTGATCGTAGTATGATTGACAGGAAGTGGGTGTTTCTGGGCGGAAACTGGCCGTTTTCAGGGAGTGTGCTAAAAAACGCAGGCGTGCCAGGTAAAAAAGCAGGAGTGGCCGGAGAAACAGGGGAGTGGCTGGCCGAACGCAGGGCGTGTTTGTGACGTCAAACCAGGAACTAAACGGACTGAGGTGATCGCAATCTACGAGTAGGTCTGGAGCTACTCAGAAACGGCAAGGAATTATTTAGTAGCAGTTCTGCTAATCTTTCGTTCACTATTCTGCTAAGCTAAGATACACTTCCAGGGGGCGGCGGCCTAGCGTGTGCAATGCTAAACGCAGCTAGCGAGCGAACAACTCGGAATGACCACCCTTGTACTTAACCGATTATGCAACATTTAGTCCTGTTTTTCCCCTTAAGGCTGCAAGGGGTACTATAAATGCCAGCATTGCTGCAGCTCAAAAATCACTAGAGTGAATCACTAAGCTCTTAAATTATTCAAAACTTGAAGAGAATATGGAACACGTATCCTCTGTCACATAAGAACATTTAACCTCAAAAAAATGTGTATGCGGTGTTCAGCATAATTACTTTCATGTGACAAAGGATGAGCTTACGTCATTCACTTTAATGTGTCAGCATGGAGGATGATAAATGATATTGTAAGGGACCCCAGTAGGTATCCTAGAGTCTTACTATGGTCAGAGCCAATTACTGCATTACCCTAATTTGTACTAAACTAGCATCAAGACTGAGATTGTGCAGATCCCCAAGACCTGATGTAATAAGGGCAGAGACTAATATAATACTCACATTGAATATTCTATCATCTGCCCATTATATCATACATGTGTCTTTATTATCACCACCCTTGGAAAATACATGGAAAGGCCACAGGTCCCTGAACATTCTATCACAATTCTGCAGGCTCCAGCGACACAAATTACCACTCAGTTAGTTGGTCTCCTCCTGATTCCAGCAATAAATAATAGTTGTAGCTTAACCTTAGCAATTTAATAGCTTCCTCAGAGACTGGGTTCTGGAGGGGTGGTCTTCAGTTTGCCGGCTGACGGGATCCCGGCGCACAGTATACTGGCACCGGAATCCCGACAGCCAGCATACCGACACCTTTTCTCCCTCTTGGGGGTCCAAGATACCCCTGGAGGAGAATAGATAGCGTGGTGCGTGTAGCTCATTTGCGCACACCCAGCTGTCGGTATGTCAGCGGTCGGGATTCCGGCGCAGGTATTCTGGCCGCCAGGAGCCCGGCCGCCGACATACGCTACTACACCCTTCTGGAGCATATATGATATAAACTAATAAAGGAACACTTTATTTGCAAAATAAATGATAAAACTTATCTACTGAAATTCTATAAATAAAAAGGATTACAGATTATATAGACAAGCATGTGCAATTTCAAAATAAAAAGGAAAACTTACACAGAATTACTTGTTTTTTAGGGCAGGATGCACGGCATGAAACTGCAGGTCCAGACTTCAACTTAAAATTGATCCCCCAAGTCTGACATACAGTAGAACAAAAGGCTGCCATACTTTTTATCAGCTCCCCCCACTTCATAGTGATGTCATGGCCTAGTCCCTTATGACTGGCTTGCTTATCAATTAACCCAGGGAACATGTAATTTACACCCATGTAACTTTTAACCTAAGTACAAATAACTGCAATACTGTCCCCTGTGTAATATACTCATGAAATACGGTATGTTCATATTAACCGGGATCGGACAGATTGAAGTGATCGCAGCAGCTGAGTAAGTTCTGGGCAACTCAGAAACTGCACAAAACTTTTTTGTATTGCTCGGCTGCACATGCAATCGCACACTTGTAAAGCAAAAATACACTCCCCTACGGACGGCGACTATTTGCTTGCAGCAGTGCAAAAAACCCCTAGCGAGCGATCAGGTCTGAATTAGGCCCTCTGCACATGTTATATCTGCCCCACCTGCACTGCATTCAGACCTGATTGATCGCTGGGGTTTTTTTGAACTGCTGCAAGCAGATAGTCGCCGTCCATAGGGGAGTGTATTTTTGCTTTACAAGTGTGCGATCGCATGTGCAGCCGAGCGCTACAAAAAAGTTATGTGCAGTTTCTGAGTTGCCCAGAACTTACTCAGCCGCTGCGATCACTTCAGCCTGTCTGGTCAAGGAATTGACGTCAGACACCCGCCCTGCAAACGCTTGGACATGCCTGCGTTTTTCCAACCACTCCCAGAAAATGGTCAGTTGACACCCACAAACGCCTTCTTCCTGTCAATCTCCTTGCGATTACCCGTGCGAATGGATTCTTTGTACAATCCATTGCACAGCAACGATCTGCTTTGTACCCGTGCGACGTGCCTGCGCATTGCGGTGCATACGCATGCGCCGTTCTGATCTGTGAATTCTTCTGCGTTAGGCTATTAGTACATACTGCTGATACATAAATACAGGTAATTTCTAGTTATTTCCCTGAATGGAAAAATCACTGTCAACTTAAACATAGAAACATAGAATTTGATGGAAGATAAGAAACACTTGGCCCATCTAAAGATGTTTCCTCACAGATCTTACTTCAACGCGCCACACAGCCGGAGATGCCTGGCGTAAGTAAGCTGACAGGTCCTGTGCAAATCTTATAGTGTCCGGTGTCTGTTTTGATGCACAAGCATGCTGATTAAAATGAAATGTGGCATGCCTTCAGTATATTCTATTTGCAATTGCACCTGTATCTGCATATGAAATGCTCTTCTAGGAAAACACTAGAAAAAAAACTAGGAAACCACTGTAACGTAGCATTTCGTATACAGATACAGCCATGGTCGCACACAGAATATAGGCATGCCACATATCATTTTAATCAGCAAAAGCTGCCTGTGCATCCTATTTGTATCCATAGAAGGGCTGTTTAACGTGAAAGGAGGCTAGATGTAAGTGACACATCTGTAGTCAACCCTAAACTCATGTACACACACTACGGTTAATTTTTGTCAGAAGCAAATTTACCCACCAGTATATTTTTGGATTGTAGGAGGAATTCAGAGTACTCGTAGTAAACCTACGCAAGCATGGGTAGAAAATACAAACTCCACACAGTTAGGATCATGGTGGGAATTAAAACAATTACCTCAGTGCTGTGAGGCAGTAATACTAATCATTACACCACCCATAAAATATGGAACGTTTCACAAATATGCGTGTGAATCCTTGCGCAGGAGCCATGCTAATCTTCTCTGTATTATTCCAATTTTAGTAAATATGCTGCCAAAAGCTAAATTTATCAGCCTAAAACTAGCAACAGTTTTTTGCACATACCCACTGTATTGTGAGAATGAAGAATTAAAAATAAATAGCCCTCTCCATAGTGCAGTGTTTTTCAACCACTGTGCCATGGCACACTAGTGTGCCCTGAGCAGTCTCCAGGTGTGCCGCTATAGAAACACAGCCAGGCCCGTCAGAGTTTTGCCGCTACTGAGGCCCTGGAATGATTAATACTGGTGGGTTTAGTGGTTGCAGAGCCAGTTCTAATTTTGGGCCCGGGCAGTGATGGGCTCTTCTGGCTTTCTCAGATGTGGCTCAGGCGTTACATATGGAGATGCTGTAACATGATATCCTAGGACACGCAAGTGCACCATGAATCACTATTATTTGAGTGTGCCTTGGCAATATTTAAATCTTGTTCAGTGTGCCACGAGATGTATAAGTTTAAAAATCTTTGCTATAGTGGGATGATACCTGAAGACATGGTTTGGCTTATGTTACAGGAGAATGAGTCACACTACCTTTCCTTATATATAATAACAACTTGTCTTAATCAGAAAATCGTTTTAGAAGTTTTTCATTGACTACTGTAAGATTCTATTAAACATCTTAAGGGGAGATGTGTGCTGAGAGTTCTATCACAGACCGCTCAGCACACATCTCTCCCCCTGCTCAGCACACAGCGCAATGTGTGCTGAGCGAGGGTGGGGGTGGGGGGGTGGGGGGCTTCTCACTTTGCCCAGCGGTGAAGTGAGTGATCTGACTAGATTGTGACTGCATGCAGGCATATCTAGAACCGGTGATAGCGACATGCGGGGCCACACATTGCTATCACTATGGGGCATACACACCAGTGACGTGCGGTGAGGTCATTGGCTGGGGAGGCACATATTTTATATATATATATATATATATATATATTATATAATATATATATATATATATGTATATGTGTGTGTATACACACATTATAGCACACAGAGTGAGCCGAAATTCAATTGTACAACACTGAATGATCCGAAATTCACCTTGTAGCACACTGAATGAGCCGACATTCACATTATAGCACACTGAATGATCCGAAATTCACATTGTAGCACACCGAATGAGCCGACATTCACATTATAGCACACTGAATGAGCCGACATTCACATTATAGCACACTGAATGAGCCAAAATTCACATTGTAGCACACTGAATGAGCCAAAATTCACATTGTAGCACACTGAATGAGCCGAAATTCACATTGTAGCACACTGAATGAGCCGAAATTCACATTGTAGCACACTGAATGAGCCGAAATTCACATTGTAGCACACTGAATGAGCCGAAATTCACATTCTAGCACACTGAATGAGCCGAAAGTCACATTGTAGCACACTGAATGAGCCGAAATACACCTTGTAGCACACTGAATGAGCCGACATTCACATTCTAGCACACTGAATGAGCCGAAATACACCTTGTAGCACACTGAATGAGCCGACATTCACATTCTAGCACACTGAATGAGCCGAAATACACCTTGTAGCACACTGAATGAGCCGACATTCACATTCTAGCACACTGAATGAGCCGAAATACACCTTGTAGCACACTGAATGAGCCGACATTCACATTCTAGCACACTGAATGAGCCGACATTCACATTCTAGCACACTGAATGAGCCGAAATTCACATTGTAGCACACTGAATGAGCCGAAATTCACATTGTAGCACACTGAGTGAGCCGAAATTCACATTGTAGCACACTGAGTGAGCTGACATTCACATTATTGCACACTGAATGAGCCGAAATTCACATTGTAGCACACTGAGTGTGCTGACATTCACATTATACCACACTTAATAAGCCGAAATTCACATTGTAGCACACTGACTGAGCCGAAATTCACATTGTAGCACACTGAGTGAGCCGAAATTCACATTGTAGCACACTGAGTGAGCTGACATTCACATTATACCACACTTAATAAGCCGAAATTCACATTGTAGCACACTGACTGAGCCGAAATTCACATAGTTGCACACTGACTGAGCCGAAATTCACATTGTAGCACACTGACTGAGCCGAAACTCACATTGTAGCACACTGACTGAGCCGAAATTCACATTGTTGCACACTGACTGAGCCGAAATTCACATTGTAGCACACTGAATGAGCCGACATTCACATTCTAGCACACTTAATGAGCTGAAATTGTGACACCAGGGACAGCCAGAGTGACAACAAGGAGAGAGAGAGAGAGAGTAACGACAGGGAGAGAGAGTGACGACAGGGAGAGAGAGAGTTACGACAGTGACATCAGGGAGAGAGTAACGACAGGGAGAGAGAGTGACGAGAGTGACAGCAGGGAAAGAGTGACGAGAGTGACAGCAGGGACAGAGTGACGAGAGTGACAGCAGGGAGAGAGTGACAAGAGTCACAGCAGGGAGAGAGAGTGACAGTAGGGACAGAGACAGTAACGACAGGGAGAGAGGGTGACAGCAGTGGAACATTACCTGACTGTGGTCACCGGAGGCACCCATGGGCAGCGGCGGTGAGGTCCCGCTGACGGTGACTGACATTTGTTGCAGATGGCGGTGGGTGGCTGGCGGCGGTGAGCGGTGGGTGGCTGGAGGCGGTGAGCGGCTGGCGGCGGTGAGCAGCGGGTGGTGGGCGGCTGAAGGTGGTGATCGGTGGGCGGCTGTGAGCTAGTGTATATATATATATATATATATATATATATATAGATGTGTGAGTAGCCATGTGAATCATAGTACCATATCATCACAGTGGATCAGCAGCCAGCAGGACTCTCCTCACCTCAGGTGCTGCTGTCACTGTTCTGTATGGCTTCCTTCAGTTCGGGACGCATGGGTGCCGGGGTGGCGCTCCAGTGATGTCACACGTCCTGACATCACAGATCACACTATATATGTGGTGCAGGCAAGCCAAGGCTAGTGAGTCAGCCTTCCACTGTGCCGGCATGACGAGCGCACAGTGCCGCGGGAGCGGCTTAAAAGGGGGTGGGTGGTCGCGGCCGCACGGGTGGGGGGGGGGGTTTGGTGGTCGCAGCCGGGGGTCTCTGATGTACTGAGCGTCTCTCCCAACAGCTGCCGCTGGCCACAGCGCACTCAATTAACTGATTACACAGTGAGGTGAGGTGACACTGTTCGGCCTGACCGCCACTATGCCCGCACCGCCTCCGCATATGCCCGCCCCGCAACCACCCTGTGATGATTGACAGCGGCTCCAGTGACGGAGCCGCTTGCCAATCACATCTCTCCTCACTGACAGGGGCGTGCTTTCATGGGTGAAAGCACGCCCCTGTATCACAGCGGCACTTCTAATGGTGCCGCTTCTTCATTGATTTCATACGAGCTTCTTCAGCCCGCAGCATGGCCCCGCCCCCCGCTTTGTCCCCTGTGCCATTGACTGCTGGAGGCACCACTATCGGTGCCTCCCAAAGTCAATGTACAAGCCAAATTGCTTTAAATACTATGAAGCAGATACTTATGACACAGAATGTGTCATAAGTATCTTCTTTATATTATTTTAATCATTAACGGAATCACTAATGGCAGGGGAGGCACTGCCTCCCCTGCCTCCCCTGACTGCACGTCCCTGATACACACGGAGCGATGGGTGCTTCATTTCTAAGCAATCTGGTCAGATTGCTTAGAAATTAAGCAAAAATCGCTATGTGTGTACCCCCCTTTAGTTAAAAAATATAACTGTTAGCAAAGGCTTAGATTGCTGAATTGATAAAAATCCAGTGGTGCAAGTATGCAGGTACGATCGGGTACGGAGTACCCTTAAGAGTTTGGCAGCAGGTACGCAGTACCAACCACTGCACACTTTGAACCTGTGACTGCCATTACCGACTGCAGTTATAATGCGCTGCCGAGCAACAAGACCATGGTGTTCCGCAGCATGATGGTGCCTTCCACTTTGTCATGGCTACAGGGAGAGCGACGGTGACGTCATGAGATCACATCACACTTCCTCTCCTAACGGCTGCTGCTGGCATGAAGAGTGGAGGCTGGGGACTGGGCTGGGTGCCTTTTCCCGCAGTGTCCAGCTGTTTCCCTTCACTTGGCTCAAGTGACGCATCAGAACTGAGCGGCTTTGGTTCTTCACAGGCTGGGCTGCTGGACATGTCTCTGGCTTCACTATGTGGGGTCAATCATTTTTTTATATAATGTGGACACTACTATATATGTCTATTATTATAGGGGCATTACTATATATTTCTATTATTATGGGGAAATTACTATATATTTCTATTATTATAGGGGCATTACTATATATTTCTACTATTATGGGGGGATTACTATATATTTCTATTATTATGAGGCATTACTATATATTTCTATTATTATGGGGGCATTACTATATATTTCGATTGTATTGTGGACACTACTATATATTTCTATTATAATGGGGCATTACTATATATTTCTATTGTAATCTGGACACTATTATATATGTCTATTATTATGGGGCATTACTATATATTTCTATTATTATGGGACATTACTAAATATTTCTATTACTATAGGGACATTTCTATATATTTCTATTATTATGGGACACTATGATATATTTCTATTATTATAGGGGTGTTACTATACATTTCTATTATTATGGGACACTACTATATATTTCTATTATTATGGGGCATTACTATATATTTCTATTGTAATGTGGGACACTACTATATATGTCTATTATTATGGGGGCATTACTATATATTTCTATTGTAATGTGGGACACTACTATATATGTCTATTATTGGGGGCATTACTATATATTTCTATTGTAATGTGAGACACTACTATATATGTCTGTTATTGGGGGCATTACTATATATTTCTATTGTAATGTGGGACACTACTATATATTTCTATTATTATGGGGGATTACTATATATTTCTGTTGTAATGTGGACACTACTATATATTTCTATTATTATGGGGCATTACTATACATTTCTATTGTAATGTGCACACTACTATATATTTCTATTATTATGGGGCATCACTATATATTTCTATTGTAATGCGAAACACTACTATACATATCTGTTATTGGGGGCATTACTATATATTTCTGTTATAATGTGGGACACTACTATATATTTCTATTATTATGGGGGATTACTATATATTTCTATTGTAATGTGGACACTACTATATATTTCAATTATTATAGGGCATTACTATATATTTCTATTGTAATGTGGACACTACCATATATTTCTATTATTATGGGGCATTACTATATATTTCTATTATAATGTGGACACTACTATATATGTCTATTATTATGGGGCATTACTATATATTTTTATAGTAATGTGGACACTACTATATATTTTTATTATTATGGGGCATTACTATATATTTCTATTGTAATGTGGGACACTACTATATATGTCTATTATTGGGGCATTACTATATATTTCTATTGTAATGTGGGACACTACTATATATGTTTATTATTGGGGGCATTACTATATATTTCTATTGTAATGTGGGACACTACTATATATTTCTATTATTATGGGAGATTACTATATATTTCTATTGTAATGTGGACACTACTATATATTTCTATCATTATGGGGCATTACTATATATTTCTATTGTAATGTGGGACACTACTATATATGTCTGTTATTATGGGGCATTACTATATATATATATATATATATATATATATATATATATATATTTATATTTCTATTATAATGTGGGACACTACCATATATATCTATTATTATAGGGGCATTACTATATATTTCTATTGTAATGTGGACACTACTATATATTTCTATTATTATGGGGCATTACTATATATTTATATTGTAATGTGTGACACTACCAAGGGCATAGCTACCATAGGTGCAGGGAGTGCAGCTGCTATGGGGCCCAGAGCTGAAAGGGGCCCACCTTTCCTGTCAAAGATACATGTGTTATATAATTTTTAGAGATGTACATGGAGTCTGTTTTGGTTTTGGTTCTAATTCAATTGTCGTGTTTTGGTTTTGCAAATCCACCCTCAAGTGTTTTGATTTGGAATTCAGATTTAAAATCCAAATTTGGGGTTTTGGATTTCTTTAAAATGGATAAAAACAGCTAAAAATCATATAATGTTTGCATTCCAAAACCCAAAATTCAGATTTCAAATTTGATTTCTGAACTGTAGGAAGATACGAACCAGGACTCTGTTCAGATCGGATTTCCTCAGGAGATCCAAACCAGGTTTTTAATCCACAGAATTTGGGCGGGTTCAGATTTCTAGAGAACCAAACCGCACATCTCTAGTAGAAACATAGGGGTCCTTACAAACTTTTGCCTTGGGGCCTACAATATATCTAATTATGCCCTGGATCTTCTTATTGTAATGTGGTATAAAATGAACTGGGGGCATTATAATGTTACATAATATGAACTGGGGCACTGTAATGTGGCACAATATGAAGTGGAAGCACTATATAGTGTGGCATAATATGAACTGGGGGCACTGCAATGTGGCATAATACAAACTGGAGACACTATGGGGGTCATTCCAAGTTGATCGCTCACTGACGATTTTCACAGAGCAGCAATCAGTTAAAAAAACAGCAAAACTGCGCATGTGTATGCACCGCAATGCGCACGCATGTCTTACGAGTACAAACAGCATTGTTGCTGTGCAATGCTTATAGCAAAGAATCCATTCGCACAACCGATTGCAAGGAGATTGACAGGAAGAGGGCGTTTATGGGTGTCAATTGACCGTTTTCTGGGAGTGGTAGGGAAAACGCAGGCATGTCCAGGCATTTGCAGGGCGGGTGTCTGACGTCAATTCCGGGACTGGACAGGCTGAAGTGATCGCAAGGGCTGGGTAAGTTCAGACTACTCAGAAACTGCAAAAAACTTTTTTGTACCGCTCGGCTGCACATGTGATCGCACACTTGCAAAGCAAAAATACACTCCCCCGTGGGCAGCGACTATGCATTTGCACGGCTGCAAAAAGTAGCTAGTGAGAGATCAACTCGGAATGAGGGCCTATATGTCATCATGTGAATTGCGGTACTGTGTTGCATAATGTGTACTGGCAGCCCTACAATGTCACATAATGTGAACTAGGGTTCATCAAACTAGTGCACTGTTATGAGGCATAACATTACCATAGGCACTACTATGGGGCATAACATTAAAACTAAGACACTACTATGGTTCATAAAACAAATTAGGACACTATTATGGGGCATAAAATTAACGACTGTTGTGGAGAGAAGTCCCTCTAGAAACATTGGGACAGGGGCCCCTTCAAAATGTTGCTATGGGGCCCACAGAGTTCTGGCTACGCCCCTGGACACTACTATATATGTCTGTTATTATGGGGCATTACTATATATTTCTATTATAATGTGGACACTACTATATATGTCTATTATTATGTAGTGATGAGCACCGGAAATTTTTCGGGTTTTGTGTTTTGGTTTTGGGTTCGGTTCCGCGGCCGTGTTTTGGGTTCGAACGCGTTTTGGCAAAACCTCACCGAATTTTTTTTGTCGGATTCGGGTGTGTTTTGGATTCGGGTGTTTTTTTCAAAAAACCCTAAAAAACAGCTTAAATCATAGAATTTGGGGGTCATTTTGATCCCAAAGTATTATTAACCTCAATAACCATAATTTCCACTCATTTTCAGTCTATTCTGAACACCTCACACCTCACAATATTATTTTTAGTCCTAAAATTTGCACCGAGGTCGCTGGATGACTAAGCTCAGCGACCCAAGTGGCCGACACAAACACCTGGCCCATCTAGGAGTGGCACTGCAGTGTCACGCAGGATGGCCCTTCAAAAAACTACTCCCCAAACAGCACATGACGCAAAGAAGAAAAAAAATAGGCGCAATGAGGTAGCTGTGTGAGTAAGCTAAGCGACCCTAGTGGCCGACACAAACACCTGGCCCATCTAGGAGTGGCACTGCAGTGTCACGCAGGATGGCCCTTCCAAAAAACACCCCCCAAACAGCACATGATGCAAAGAAAAAAAGAGGCGCAATGAGGTAGCTGTGTGACTAAGCTAAGCGACCCTAGTGGCCGACACAAACACCTGGCCCATCTAGGAGTGGCACTGCAGTGTCACGCAGGATGGCCCTTCAAAAAACTACTCCCCAAACAGCACATGACGCAAAGAAGAAAAAAAAGATGCGCAAAGAGGTAGCTGTGTGACTAAGATAAGCGACCCTAGTGGCCGACACAAACACCTGGCCCATCTAGGAGTGGCACTGCAGTGTCACGCAGGATGGCCCTTCCAAAAAACACCCCCCAAACAGCACATGACGCAAAGAAAAAAAGAGACGCAATGAGGTAGCTGTGTGACTAAGCTAAGCGACCCCAGTGGCCGACACAAACACCTGGCCCATCTAGGAGTGGCACTGCAGTGTCACGCAGGATGGCCCTTCAAAAAACTACTCCCCAAACAGCACATGACGCAAAGAAGAAAAAAAAGATGCGCAATGAGGTAGCTGTGTGACTAAGATAAGCGACCCAAGTGGCCGACACAAACACCTGGCCCATCTAGGAGTGGCACTGCAGTGTCACGCAGGATGGCCCTTCCAAAAACTACTCCCCAAACAGCACATGACGCAAAGAAAAATGAAAGAAAAAAGAGGTGCAAGATGGAATTGTCCTTGGGCCCTCCCACCCACCCTTATGTTGTATAAATAGGACATGCACACTTTAACCAACCCATCATTTCAGTGACAGGGTCTGCCACACGACTGTGACTGAAATGACGGGTTGGTTTGGACCCCCACCAAAAAAGAAGCAATTAATCTCTCCTTGCACAAACTGGCTCTACAGAGGCAAGATGTCCACCTCATCATCATCCTCCGATATATCACCGTGTACATCCCCCTCCTCACAGATTATCAATTCGTCCCCACTGGAATCCACCATCTCAGCTCCCTGTGTACTTTGTGGAGGCAATTGCTGCTGGTGAATGTCTCCACGGAGGAATTGATTATAATTCATTTTAATGAACATCATCTTCTCCACATTTTCTGGATGTAACCTCATACGCCGATTGCTGACAAGGTGAGCGGCGGCACTAAACACTCTTTCGGAGTACACACTTGTGGGAGGGCAACTTAGGTAGAATAAAGCCAGTTTGTGCAAGGGCCTCCAAATTGCCTCTTTTTCCTGCCAGTATAAGTACGGACTGTCTGACGTGCCTACTTGGATGCGGTCACTCATATAATCCTCCACCATTCTTTCAATGGGGAGAGAATCATATGCAGTGACAGTAGACGACATGTCCGTAATCGTTGTCAGGTCCTTCAGTCCGGACCAGATGTCAGCATCAGCAGTCGCTCCAGACTGCCCTGCATCACCGCCAGCGGGTGGGCTCGGAATTCTGAGCCTTTTCCTCGCACCCCCAGTTGCGGGAGAATGTGAAAGAGGAGATGTTGACAGGTCGCGTTCCGCTTGACTTGACAATTTTGTCACCAGCAATTCTTTGAACCCCAGCAGACTTGTGTCTGCCGGAAAGAGAGATCCAAGGTAGGTTTTAAATCTAGGATCGAGCACGGTGGCCAAAATGTAGTGCTCTGATTTCAACAGATTGACCACCCGTGAATCCTTGTTAAGCGAATTAAGGGCTCCATCCACAAGTCCCACATGCCTAGCGGAATCGCTCTGTGTTAGCTCCTCCTTCAATGTCTCCAGCTTCTTCTGCAAAAGCCTGATGAGGGGAATGACCTGACTCAGGCTGGCAGTGTCTGAACTGACTTCACATGTGGCAAGTTCAAAAGGTTGCAGAACCTTGCACAACGTTGAAATCATTCTCCACTGCGCTTGAGACAGGTGCATTCCACCTCCTATATCGTGCTCAGTTGTATAGGCTTGAATGGCCTTTTGCTGCTCCTCCAACCTCTGAAGCATATAGAGGGTTGAATTCCACCTCGTTACCACTTCTTGCTTCAGATGATGGCAGGGCAGGTTCAGGCGTTTTTGGTGGTGCTCCAGTCTTCTGTACGTGGTGCCTGTACGCCGAAAGTGTCCCGCAATTCTTCTGGCCACCGACAGCATCTCTTGCACGCCCCTCTCATTTTTTAAATAATTCTGCACCACCAAATTCAAGTTATGTGCAAAACATGGGACGTGCTGGAATTTGCCCAGATTTAATGCACACACAATATTGCTGGCGTTGTCCGATGCCACAAATCCACAGGAGAGTCCAATTGGGGTAAGCCATTCCGCGATGATCTTCCTCAGTTGCCGTAAGAGGTTTTCAGCTGTGTGCGTATTCTGGAAAGCGGTGATACAAAGCGTAGCCTGCCTAGGAAAGAGTTGGCGTTTGCGAGATGCTGCTACTGGTGCCGCCGCTGCTGTTCTTGCGGCGGGAGTCCATACATCTACCCAGTGGGCTGTCACAGTCATATAGTCCTGAGCCTGCCCTGCTCCACTTGTCCACATGTCCGTGGTTAAGTGGACATTGGGTACAACTGCATTTTTTTAGGACACTGGTGAGTCTTTTTCTGAGGTCTGTGTACATTTTCGGTATCGCCTGCCTAGAGAAATGGAACCTAGATGATATTTGGTACCGGGGACACAGTACCTCCAACAAGTCTCTAGTTGGCTCTGCAGTAATGATGGATACCGGAACCACGTTTCTCACCGCCCAGGATGCCAAGGCCTCAGTTATCCGCTTTGCAGCAGGATGACTGCTGTGATATTTCATCTTCCTCGCAAAGGACTGTTGGACAGTCAATTGCTTGGTGGAAGTAGTAAAAGTGGTCTTACGACTTCCCCTCTGGGATGACCATCGACTCCCAGCAGCAACAACAGCAGCGCCAGCAGCAGTAGGCGTTACACGCAAGTATGCATCGGAGGAATCCCAGGCAGGAGAGGACTCGTCAGAATTGCCAGTGACATGGCCTGCAGGACTATTGGCATTCCTGGGGAAGGAGGAAATTGACACTGAGGGAGTTGGTGGGGTGGTTTGCGTGAGCTTGGTTACAAGAGGAAGGGATTTACTGGTCAGTGGACTGCTTCCGCTGTCGCCCAAAGTTTTTGAACTTGTCACTGACTTATGATGAATGCGCTGCAGGTGACGTATAAGGGAGGATGTTCCGAGGTGGTTAACGTCCTTACCCCTACTTATTACAGCTTGACAAAGGCAACACACGGCTTGACAAATGTTGTCCGCATTTCTGTTGAAATACTTCCACACCGAAGAGCTGATTTTTTTGGTATTTTCACCAGGCATGTCAATGGCCCTATTCCTCCCACGGACAACAGGTGTCTCCCCGGGTGCCTGACTTAAACAAACCACCTCACCATCAGAATCCTCCTGGTCAATTTCCTCCCCAGCGCCAGCAACACCCATATCCTCCTCATCCTGGTGTACTTCAACACTGACATCTTCAATCTGACTATCAGGAACTGGACTGCGGGTGCTCCTTCCAGCACTTGCAGGGGGCGTGCAAATGGTGGAAGGCGCATGCTCTTCACGTCCAGTGTTGGGAAGGTCAGGCATCGCAAACGACACCATTGGACTCTCCTTGTGGATTTGTGATTTCGAAGAATGCACAGTTCTTTGCTGTGCTTTTGCCAGCTTGAGTCTTTTCATTTTTCTAGTGAGAGGCTGAGTGCTTCCATCCTCATGTGAAGCTGAACCACTAGCCATGAACATAGGCCAGGGCCTCAGCCGTTCCTTGCCACTCCGTGTGGTAAATGGCATATTGGCAAGTTTACGCTTCTCCTCCGACAATTTTATTTTAGATTTTTGAGTCCTTTTTTTACTGATATTTGGTGTTTTGGATTTTACATGCTCTGTACTATGACATTGGGCATCGGCCTTGGAAGACGACGTTGATGGCATTTCATCATCTCGGCCATGACTAGTGGCAGCAGCTTCAGCACGAGGTGGAAGTCGATCTTGATCTTTCCCTATTTTTGGAACCTCAACATTTTTGTTCTCCATATTTTAATAGGCACAACTAAAAGGCACCTCAGGTAAACAATGGAGATGGATGGATACTAGTATACTTATGGATGGATGAGCGACTGCCGACACAGAGGTAGCTACAGCCGTGGACTACCGTACTGCGTCTGCTGCTAATATAGACTGGATGATAATGATATAAAAAAATATATATATATCACTACTGCAGCCGGACAGGTATATATTATATAATGACGGACCTGCTGGACACTGTCAGCACTGCAGACTCCTAAAGTAAGCTACTAGTATCAAGAAGATAGAAAAAAAAAACCACAACAGGTAGGTGGTATACAATTATGGATGGACGAGCGACTGCCGAGACAGAGGTAGCTACAGCCGTGGACTACCGTACTGCGTCTGCTGCTAATATAGACTGGATGATAATGATATAAAAAATATATATATATCACTACTGCAGCCGGACAGGTATATATTATATAATGACGGACCTGCTGGATACTGTCAGCACTGCAGACTCCTAAAGTAAGCTACTAGTATCAAGAAGATAGAAAAAAAAAACACAACAGGTAGGTGGTATACAATTATGGATGGACGAGCGACTGCCGACACAGAGGTAGCTACAGCCGTGGACTACCGTACTGCGTCTGCTGCTAATATAGACTGGATGATAATGATATAAAAAATATATATATATATCACTACTGCAGGACAGGTATATATTATATAATGACGGACCTGCTGGACACTGTCAGCACTGCAGACTCCTAAAGTAAGCTACTAGTATCAAGAAGATAGAAAAAAAAAAAACACAACAGGTAGGTGGTATACAATTATGGATGGACGAGCGACTGCCGACACAGAGGTAGCTACAGCCGTGGATTACCGTACTGTGTCTGCTGCTAATATAGACTGGATGATAATGATATAAAAAATATATATATATCACTACTGCAGCCGGACAGGTATATATTATATAATGACGGACCTGCTGGACACTGTCAGCACTGCAGACTCCTAAAGTAAGCTACTAGTATCAAGAAGATAGAAAAAAAAAACACAACAGGTAGGTGGTATACAATTATGGATGGACGAGCGACTGCCGACACAGAGGTAGCTACAGCCGTGGACTACTGTACTGCGTCTGCTGCTAATATAGACTGGATGATAATGATATAAAAAATATATATATATCACTACTGCAGCCGGACAGGTATATATTATATAATGACGGACCTGCTGGACACTGTCAGCACTGCAGACTCCTAAAGTAAGCTACTAGTATCAAGAAGATAGAAAAAAAAACCACAACAGGTAGGTGGTATACAATTATGGATGGACCAGCGACTGCCGACACAGAGGTAGCTACAGCCGTGGACTACCGTACTGCGTCTGCTGCTAATATAGACTGGATGATAATGATATAAAAAATATATATATATCACTACTGCAGCCGGACAGGTATATATTATATAATGACGGACCTGCTGGACACTGTCAGCACTGCAGACTCCTAAAGTAAGCTACTAGTATCAAGAAGATAGAAAAAAAAAAAAAAAACACCACAGGTAGGTGGTATACAATTATGGATGGACGAGCGACTGCCGACACAGAGGTAGCTACAGCCGTGGACTACCGTACTGCGTCTGCTGCTAATATAGACTGGATGATAATGATATAAAAAATATATATATATCACTACTGCAGGACAGGTATATATTATATAATGACGGACCTGCTGGACACTGTCAGCAGAATGCGTTTATAGAATAAAAACACCACACGACGAGTGTTTAACTTTTTCAGGCAGACAATCACAATATACTGGTGGTCAGTGGTCACTGGTCAGTCACACTGGCAGTGGCACTCTGGCAGCAAAAGTGTGCACTGTTAATGTACTCCTGCTATAACTGCTCCCCAGTCTCCCCCACAATTAAGCTGTGTGAGCAGTGAGCACTCAGCACAGTCAGATATACATAGATGATGCAGCACACTGAGGCTGAGCACAGATATGGTATACTGTGTCACTGTGTATCGTTTTTTTTCAGGCAGAGAACGGATTATATTAAATAATAATAAAACTGCACTGGTGGTCACTGGTCAGTCACTAGTAAACTCTGCACTCTCTGAGTACTCCTAAGCTCCAGTAAATCAAGTGTCTCACTCTCACTCTCTATTTCTATTCTAAACGGAGAGGACGCCAGCCACGTCCTCTCCCTATCAATCTCAATGCACGTGTGAAAATGGCGGCGACGCGCGGCTCCTTATATAGAATCAGAGTCTCGCGATATAATCCGAGCCTCGCGAGAATCCGACAGCGGGATGATGACGTTCGGGCGCGCTCGGGTTAACCGAGCAAGGCGGGAAGATCCGAGTCTGCCTCGGACCCGTGTAAAAAGGCTGAAGTTCGGGGGGGTTCGGATTCCGAGGAACCGAACCCGCTCATCACTATTATTATGGGGGTATTACTTTATATTTATATTGTAATGTGGACACTACTATATGTTTCTATTATACCAGTGTCACTACTACAGTATATATTCCTGTTATAATGGTGTCATTTCTATGTATTTTTATTAAATTGGGGCATTACAATATATTTCTATTATAGTGGGGGCATTACAATATATTTCTATTATACTGGGGTTATTAATATATTTTTGTATTATACTGGAGGCAGTACTATATATGGGATGTAGGTATGTGACCGGCAGTCAGGAGACAGCTTGTCACAATACCGATGGCTACATCCTGATCCCCTCTAAATCCTGACAGTCGGCATGCTGAATAGCAGGGACTATTCCCACTCGCAAGGGGCTTTGTTGCGCTCGCCACCCCACCGGCATTGAGCTGCTGGGATCCCGCGGTCGGTATGCTGACCGCCGGGATCCCCAGCACCGGTAAGCCATATCCAAGCCCTATATATTTCTAGCCTTGCCTCCACAGTGCAAAGAAAAGGGACTATGCTGTATGGCCACACCCCTAGTGTAATGTAGCCACTCCCCCTAGTGTCATGTGGTCATGCCCCCTCATGACACGTGACCACGCCTAGTTTCCAGCACACTCAGTACCACTAGGAAAATATTTCTACTTGCACCACTGTATAAATCAGAATAAAACATACATTTATCAGTTTCACCTGTTTCACACTAATATATAGTTGTAAAATAAGGACATGTGGGCCAAATTGCCTACATATGTGAAGGCCAAATCACATAGCTCTTATGGTATTCAGCCTCTCTTATGGTATTTAGCCTCTCTTATGGAATTCAGCCTTTGAATAATCTTAATGCAGTGGAAAGTGGGCCATCCGCAGTCATTTATCCCTTCTGAGTCTGGCGATTACCTCATACATGCACTGATGGCGACTACTGGGAGACTTGATTTCGTTTTCAGTTACTTTATTCAAAGTCAAAATATTTTTGATATATTATATTTTTCATATATTATGATAGTGTTCTTTTAGTAACAGGCAAACAAAAATGTATGGTTATATAAAAGCCTGGTAACATATACAGTAGTTATATACTGCTTAACAATTTAGGTGACACATATACACATACAGTACAATCTACGTCACATTTTCACATTGTTGTTTCATCTGCTTGCACTGATCTTTTTTGCTCTCTCTTCATGTAGTTTCCTTCATCTCGAAAAACAGCTTGAAAAATAGCCAGAAGTGTGATTTTCCCACTGCGGCTACCTTGGCGACCAACAAGGAAATAGATAAATGGATTTATGCTACTGTTAAAGGAGCAAAATAGAGAAAATATATCCATGAGGGGAAAGGGTGGCATAATGTGGCGTTTGTACCATACCAACAATAAAAATCTCATGGGCATTCCAAACACTAGAAAGAAAAGGACTGTCACTGTGATTACTATATAAAGCTTCTTAGGCTGTCGTTGGTGAGAACTTGTTTGCAGCTTGATGAGCAGAACCAGACTTGACATAATCATACACGGAATGAAAATCAGGAAACTAAAACAACATATTAAGATAAAAACGACTTTACATTCATTACCGGATTCCTCAATTAGGCCTTTGCTATTATAGATTACACTGTAACAGAAAGACATCTCAAGAGCACTAAGTGTGCAAGAAATGATCCATATTAGAGTGCATACAATAGAAGACAGGTGTCTGGGTCTGTTGCAGTGATACCATATAGGAAAAAGGACGGACAGACATCTTTCTATACTGATAGCTGTAAGTAGACATAGGCTAGTATTGTAGCCAAACAGGCAGGCTAGGGTAAGAGCACCTATGACATTAATAACATGCTCATCTTCATACTGGGATTCCAAGTGTGGTATCATTACAAAAACCATAGAAAGAATATGCAAAACAAACACAAAGAGCAGAAACCCATTATCAGCTACAGCAAGATTAAAAATATAGATGGTGGAAGTAGTCCTCTTAATTTTAAATGATAGATACCATACAACAAGACTATTTCCAGTCATACCGAAGATTGACAATATCATAGTTATCGGTGAGATTACAATATTGTACACTGGTTTAAACAGCATGGTATGGTTATTCCAATAGAGTGTCTCTGTTACAGAGGGTGGCATTGTCATGTTATTTTCTTCCATGCTTTACTCAAGAAGTAAAAATCATATCAATAATTTAAACATTTCACACAATGAGACACAGAGTAGAAACAAGGGGACACAGGAGAGTGGAAGACACAATGCTACAAGATGCGTACTCTTACTATTGATTGCACATACAAAGAACAGTCATTGTGAGCACTATCACGTGTGCTACCAATATGTTTTCCTCTTTCTTGAACTGTTTATCTTGATTTGCCAATGGGAACCAAATAATATTGTTTAGATGATAAGGTAGCTGATCTTCTAGTGCATTCTTTCTCACCATCATTGTTCAGTTTCTATAAATGAAAATTGATATAATAATGTTAGTCTGTAATTGAATTAAGTAAACATCAACAGCACTGGCAAAGAGTCAGATTGGATGCTGGTCCAATATCTATACATTTGTATACAGGTATTTAGTACAGTCAACCAAAGTATCTTATTGAAAAGATTCCTTGCAAAACCTTGATGGCCTTAATAAAATAAATACACTAACAGGTGAAGGTGGCAGATGATGGTGTCAGATGGACCGGCAGCAGGTAAGTGTTATCAGCTACAGTATCTCACAAGGGGTCTATTCATCATTGAACTCAATGGCTTAGTGCAAATGAATTATCTACCTCTACCTAAATCTAACAGATCAATTCATCTTTGCCCCAGTGTCACACAGTTTCTCTAAAAAGCAGCTGTTCCACAAACCCAACCACTACCACATTGCTGGTAATAGTAGCAGCAAAAGTTTATATTGACAGAGTCCATCTCAGCAGTGTTACTGCGCATGCCTGCCCTTGTGTCATGCAAGGATCGGAGGAGGCGATGGGTCCTTAATGGATACCTTCCTGCAAACTGGACCCTCCTTCCATAGTAAAGAGCGGTGTTTGGTGAGTAGTATAATTGCTATGTGCCCATGCTAGTGTATGAGGAATACATTGCACATTGGATCTTCACTGTACACAGGACATAGCTCTGATACCAATGTGTCCACAAACAACTATCCTCACATTGGGCCAAACAGTCCCATTTGGTGACCTACAAACATTACAAGTTAGCCACACCAAGCATCCCACCAGAGACTTTTTAACAAAATATCTTATTTGATACACTAATGTGACAAAAGTGCAATGCAAGGGTAACGTGAATACTGACAATGGCATTTCATGCAGCTTCTTTATGTGACTTATATCCCGTTCAGACAGCATTCCCCGCTCCAGGCCGAGTCACTGAACATGAGTTGTAAGCCGCGTTGCAGCAGATTGAAACTCATACAATACAAACCACAGGTTGGACCCAGGATTTTGCCAGGGCTTACCTCTTCCGGTGCTTGGAGATTACATTGTTTCCAAGCACCAGGAATGCGTCTCTCAAAATGCAGTGAACAGCCCTGAGGTTTGATACAAGTGGTCCATGCCATGCCTTACACCAAGGGTGGGGAACCTCAGGCCCGTGGGCCGTATAAGGCCCGCAGAGCCACTTAATCCAGCCCGGCCAGGCTCACCTAACGAGGGAGATGCTGAGCGCCCACTGAGATTTTGTTACTAGTGGGCGCCCAGCTTCTTCCCCTCAGCAGCAGACGGAGGCAGGAGCTCACTCCTGAGCTCCGGCTTCCGGCTCTGGCAGTGTGCATGTGCGGCTGTGCAGTGCTGTGGGCGAGATTTCATGACATCTCTCCCATAGTTCTGAGGAGCAGGTGGCCAGGTGGAGGGAAACAGTCCAGAAGCAGGAGCAGGGCTGTTGAGTATTGTAGGTTTTTTTTCTTTTAATGTGTGTGTGTGTGTGTGTAAGCGGCGCTACTAGGGGGCATATCTAATAGGGCATAACAACTGACTGGGGCCATATCTAATGGGGCATAACAAGTGACTGGGGGCATTCAGTATGTACTGGGGGCATATCTACTGGGACATAACAACTGACTGTAGGTATATCTACTGGGGGCATAACTACTGACTGGAGGCATAACTACTGACTTGGGGCATAACTACTGGGGGCCTATCTACTGAGGGCAGGATCATTTTTAAGTTGATCATTTTTGTATGGTCCTCAAAGGATTTTTATAAATATCCAAATGGCCCTTGGTAGAAAAAAAGGTTCCCCACCCCTGCCTTACACAATGCATCATTATGCTTTATATGCAACTTCATACAATTCCTTTGTGAGAAAAGTACTAATCTAGTGTGCCTGGTGCCATGTAAGTGACTTTGTTTGTAGATATAATGTTAATAAGATCTAAAATTCAGGGAAAAGTATTTAAAATACAGGAATCTCTACCCCAGTTGAAGCATCTAAGTCATGCCAGGTGTCTCGTTATGGCGCAAAAAGGATTACTGTATGAGGACACATCTATATCTCCCATGTTGCTACATTATTTAATAAAAAACAAACAATGGATGCACAATAAATCCAACAAATCAGCCAGCAGAGAAAAATATGGAAGCTACAGCCTACACCTTACTTCCCTAAAAATATATCTATAACAAATGGTGTGTATTTTCTCCACTGAGGCGCTCTCCTGAATTGCATGAGCTATTTATTAGGAAATAGTTATTCACAAATCCTCTCACTGGTCAAATCTGTACACCAGAATACTTGTCTCCACCTCCTTCTCATTTACTAGAGGATGTCCTTCCCTAAATCCTTCCCTCATTAATAATGGGATCAGGAAAAATACAGAGAAGACAAAACAAACATGACCAATGATTCAGGGATCCTTTAAAAACAAAAGTTATTAACTAATACACTGCACTCACATGTTAAAAACATATACACAGCATATCGAGCAACCCATTAGCTTCACTGTGATGTTGATACTCCTACCAGAAGTTTAAGGTTAAGAGACAAGCAGAGTCCCAGACACAGAGCCAGTTCTTAGGTAAGATCAGCAGATGTCAGGATTTACAGGAGTCCCAGGGTGTCCATAAAATAGCCCCCGCTTGATGCATTTCAGAGTCACCTTTTTCAAAAGCGAATTTGGCTTTGAGTCCAGGAAGTTACTTACTTCCAGATTCCATTTCATTTGTGTTCCACTGAGCCAAGAACAGGAAGTGGCGGTATTTAATGCTTTAATTGTGAAAACAGAATCCAGTATAGCTTCCTAACTTCCAGTTTGCATTCCATTTGCGTTCCACTGACCCGAAAACCAGAAGTACTGTAGTAGTATATAGTGCTGTTTACATCAGAATTAGGTTTTCATAGAAGCAACTTGTTTTCTGCTTGCATTCCATTGGTGTTCCACAAGTCCAATATGCCAGTACTCAATCTCAAATATCCATAAATAATGTTTATATACCAGACATTATATAATGTAACTCTCCAAGACTGCTCTTTCAATACTTGAATACAGGGATATATAAATAAATAAATATATATATATATATATATATACACATACAAAGTTCCTTAATGCGCTATTAAATATATAATTGATATGACCACAATATTTTTAATCTAAAATGGACTGTGAAAAGTTTAGATCACAGCCACTCGCTAAATATCCATTTACTTAATTAAAACTCTTATGCTGCTTCCTCAAAGGTAAGCCCCTTGCCAATATTGGCCCACAAGAATATTATCAATAAGGATTTTTTTGAGGAGCGCTCTATTAGAATTTCCTCAGGCGTATTCTTTTGACCTTAAGAATTAAATCTGAACATATATGAACCGAGGATGACATGATACTACCTTATATATAAATACATCCAATATTTTACCAAATAACATTTTTCTTTATTAAAATTTTATTGAAATAACATACTATTAAAAATTCATTTTTACAGACAACTTCTCACCAGAAGTACATTAATATACCAATTTACAGACTTTCATATGCCCATTCATTTCATACAGCAAAAAAATGATAGACAATGCTTTTTTTAACCAACGCGTTTCATCTATGGCGACTTCTTCAGGGGTGTTATTTTCAAAACCAACTGATGTTCAAATTTAGGTGTTAGAAATGGTATTCATTCATTGATGGCTGGTAATAATATTGCACCGAAAGCATATAGCAAATGAGTGTGCTCTAAAAATTTCTTCAGAATGATGAATTTATATCTGAATTCATACTTATTTGGGACTAACTTTATTTTCATATAATTAAATGTGAATATCTATTGGTACTTTGTCCCAATATTCTATATACAACAGTAGTGTTCTGTCAGCTCTGGATTCCACACCTGAATTACAGACTGAACAGAGCTGACAGAACACTACTGTTGTATATAGAATACTGGGACAAAGTACCAATAGATCTTCACATTTAATTATATGAAAATAAAGTTAGTCCCAAATGAGTATGAATTCAGATATAAATTCATCATTCTGAAGAAACCAAATAAGATCCCTCTATATATTTTTAGAGCACACTCATTTGCTATATGCTTTCGGTGCAATATTATTACCAACCATCAATGAATGAATACCATTTCTAACACCTAAATTTGAATCAGTTGGTTTTTAAAATAACACCCCTGAAGAAGTCACCATAGATGAAACGCATTGGGTGAAAAAAGCATTGTCTATAATTTTTTGTTGTTGTACGGAATGAATGGGCATATGAAAGTCTATAAATTGGTATATTAATGTACTTTTGGTGAGAAAAATCATGCACCTGGATCTCAAAAATCAAAAGGCTTAATATAGTATCAATGGTACTACGTATACTGGAAACTACTGAGGAGGAAAGGGATCTAGGAGTCCCTATTTCAGGTGACCTAAAGGTGGGTAAGCAATGTAACAAAGCAATGAGGAAGGCTAGTCAGATGCTTGGCTGCATTGGGAAAGAAATCAGCAGCAGAAAGAAAGAAGTAATAATGCCACTGTATAGGTCAGGCATTCCCAACCACGGTCCTCAAGGCACACCAACAGTGCATGTTTTAGTGATATCCAGGCTGCAGCACAGGTGCCTTAATTAGCAGCTCAGTTATTTTGATTTAACCATCTGTGCTGCAGCCTGGATATCACTAAAACCTGCACTGTTGGTGTGCCTTGAGGACCGTGGTTGGGAATACCTGGTATAGGTAATTGTTTCAGACTCATCTAGAATACTGTGTTCAATTCTGGAGGCCATATCTTCAAAAAGGATATTAATACATTAGCGGCTGTGCAAAGAAGGGCAACTAAAATGGTGCATGGCCTACATCACAAAACATACCAAGAAAGACAAAAAAATCTCAATATGTATAGTTTGGAGCAGAGAAGGGAAAGGGGGACATGACAGAAACTTTTAAATATATCAAGAGTTTTAACAAAGTCCAGGAGGGAAACATTCTTCAAATCAAGAGAATCATTAGGACACAAGGACATGCACTGAGACTGGAGGGAGGTTGGTTCAGTGGAAATTTCAAGAAAGATTACTTCACAGAAAGGGTAGTGGACAAGTGGAATAGCCTCCCATCAGAGGTGGTAGAGGCTAAGATAGTAGAGCAATATAAACATGCATGGGATAGACATAAGGATACCCTTACAAAGAAATAAGGATCAAATAAGGTTGAGATAAAAATATGCTAAAAAAAAAAGGGCAGACTAGATGGGCCAAGTGGTTCTTATCTGTCGTCAACTTCTATGTTACTAATACAACAAACATTTACACTCCATCAAGTATATTACATTTTTAGAGTTACGGGTTATAAACAGATTGATATTATATTTTGTACCATTTACTGTAATTTCTTTATACTTATTAGTCACAGATTTGACAGTTTTACACATGAGACAGGTACTGCATCTATAAAAGCCTTTATTCCTAATACTAGTTCTCTTCATCCTGTGAGCTTTTAATGAACTTATCTTTCAATGTTTTAGATCTTCTGTATATAAAAGCTGTTTTTGGGGTAGGTTTACTCTTAAGACTGTATCTTGTTCTAGAATTTAAAAAAAAAATTAAATAAGGGCCTCTATCTCTTTATATAATGGGTCATACTCTGAGATAAAGGCTCACACCAATTTTTGAATGAGTTCCTTTTGACCTTTCTCTTTCAACAGTTTACTCCTATCCAACTTAGTGGTTTTCTCTCTTGCCTTATTTAATTTTTTTTTGCGTAAAGCCTTTCACTTCAAATTGTTTGGACATTTCTAAGATCTACTCATCACACACATGTTTTTCCGAGCAGTTGTGCCTATCTGACTATATGGAACCCCATCCAGCCAATTGGCATGATGTTGACTCTATATACTCTCTATATACGAATTTGAGTCTGTAGGTTTTCTATGGATTTTAGTTTCTAGCCAATCATTCTTAACATATTGTTATGAGCCACGGCTGTGGCTCATTCCTGTTTTGCATGTCGGTTAGGTATTTTATGCTTATAAGTTGTCTTGCAGGCCAGGATTTCCCGTTGCTCTGTTTAAGAATACTCTTGGTTGCTGCCGCTGGTGAGTCTGTGTAATTGCAGCTTGTTCCCATGTGTTCAGCCTCACCTGGCTGCTAATTGCATCTTGTCAGTTTGGAGTCATGCAACAGGGCAGCTGCATTATGTTATTAATTAGGCCTCTCTGTTATAGGCTGGCTCAGTGCAATTCACAGACGCTGGTGATATTTCTAGGTTTCCAGTCTGCTTGAGTTCTGAGCTTGGTTCCTGCTAGTTCCTGTGTAGCAGTGTCAGTCGAGCTGCTTCCTGTGTCGATTCCTCTGTCAGTCCCTGTGTCGATTCCTGTGTCTGATCCCGTGTCCTGCCGTGAGGCGTTCCTGTCCACCGGTCTGTCGTTTGGGATTCTGCCTGTCATCCAGTTCTGAGAGTCTGTGTCCGCAGCATTGGGAGTTTCTGTCCGTTTGCCAGTATTCGTACCGGTTCCGTGAGTAGCGGCTCTGCCGCGTCCGTCGGCCTAGGCCGCTGTATTCCATTATTATTTCTGTCACTGGTGTTTTGCAGAGGGTTCTGCTTATGCTGTCACCGCCGGTACACAAAAGTATTGTGTCGGCGTGTGGTCAGCATTTCCTTTGTTGTTCTTTTCCTTTGGCGGCAAGCCGCACATACATTTAGTTTTAGGCTAGTTAGTAGCCCCTGGCTTTGGTTGTTTCAGTAAGAGGGACCCTTGTTATCACCCTGTCTCGGTACACTCTTTGTCTCTCATTAAGACCTGAGGGGGCATCGAAGTTGGGCAGACGTAATCCGCCCTTCAAACGCGGCTGCCATGGGCTCAAGCAACCATAGTCTCGCAAGAGTGTACTGAAAGCACGGGCGAGACAACGGAGATAGGGCACCAGAGGCTATTCCCTTTCCATTCCCCTTTCCCAGCGTTACGTCCTGGTGCTCTGGACTCATTTCATAACATCTCCCTTGTTCTGAGCACCAGGAACCTAACATTATCACCAGCCATACCACAAAAAAGAAATAAAACTTTTTTTCTTTTTTGGCCCAGTCCAGTGTCTAGTCTAGAATCCAGTCCTGTCTAGAACTCAGTGTGCAGAATCCAATCCGGTGTTTAGAATCCAGTCTTGTCTAGAATTCAGTGTGCAGAATCCAATCCGGTGTTTAGAATCCAGTCCTGTCTAGAATTCAGTGTGCAGAATCCAGTCCGGTGTTTAGAATCCAGTCCGGTGTTTAAAAAAAAACAGTTTTGTTTTGTTTAGCAAAAATTTTGTCCTGCCTTGTCTAGTCCTGCCTTGTCTAATCTTGCCTTGTCTAGTCTTGCCTTGTCTAGTCTTGTCTTGTCTAGTTTTAAATCCTCCTATGTCTACTATGCAAGCCCTGCAGGCATCTCTCTCAGCCCTGAACTCTGCTTTCAGTGCTTTGAGACCAGAGCGACTAGAAGTTTTGCAGCAATCCTTAAAGCAACTGCAAAACCTTCTGACTAAAATCTTGCTCATCTTGCCAGAAGTCGTTGAGAGTACATCTATCTCTAAAGAGACTCTTGTTCACAGTATGGTGACAAGAGAATCCTCTGGTTTAATTGAAGAGAAAAGGTTTAAAAGTTTTCTGCGGCCCAGGCTCTCAGAAGAGGAGCGTCTGCGTTGCAGAAACTTAAACTTATGCCTATATTGTGGGGGTTTAGGCCACTATCTGCAGACCTGTGAGTTGCGCAAGCCAAAGTGTGGTGACGAGTCTTGCCCTCTGGCCAAGTTGAGTCAGGATACAAGACCTACTCCTGTCTCTACTGTGGCAGAGGTACTTGTCACACAACCCACACTAAAAAGCTCTCTGTCCTATAATTGGGGTCCTTGGGCAAGGGAGCCCCATTATAGATTCAGGAATCAAAAGAGAATGTTTCTCTCCTCTCTTGAGGTTCCTGTTGAAGCAGCGTTGCAAGCCCCTGGAGTGGTGCCCGATGCCCAGGTTCCTGGAGTGGTGCCCGATGCCCATGGTCCTGGAGTGGTGCCCGTTGCCCAGGGTCCTGGAGTGGTGCCCATTGCCCAGGGTCCTGGAGTGGTGCCCGTTGCCCAGGGTCCTGGAGTGGTGCCCGTTGCCCAGGGTCCTGGAGTGGTGCCCGTTGCCCAGGGTCCTGGAGAGGTGCCCGATGCTCAGGATCTTGGTGCGGTACCCGATGCCCAGAGTGCTGGAGCGGTGCCCGATGCCCAGAGTGCTGGAGCGGTGCCCGATGCTCAGAGTGCTGGAGCGGTGCCCGATGCCCAGAGTGCTGGAACGGTACCTGATGCCCAGAGCGCTGGAGCGGTACCCGATGCTGTAGCTTATAGAGGGACATCAAATATTATAGCTCAGGTTTCCATACCAGAAGGGGTCTCAGAAGCTGTTACCCCAGGTAGGGACTTGAAGAGCGCAACCCCAGAAAGGGTATCTAAAACCATAGTTCTAGAAGGGAACTCGAGAAGCAAAACCCCAGAAGGGATATTTGAAGTAATATCCCCAAGTGGGGTCTCGAGAGACGCAGCCTCTAAGAAGGGTCTAGAGGTCGCTTCCCCAGGAAAGAACTTAAGAGGCGTAGCATTAGTGGAGGTGCTGAAGGTTATAGCTTCAGCAAAAGTCCCGGAAGTCAAAGTCCCAGGAGAAGTTTTGATAATTATCGACTCAGAGAGGCCGATGGCTCGGTCCCAGTGGGGGAGGCCGGCGGCTCGGTCCCAGTAAAAGAATCCGAGGTGCTGACCCCAGCGGGGTTCCCGGAGGCCACTGCCCCAGCGGGGTTCCCGGAGGCCACTGACCCAGTGGGGTTCCCGGAGGCCACTGCCCCAGCGGGGTTCCCGAAAGTCACTGCCGCGGGTGGGGTTCAGAAAGTCACTGCCCCGGGTGGGGTTCAGAAAGTCACTGCCCCGGGTGGGGTTCAGAAAGTCACTGCCCCGGGTGGGGTTCAGAGAGTCTCAGCCTCGAGTAAGGTCAATAGTGACCAGGTCCTAGCAAAGCACTCCAGTCAGTCAGATGGGAAGGAAACAGATCCTGACTCTGATATCTCAACATCCATAATCTTTGATGGGGACTTAGCCCAATTTCTGGCGCTTTACAAACACTATTACATTATTATGTTGTCTAAACCATTTCTGGGCATCACTTCAGAGAACATTGTGCTTTATCTGATTTATTCTTTTAGAGGAGAGCCTTTTGAGTGGGCGACCAGCCTAATGAAAGCTGAAGATCCCATTCTTCAGGATCCCCCAGCATTCAGTGATGCAATTATTAAAAGATATGGTTCCAAAGAAATTGGTTCAGGTTCCTCTAAGTCACCCGTCTTGTCTGCTGAGAGTCCACCAAATACTGTAAACTCGGCACAAGAGTCCCAGCCCGTTGTTTTGACTGCAGGATGTGCTTTTCTGACTAATTCTTCTTCTAATAGGAGTACTTTGCCAGAAAGTTCAGCTCCCAAGGGTAAGAAACCTGTCTCTGATTTGAACGCAGCCTTGCTGGGTGGTACCATCAGTTCAGACAATGTTTGGGGAATTACCTTGGTCAGACCTAAAGAGCTTTGTAAAAAGAAGAAGAAGAAAAAGAAATAATTTTTGACTCTTGCCTTGATTAAAAATATTTTTTTTTCCTTGTCTTGTGTCCAGTGGCCACCGTCAGGGGGAGGGCACTGTTACAAGCTGTGGTTGCAGCTTGTTTCTGTTTTCTTGACTGTTAGACCAGTGTGTCAGGTTTTTTTTTTTTGTATCCCTTGTTTTGGATAGTCTGTATTTTGGGGTCCTTTGACCCCTCCTCAAGGGGGGGTAATGTTATGAGCCACGGCTGTGGCTCATTCCTGTTTTGCATGTCGGTTAGGTATTTTATGTTTATAAGTTGTCTTGCAGGCCAGGATTTCCCGTTGCTATGTTTAAGAATACTCTTGGTTGCTGCAGCTGGTGAGTCTATGAAATTGCAGCTTGTTCCCATGTGTTCAGCCTCACCTGGCTGCTAATTGCATCTTGTCAGTTTGGAGTCATGCAACAGGGCAGCTGCATTATATTATTAATTAGGCCTCTCTGCTATAGGCTGGCTCAGTGCAATTCACAGACGCTGGTGATATTTCTAGGTTTCCAGTCTGCTTGAATTCTGAGCTTGGTTCCTGCTAGTTCCTGTGTAGCAGTGTCAGTCAAGCTGCTTCCTGTGTCGATTCCTGTGTCAGTCCCTGTGTCGATTCCTGTGTCTGATCCCGTGTCCTGCCGTGAGGCGTTCCTGTCCTGAGGTCCAGTGGCTTTGCCTGTGCCTGGTCAAGTTTCTGGCTTCATGGTGTCCACCGGTCTGTCGTTTGGGATTCTGCCTGTCATCCAGTTCTGAGAGTCTGTGTCAGCAGCATTGGGAGTTTCTGTCCGTTTGCCAGTATTCGTACCGGTTCCGTGAGTAGCGGCTCTGCCGCGTCCGTCGGCCTAGGCCGCTGTATTCCATTATTATTTCTGTCACTGGTGTTTTGCAGAGGGTTCTGCTTATGCTGTCACCGCCGGTACACAAAAGTATTGTGTCGGCGTGTGGTCAGCATTTCCTTTGTTGTTCTTTTCCTTTGGCGGCAAGCCGCACATACATTTAGTTTTAGGCTAGTTAGTAGCCCCTGGCTTTGGTTGTTTCAGTAAGAGGGCCCCTTGTTATCACCCTGTCTCGGTACACTCTTTGCCTCTCATTAAGACCTGAGGGGGCATTGAAGTTGGGCAGACGTAATCCGCCCTTCAAACGCGGCTGCCATGGGCTCAAGCAACCATAGTCTCGCAAGAGTGTACTGACAGTACGGGCGAGACAACGGAGATAGGGCGCCAGGGGCTATTACCTTCCCATTCCCCTTTCCCAGCGTTACGTCCTGGTGCTCTGGACTCACTTCATAACATCTCCCTTGTTCTGAGCACCAGGAACCTAACACATATATATTCAAATATAGGAAACAATATCCTCTTTACTAACAGAGTAAGTAAGTTAGATATAATGATCATGTCACAAGATCATTGATGTATAGTACATGCAAAACCATACTATGGGATTGGCAGAGGCCTTGAACAGAGGCGTGGAGTCTAACATGCCAATGGTTTTCACAAGAGACCCCCACATGGAGGTTTGGACTTAGCTTCACCCGACATACAGTTCGCAGTACTCAATCCTGGTTCCAAGGTATGGGGCTGGTATGTACTGAAGCATACACTGGAGTACACAGAATGACGTGCAGGTAATGGAGCAGCAGACTGTAGTGAAGCCAGTTAGCAGTACCACAGAGGGAAACACAGGAAGTCGGATACCAGGAATGGAACAGAAACCAAGAACAAGTGCATAAACAGGAATCCGGGACGGCTCAGGGAACAGGAATCAGGAACATAGTTGCACGGATAGCACAAGGCTGAGGCTGGAGGATTGTTTGGGAGCCTATACTCCAGTACTGAATAGTGCTCAGAGACAGCCTTTCGTAGGAGGGACATTCAATCTGATGTGAAGTCTGGCCCTTTCAATCTTGTGCTAAGCAACGATAATGTCCCTATGGGTGCCACAGCTGCATGGAGAGAACTGCAGCCAGAAGACAGCAAAGAGGGAGCCAGATATTTCAGCAGCAGGTGCCAGGGACTCCCTGCCTGCTGCCCTGCTGAAAACCAGGAGACTTGCGCTACCGAACCCAGTAAACAGTGCCGTAACTAGATATTTTAGCGCTGTGTGCAAGAAACAGCATCACCCCCCCCCCCCCTCCCCATCAATCACACACCGCTAGTTACACACACCAAAAAATAGGGATGTGGCTTCATGGAGCGTCTGTTAGTCACATTACACCACACAGTAGTACCCGCTACTCAAGTTAAACTGCACAGTAGTGCCCCTTAGTCACATTACACCGCGCAGTATCGTCAGTTAGTCACATTACACCACGCAGTAGTGTCAGTTAGTCACATTACACCGTGCAGTAGCTTCAGTTAGTCACATTACACCGTGCAGTAGCTTCAGTTAGTCACATTACACAGCACAGTAGTGCCTGTTAGTTACATTACACAGCACAATAGCGTCCATTAATCACATTATGCAGCACGGTAGCGTCCATCAGTCACATTACGCAGCGCTGTAGTGTCCGTCAGTCACATTACGCAGCGCTGTAGTGTCCGTCAGTCACAATACATTGCACAGTAGCGTCAGTCACATTACGCATCATGGTAGCGTCCGTCAGTCACATTACACCGCACAGTAACGCCCGTCAGTCACATTATGCAGCATGGTAGCATCTGTCAGTCAAATTACACTGCATAGTAGCGTCTATCTGTTACATTACACAGCACGGTAGCATCCGTCAGTCACATTACACAGCACGGTAGCGTCCAGCAGTCACATAATGCAGCACGGTAGCATCCGTCAGTCACATTACACAGCACAGTAACGTCCATCAGATTTACTTATAAACTTCATCATGATAAACCAACAAATTCAGTAAATTTCTAACAAGGCACAATATTTACTTTTATATGCCAAATACATTTATGATGATACTTATTTAATTAATTTGTACACTTTGAATATACTTAACACCCCTGCAGACTCATTTACTTCAAGCACATGGCTCATCAGGATATTCTTAATGCAGACTTAGAACTTCTTTATTTTCATGGTATTACAGTATATTGGTAAGGAATCTACATAATAATCAGGATTGTTAATGCGTCTTCAAGCACATACCTACATGATAAGAAGCAGTTGTATTAGAGTGTGCACAAGGGGAGGGAAAGGAGAGGAGGAAGAGAGAGAATTCACTTGTGTGGAGCAACAGCAGCAGTCGTCTCCGAGTCCTCTCCAGCAGTACCCGGAAGTCTGTGTATGTACAATGCAGGAGAGCAGGGGGGGCGGGGGGGGCGGAGCAGAGCACATGGGGGAGAGAGAGAGAGATTCACAGACAGCCCAGCGCTGCCTGCTCTGCATGTAATGTATATTAGCAGCGGTGACTCCAGCAATGCTACTAATATACTATACAGTACAGTGGGCAGCGCTGCAGTTGGTGGCGTCCTATCAGTGTGGATGCGGATGGTGGGCCCACAGAGTAACTGCGCTGTTTGCTAAGCACCATCCGCCCACACCTAGTTATGGTCCTACCGGTAAGATAGCACCGGTGTCCGGCACAATGTGAAAGATCATTCCTGTTAAGATTCTCCCAAAAATAATGTAAACTCTCTTTACTTTCTTTCCAAAGATACTGTATCATTGATAAATCATCATTGCGAGGGGTATAAAAGGCCTTCCTGGACTCATAGCCACATTTGCTTTTAAAAAATAAGGTCACTCCAAAATGTGTCAAGTGGGGCTATTTTATGGAC
Source organism: Pseudophryne corroboree (assembly GCF_028390025.1). Taxonomy (NCBI): domain Eukaryota; kingdom Metazoa; phylum Chordata; class Amphibia; order Anura; family Myobatrachidae; genus Pseudophryne; species Pseudophryne corroboree. The sequence continues at coordinate 321,281,343 of NC_086449.1, read as the reverse complement.
ACACTTGGAGTCCTTCTGTGAATCCAGACATCTGCTGACCCTATCAAAGAACTGTCTCTGTGTCTGGGAATCTACTGGTCATTTAACCTTAAACTTCTGGTAGGAGTATCAACATCACAGTAGAGCTAATGGGTTGCTCGATATGCGGTGTATATATTTTTATCATGTGAATGGTTTTTATTATTAAATAACCTTTTGTTTTAAAGAATCTCTGTACTTCTAGTCTTGTTTGTTTTGTTTTCTATGTATTTTTCTGATCCCATTATATATGAGTGAAGGATTTAGGGAAGGACATCCTCTGGTAAAGGAGAAGGAGGTGGAGACAAACATACTGGTGTACAGATTTGACCAGTGAAAAGGATTTGTGAATAACCATTTCCTATTAAATGTCTCATGCAATCCAGGAGAGCGCTTGAATGAGGAAAATACACATAATTTGTTAACGCTACATTATTTAATGACTGTAGCTTACATACTCATAAAACATGCATGTACTTTGGGTGAGATATCGTTGTTTAATCCAGACTGTGAGAGCGATTTACATAATTTGTTTTCAGTTTGTCAGTTGTATTATTCTCAAAATTCCAAAATGCTGCCAAAAAAAGTGCTATCTTTTTCATGGACATTAATAGCAAATTGAAATTTGGAAAATATTTCCAACAAAATCAACTCACCCCAAGCTGAAAAATAAGCTGAGTTATTAGTGGTAATGAGGGGGCACACATTCCAGTCATGAAGAAGTTGTGTTTTATTACAATCTGAGCAATAGTTACTTATTTTTTTAGTTAGTACATGGTAAAACTAGAACACAACAAAGCCCAAATCTTTCTGTTCATACATTTAACTTATTTTGATGTTTAACTTGTCAAAAAAGAACGTTTAGGGAAAAACTGCCCTTGTCCCATATATAATCATCACAATGTCACATTCCAATGAAATGGCAAAATTCCAAAAAATTGCTAAATATTGCTGTAATAATGAAATTATAGGCATATTGTTTTGCAAGTTACAAAAAATACACTTTTTATACATACTGTATGTTATTAATATATTTGCACCTGAAAAAGTGACCCTGTTGCAAGCTTGACTTCAGTTGTTGGCCAACCAATGATTCCATGTGGCTGGGGGGATCTTGTAGCTCTCATGGTGGAGCACAACATTTCATAAAAGTATCCACTTGCTTCTTCTCACATTATATAGCATTGCTGGTTGAAACTATTTTCTGTTGGAAAAAAAGGAAAAATATGTGATACAGAAAATAACTATACTGTTAGTACATCACCATACTGAGTAGTCACCTGAAAATGCCCCTGTCAATTTGAATATGCCATGATTGTTGTCTACTGTATATAACACTATAGCCACTTCCACAATCAGAACAATCTGTATGCTTCTTTTACCTTGTCACGGTAGCAGTTATTTGGCAGCAGAAAGATGTTGCCATAATCATCAGTCTAGCAACAGGAGTACATATTTACAAACAGTAGGCATACAGGTTTATTCATTACATACCTTATGTGGTATTTTCCAATGCATCACATAGTACATAAAGGATGCTGAAGTAATAAAAAAACAAAGATATAAAATCTTACTTAGATAAAAGTGGCTATGTCTGGAGAAAAAAGAAGACTGTTTGTTGGAGGCCCTCTTACATAAACTATATAGATATCCATAAAAAATATGTCAGTATTAATCTAAAATATAACTATTATTATGAATTAAAATGTCAGGTTTGAATTGCATGACAAAAGACATAGAACAGAATACAGACACACATAAAACATATATAGGTATTACACAAGTTGATAAATTACAACTTAAAGAAAATTAATTTTCATAATTAGCGAAATAATGCCTTAAATCAATAAATTCCTGAAATTGAACTTAAAATATGTATTAATTAATAATAGAAGGATTTGCCGGACTAAGGTAAATTTTTATAGCACTGAAGTCATTCTTATTAGGTGAGTTAGTCACCTGTACCTACTATAAAAGAGAGATACGCACTCCTGTAATGTATACCTTATTAATATGTTTACTGAGCAATCAGAGACACACTACAGTTACACCGTCCCTTGTTAAATGGACAACACAGATGTATAGGCCTCTTAAAATAATCTATTACCACTGAACACTTGCATCCTACACCTGTCGATTGATAATATAACACCGTAACAACAGTGTACTCGACAAGCCTACATACCCCGGCTGCATAGCATCACATACATTTATTGTCTAAGGATAATAATAAATAATAAATAGTTTTTACTCACAGGGTAGAGAATTGGCTAATCAAAATGAGCTCAGTGGTCTGTGCGGTGCATGCACTGCTAATTAGGCTGTCCCTTACTAGTTCAACAGCACTAGATTAGTATCACCGTAACTTTCTACTGTCTGTCAAATAACCAACCAACTTGGCAACATTTTGTTTATCCAATCTGAGTGTAACCGTTACATAGTATGCTTTTAGTTAAATACGACTGTAGATTACCTTCATTTATCAGATCACCATCCAGTTTGGCAACAGTGTATTTCTCTAGTCTAAACACCACAGTTACACATTAACTCTTATTATACCATGCCCGGATAATAAATTCCCGTTTAATTGGGTAATATTTAGATGCCAAAAGTGTATCATGTACAGCGTCCAATTATATAGTATGCGTCAGAGTAAGATATTGCATAGTTTTCAAGCACCACAATTGGTTAAATATTAACCTTGGGGGTCATTCCGACCCCATCGCTCACTGCAGTTTATCGCAGTGCAGCGATCTGGTCAGAACACCACACAATACAATTTAAAGATGTGCATGAACAATGTAATGTGTGCATCTTTTTGGGTTCCCAAGGGAAAAAGAATAAAAAAATTAGTATATGTAGACAGTCCATCTGATTATGTCACTGCCAATATCTGCTGTCTCACCTTCTTGACCACCTGAGAATTTAGGTTATATCAGCGGAGGGTGGATGAGAGTATTGGTAGGACATCTGCTGGCATGAAAGGAAAGTATAGTAACCTTTCTTCTGTTTCCATTAGAACGTAGCTGACACCCTGTTATCATTGACATTGCAGGGTGTCGATATTTATTTTCCTTTGGAAACCTAAAAAGATGCACACATGATTTTGTTCATGCACGTCATATAATTGTATTGTGTGATGTTCCATGAGACACTGTGGTTAAGGGAGGAAATTTACTGCTCCGCTGTTTATTACAAGTTGAGGGTTACACATGTTAGAATAAGGTTAATATTTAACCAATTGTAGTGCTTGAAAACTATGCAATATGTTGTTCTGATGCACACTATATAACTGGATGCTGTACATGATGCATCGCTTTTGGTATGTAAATATTACCCAATTAAACGGGAATTTATCATCCGGGCATGGTAAAATAAGAGTCAATGTGTAACCGTGGCGTTTAGACTAGAGAAATACACTGTTGCCAAACTGGATGGTGATCTGACAAATGAAGGTAATCTACAGTGGTATTTAGCTAAGAGCATACTATGTAACGGTTAAGGGCCCTACACACACGGCGATGTGCCGCCGAGGTGCCGGACGGCCAATACGGCTGGCGGGTGACCCGGCGGCGGGGGATGAGTGACGGGGGGAGTGAAGTTTCTTCACTTCCCCCATCACCCAGCTCCATATCGGTGCATGCTGATATGGATGAGTAGTATGTCTCTGATTGCTCAGTAAACATATATATAAGGTATACATTACAGGAGTGCGTATCTCTCTTTCATAGTAAGTACAGGTGACTAACTCACCTAATAAGAATTAGTACAGTGCTATTAAAATTTACCTTGGTGCGGCAAATCCTTCTATTATTAATTGATACCTATTTTAGGTTCAATTTCAGGAATCTATTGATTTAAGGCATTATTTCACTATCTATGAAAACTAATTTTCTTTAACTTGTAATTTATCAACTTTTGTGATACCTCTATATGTTTTATGTGTGCCTGTATTCTGTCCTATGTCTTTTGTCATGTAATTCAAACCTGACATTTTAATTCATATGTAATAAAAGTTATATTTTAGATTAATACTGACATATTTTTCCTGGATATCTATATAGTTTATGTAAGAATACCCCATCAAAGAGTTTTCTTTTTTTTCCAGACAAATCTATGGTGTCTGACTCTGGGGAGCACCACCAACCCTTAAATGATTGACTGAGATGTTGTGATATCAGCTTTTAAATAAAGGAATTTGGTTATATATTATTCCTATCCTATCTCCTTGTGCTATTACAAGCTGTGTAACATTACTCCCTCTTTCTCAAGGGGGACTAGGGCAAGGAGTGATCCTGTGTGGTATTTCCCACTCTTTTCCTTTTCCTATAAAAGAGGCTATATCATCCTATATAATAAATGGCTAACTGGTCTTCACCTCTGTTATGTGCACTGGTGGCCACTGGAGGCCGCCACACAGACCATGAAAATGAAAGTGATCACGCAGGCAGATGTTACAGCCTGCTGCTAATTACATATAAACACTGATCTGACTGTTTCACACTTGCTGAATATGGAGAGAGGGTGCTGGAGAGAGAGAGTTGAAGTAGAGGTGTAGTAGTAGTTTTGGTGTAGCAATTGCCGTTTATAACAACCTTTCATATTCAAAATTGACTGGATTTTCTAACCTTTTGTTCAATTTCAACTTATGGTTACATTAATCTGCTCCTCACCTCTGTGGTGCCCGTGGCAGCCGCCGGAGGGACAACGACGCACATACACACACCCTATGTACACTGCACCCCCCACCATATACATACGATCCAAGATGGCTGTGCCAAAAACCGGTACACATTTGGAAAGGGTATGTGGCCACTGGTAAAGTGGGTGTAGCCCTGCAACACTCCCATAGGAATGAATAGGATTGGGAGATGCCAAAACCCGGTACTGTACTGGCCAAAAAGGTACAGTTGGAGGGTATGCATATACTGCCTCTATATACACACTGCACCCTCTTACCCCTCCATATAGTGTCCCCTATATACAGGGCACATCCCTCCTCCATATACAGCTTACCCCATATAACTAATACTTTTCACACCCTCCTCCATATACTATGCTGTACTTGCCATCCCGGGACTCGGCAACAAGTAGCAGCAGTAACCAGGAAATGGATGCCAGAACCACAAGACGGTCCTGCAGCACTCAGAATGGAGGCACCGGGGAGAAGGGAAAATCAGTCCGGCAGGAAAGGGTGAGATCCTGTGTGGGGTGAGCAGTGCAGTGACCAGGAGGAGGAGAGGTCGGTCCTGGAGCTGCAGATGATGCGGGTGAGGAGGCAGATAATCAGCTCAACTGCCTTATATATACTGCACACCGGTGGAGGGCCAGGGTCCTGTGTTTGCTTCTCCCATACCCAACACAAGCCACCTCCGGACGGCTACTGGTGTCCTCTACCCCCAGACTGAGCAAGAGCTGTACGGTGACTGGTGAACTTTCATGTGCCAGTACTGGTGTATATAGTGCAACATCATTATAGCCTGCCATTACAGAAATACAGCTTCGAGATATATATATATATATACACTGCTCAAAAAAATAAAGGGAACACTTAAACAACACAATGTAACCCCAAGTCGATCACACTTCTGTGAAATCAAACTGTCCACTTAGGAAGCAACACTGATTGACAATCAATTTCACATGCTGTTGTGCAAATGGAATAGACAACAGGTGGGAATTATAGGCAATTAGCAAGACACCCCCAATAAAGGAGCTGTTCTGCAGGTGGTGACCACAGACCACTTCTCAGCTCCTATGCTTTCTGGCTGATGTTTTGGTCACTTTTGAAAGCTGGCGGTGCTTTCACTCTAGTGGTAGCATGAGACGGAGTCTACAACCCACTCAAGTGGCTCAGGTAGTGCAGCTCATCCAGGATGGCACATCAATGCGAGCTGTGGCAAGAAGGTTTGCTGTGTCTGTCAGCGTAGTGTCCAGAGCATGGAGGCGCTACCAGGAGACAGGCCAGTACATCAGGAGACGTGGAGGAGGCCGTAGGATGGCAACAACCCAGCAGCAGGACCGCTACCTCCGCCTTTGTGCAAGGAGGAACAGGAGGAGCACTGCCAGAGCCCAGCAAATGACCTCCAGCAAGCCAGAAATGTGCATGTGTCCACTCAAACGATCAGAAACAGACTCCATGAGGGTGGTATGAGGGCACGACGTCCACAGGTGGGGGTTGTGCTTACAGCCCAACACCGTGCAGGACGTTTGGCATTTGCCAGAGAACACTAAGATTGGCAAATTCGCCACTAGCGCCCTGTGCTCTTCACAGATGAAAGCAGCTTCTCACTGAGCACATGTGACAGACGTGACAGAGTCTGGAGACGCCAAGGAGAACGTTCTGCTGCCTGCAACATCCTCCAGCATGACCGGTTTGGCAGTGGGTCAGTAATGGTGTGGGGTGGCATTTCTTTGGGGGGCTGCACAGCCCTCTATGCGCTCACCAGAGGTAGCCTGACTGCCATTAGGTACCGAGATGAGATCCTCAGACCCCTTGTGAGACCATATGCTGGTGCGGTTGGCCCTGGGTTCCTCCTAATGCAAGACAATGCTAGACCTCATGTGGCTGGAGTGTGTCAGCAGTTCCTGCAAGATGAAGGCATTGATGCTATGGACTGGCCCGCCCGTTCCCCAGACCTGAATCCAATTGAGCACATCTGGGACATCATGTCTCGCGCCATCCACCAACGCCACATTGCACCACAGACTTTCCAGGAGTTGGCGGAGGAGATCCCTCAGGAGACTATCCGTTACCTCATCAGGAGCATGCCCAGGCGTTGTAGGGAGGTCATACAGGCACGTGGAGGCCACACACACTACTGAGCCTCATTTTGACTTGTTTTAAGGACATTACATCAAAGTTGGATAAGACTGTAGTGTGTTTTCCACTTTAATTTTGAGTGTGACTCCAAATCCAGACCTCCATGGGTTAATAAATTTGATTTCCATTGATAATTTTTGTGTGATTTTGGTGTCAGCACATTCAACTATGTAAAGAACAAAGTATTTAATAAGAATATTTAATTCATTCAGATCTAGGATGTGTTGTTTAAGTGTTCCCTTTATTTTTTTGAGCAGTGTGTATATATATATATATATATATATATATATATATATATATATTAGGAAAACCAATATTATGAGGGCTCACAAATGTGAATATTTACCAAGATTTTTGACCAACAGAAGGCAAATCTCAAGAACTAATTATTTAATAAAATTGTCATAAAACAGAATTCTTTAAAAACAATTCCACATCAACCATCATACAGTTCAATCTATTTTGGATGGTGACCTTCATATATCCCAACTCGTTTTATCCTCAACGGACTTCATCAGGGGTGTGGACTTCCGATATCAATATCCAAAACGGTGATCAAACGCACGTGATTCAGGGATTAGCCCTTTAAAACTCCAAATATTGACACAGGTGGATAAACCACCTAGAGATAGTAGTTCCAGTTCCTAGCATGGAATCTGTTGTTATATACTCCCGCTACTATGGAATATCAAAAACTTCTTCCCATACACTGGTAAAACTCTTAATATTGAGTTAATGAATCTCAATCCATACGGAAGTATTTCAGGGAATCAAAAACTTTTCAATAGGAGGGATCTGTCCTTGTGTGTGCTTCTTCCTTCCAAAATATAAATAATTCCTTATATATAAGGCTAATGCTACACCCTCAGCATGACAGAGCCCCAGCTCCCAGCAGCAGAACTTCCAGAAACCTGGCAGCTCCTGTGTGAGTGGTGACCTTCCCCTCTATAATCCAGCCCGGGTGTCCATCATTTTTATGGGCTTTTAACTAGTCCTATATAATATAACAAAAGAATAAAGTAAGTAGTTTCTTTCCCCAAGCTGTCCGCCTGCTGAACTCCTGAACATTGACTGACTAGACGTACATGTAACTAACTTGTGTCCCTACGGTATACCGATCTGTGTAACTTTACTTGCCCCCCCCCCCCCCACACACACACACACACACACACACACGCACACACACACACACACACACACACACACACACCTGCTTACCTGTTACCTACTTGGCTGTTGTATAGCAAACCGAAGACAAATTCCTAGTATACGTAAGTATACCTGGCCAATAAAGCTGATTCTGATTCTGATTCTGATTCAGAACTTCCAGAAACCTGGCAGCTCCTGTGTGAGTGGTGACCTTCCCCTCTATAATCCCGCCCGGGTGTCCATCATTTTTATGGGCTTTTAACTAGTCCTATATAATATAACAAAAGAATAAAGTAAGTAGTTTACCATGGTGCACTCGGACTCAAATAATTGTTATTAAAAGTTTATCACTTTATTGGTATGCATTAAAATATCTGAATATTTAATTGTTAAAACTGTGAAATGTAATTTAAAGGATCGTGAAAAAGCAGAGAAAGTGTCTGTGCAATAAAACTACCCAACATTAACTGTTGTCTATTGGTGTTTTTAAATCATTTCAATGCGAGCACAGTGGTTATTACAGTATCTCACAAATGATCTTGTTGCTCTCATATTCCACTAAGGCCATATGCCTAATAATGTTCTTCAGTTTGCATATGGGGTAACATTTGTTGCAATTAGTTCTGGTGTGACAGATTCATACACACACTCTTACAGTATTTAAATTGTTCTATTATCACACACTGTATCTCTCATTGGAGTAAATGAATTATGTGTAGATATGGGGGAGAAGCGATATCAGAGCATGCTATGTGCGCCATACCGCTTCTCCCCATGTATGATGGCAGCAGTGTCTGCAGGTGACAGGAGCACTAAAAGATAGCGAGCCGATAAGCGCGGGCAATGTATGAACGGTCAGAATCGCTGACCGTTCCGACACCTGCAGCTGTCAGTTTCGACAGCTGCAGGTTTCGATGCCCATTCACCACGGCAGGGACAGAGCTGTTTATGCCTGTGGCGGTTGCGGCTCCGGAGTGCAGAGGGGATATCGGTTGAGTAGCGAGATCCGATGCATGTGCAGAGGAGCCGGCCAGGAAGGTGATACAGCACGTCAGCACTGAGCTGATACGCTCTGAGCTCAGGGGGACATTGCCGGAGGGGTGAGTTTTCGCTCAACCGCTTTGGCAGACAAGATGTAAATACATCTTGCTGATGGAAGTGTTATAGAGGCATGATGCGTGCCGCTATAATATATTTCCCTAAATGTCTAATATCAATATCAGGTGGTGTGAAAGGGGTATTACTTTCTTCTTTTGTTATATTGTGATGTTCATATTAAGCAGTTTGTAGCACCTCATAAGAAGCCTTATATATTTCGGTGGGCAATCCCCAGCCCATACTGAGGAAATCTGACAGAGGACAATAATAATATTATAGCTACCCGACATATGTTTCTGATGCGAGATATGTTCTTTGTTTGTATATGTTGGATGTCAAACTATATGTCTAATAAAATCCACAAGTCATTGCACCCCATCCCCCTGGAAGATCCATTATTGTAAGTGTTGCTTCCATCATATCCTTCAGAATATGGTGGAAATATATTATAAATATGTCAAGGAACTGCAATCTACTTTAAAGATACCACTAATATACTAAAGGGGTTATACAAAATAAAGGGCCAGATTCAAATGTTTCATCCTTCCTCCCACCCCCTATCGCACCCGCCGGCAGTATTTTAATGTTACTATGATCGGGCGTGACAACTCCATTTCAGCTTGCTACCTCCGAAAGTAGTGAGCTTAAATGTGTGTAAAGAGACCCGTTTGGGCGCCCAAACGGGTCTCTTAACGATTGTGCCCATCACTTTAGTCGGGTTTAGGTGCTTGACGCGCCTAAACCAGACTGGAATGAGTGTGATCAGGGCGATAGCAGGGCATATTTGAATATCGCCCCGCTATCTCCCTTTACTTTAGATGGGAGATAGCGGTTGTGATATTATTTGAATATGGCCCATAGAGTGACAAGATAATTACATGTGAGCAATGACCAATGTACAAAGTCTTTATGCTGTATCTCTATATTACACCATAAAGGATAATTCTCTGACAATACAGAATAAGGATTATACCTTACCTGTTAATCGATATCTTTTACCACAACCTACAACCATTTTAATTTTGTTAACAATTTTTATATACAATTTTATATACAATTTTTATATATGAAAAAGTGATGGGCATGTTATTTGCTCCTAATTATGCTAATTTGGTGATAGTAAACTAGGAGAGCAATTTTATTTTCAGCAACAGCCCTATTAACATTTTATTGGTCCATATAAATGATGTATAGAGTATATTATCATTATTCAGAATGTGGATGTTGACTCTTTTAATACATTTATGGAATATCTTAACCTTAAGTGATTATAACTTGAGTTTACTGAATATTAATTCACATAGTATATAATAACATAATGCTCAGGGTACCAGAAATTTGCAACGGTAATTCCTACAACAACAAATCTGTAAAATGCCTCAAATATGGTCACTGTAACGTGCAAATATTTAAACTCTAAAAGAAAATCTTTTTTCAGCCATCATAATTCCAGAAAGATTTCAATAAAACAATGTATCAATTGTACAACTACATCAGTTATATACTCAGTGGAATGTACTTGTATAAATATTTGAGTAAATCCAAACGTATTCTCAAGTTGAGGATTACGGAACATGAGCAATGTCAAATACAAAGTAAAAAGCCTCTCAGTTCAAAATATTTGATCACACAAACAACAATTCATAACTTGAATTCCGCACATTATCAAGCCTTGGAGGGTGATAAATTGCATGGTGATAAAGTACCAGCCAACCAGCTCCTAGCTGCCATTTCTCAAACCCAGCCTGCAACATGACAGTTAGGAGCTGATTGGCTGGTACTTTATCATTGTGCAATTTATCACTCTCCAAGGATTGATAAATTTGGGCATAAACATGTCTTGTTGAAGGAGAGTGTAAGCAGGAATACCTACTGTACCTTTTACTGATAATCAATATGTGGACAATGAATATGCTGATGGGAAAATGTCAGTAGCATTATGCTAATATGGTTACATTGCTAGTTTAATCATTTTTATTTTAAAGCATCATGCTTAACTTTATAATGCCGACATGACTAAAATGCATAATTAAAATGCAGAGGAGGATACACTTTTACAGTTCACTGTATTATAATTTATATAGAGGGCAATGGGTTATTAAGCAGTTACTGTATTACATAAATGTGGGTTGTGACTCCACCGCAGCGCTCAGTAGCCAAAGCGGAGTCAGAATACTACCAATCGGAGTCCAACGGTCTTGCGAGAAAATGTATCAGCAGAGTATGTTCTCAACGAAGTGCATAGAAAACAAATAGAAATGATGGAATTACTATCTATCCTTCTCTTCTCATTAACTCAGTTTCTAATAGTCAATATGGTAAACTCCTCCACGAATATACTGGGACATGAATGATTTATCCGTAGGGGGTCTCCTTTATGAAGATGTGCTAATTCCTGCTCACATGTATGCTTACATTCGCATATACCGAATCACAGCTATAAAGGTTTATTTTACTCCTATGCCAAAACTCAATCAGACGATGTCTGGGGGACCATGCACTCACAAGTAGGCTCAAGATGTGTGGATGCTTACATAAACGCTCACTTGTAAATGAGCTGTATGTTCACGTAGCAGTTTCTTTATTGCCAAGAGCTCCTCCCACAAATTTCTCTGTTGTTAATTTCGGCTTGGTATTAAGCAGAAAAATAAGAAGATTGGTGGAAAAAATTTTCATACAATTTAATCCATTAAATACATAAACAATATATAAAACAATGTTTCAAAGCTTTTCTGTGTTCTCAACACCCGTACCAATGTTGCAGATGTCAAAACAAACCATATGAGAGAAAGATTAAAAAAGTCTTGGGATATCTCACCATAAGACTGTGGGTCACTTATATGCAGTATCTCACTGGCTCTCACATGCTCACCAACGCGTTTGACTTTAGTATAGTATTTCTCAAGGTGCACCTTGAGAAAGTCCCATCCAGGGTACCCACACATTGCACCTATGTTTTATTACTTAACCTTCCGGAGTCCCGTGTCGGAGCTCCAGTCACTGTAAAAATTGCCGGCAAAATGGCCACCCTGCATGCGCAGTAGAAGTTCATCTCCGAAACATGGTGGGCGCAATATATTTGGTGACTGCGCATGCGAGAGTCTTCAGCACCATGAAAGGGAGGGGGACCACCTGAAGTTTGCACACGGGCCTCCTCCTCTGTAAAAATGCCCCTGTATTATGCTATACTGTACTTTATGAAGTTTATTTTCCTTTTTCATAGGGAACTTGGGAAGATTTGAATCATTTGGACATACGTTCATTGACTTTTGGACTGTAATTCTGTATAATTGTGGTTCTTGTAACAGCGTATTACTATACTGTATCAGGAGTGATAAAAATATAATTTTAACTGTTTTCATACCCATGTTACAATGCTTCCTGGCAGTTTTAGCACCAAATACAAAGTGCAGAATGAGGAAACATACTGAAGATAGTACTAGTTACCAATTACATGCAGTGGCTTAACTAAACATTTTTCTCCCGCAAACATTTTCTGCCCCCCCCCCCCCCCCCCCCCCCCATACTTGGCACTAGCAAAGTGATGAATTTGTGCATGCCACAAAAAGAGGTGTGGCCTTACCGAAATGGGCGTGGCTTTGCATAAAGGGGCGTGACATTGCAGGAAAAGACTACCTTATACCCCAGTTTTGCAACCTGCACGCCCAGACGTTGGTCACCACAGGAAAAAAAAATAATCCTGATTCATGCCCCTTACATTGGTGGTCATTCCGAGTTGTTCGCTCTGTAATTTTCTTCGCATCGCAGCGATTTTCCACTAATTGCGCATGCGCAATGTTCGCACTGCGACTGCGCCAAGTAAATTTGCTATGCAGTTAGGTATTTTACTCACGGCATTACGAGGTTTTTTCTTCGTTCTGGTGATCGTAATGTGATTGACAGGAAGTGGGTGTTTCTGGGCGGAAACAGGCCGTTTTATGGGAGTGTGTGTAAAAACGTTACCGTTTCTGGGAAAAACGCGGGAGTGTCTGAAGAAACGGGGGAGTGTCTGGGCGAACGCTGGGTGTGTTTGTGACGTCAAACCAGGAACGACAAGCACTGAACTGATCGCACTGGAAGAGTAAGTCTCGAGCTACTCAGAAACTGCACAGAGAAGTCTTTTCGCAATATTGCGAATCTTTCGTTCGCAATTTTGATAAGCTAAGATTCACTCCCAGTAGGCGGCGGCTTAGCGTTTACAAAGCTGCTAAAAGCAGCTTGCGAGCGAACAACTCGGAATGAGGGCCATTATTTGTCATTTTTCCTCCTTATAGTAATGCCCAGTATACATTATGCCACACCCCGCAATGCCCGTTATACATTATGCCACACACTGCAATGCCCCTGAGACATTATACCACATACCACAATGCCCGTGATATAGAATATCACACACTGTCATGCCTGTGACACATTATGACACACACCGCAATGTCCGTGATACATTATGCCATACACTGCAATGACCTTGAGACATTATACCACATACCACAATGCCTGTGATACATTATGCCACACACCGCAATGCCCATTACACATGAAGTCCTACAGTAAGGCTTCTAATTACTTTTAAATCACCTGCTCATTGCCAGGGGTTTCATGCTCATGGTGTCATGCTCGTTGCCAGGGGTTTTCATGCGGTAGGTGTTATGCTTGTTGCCAGAGGTATCATGTGCTTGGTTTTAAGCTTAATAACAATAATCCACTATCGCACCTTACTGTAGAAAAAAGGCTGCAGGATTCAAAGAAGGGATTTCACCAATCCCACAAACAGATTAAACAATACTATACAGATTCCTGCACACTTTTTTAAAGGTACAATGACATGAGAAATATATATCAACTGATCATGAACATCTCTCAGTTCCTTAGTATAATGACAAGAATGCTGTTAGAATCTATTCACTATATCTGAAAATCCCTTCAATTATACAATCATATATGAAAAGAAATTGTTGTTGAAATGGTGATAGAGTAGTGACACAAAAGTCAATGAATAAAAAAAAAAGTCCAAAGTAAAAGTCACTTTTTTCCCAGTATAATCTCCGGTTCCTTCAGTTCAGATAGTGTATTCACTAGGTCCGCCTCCTCTACCTTTGCCTTATCGACCTCCTTGGGTGAATTTTATGCAAAACAAGAAAGGTGGGGAGACCATAGTGTACATCATAACACATTTATTTCTTAAAAAGTTAAAATCTCATATAACATGCGTACCGAATAAAACCTTCTAGGGAAGGCACAGAACAAAGCATATAGGGGTATATTATAAAGCTTCCCCTACTAAGCTGTACCTCCTTCCAGTCACCGGTATCAGGCAGTCTGAACACCAACGCGTTTCAACCAAGATGTGGTCTTTTTCAAGGTGTAAAACAGAAACAGAAGGAACGGATATTTATAGTGACTACCCGTTGGACAGACCCACTTCCTGTTATTAGGGGTGTGTTCAGAACATAAATATAAAAATCAAGATAAAAACTTTTAATTAATTGACTTAATATAACTTAATAAAAAGCCTATTGGTTCTAGGCCATATGGAGCATTGGAGTATACTTAAAAAGCTTTTCTTTACATGAAAAAAGTGTTTTTCCCGCTTTGCGTTCCACATGTGGAACACTCTGCATAATTTCCGGTTCTGCCGGAAATGATATTCCAGCGCTAAACTCCCGCATTTATAATGTGTTCCACAGCATGTGGAACGCTCAGCGTCATCTCCGGTTCCGCAGCGTGTGATGTACACTTCTGCCGGAAGTGACGTCGTGCACCACAGCTGATGAGCGCTAGAGCTTAACTGTTTAAATCTGTGTGGTGTGGTATATTACCAATTGTAGTGATAGATTTTAACCACTACCCGGATATTTATTATATTAGTAGAGTCGGAATTAATATTCCGGTAGTAAATCCCCACACCCGCAGTGGATTCCACGGCATGTGGTTTCCGGTTCCGCCGGAAGTGTTAGTGCGTTCCACGGCTAATGGATGCCAGGAAGTGACTATTCTATCTTTAAAGAGAGATGTATTGTAAATAATATATAAATAAATAAAAATATATATTCCACTATCCGGATAATTTCTTATACTAGCTCCATATAGTAGAGAACAAAAAACTACTTCACATTGACATAAAGCATATACCAGAAGTCATAACAAATAAGAAAGGCACAATTACAAAAACCATTTTAACTCAAAATCCATATTGAGTCCCCATGGATCTAAAGTTTTGATAAGCTGACGGCTGCATAAGCCTGAGGCCATATAAGAGCCCAATTTTTTGTGATTGGTTGTTTATGACTAAGCAGTTGCTAGGCAGATCAGTGTTTTCTTGGGTATTTTTCCTATAGGATTATAGGGCTGTCCATCAAGGGTTTAGGGGTTGGTCTTGGAATAATATATAAGCCATAGTCATGTGCCTCAGACTTCCTCTTGCCATTTTGGAATGATGGAAGGCTGAGTACACATGCTGTAGTTAATACTGTGCTGTTTTTCATGTGGCTTTTATACGGTGCTGTTTTTATTTTATACTGGTTTTTCAGCCCTGACGAAGCTGTCAGAGTAACGGCGGAACACGCGTGTGGGCAGCGTGTCTCCACGTGTTTCCATGTCCATGTTACATCAATGTTTAGTCAGCTCTATTTAACTATGATGTTTAGATTATTAGTATGAGGCAGCGAGTATATGAATATTGAATCTTAGACAGTTATATTCGTGTTTAGTGGATAACAAGCAATGCAGTATTAGCTATCATATTTATTCGGATACATGAATACTGAGTCTTGAAGAGTTACATTTTTGTTCAGTGGATAGCAAAAACTATTAAAACATAAAGAATGCAGCATTAGCTGTTAGACTCAGTTGAAAATATATAGGAAGTTACAAGCACTGCTCCAAGTTAAGATAAACCTACCAGGTTTATATGTTAGATGTGTCAGTGTTATTAAGCACCTGTGATACAATTACAACAAATGTTCATAAATTAATGACTAATCAGCGCTACTCAGTCACCATATGCAGTGACTATTACAACCATTATTAAGAGACAACGAATAGATGATTACTGAAATGTAGATAATCTATATTTGCTGATTAGATAACAATATAATTAATTAATGAACAGCGCAGCAGTGGCTGTTAAAATCCTTTAACATACACAGTGAGCTGAAGACATTGCTTCAAGCTCAAATAGATACATTTTATCTCTTTGTGCTAAATGTAATACAACTGAGCAGACGCAATTGCAACAAATGTTTCTAAATGAACTCTCCAAGTCAATGTGGCAGCTGTGAATAAAACAATGTGTTAACACTAATGTTTAATGCTGGTTGGGAAATCTAGCTCTATCAGGTGACATATATCAGGATAATAAAATCTTTATTCAATACGTTGCTACCTATATACATTTAATGAAGGCTTTTCTTGCTTAATAATCATAATTATATCAGATGCTTAATGGTGATGCATAATCTGGGAAGCTGTACACTGACATCTGAGTAAGGTGTCACTAATTCCTAATAAATAAGGTGTTCTCTTCTTAGAGATAACAACACTTTGAATATCTAACTGTTGTAGCTGATTGACATATATTATATTATCAGCGACACAGCCCTTAACAAATGAAGAAGCTTTCCTTCTGAGGACATATTAATATGAACATACAATGGATCATAACATGTGGAGTTTAGTATGAACAAAGATACACTCCTATACATTATCATATATGTTATTGATCATAAATAACTGAGGAAGATATTTATTCCCCCAGAGTATATCATATATCTATATTGAATTTATAGCATCACCTGTGTATTTTACACTCCATTACACATCTGATTCAATTAGACAGTGCGACAGCTGTTCTGTCACATATAAGTTGGTACCAATAGCTTATTATTGATGTTATAACTAACATCTCTATTCCCTAAATGCCTCATCTAAGAGCCTAATAATGACTGAAACATACAAATGAATTCTAATCCCACTATGGAATAATAGATCATATATTTTTGGACATTGGAATAAGACACGTGGACACACATTTTAAATCTTTAAATCACCTTTATTTCATTTGCACTATGTATGTTTTGTCTATGTCATAATTTTAACCTCTATGTTTCGCTTATACTCATGGTTATGTGTAAGTAATGTACATGATTTTTAAACAGATACCAATAAAAGTTAAATTTTAATTAAATACAGGCAGATGTGATAACCAGATCTAATCTTCCTTTTGTGCACCGACAATATAGCCCTTTCCTTCTTTCTTTTGTGTATTTATTTTATACTGTGCTGTTTTTATTTTATACTGTGCTGTGTTTATTTTATACTGTGCTGTTTTTTCATGACTCCCCATGGTTTCCCTTTAGTGCTGTTATCCCCTCGCCCATGCTGCGTCCCTCCGGGCCTGCTTCCCCCCCTCCTCCAGCGTTAGGGCCGAAGCCGCCGCTTTCGGCGGCCACGCTCTCGGCTGTTTTCTCCCCTGCCCCTGTGTCCCGCCTTGACAGCGGGTCCCCGGCAGGGTCGCGATACCGCGGTCCGCGCCTCCTCTCCGTCTGGCCGGTCTGTAGGCGGGTCGGGCGCCCCGGCCGCGGCTGCCGCTTGCGTGGTACTGGCGCGGGTGGTTTCCCCGGCGCCCGCGACGCTGCGGATTCCCCTCTCCCCGCTCGGCGTTTTCGAGCGCGCCTCTCTCTCCTCACCGCTAACGGCTCCGGCGCACACGTGGGGCCTGGCGGCCCTGGCCGCATGCGGGGGGTAACAGCCGGCGGCTTGTGGAGGCTGGAGCGGCGCGTGGGTAGCAGCCGCTCCCTGCCTCCCTGGTAGCCGATGCCCGGGTTAAGGTTTTTCTGCTCCCCCATGCGGGGGGTGGACGTGGACGGGGGTCCACGTTTTTTCCTCCAGGGCCACGTGGTGTTGGCGACGTCTCTTCGGGGCGCCTGCCGCGGGTCTCAAGCCGGGGGCTCGCCTGCGGGCCCCTGCTCAATGGGGGCTGTTTAGTTCATTGTCCCCCACGTGGTACAGTTCACTGGTGTCCCCCGGGGCACGGCAACCGGGTCTGTCTGTTGCCTCCTTCCCACAATTTGCGCCATGTGCAGCGGTTTCTGCGTCCGGGGTCCTTTCCCGCGTGTTACTTCAGGGGGCCTCGGATCTCCCCCCCGTCCTTGTCGGGTGCATATCTCGGTAATTCCCCGGCGGCTGCGGCCCCGCTTGCCCGGTTTTTGGCCCTCCTGGCTTCCGGCCTACACCATTGGGTCATCCCTTTTAGCCGTGCTTCCCCTCCTGCCGCGCGTTCCTCCCTCCCATCCGGGTGTTTTCCCTCGCCTCGACCCGCTGTCCCAGGGTTGCGGCATTTGTTGTGTCCCCGCTTGTGCCTCCTGTTTCTGTGTTTATGCGCAGGCGCTTCCTGCGCTTGTTGTCCCCTCTGTTTCGTCTGCGCAGGTGTCTGCAAGTCCGGGGGAGTCGGTGGATTCATCGCGGAGGGATCGATGACCGAGTAGGGATGCGGCTGCGACGACAGTGGATGACGCAACGGCGAGGTCGGTGGCGGTGGAGCCGGCGGATGGTATTCCACGTCCTCCAGACACCGGTGAGCATGCTGTTGTTTATCATTCTTTACAGTTCTTGTACCTTCTTGTAGTGTTTTACTAGTTCTCCTGGGCGCCCGCGCTAGTTGGCTAGGCTCATTGTGCGGCGCGTAACGTTAGGCATCTCGGAAGGGCAGGGCGCCGGCGGCTAGGGTTCCCTCTGCACCCTGCGGTTTGCGGAGACGGCGGACGGTAGGGGGGATTGGGAGACGGGTATACGTACTTTTCATCTGTGGTTACGGTTTTTGGATTTTTTACAGCTTGTTACACCGGGCCGCGACCTGCCGCATATCCCCACTTGGTGCAGTTTTGTGTCAGCGCTCGCAATTTTAATCCTAGGTTTCCGCTTGCGGAAATTACGACGTGGAGTCCATCGTGATCGGGGTGGGAACGTCGTTTTTTCCTTGGGTTGTGGTTGGGGGTCACCCGGCAGCCCGGACCACACAGTAGGGTCCCAGGTCGCAGGTCCCTCGCGCTTCTGTTTTGCGCTCCTTGGTAGGGGTGGTTTTTTTTCGCTTTTGGCAGGGACAAGTACACCACAGGCGTCCACGCCCGTTTTTTCGTCACTCATGCAAAATGGTGAGGCCGGTCACCCGTCCAGTGACGGTGCCCCAGCCACGAGCGGGTAACCTGCCCGTGGTGGCGCACCGGCGTTTTAGGTCCGCTCACGCTGTCCCGCATCAGATCCGGCGGTAGGGGAACGCAGGACCGGCTTGGGGCTCGTTTGGGCTTTATGCCGTTTTTTCCTTTCTTCACGACTTGTATTCCCTGTGGGGTTGGTGCCCGAGGACCCTGGGCCAGTTTCGCCTTTTCCTGCATTTGTCTTATCCTCGTGGGTTTTCTTTTCATGCCCTGTTTCCTAGGACGTGCACGGGGCGAGTATTAGTCTTTTAGGGACTCTGCGTTTTGTGTCGTGAATATGGGCGGGGTACCTCCTTTTGGATAACTTCTACGTGGGGTCGTGTTTTTCGCCTTCCCCCGCGCCCCCATCCCCTGCAATTTTTTGGGGCTCGATTAGGTGCCTGTTTTCTGCGGACGGGTGCGTGTCCCTGGGTTTCTGTCTCATGGGCCTCTTTGAGAAGTGCGGTACTTTCTTGCGTTGGTGCATTATTTCCGTCTCCGGTCCCCCCCTTGGTGTTGCTCGCTAGCGGGACTATTTTCTCTTCATGGGTCGGGGAGGCATTTCGGTTTGCAGCTATCCTTCTGTAGGTTGCCAGGTCTGGTTCAGGGTCCTGGGTGTTCCCGTTGCCCCGGTGCGCCGCTCGGGCCCTACCGGTTGCCTGAGTTTTCAGGGGTTGGCACTGGGCACAATGGGGGTTGCTGTCGCCTCCCCGCTGTCAGGTTACCGTTGCTTTTTGGTTTTTATTAACCACTGCTTGGGGCGACGCGACGTTTGGTTTTAGCGGTTGCGGACGTCCTTCAGCTCCTCCCCTTTTTGCGAGCAGGTTCATCCCCATGGGTGGCATAGTTTGCAGTAAAACTGCGGGCCGCTGCGGGGTTGGCCAGGTAGCATCACGCAGTTTCCCTTCCCGCGAGATCAGACATGTTTTCGTGGTTGTGGTCTTTATTCCTATAGTCTTGTTACGGGGAGGTTTTTCGGGCCTCCTCCTCCTTGTACCCTCCAGTCCCCCCAGGCTTTGCGACTGTTGCGACATCTGTTTGTCTGATGGCGGTACAGTTTTACCATTGCGCGGCCGGAGTTGGAATGGGTTTGCGGATGCTTTATCTCATTTCAGTTTGATAAGTGCCGTGAGTGGTTCCGGGGGGGGGCGACATAGGTTTTCTCATGCCCGTCTTCTGTCGGGCGGATTGTACGGGTGGCTACTCGGACTAGGCACGCGTGGCTCCTTCCTCGTTTGGGGCGTTAGCTGCGTCCGGGTGTTTTTTCAGTAGGTTGGCTACAGCGGGTGTGTCCCTGGTAGACGGTTGATGGTTTTTGTGTTCGAGCGTTCTCTGGGAGGTAGGTCCAAGGCAGCCAGGTATCCTGCCCTTGCGGGCATTTCCTTCTGTTCTGGGCTGCGCGAGCTGGTGGACCCCGCCTGGTCTTTCGCCCCCTTTCATGAGCGCTTAAGGGTTGGGCTAGGGTGCGCCCCGCGCCTGCGGATACCCGTAGGCCTGCTACGTGGCAACTTTTGGCATAATTGCTGGGTGGGGCTGCCTCCTGTCACCAAATCGGTGTTGTGGTGGTCCCTGTTTTAGATTAGCCTTTGCTTTAGCTTTCTTCTGGGTTTTGCGGGTAAGTGAGTAGGGGCGAGCAGCAGGCATTGCGGGATCCCGGGGCCTTTTTCTGGGTTGCAGGATGGTCGGTGGCTCTGCAGGATGGTGTGCTCCAAATCGGATCAAGCAGCTGGGGGTCGCTGGTTGTCCTTGGAGGCCCAGGAGGTGGTGGGTGTCTGCCCGCTGTGCCTGGCGCATGAGTATGGATGGGCCTCCGGGGGGGCGACCAGTTGCTGATGCAGGCGCTCGCTGGTCCTCTCACTAATGTACAGTTTTGCTGCGGTGTTTGGGTTCGGTACACATTCCTTGCGGAATGGGGCGGCTGACCATGCGGCAGCCACAGGGTCCGCCACGGCTGCTGTTCAGGAGCTGGCCCGTTGGCGGTATACTTCTTAGGTCCTATTCCTTGCGGATTGGGGAGGCCGCCATGCGGCAGCCACAGGGGCTTCCACGGCAGCTATTCAGGAGCTGGGCCGTTAGAGATGTGCTTCTTAGGGCCTATTCCTTGCGGATTATGGTGGCTGCCATGCGGCAGCCACAGGGTCCTCCTCGGCAGCTGTTCAGGAGCGGGGCTGTTGGGGGTATGCTTCTGATAGGTCCTATTCCTTGCGGACTGGGGCGGCTGGCCATGCAGCAGCTACAGGGTCCGCCACGTCAGCTATTCGGGAGCGGGTCCATTGGAGGTATGCTTCGTAGATCCTGTTCCTTGCGGATTGGGTATTGGGGATAGGGTCCTATTCCTTGCGGATGGGGGTGGGTACCATGCGGCAGCCACGGGGTCCTCCACGGCTACTATTCAGGAGGTGGTCCATTGAAGGTATACTTCTTAGGTCCTATTCCTTGCGGACGGGGGTGGCTACCGTGCGGCAGCCGCAGGGTCCTCCACGGAAGCTATTCCGGTGGTGGTTCGTTGGAGGTATGCTTATTATAATTCTAGTGCATGTGGATAATGTTTAGTTGCGCCTGTTGCGCTAACCCAAAAACTTGGTTTACCCGTCGGTTTTTGAACGGGTAGCGTTCAGGAATCGAGGGTGTGAAGCGAATTTTTAAATTTTCCTCCGCGGGGGCCTAATTACAATTGGCTCATCAAAGGTCCACGGGAGGTTTTTGAGTTTTCTCCTTCACTTGGGTTATTTCTGTTCTCTGTCACTTGGTTTTCCTATGTGATTTATGTTAGTGTGATGATGTTAGGGTGTTTTCTTTTGCAGCCGTTGATGGTTTGAACAGGCGTAGCTGGTTGGCCGCTCTTACAATTTTTGGGCGGCGGGGCATCCCTTGGTGAGTAGGACAGCTGATGTTTTGGTTCCAGGGTGGTTTGTTGGTTGGGGTCCATGGTAAGGGATACTGAGGGGTATTTGTACAGCTCCTTTGCCACCGCGAGCATAGTGGGGATCGTCCAGGTAGTATTGTCCTGCATTTGGGCGGCGCTGATAGGGGTCGCTCCTACGGCATCTACCTCAATTTGTTCGTTAGGCTATTTCGTGGGCCACGTTGTCACTGGCCGGAGATCCGTTTGGATGGTCAATTAGTCCAGCGTTTTTCATTGGAAGGGGGCGGTGCGTTTCTCAGCTATTGAGACAGCCCGCAAGATGGTAATGCTGCTGTTTCGTTGTTTGTTACAGCTTCTAAGGGGAATGGTTGTAGGCACCCTCTGCTTGTGCTGCGTCAGCGGCAGTTCGACAAGGAGGATGGGGCTTGTCTTTCTCCGGCTGGAGTTTGCAGGTTTTTCTTAGTTGGGGTTTGGGTCCGTTCAGTTAGCTATCTGGTTTTTCCTGGTTTTTATTGGTTCGGATGGCGGGGCGGTTTGTTAAACCTTTGTGGTGGGAAGTCGCTACCAACCAACGGTCAGATGGGCATAAGTGGTCATTGTGGGGCACCCTCTTTAGAAGGATGGCAGGTGTGTCCTTACCTTGCGGTTGGACATTTAGACGTTCCCCTGCGGGAACCGAACGTTGGCCAGAGAAAAGAGTGGTGAGTCCTGCACAATGCGGGTTATGCAGGGAGGAGGCGGAGTTGTGGTTTAGTCCCCTCCTCAGTTTTTGTGTTTCAATCTAAATGACTGGAGCTGGTGTCTGGTAGCGACTTGTCCTTTGCCATCCTCCAATATAAAATCAATTCAATTACAATTATAGTTTAAAGAACAGGTCAGCGATCAATAAATATCGTCTGACCTTTAACTACAGCTAACCGTGTCCGTGTCGTTATTTTAGTGTGTCGTTATTTTAGTGATAAGAAAAGAAGTGTTAAAGAAGTGTTTATGTCAATCGCAATAAAATTATGGGCACCTTAGATAAGCTGAAGGCTGCATAAGCCTGAGGCCATATAAGAGCCCAATTTTTTGTGATTGGTTGTTTATGACTAAGCAGTTGCTAGGCAGATCAGTGTTTTCTTGGGTATTTTTCCTATAGGATTATAGGGCTGTCCATCAAGGGTTTAGGGGTTGGTCTTGGAATAATATATAAGCCATAGTCATGTGCCTCAGACTTCCTCTTGCCATTTTGGAATGCCCTCCCGCCCGCCCTGACTATATTTTTTCCTGCATCTTGTCTTTCTCGGTGGGCTCTTGACAGCCAGATTGGCGGGAAGTCGCTACCAACCAGCGGTCAGATGGGCATAAGTGGTCATTGTGGGGCACCCTTTTTAGAAGGACGGCAGGTGTGTCCTTACCTTGCTGTTGGACATTTAGACGTTCCCCTGCGGGAACCGAACGTTTGCCAGAGAAAAGAGTGGTGAGTCCTGCACAATGCGGGTTATGCAGGGAGGAGGCGGAGTTGTGGTTTAGTACCCTCCTCAGTTTTTGTGTTTCAATCTAAATGACTGGAGCTGGTGTCTGGTAGCGACTTGTCCTTTGCCATCCTCCAATATAAAATCAATTCAATTACAATTATAGTTTAAAGAACAGGTCAGCGATCAATAAATATCGTCTGACCTTTAACTACAGCTAACCGTGTCCGTGTCGTTATTTTAGTGTGTCGTTATTTTAGTGATAAGCTAGCTTAAAGAAGTGTTTATGTCAATTGCAATAAAATTATGGGCGCCTTAGATAAGCTGAAGGCTGCATAAGCCTGAGGCCATATAAGAGCCCAATTTTTTGTGATTGGTTGTTTATGACTAAGCAGTTGCTAGGCAGATCAGTGTTTTCTTGGGTATTTTTCCTATAGGATTATAGGGCTGTCCATCAAGGGTTTAGGGGTTGGTCTTGGAATAATATATAAGCCATAGTCATGTGCCTCAGACTTCCTCTTGCCATTTTGGAATGCCCTCCCGCCCGCCCTGACTATATTTTTTCCTGCATCTTGTCTTTCTCGGTGGGCTCTTGACAGCCAGATTGGCGGGAAGTCGCTACCAACCAGCGGTCAGATGGGCATAAGTGGTCATTGTGGGGCACCCTCTTTAGAAGGACGGCAGGTGTGTCCTTACCTTGCGGTTGGACATTTAGACGTTCCCCTGCGGGAACCGAACATTTGCCAGAGAAAAGAGTGGTGAGTCCTGCACAATGCGGGTTATGCAGGGAGGAGGCGGAGTTGTGGTTTAGTCCCCTCCTCAGTTTTTGTGTTTCAATCTAAATGACTGGAGCTGGTGTCTGGTAGCGACTTGTCCTTTGCCATCCTCCAATATAAAATCAATTCAATTACAATTATAGTTTAAAGAACAGGTCAGCGATCAATAAATATCGTCTGACCTTTAACTACAGCTAACCGTGTCCGTGTCGTTATTTTAGTGTGTCGTTATTTTAGTGATAAGAAAAGAAGTGTTAAAGAAGTGTTTATGTCAATCGCAATAAAATTATGGGCGCCTTATATTTCATGAATAGATTCCATTTCGGCTTTTGCTAATAATGTTTCTATACTTTTCGTACGCCAATTCCCTTCTATTTTTTTAAATTCCTATAATGTTTTTAATATCAATAATAGAGCATTGATGCTTTAGTGGAAAGTGATTAGACAAAGAATGGTTAGTGAATCCCTTTTTGATGTTCCTAAGGTGTTCAGACCAACGTTCCCTTAATCTACGGGAGGTCTTGCCAATATACTGGAGTCCACAACTGCATTCTATAAGGTATATGCAATTAGAGCTGTTGCAAGTCATGAACTCATTTATCTTGAACACCTTTTTTGTGGCATTTGAGGTAAATTCCTCAATTTTTGTCATCTGTTTTTTTATGTGATGTACATACAATGCATGAACGGACATTGGGCCTAATTCTGAGTTGATCGCAGCAGCAAGTTTGTTAGCAATTGGGCAAAACCATGTGCACTGCAGGGGGGTCAGATATAACATTTGCAGAGAGAGTTAGATTTGGGTGGGGTGTATTCAAACTGAAATCTAAATTGCAGTGTAAAAATAAAGCAGCCAGTATTTACCCTGCACAGAAACAAAATAACCCACCCAAATCTAACTCTCTCTGCAAATGTTATATCTGCCCTCCCTGCAGTGCACATGGTTTTGCCCAAACTTGCTGCTGCGATCAACTCAGAATTACCCCCATTGCTGTGTGTGTCATAATGTGTCACATGCATGACAGTGTGTGATATACTATATCACGGGGCATTTATTCATTGACTTTTGTGTCACTACTCTATCACCATTTCAACAACAATTTATTTTCATATATGATTGGATAATTGAAGGGATTTTCAGATATAGTGAATAGATTCAAACAGCATTCTTGTCATTATACTAAGGAACTGAGAGATGTTCATGATCAGTTGACATGGGTTTCAAGCTTGTTGCCAGGGGGTATTATTCGTTGCCAGGGGTTTCATGCACTGGGTGTCATGCTTGTTGCTAGGGGGTAATGCTTGTTGTCAGGGATTTCATGAGCTGGGTGTTGTGCTTGTAACCAGGGGGTAATACTTGTTGCTAGGCCTGTGCCCCCAGTGCCACATATGCCCCTAGTGCCAGATATTCCCCCACAGTGCCAGATACACATATGCCCCCAGTGCCCCATATGCCCCCTCCCCAGTGCAAGCTACACACATACCCCCAGTGCCTGGTACACATATACCCCCAGTGCCAAATATGCCCCCCAGTGCCAGGTACACACATACCCCCAGTGCCAAACATGCCCCCCCACTGCCAGGTACACATATACCCCCAGTGCCAAACATGCCCCCCCCAGTGCCAAACATGCCCCCCAGTGCCAGGTACACATATACCCCCAGTGCCAAACATGCCCCCCCACTGCCAGGTACACATATACCCCCATGCCAAACATGCCCCCCCAGTGCCAGGTACAACCCCCCAGTGCCAAACATGCCCCCCAGTGCCAGGTACACATACCCCCAATGCCAAACATGCCCCCCTACTGCCAGGTACACATATACCCCCATGCCAAACATGCCCCCCCAGTGCAAGGTACAAACCCCCAGTGCCAAACATGCCCCCCAGTGCCAGGTACAAACCCCCAGTGCCAAACATGCCCCCAAGGTGCTAGGTACAAACCTCCAGTGCCAAACATGCCCCCCCCAGTGCCAGGTACAAACCTTCAGTGCCAAACATGCCCCCCCAGTGCCAAGTTTTAATAGGACAAGAAGGGGGAACTATATATATATATATATATATATATATTAAAAGGGAAATTGTAATATATATATATATAGGGGTATATGCAATTCCGGGCGAATTGCGGCTTTTTTTCGCCCATTTTTAAATTCAACACAATTCGACCGTCGAATCCCTGCCGGCGGGTGCCGGAATTCGGCATATTCGAAAAAAAACGGATTCGACAGTCCCGCTGTCGAAAAACGGACCAATTGACGGATAAGTGCGTCCTGGATTTGACTTTTCAGACGGCACAAAAATGGTTAAAAAACTAGTGATGAGCACCGGAAATTTTTCGGGTTTTGTGTTTTGGTTTTGGGTTCGGTTCCGCGGCCGTGTTTTGGGTTCGAACGCGTTTTGGCAAAACCTCACCGAATTTTTTTTGTCGGATTCGGGTGTGTTTTGGATTCGGGTGTTTTTTTCAAAAAACCCTAAAAAAACAGCTTAAATCATAGAATTTGGGGGTCATTTTGATCCCAAAGTATTATTAACCTCAATAACCATAATTTCCACTCATTTTCAGTCTATTCTGAACACCTCACACCTCACAATATTATTTTTAGTCCTAAAATTTGCACCGAGGTCGCTGGATGACTAAGCTCAGCGACCCAAGTGGCCGACACAAACACCTGGCCCATCTAGGAGTGGCACTGCAGTGTCACGCAGGATGGCCCTTCAAAAAACTACTCCCCAAACAGCACATGACGCAAAGAAAAAAAGAGGCGCAATGAGGTAGCTGTGTGACTAAGATAAGCGACCCAAGTGGCCGACACAAACACCTGGCCCATCTAGGAGTGGCACTGCAGTGTCACGCAGGATGGCCCTTCCAAAAAACACCCCCCAAACAGCACATGACGCAAAGAAAAAAAGAGGCGCAATGAGGTAGCTGTGTGACTAAGATAAGCGACCCAAGTGGCCGACACAAACACCTGGCCCATCTAGGAGTGGCACTGCAGTGTCACGCAGGATGGCCCTTCCAAAAACTACTCCCCAAACAGCACATGACGCAAAGAAAAATGAAAGAAAAAAGAGGTGCAAGATGGAATTGTCCTTGGGCCCTCCCACCCACCCTTATGTTGTATAAACAGGACATGCACACTTTAACCAACCCATCATTTCAGTGACAGGGTCTGCCACACGACTGTGACTGAAATGACGGGTTGGTTTGGAACCCCACCAAAAAAGAAGCAATTAATCTCTCCTTGCACAAACTGGCTCTACAGAGGCAAGATGTCCACCTCATCATCATCCTCCGATATATCACCGTGTACATCCCCCTCCTCACAGATTATCAATTCGTCCCCACTGGAATCCACCATCTCAGCTCCCTGTGTACTTTGTGGAGGCAATTGCTGCTGGTGAATGTCTCCACGAAGGAATTGATTATAATTCATTTTAATGAACATCATCTTCTCCACATTTTCTGGATGTAACCTCGTACGCCGATTGCTGACAAGGTGAGCGGCGGCACTAAACACTCTTTCGGAGTACACACTTGTGGGAGGGCAACTTAGGTAGAATAAAGCCAGTTTGTGCAAGGGCCTCCAAATTGCCTCTTTTTCCTGCCAGTATAAGTACGGACTGTCTGACGTGCCTACTTGGATGCGGTCACTCATATAATCCTCCACCATTCTTTCAATGGGGAGAGAATCATATGCAGTGACAGTAGACGACATGTCCGTAATCGTTGTCAGGTCCTTCAGTCCGGACCAGATGTCAGCATCAGCAGTCGCTCCAGACTGCCCTGCATCACCGCCAGCGGGTGGGCTCGGAATTCTGAGCCTTTTCCTCGCACCCCCAGTTGCGGGAGAATGTGAAGGAGGAGATGTTGACAGGTCGCGTTCCGCTTGACTTGACAATTTTGTCACCAGCAGTTCTTTGAACCCCAGCAGACTTGTGTCTGCCGGAAAGAGAGATCCAAGGTAGGTTTTAAATCTAGGATCGAGCACGGTGGCCAAAATGTAGTGCTCTGATTTCAACAGATTGACCACCCGTGAATCCTTGTTAAGCGAATTAAGGGCTCCATCCACAAGTCCCACATGCCTAGCGTAATCGCTCTGTTTTAGCTCCTCCTTCAATGTCTCCAGCTTCTTCTGCAAAAGCCTGATGAGGGGAATGACCTGACTCAGGCTGGCAGTGTCTGAACTGACTTCACGTGTGGCAAGTTCAAAAGGTTGCAGAACCTTGCACAACGTTGAAATCATTCTCCACTGCGCTTGAGACAGGTGCATTCCACCTCCTATATCGTGCTCAGTTGTATAGGCTTGAATGGCCTTTTGCTGCTCCTCCAACCTCTGAAGCATATAGAGGGTTGAATTCCACCTCGTTACCACTTCTTGCTTCAGATGATGGCAGGGCAGGTTCAGGCGTTTTTGGTGGTGCTCCAGTCTTCTGTACGTGGTGCCTGTACGCCGAAAGTGTCCCGCAATTCATCTGGCCACCGACAGCATCTCTTGCACGCCCCTCTCATTTTTTAAATAATTCTGCACCACCAAATTCAAGGTATGTGCAAAACATGGGACGTGCTGGAATTTGCCCATATTTAATGCACACACAATATTGCTGGCGTTGTCCGATGCCACAAATCCACAGGAGAGTCCAATTGGGGTAAGCCATTCCGCAATGATCTTCCGCAGTTGCCGTAAGAGGTTTTCAGCTGTGTGCGTATTCTGGAAAGCGGTGATACAAAGCGTAGCCTGCCTAGGAAAGAGTTGGCGTTTGCGAGATGCTGCTACTGGTGCCGCCGCTGCTGTTCTTGCGGCGGGAGTCCATACATCTACCCAGTGGGCTGTCACAGTCATATAGTCCTGAGCCTGCCCTGCTCCACTTGTCCACATGTCCGTGGTTAAGTGGACATTGGGTACAACTGCATTTTTTAGGACACTGGTGAGTCTTTTTCTGAGGTCTGTGTACATTTTCGGTATCGCCTGCCTAGAGAAATGGAACCAAGATGGTATTTGGTACCGGGGACACAGTACCTCCAACAAGTCTGTAGTTGGCTCTGCAGTAATGATGGATACCGGAACCACGTTTCTCACCGCCCAGGATGCCAAGGCCTCAGTTATCCGCTTTGCAGCAGGATGACTGCTGTGATATTTCATCTTCCTCGCAAAGGACTGTTGGACAGTCAATTGCTTGGTGGAAGTAGTAAAAGTGGTCTTATGACTTCCCCTCTGGGATGACCATCGACTCCCAGCAGCAACAACAGCAGCGCCAGCAGCAGTAGGCGTTACACGCAAGGATGCATCGGAGGAATCCCAGGCAGGAGAGGACTCGTCAGAATTGCCAGTGACATGGCCTGCAGGACTATTGGCATTCCTGGGGAAGGAGGAAATTGACACTGAGGGAGTTGGTGGGGTGGTTTGCGTGAGCTTGGTTACAAGAGGAAGGGATTTACTGGTCAGTGGACTGCTTCCGCTGTCGCCCAAAGTTTTTGAACTTGTCACTGACTTATGATGAATGCGCTGCAGGTGACGTATAAGGGAGGATGTTCCGAGGTGGTTAACGTCCTTACCCCTACTTATTACAGCTTGACAAAGGCAACACACGGCTTGACAAATGTTGTCCGCATTTCTGTTGAAATACTTCCACACCGAAAAGCTGATTTTTTTGGTATTTTCACCAGGCATGTCAATGGCCCTATTCCTCCCACGGACAACAGGTGTCTCCCCGGGTGCCTGACTTAAACAAACCACCTCACCATCAGAATCCTCCTGGTCAATTTCCTCCCCAGCGCCAGCAACACCCATATCCTCCTCATCCTGGTGTACTTCAACACTGACATCTTCAATCTGACTATCAGGAACTGGACTGCGGGTGCTCCTTCCAGCACTTGCAGGGGGCGTGCAAATGGTGGAAGGCGCATGCTCTTCACGTCCAGTGTTGGGAAGGTCAGGCATCGCAAACGACACAATTGGACTCTCCTTGTGGATTTGTGATTTCGAAGAACGCACAGTTCTTTGCTGTGCTTTTGCCAGCTTGAGTCTTTTCATTTTTCTAGCGAGAGGCTGAGTGCTTCCATCCTCATGTGAAGCTGAACCACTAGCCATGAACATAGGCCAGGGCCTCAGCCGTTCCTTGCCACTCCATGTGGTAAATGGCATATTGGCAAGTTTACGCTTCTCCTCCGACAATTTTATTTTAGATTTTTGAGTCCTTTTTTTACTGATATTTGGTGTTTTGGATTTTACATGCTCTGTACTATGACATTGGGCATCGGCCTTGGCAGACGACGTTGATGGCATTTCATCGTCTCGGCCATGACTAGTGGCAGCAGCTTCAGCACGAGGTGGAAGTCGATCTTGATCTTTCCCTATTTTTGGAACCTCAACATTTTTGTTCTCCATATTTTAATAGGCACAACTAAAAGGCACCTCAGGTAAACAATGGAGATGGATGGATACTAGTATACTTATGGATGGACGAGCGACTGCCGACACAGAGGTAGCTACAGCCGTGGACTACCGTACTGCGTCTGCTGCTAATATAGACTGGATGATAATGATATAAAAAATATATATATATCACTACTGCAGCCGGACAGGTATATATTATATAATGACGGACCTGCTGGACACTGTCAGCACTGCAGACTCCTAAAGTAAGCTACTAGTATCAAGAAGATAGAAAAAAAAAACACAACAGGTAGGTGGTATACAATTATGGATGGACGAGCGACTGCCGACACAGAGGTAGCTACAGCCATGGACTACCGTACTGCGTCTGCTGCTAATATAGACTGTATGATAATGATATAAAATATATATATATATCACTACTGGAGCCGGACAGGTATATATTATATAATGACGGACCTGCTGGACACTGTCAGCACTGCAGACTCCTAAAGTAAGCTACTAGTATCAAGAAGATAGAAAAAAAAAAAACACCACAGGTAGGTGGTATACAATTATGGATGGACGAGCGACTGCCGACACAGAGGTAGCTACAGCCGTGGACAACCATACTGCGTCTGCTGCTAATATAGACTGGATGATAATGATATAAAAAATATATATATATCACTACTGCAGCCGGACAGGTATATATTATATAATGACGGACCTGCTGGACACTGTCAGCACTGCAGACTCCTAAAGTAAGCTACTAGTATCAAGAAGATAGAAAAAAAAAACACAACAGGTAGGTGGTATACAATTATGGATGGACGAGCGACTGCCGACACAGAGGTAGCTACAGCCGTGGACTACCGTACTGCGTCTGCTGCTAATATAGACTGGATGATAATGATATAAAAAATATATATATATCACTACTGCAGCCGGACAGGTATATATTATATAATGACGGACCTGCTGGACACTGTCAGCACTGCAGACTCCTAAAGTAAGCTACTAGTATCAAGAAGATAGAAAAAAAAAAAACACCACAGGTAGGTGGTATACAATTATGGATGGACGAGCGACTGCCGACACAGAGGTAGCTACAGCCGTGGACTACCGTACTGCGTCTGCTGCTAATATAGACTGGATGATAATGATATAAAAAATATATATATATCACTACTGCAGCCGGACAGGTATATATTATATAATGACGGACCTGCTGGACACTGTCAGCACTGCAGACTCCTAAAGTAAGCTACTAGTATCAAGAAGATAGAAAAAAAAAAACACAACAGGTAGGTGGTATACAATTATGGATGGACGAGCGACTGCCGACACAGAGGTAGCTACAGCCGTGGACTACCGTACTGCGTCTGCTGCTAATATAGACTGGATGATAATGATATAAAAAATATATATATATCACTACTGCAGCCGGACAGGTATATAATATATAATGACGGACCTGCTGGACACTGTCAGCACTGCAGACTCCTAAAGTAAGCTACTAGTATCAAGAAGATAGGGAAAAAAAAAAACACCACAGGTAGGTGGTATACAATTATGGATGGACGAGCGACTGCCGACACAGAGGTAGCTACAGCCGTGGACTACCGTACTGCGTCTGCTGCTAATATAGACTGGATGATAATGATATAAAATATATATATATATATATATATCACTACTGCAGGACAGGTATATATTATATAATGACGGACCTGCTGGACACTGTCAGCAGAATGCGTTTATAGAATAAAAACACCACACGACGAGTGTTTAACTTTTTCAGGCAGACAATCACAATATACTGGTGGTCAGTGGTCACTGGTCAGTCACACTGGCAGTGGCACTCTGGCAGCAAAAGTGTGCACTGTTAATGTACTCCTGCTATAACTGCTCCCCAGTCTCCCCCACAATTAAGCTGTGTGAGCAGTGAGCACTCAGCACAGTCAGATATACATAGATGATGCAGCACACTGAGGCTGAGCACAGATATGGTATACTGTGTCACTGTGTATCGTTTTTTTTCAGGCAGAGAACGGATTATATTAAATAATAATAAAACTGCACTGGTGGTCACTGGTCAGTCACTAGTAAACTCTGCACTCTCTGAGTACTCCTAAGCTCCAGTAAATCAAGTGTCTCACTCTCACTCTCTATCTATTTCTATTCTAAA
Organism: Pseudophryne corroboree; assembly: GCF_028390025.1. Classification (NCBI taxonomy): domain Eukaryota; kingdom Metazoa; phylum Chordata; class Amphibia; order Anura; family Myobatrachidae; genus Pseudophryne; species Pseudophryne corroboree. The sequence continues at coordinate 321,248,397 of NC_086449.1, read as the reverse complement.
CGGAGAGGACGCCAGCCACGTCCTCTCCCTATCAATCTCAATGCACGTGTGAAAATGGCGGCGACGCGCAGCTCCTTATATAGAATCCGAGTCTCGCGATAGAATCCGAGCCTCGCGAGAATCCGACAGCGGGATGATGACGTTCGGGCGCGCTCGGGTTAACCGAGCAAGGCGGGAAGATCCGAGTCTGCCTCGGACCCGTGTAAAAAGGCTGAAGTTCGGGGGGGTTCGGATTCCGAGGAACCAAACCCGCTCATCACTATAAAGAAAAACAAAAAAATTGCGTGGGGTCCCCCCTCCTAAGCATAACCAGCCTCGGGCTCTTTGAGCCGGTCCTGGTTGTAAAAATACGGGGGGAAAATTGACAGGGGATCCCCCGTATTTTTAGAACCAGCACCGGGCTCTGCGTCCGGTCCTGGTGCAAAAAATACGGGGGACAAAAGACGTAGGGATCCCCCGTATTTTTTACACCAGTACCGGGCTCTACTAGCTGGAGAGATAATGCCACAGCCGGGGACACTTTTATATCGGTCCCTGCGGCCGTGGCATTACCCCCCCAACTAGTCACCCCTGGGCAGGGTACCCTGGAGGAGTGGGGACCCCTTAAATCAAAGGGTCCCCCCTCCAGCCACCTAAGGGCCAGGGGTGAAGCCCGAGGCTGTCCCCCCCATCCAAGGGCTGCAGATGGGGGGCTGATAGCCATGTGTAAAAATAAAAGAATATTGTTTTTTGCAGCAGAACTACAAGTCCCAGCAAGCCTCCCCGCAAGCTGGTACTTGGAGAACCACAAGTACCAGCATGCGGGGGGGAAACAGGCCCGCTGGTACCTGTAGTTCTACTGCAAAAAAAATACCCAAATAAAAACAGGACACAGACACCGTGAAAGTAAAACTTTATTACATATATGCTGACACACATACTTACCTATGTTCACACGCCGACCTCTGTCCACGTCTCCAAGATGAATCCGGGGTACCTGAAAATAAAATTATACTCACCTAAATCCAGTGTCATGTTCTTTTTTTTAAATCCACGTACTTGGCAAAAAAAAAAAACCACATACCCGGACCACGGACTGAAAGGGGTCCCATGTTTACACATGGGACCCCTTTCCCCGAATGCAGAGACCCCCCGTGACTCCTGTCACAGAGGGTCCCTTCAGCCAATCAGGGAGTGCCACGTCGTGGCACTCTCCTGATTGGCTATGCGCGTCTGAGCTGGCAGACAGCGCATCGCACAGCCTCTCAATTATCTTCTATGGTGGGAACTTTACGGTTAGAGGTGAGGTTACCCGTGGTCAGCCGCTGACCGCAAAGTTCCCACCATTGAAGATAATTGAGAGGCTGTGCGATGCGCTGTCTGAAAGCTCAGACACGCATAGGCAATCAGGAGAGTGCCACGACGTGGCGCTCCCTGATTGGCTGAAGGGACCCTCTGTGACAGGAGTCACGGGGGGTCTCTGCATTCGGGTAAAGGGGTCCCATGTGTAAACATGGGACCCCTTTCAGTCCGTGGATTGGGTAAATGCGGTTTGTTTTTTTGCCAAGTACGTGGATTACAAAAAAAGGACAGGACACACTGGATTTAGGTGAGTATAATTTTAATTTCAGGTATACCATGGATTCTACTTGGAGAAGTGGACAGAGATCGGCGTGTGAACATAGGTAAGTGTGTGTCGGCATGTATGTAATAAAGTTTTACTTTAACGGTGTCTGTGTCCTGTTTTTGTTTGGATATTTTTATGCAGTAGAACTACAGTTAGCAGCGGGCCCGTTTCCCCCCCGCATGCTGGTACTTGTGGTTCTCCAAGTACCAGCTTGCGGGGGAGGCTTGCTGGGACTTGTAGTTCTTCTGCAAAAAACAATATTCTTTTATTTTTACACATGGCTATCAGCCCCCCATCCGCAGCCCTTGGATGGGGGGGACAGCATCGGCTTCACCCCTGGCCCTTGGGTGGCTGGAGGGGGGGACCCCTTGATTTAAGGGGTCCGCACTCCTCCAGGGTACATCAGCCAGGGGTGACTAGTTGGGGGGGTAATGCCACGGCCGCAGGGACTGGTATAAAAGTGTCCCCCGGCTGTGGCATTATCTCTCCAGCTAGTAGAGCCCGGTGCTGGTGTAAAAAATACGGGGGACCCCTACGCTTTTTGTCCCCCGTATTTTATGCACCAGGACCGGACGCAGAGCCCGGTGCTGGTTCTAAAAATACGGGGGATCCCCTGTCCATTTTTCCCCCGTATTTTTACAACCAGGACCGGCTCAAACAGCCCGAGGCTGGCTATGCTTAGGAGGGGGGACCCCACACAATTTTTTTCTTGATTTTAACCCATTCCCACCCCTTCCCACTGAAAACCATGCTCTCTCTATTTTAGTCAGTTAAAAAAATATATATATTTTAAAAAATATATAAATAATAGTTGTGTCTCCTAATAGACAAACCAAGTACCTAATCCCTTCTAATATAAATAGATATGCTATTGGCAATAAAAAAAAACACAAAAAAAACATGTTTTTATATTTTTTTTATTAGATTCCGCCAGCAAGTGAGGCGGAATGAAATTGACTAAATTACTGTCGAAAAGCACTGTTGTCAAATCGACATTCTTCAATTGAATATACTTTTGTCGAAAAGCCGCATTTTTACCATTGCAGACATGTCGAATTTGACAACTGTCGAATTTGAAAAAGTCGAATCTGAAAAGTCCGTTTTTTTGTCGAAAAGTACTGTATTGCATTGTCGAATATTTTTTTGTGCCGAAAATGCCCCGTTTTTCGACATTTGCGGCAATTCGACCGCAATTGCATATACCCCATAGTATATTGTCCAGCAGCATATCGCACCCACTTATATTTAACAATCCAGGGGTGCCAGGTCAAATTCATCCATAAACCGTACCATGGAACCATTTAAACCTGTTGACCATTTGTACTCTCTACCTGTTACCTGTTAACTTTTTGGCCCTGTCGAGCTAATGCATGTCGACCCTATATTGTTCTGACCTATATACTGTCTATTTTAGTGGTTCTTGAATCACGGCGCACTAGAGTATAAGAAATTTTTCACAGCACCCCTAGGACAAAGGTTTCTTACTGAGAAATTTAGAAAGAAATATTAAATTAAGTAAAGTGTGTTTATATGTTCACTTGTGTTCTGAGGTGCAGGATTTGCTTCTGTTTGTCTACATAGTTTATGACTGGCAGCCACCAGCACTGGTTTTGCCTTTTATATTGACCATAAATAATTTAAATTGGTTCTGGACCACCAATCCAAGGCACCCCTGTAAGTGTCCCGAGACAGCCCAGGGAGACACGGCACACAGTTTGAGAACCACTGGTCTATCTAATAACTGTACATCTTTTATACCACACCGGGAAATTTCAGGGTCAAACCCATAGTGAATCAGCAACTTGCACAATCTGGCATTTAGGACTTCAAGCCTGTGGTGTTTATGATTTCTTTTACATTATCTAATCTTTATCTACTGTAGTTTTGGTGAAAGTTATCTTGTAATCTAATTAAATTAGTAACTCTATAATTGAGTTATATTATTAATTAATCTATGGGGGCATTAAATGGTTATCTTAATTTTCTAAATAAACAGATTACCTTTTTAAGCCAACTTTGTCCCATCAATATTGATCTTTAAAGTACTTGGATGTAATGCTCCCCACCTATTTGTCACTGCATTTACTTCATCTCTCTTTCCTCTTCTATATCTGGGGGAGATGTATCAAACCTTTGAGTGAGATTGAAATGCAGAAGTTGCCCATAGCTGCCGATCAGCTTCAACCTATCATTTATCTAGCACAGTCAATAAATAACAGTTAGTAGCTGATTAGTTGCTATGGGCAACTTCACCACTTTATCTCTCAAAGATTTCATACTTCTCCCTCTCCCTCTCTTTTTAATACCCTCCTATACAGAACTCTCTCTCTCTCTCTCTCTTATTATTGTGTCTTCCTTGCTGTGATGCTAAGTGTAAAGCATACTTGCCTACCTGACCCTCTCCATGAGGGAGAAAATGCTCTATTCCTGGACTTTACTGGTAATGTATGATTGCCATCACCTGTGGTGAGCTAGTTAATTGATAAGAAAGGTGTTTCACCACAGGTGATGGCAATCATACATTACCAGGAAAGTCCAGGAACAGAGCATTTTCTCCCTCATGGAGAGGGTCAGGTAGGCAAGTATGGTGTAAAGCAGAGGTTCTCAAACTCGGTCCTCGGGGGCACACACAGTGCATGTTTTGCAGGTAACCCAGCAGGTGCACAGGTGTATTAATTACTCACTGACACATTTTAAAAGGTCCACAGGTGGAGCTAATTATTTCACTTGTGATTCTGTGAGGAGACCTGCAAAACATGCACTGTGTGTGCCCCCGAGGACCGAGTTTGAGAACCTCTGGTGTAAAGGAATATACCCTCTCCTGTGATTGTCATGTACTTGTGAGCATGAGTGAGTATAAATGTGGCAGGACACTGAAATGGTGTATGTGTGCATGCATGTGTGTAGTATGACAGTGATAAAAATTATTTGAAGCAAGGGTTCCAAAATCTAATCCTCAGGTATACACAAAATGTTTATTTTTTATGTATTTCTTTAAACATGCACAGGTGAGTTAATCTGTTTTTCTGGGTCAGTGATTATCTCACCTGTTTCACAGACAGAATACCAATAAACATGCCCTGTTGGTGGTACTCGGGGATTGAGGTTGATTATCCCTGATTTAGGGTGATAGAGGCACATTTGAGTGACAGACTAAGGTGGTGGAGTCTCTAAATGAGAGTGGTGTGTATGTGGGCTATGGGGTGAATAAGGAACATTATGGGTGATTGTGTGAAGCTTAGCCAGGGTGAGTGAATTCTGAAAATAATGGGTATAGCGACATTGATGGTCTGTGCGAGTGATACTGAGGGTCAGTTTGAATGAGTGATTGAACCAATGAGGGTCAGGAGTGACAACTGAATATGAATTGCATGAATACTAATAGGCCCTACACACTGGTCGACATTCCTTAAAGATATAAACGATCTCGTTCATTATTGAACGAGATACCATCCATATCTTTAAGTGTGGAGTCACCAGCGATGAACGATGCGGGGCCCCGCGCTCGTTAATTGCTGGTGCCCCGTCGGCTGTACATGCAGGCTAATGTGGACAATCTCGTCCATATTTACCTGCACTTCAATGGAGCCGGGTGACGGGGGGAGTGAAGAAACTTCACTCCCACCGTCACTAACCCCCCCCCCCCCCCGCCGCCGGGTCGCCCGTATCCGCCGTCGGGCAGCTCGGCAGCGGATCTTTATATGTGTAGGGCCCTTATGTGTATGTTTTAGAGATTGCGGATATATGGACCCTGTATGTGACCAAAGAAGGATGAGTATAGGGACACTGAGGATGAATGGTGGGGAAATTGAGGGTGAGATACATGCTGAATATAAGTTACAGGAATACTGCACATCCTGAACTCAGCTAGCTGTACATGACTCTTCATCTCCAGCTTTGAGACAGTTGCTAGTGTGGCAGATGCAAGACCCTCCCATGCATCTCAATGTATGGTAACTCCAGCATTACAACCCCCCAACTTGCAACTTACTTGTGACTGCACTGTTCAAACCTCACATCTGGTTGTGGCCCCTTTGCCCTGCTCGCACCATTCACTTCTCCTCCTCCCCACTCAGACACCCCTTCCCCCATGATTGGCATAAAAAATGGACTTCAAAATGCATGGCAGCAAGTGCCAGATTGATCCCCTGCGTCCCACTGTGCTTAGATGGATTCCTGTACTGCATATAAATATTTCATTAAACCCCAGGTGCCCACGATTATTGTGGACTGCTTTCAATACCATGGGTCTGTATTTTTGTGGAAGAAGTAATTGAGTTTTCTTTTTACCATGTGAAGACTTTATACATTGGATCAATAGTCTATTCTGCACCATTAGCCACTTAAACAACAACTTTGCTTTTTGTCATCTTTTATGTGTCAAAAGGATAAATATTTACCCTCCCACACTCCCTGATGTATAGCCCTAATCTAGGGATCAGACATTTTGTTAGATATAATATGATGGCAGCTTAGTCTCTGCAGATCCCCAATTTGTAAATTGGAGAGGCAACAAGAGGCCAATGGGAAGCCTCCCAGTTGCTCCCAGTGCTGGAACACCACCATTATCTTGGGGACAAGGATACAGTCCCAACATGACACAGGTTTCAAATATCTGAAGATGGGACTTCTATCCAGTCCTCTACTTGCAAATGGCATAACAAGTTTGGCATTCTGGACAAACAATCAGCATCTACATTGATTTGCCCAGGTCGATACTTGACACAGAAATTGTAAATGGCTAGTGCGGTTAATTCAAGGTTCCCTGTGGCATCCAGTTTGGCAGTGGTTTGAACATAGGTCAAGGGATTATTATCAGTACTAGTTACCAGCCCATCAAAATGATGGCACAACATAATAGCAATATCAGTGCTGACGGTTGTGCGCGTCTGAATAGAGCAAAACTTGAATTGCTCCATCAGGCGCCATCTAGTGGCTGCCTGCACAAAAAATACTTAAATACCCCAATAGAGGTGACGAGCAGCTTTAGCCTTTCATTATGTAGGATAAACCTCAAATTGAGCTCTATACAGGTATTTATGAAACCTATTCACCACATTCCATTTTATTGTCAGAAAAGTGCTCAGCTTCCATTTCTTCCCATGCTAGAGGCCAAACTATGTTCCACTTCCATCCTGGTGTACTAATTGCTGGCAGGGCTAAAAGGATAATGTCTGTATCCAATAAATGTAGAGCGAGTACTATTACTGCACATACTATGATTAGAGAGCAATTCAATTGTTGTTTGGGACCCCTGCCAGTAGAAAACACCCACCAGCATCTGTTCAATTGTTCTAATGGGCTCCCAACCAGAGCAACAATTGAATTGCTCCAATGGCGCCATTACTTTGGGCTCCCAATAACACAATTGAATTCCCCCTTAATGTTCCTTACCACTGATCAACAACCATGCTTTTCAATACTTCAAATAATGGTTTAAGAACAAACTCAATCTCCACTTCAGCAATATCATCCAAAATTCTGCAAATGGCCATACACAACTTTTGGTCTACTTGTTTCCTCGTACACCAGTCATATACATCTTCACTGAGATCCCCCATGTTTCTTCTATACACACAACAGGAGACCTGAGTTAGGACCGAGATCCCAGTGGTACCTCCAAAAGTGTAATGGTTGCTCACCTGTACATTGGATTTAGTAAAAAGGTTACAACCACTAGATATTTACACTCAACCAAAATAAAAGAAAATGGGAGGGTTTTTTTTAATTGGAATGTTGTCTTCACCAAATCTTTTTCATGAATATTGGTACCAGGTAATAAGCATTAGCTGCTCTAGAGTTATAAGACAATATTAAATATTAAAATAGCAATTGTAATAATTCAATGGTAACAAATTTACTAAACTCACATAGGAATTGTATTTACCAATGTAACATCTGTGTCGGTATAATCTCCCCCATTCCATCTAATCTAATAGTGCATACTACTGTATTTACACCTGTATTTAGTCTTGTCAATAAGATTGTACTGACCTCTCTTCCACTCTCTATCTCTGTCAAGACGACAGTATTTAGAACCTTCCACTATTCGTGGCCTTCTTCCCTCCCCACACTCACACAATTACCTTTAGCATCTACTGATTTTAATAAATGATACGAGTATCTACAGATAATATGTAGTGCGATGCAGAAAAACTATAACCTTAGTCTTTGGCCTCTAAACTTGTTGATGCATATAAATCTCCTTTGAAGATAATGCAACTAGGGGCCCCATAGTTGGAGGTTAGATATCTTTGCTATAATAAACTGCTAGCAGTATATTCCTCACTCGCTCCCACAGATTGATATAAATAAGAAACCTGAGCTGCTACTCTTAGGTGAGGTTATGCAAGGTGGATTTTAATATTTGATAAGTGGGAAACATAAAAAATGGAAGGTATTATGACACTTCGCTTAGACAAAGAGTCATAAATCAGTACTGAATAGTTGAAACTGGACAAAGATAGTACTGTAATGCTGCAAAGAAGATACCATAAACTGTTTACACATAGCTAACTCTGAACCAATGATCCACAAGTAGTACACAATGCTAGTGTGAATAGAGGTAGCAACTGCCTGTATAAGCTGTCAGTTTCTATGTGCAGAGATGTGATAGCTGCATGCATAAGCTTTAGACCTTGTTTTTTAAATGGTCCCACTACATGTCAATATTTATTTTGAACACAACAATATCACTGTGATAACATAGTGTCATGTCACTGGGTTTTTGTCCCCTGGGGCAGGCTACTATGGCAGGAGAGTGTATGAAACTCGGAGGCTTCATAATGTGGGCTACTGCTACCGGCAGATACTATATGGACACTGGGGGCTAGATGTAATAGGGTGCGATTTTTTAGGTGTCTAAAAAATCGCACCAAATCGCACGTTTGTAACTTGCGATTTTTTACTAAAAATCACACATGTAATAGGGTGCGAATTTTAAGGTTAAAACGGAAATTGTACACGATTTTTGGCGATTTTTGGTACGGGAAACATGCGATTTTTAGTAATAAAAACATGCGGCTTTTGATCATGTTTTTAAGACTTAGTCAGAAGCATGACGTGCAGGTCCCCCCAAAAGTAGAGAAGTGCGGCGGGCACTTTTCATGTTTTGTGTTTTGGTTTAAATTCCCCGCTCGTGTTTTGGTTTTGGATTGGTTTTGCCAAGACCACCCTTTCGTGTTTTGGTTTTGGATTTTGATGATTTTTGAAAACCCCCCCATAAAAATGGCTAAAATCAAAGAAATTGGAGGTAATTTTGATCCTATGGTATTATTAACCGCAATAATATTCATTTCCACTCATTTCCACTCATTTCCAGTCTATTCTGAACACCTCATTCCTCACAATATTGTTTAAAGGCCAAGGTGGCTGTATGACTAAGCTAAGTGACACAAGTGTGCAGCACAAACACCTGGCCCATCTAGGAGTGGCACGGCAGTGTCAGACAGGATGGCATATTTAAAAAATAGGCCCCAAACAGCACATGATGCAAAGATGAAAAAGAGGTGCACCAAGGTTGCTGTATGACTAAGCTAAGCAACACAAGTGTGCGGCACAAACACCTGGCCCATCAAGGAGTGGTACTGCAGTGTCAGACAGGAGGGCAGATATTAAAAAAAGGCCCCAAACACCACATTATGCAAAGATGTAAAAGAGGTGCAATGAGGTAGCTGTATGACTAAGCTAAGCGACACAAACAATTGGTCCATCTTGGAGTGGCAGACAGGATGGCGCTTAAAAAAAAAATAGTCCCCAAACAGCACATCATGCAAAGATGTAAAAGAGGCGCAATGTGGTAGCTGTATGACTAAGCTAAGCGACACAAAGTGCGGCACAAACACCTGGCCCTTCTAGGGTTAACATTGCAGTCCCTCTGCACTAATGACGGATACCAGAGGCACGTCTAGCACTAGCATAGTTGTTATGGCCTCAGAAATCCGCTTTGCAACAGGGTATATATACACATATGCAGCAGTATCACTGGAATTATATGCCAGTACCACTGGACATGTATGGCAGTATCACTGGAATCATACACCAGTACCACTGGAATTATGTGGCAGAATCACTGGACTTATACGCTGGTACCACTGAAATTATACGGCAGGATCACTGGAATTATACGGCAGGATCACTGGACTTATACGGCAGGATCACTGGGATATACGGCAGTACCGCTGGACATATATGGCAGTATCAATGGACATATACGGCAGTATCACTCGACATATACGGTAGTATCACTGGACTGGACTTATACGCCAGTACCACTTGAATTATATGGCAGGATCACTGGACATATACGGCAGTACCGCTGGACATATATGGCATTATCACTAGACATATACGGCAGTATCACTGGACTGGACTTATACGCCAGTACCACTGGAATTATACGGCAGGATCACTCAAATTATACGGCAGGATCACTGGAATTATACAGCAGGATCACTGGAATTATACGGCAGTACCGCTGGACATATACAGCAGTATCAATGGACATATACGGCAGTATCTATGGACATATACGGCAGTATCACCGGACATATACGGCAGTATCAATGGACATATACAGCAGTATCACTGTACATATACAGCAGTATCACTGGACATATACGGCCATACCACTGGACATATACAGCAGCACAGGGACACTACCATTGGACTGATGCAGGACAACACAGCTCCACTACAATGGACTGGACTTATACAGCAGCACTGGACATATGGCAGCAGAGTACACCACCACTGTGACTGGACTGATGCAGCACAATACACCACTGAACTGATCCAGCACAAGACCGCACCACTGGACTGGACTTATACAGCAGCACTGGACATATGGCAGCAGAGGACACAACCACTGTGACTGGACTGATGCAGCACAATACACCACTGAACTGATGCAGCACAAGACCGCACCACTGGACTGGACTTATACAGCAGCACTGGACATATGGCAGCAGAGGACACAACCACTGTGACTGGACTCATGCAGCACAAGACACTAACACTGAACTGATGCAGGACACTGAGGATGGAGACACATCCTCTCTCTACACTCTCCAATGCCGGAGTGAAAATGGCGGGGACGCACGGCTCCTTATATGGAATCCAAACTGTCACAACTGAGGGCCTGAGCTGACGGGAGGCAGCCTCAGTTGTAGGGGCTGAGATGTACCGGAACCTGGGAGGTTGTATCAGACCCCTGGACATGTAAGTAACATGAATAATAACTGCCCGAAGGCGTGACCACGACAACTTGGATAAAAGTCAATGATGTTTATTATGACAACTCCGCAACACAGCAGCAGTAAAAGAAAACGTAAAAGTCAGCAAATAATAAATACAGTTCCTGGGTACTACAGGATGGCAGGAGCCACAGGGCACTGGTAGTGTGAGATAGTTCTTATGATCTTCTAGATGGAAAGTCCTTACCAGGCCCGACTGTAGCAATGGAGATAACCCAGGATTGTGCCAGCTGGTGTTCCAGGAAAAGCTGGGTTGCTGAAGGTAAAACAGCTGCTGTGGATACTGGCTGGAACCAGACTGTTGTTAGCACGGAGTGGATACTGGCTGGAACCAGTTAAATAATAAATGAACTTGGGAGCAATGAAATATGAACTGAAATGTAGAACTTGAGAGCGGAGAAATAATAATACCGGTGGAGAGTGGTAAAGTGTAGAAAGGACACCGGCCCTTTAAGGGAAGCTGTACTCTGCTGGAAGCTGAGCTGGAAGCAGGTAATGTTGTAGCTGGAAACAGATGAATCCACAATGGATTGGAGAGTCAGGCTACACCGCAGGTGGAATGCTGGTGCGGGTCTCTATGGTGGAAGTCTTGAGACAGGAGCTGGAACCTGGAAGACAATCACAGGAGAGAGACAAACAGGAACTAGGTTTGACAACCAAAGCACTGACGCCTTCCTTGCTCAGGCACAGTGTATTTATACCTGCAGCAAGGAAGGGATTGGCTAGGCAATTATGCAGATTATCAATACTGAGAACAGATTGGTGGAAATGATCAGCTGACAGAATCCAAGATGGCTGCGCCCATGCAGACACTTGGAGGGAAGTTTGGTTTGTAATCCATGTGGTAATGAAAACAGTAATGGCGGCGCCGGCCACCGGAGACAGGAGGCGCCAGGCTGACAGATGCACATCCAACCACGCGGACACAGCGGAGGCCGCGGCTGACGTAATCGCCACTCAGACACTCTGCATGCAGAAGTTCAGGGACGGCGGCGGAGGCCGCGGGAGACGCCATGCCAGGTGTAATATGGCGTTTACTGTGACAGCGTCCCAGAGTGACAGGAGAGGATACAGGAATGTACACATCAGGATAACAGATGGGATCCGGTCCTGGAGCGCTGAGCCAGCCTTAGGAGGCATCTGATGGGTAAGAAATGGCGTCCAGATACCCGGATCGTGACAGCACCCCCCCCTTTAGGAGTGGCCCCAGGACACTTCTTTGGCTTTTGAGGAAACTTGGAATGGAATCTCCGGACCAAGGCAGGAGCATGGACATCAGAAGCATTGGTCCATGAACGTTCCTCAGGACCATAACCCTTCCAGTCAATAAGATATTGTAGTTGACCGTAACGGTGACGTGAGTCCAGGATCTTGGCCACTTCATACTCAACGCCTCGTTGAGTTTGGACTTTCGGAGTTGGAGGAAGTGAGGAATGAAACCGATTCAAGATCAGCGGTTTCAACAGGGAAACATGGAATGTCCTGGGTATTTTTAAGAAGGGAGGCAACTGGAGTCTGTAAGCAACAGGATTGATGACTTGTTCAATCTTGAAAGGACCGATATAGCGAGGTGCAAACTTCATACTGGGAACTCTTAACCTCAAATTCTTCGTGGATAACCATACCCGATCACCCACCTTGAGAGCAGGAACTGCTCGACGCTTCTTATCCGCAAACTTCTTGTATCTGAACGATGCCTTGAGCAGAGCTGATCGTACGCTCTTCCAGATATTGGCAAACTGATGCAAGGTGATATCCACTGCGGGAACAGAAGTTGCTGGAAGCGGTTGGAACTCAGGGACTTTAGGGTGGAATCCAAAGTTAGTGAAGAATGGTGTTGAAGCAGATGAAGAATGATACTGGTTGTTATGACAGAACTCGGCCCAGGGAAGTAATTGAACCCAGTCATCTTGAGAGGAGGACACATAGATGCGGAGGAAGGCCTCCAAGTCCTGATTCACCCTCTCGGTTTGACCATTGGTCTGAGGATGGTAAGCCGTGGAAAACTTTAGCTTGACTTGGAGGACTTGACATAAACTTCGCCAGAATTTGGCTGTGAATTGAACTCCTCGATCTGAGATAATTTCTTCAGGAAGACCGTGGAGTCGGAAGATCTCTTGTATGAATACTTGAGCCAACTTGGAAGCTGACGGAAGACCGGTGAGAGGAATGAAGTGTGCCATCTTGGTGAACCGGTCAACTACCACCCAGATGGTATTGAACTTGTTGCACATGGGTAAGTCTGTAATGAAATCCATCGACAAGTGGGTCCATGGTCGACGGGGAACGGATAGTGGAACCAGTTGCCCCGCAGGCGACTGGCGGGATACTTTATGTTGGGCACACTTTGGGTAAGATGCAATAAACTCCAAGACGTCCTTTTTCAGAGTTGGCCACCAATAGGACCTAGAGATAAACTCCAGGGTTTTTTGGATACCTGTATGTCCGGCAAAACGGGAAGCATGGGCCCAATGCATGAGCTTCTTCCTTAGCATCGGCTTCACAAAACTTTTCCCTGATGGGGGCGTAGAGTCCATCCCTACCGTGGAGAATGCCAACGGATTTATAATAGGATGCTTGTCTGAAGACTCTGACTCATTTTCTTGCTCCCATGAGCGGGAAAGGGCATCGGCCTTGCGATTCTGAGAGCCCGGACAGAACTGGAGTTTAAAGTCGAACCTGGAAAAGAAAAGTGCCCATCTGGCCTGACGAGGGTTGAGACATTGTGCGCCCTTCAGGTATAAAAGGTTCTTGTGGTCTGTAAGTATGGTGATTGAATGAGAAGCTCCCTCCAACAGATACCTCCACTCTTCTAGAGCGAGCTTGATGGCTAGCAACTCCTGGTCGCCAATGGCATAGTTGCGCTCAGCTGGGGAGAACTTCCGGGAGAAGAAACTGCAAGGGTGTAAATGGCCATCTTTAGCCCTCTGAGATAACACCGCTCCTACTCCAACGGAGGAGGCATCCACCTCTAAGATGAAAGGAGAGTCGATGTCAGGCTGTTTCAGAACAGGCGCAGAGATGAACCTTTGTTTTAAAAGATGAAATGCTTGCATGGCTTCTTCAGACCACTTGGACGGGTTAGCACCCTTCTTAGTGAAAGCAGTAATAGGTGCCACAATGGTGGAAAAGTCTCGTATAAACTTTCGGTAATAGTTGGCGAACCCTAAGAACCTCTGGACCCCTTTGAGGGTTAAGGGTACCGGCCAATTTTGGATTGCTTGTAGTTTCTCAGGATCCATCTCTAGTCCGGAACCAGACACAATGTACCCTAGAAACGGAATGGACTTGACTTCAAAGACGCATTTTTCTAATTTGCAATAGAGATGATTGACACGGAGACGGGACAGAACCTCTTTAACCCAAAAACGATGTTCCTCTAAATCGTTGGCAAAAATGAGGATATCGTCTAGATAGACCACGACATGACGGTATAGAATGTCTCTGAAGATCTCATTGACAAAATGCTGGAAGACAGCTGGGGCATTGCTCAATCCGAAGGGCATGACGAGGTACTCATAATGTCCGTCACGGGTGTTAAAGGCGGTCTTCCACTCGTCACCCTCACGGATCCGGATGAGATTGTATGCACCTCGCAAGTCCAGCTTTGTAAAGATGGTAGCTCCGCTAACTCTGTCAAAGAGCTCAGTAATCAGGGGTAAAGGATAACGGTTCTTGATGGTAATGTCGTTCAAACCTCTGTAGTCGATGCACGGCCGCAGACCACCATCTTTCTTTTTTACAAAAAAGAAGCCTGCGCCGGCTGGGGAAGAAGAAGGTCGAATGAACCCCTTTGCTAGGTTCTCTTTAATGTATTCCTCCATAGAATGCGTCTCAGGCAGAGACAACGGATAAGTTCGGCCTCGAGGTGGAACCTTCCCTGGAACGAGATCAATCGGGCAGTCCCATTCTCTATGAGGAGGAAGGATATCAGCAGAAGCTTTACTGAACACATCCGTGAAATCTTGATATGGAGGAGGTGGAACATCAGACGACCTGGGGGAGGAAGAACAGACAGGCAATACTTTAAACAAACATGTCTCTGCACAGGAGGAACCCCATGCCAGGATTTGCGTAGTCGTCCAATCAATTGTAGGATTGTGAAGACGGAGCCATGGAAGGCCCAGGACCACAGGATGTGTGGCTCTTGGAATCACTAAAAGTGAAATAAGTTCGGAATGAAGAACTCCCACTCTCAGACGAACTGGTAGAGTCCTTAGAGCAATAACAGTATCAAAAATTTTACTGCCATCCACGGCAGTTAAGGAAAAGGAGGAAGGAAGTCTCTCGGTGGGTAGGGACCACCGTTTAACATAGGCTTCAGTAATAAAGTTCCCAGCTGCTCCGGAATCAAGGAGGGCAATGACGTTCCGATAACGTTGAGCAACTTGAAGCGAGACAGGGAGATTACAATCATGAGGAGATGGAGAGGAGATCATTACTCCTAGCCGGCCCTCTCCTGGGCGAGCTAGGGTTTGGAGTTTTCCCGGACGTTCGGGACAGGCATTGATGGTGTGAGACGGAGCTGCACAGTAAAGACAAAGAGACTCAGAGAGACGTCTTCGGCGCTCAGCAGGAGTTAAACGGGAACGGCCAATTTGCATGGGCTCATCTTTAGATGGTGACAGTTGACGAGGAGGAGGAGCAGAAGATTTTGGAGCAGATGATCTTCCACGCTCAGTTGCTCTCTCTCTGAAACGTAAATCAACTTTCGTGCAGAGTGAGATTAGCTCATCTAACTTAGAAGGTAAGTCTCTGGTAGCTAACTCATCTTTAATAAGCTCAGATAAGCCATGCCAGAATGCAGCATACAGGGCCTCGTCGTTCCATGCCAGTTCGGATGCCAGGATCTGGAACTGTATCAGATATTGTCCTACAGTACGTGACCCCTGGCGTAAACGGAGAATCTCGGATGAAGCTGAGGTTACCCGGCCTGGCTCGTCGAAGATGCGCCTGAATGTTGACACGAATGCAGTGTAAGAAGATAGCAGGGTGTCGGACCTCTCCCATAACGGTGATGCCCAGTCAAGGGCGGAGCCACTGAGAAGAGAGATGATGTAGGCAATTTTTGTACGGTCACTGGGAAAATTGCCAGGTTGTAGCTCAAACTGAATCTCACACTGGTTGAGAAATCCCCTGCAGAATCTTGGAGATCCGTCAAATTTTGCTGGCGTTGGAAGATGAAGACGTGGAGCAGAAATGGGTAAGGTGGGTGGGGTTATAGCTGGAGTCACTGTGGTTGACGCACCAGATGCGCCTGATCCACGGAGAGTTGTCTGAATCCCATCCAGCCGAGTAGAGAGATCCTGGAGACAGCGGATTATGTGGCCCTGTGCAGCCTCCTGATGTTCTAGTCGGGCTGCCAGTTCTTGCATCGGCCTGGCCGCTTGATCCTGGTCTCCGGCTGGATTCATTAGGTCAGTGCTTACTGTCACAACTGAGGGCCTGAGCTGACGGGAGGCAGCCTCAGTTGTAGGGGCTGAGATGTACCGGAACCTGGGAGGTTGTATCAGACCCCTGGACATGTAAGTAACATGAATAATAACTGCCCGAAGGCGTGACCACGACAACTTGGATAAAAGTCAATGATGTTTATTATGACAACTCCGCAACACAGCAGCAGTAAAAGAAAACGTAAAAGTCAGCAAATAATAAATACAGTTCCTGGGTACTACAGGATGGCAGGAGCCACAGGGCACTGGTAGTGTGAGATAGTTCTTATGATCTTCTAGATGGAAAGTCCTTACCAGGCCCGACTGTAGCAATGGAGATAACCCAGGATTGTGCCAGCTGGTGTTCCAGGAAAAGCTGGGTTGCTGAAGGTAAAACAGCTGCTGTGGATACTGGCTGGAACCAGACTGTTGTTAGCACGGAGTGGATACTGGCTGGAACCAGTTAAATAATAAATGAACTTGGGAGCGATGAAATATGAACTGAAATGTAGAACTTGAGAGCGGAGAAATAATAATACCGGTGGAGAGTGGTAAAGTGTAGAAAGGACACCGGCCCTTTAAGGGAAGCTGTACTCTGCTGGAAGCTGAGCTGGAAGCAGGTAATGTTGTAGCTGGAAACAGATGAATCCACAATGGATTGGAGAGTCAGGCTACACCGCAGGTGGAATGCTGGTGCGGGTCTCTATGGTGGAAGTCTTGAGACAGGAGCTGGAACCTGGAAGACAATCACAGGAGAGAGACAAACAGGAACTAGGTTTGACAACCAAAGCACTGACGCCTTCCTTGCTCAGGCACAGTGTATTTATACCTGCAGCAAGGAAGGGATTGGCTAGGCAATTATGCAGATTATCAATACTGAGAACAGATTGGTGGAAATGATCAGCTGACAGAATCCAAGATGGCTGCGCCCATGCAGACACTTGGAGGGAAGTTTGGTTTGTAATCCATGTGGTAATGAAAACAGTAATGGCGGCGCCGGCCACCGGAGACAGGAGGCGCCAGGCTGACAGATGCACATCCAACCACGCGGACACAGCGGAGGCCGCGGCTGACGTAATCGCCACTCAGACACTCTGCATGCAGAAGTTCAGGGACGGCGGCGGAGGCCGCGGGAGACGCCATGCCAGGTGTAATATGGCGTTTACTGTGACAGCGTCCCAGAGTGACAGGAGAGGATACAGGAATGTACACATCAGGATAACAGATGGGATCCGGTCCTGGAGCGCTGAGCCAGCCTTAGGAGGCATCTGATGGGTAAGAAATGGCGTCCAGATACCCGGATCGTGACACAAACCCTGCAAGAATCCGACAGTAGGATGATTACGTTTTGCCTCGTTCTGGTTCCCAAGTCAGGCAGGAAAACCTGAGCCTGACTCAGATCCGGGCTCAGGTAGTGAAGTTCTGGGGGGGAGGAGGTTTGGTTCTCTGAGAACCGAACCCGCTCATCTCTAACCAAAATCATAACCAGCCTCGGGCTCTTTGAGCCGATCCTGATTTAAAAAATACAGGGGAAAAATTGACTGGGGTTCCCCGTATTTAAACAACCAGCGCTGGACTCTCCTCTGTATTTTTGAAACCATGCACCGGGTTCCACTAGCCAGGTAGGTAATGCCACAGCTGGGGGACACTTTTATATAGGTCCCTGTGGCCAAAGCATCACAAACCCCCCCAACTAGTCACCGATGGCCAGGGTTCCCTGGGGGAGTGGGGACCCCTTAAATGAAGGGCTTTCCCCCCAGTTACCCAAAGGCCAGGGATGAAGCCGGGGCTGTCCCCTCCATCCGTGGGCTGTGGATGGAGGGCTGATAGTCTTGAAAGTGTTAAAAAGAATATTGTCTTTTGTTGTGGAACTATAAGTCCCAGCAAGCCTCCCCCACATGCTCTTACCTGGAGAACCACAAGTACCAGCATGCTGGGAATTAAAGGGCCCGCTGGTACCTGTAGTTCCACAACAAAAGAAATAACCCCAAAAAGTAAAGACACACACACACCTTAAAAGTAAAAATTTATTTACACACTTACACACTCACACGTACTTACCTACATCCCATGCCTCCATTCACGTCCCCTTGTCCAAGTAGAATCCCTTTGTGTACCTTTTTAAAAAAAATAATATACTCTCCAAAAATCCTGTGAAGATCTGTCCTCTTCGATCCATATAGGCATCCCAGGGGTTAAAATTAAAAAAAACGCATTCACCGGAACAACAAACATGTAGAAATGTATGTGGAAACATACACTTCTACTACGCGTATGAGGACCCTCTAACCATATTAATATCAATAGAGGGTCCTGCCAGCCAATCAGGAGCCGCTGCCGCAGCAGCAGCTTCATGATTGGCTCTATGTTGCTAGGGTACAGCCAATAGCGGCTTCCCCAGTGTAATGAGGAGACGCTATCCATTCATTACTAGGCTGTGTGACGCTTAATTGATGTAACCGCTAGGGTCAGCAGCAAATGACCTTGTGGTTTGTGGGTCCGGGTGAATGCATGTTTTTATTTTAACCCCTGGGATTCCTACATGGATCGAAGAGGACAGATCTTCACAGGATTTTTGTGCAGAGAGAGTTAGATTTGGGTGGGTTATATTGTTTCTGTGCAGGGTAAATACTGGCTGCTTCATTTTTACACTGCAATTTAGATTTCAGTTTGAACAAACCCCACCCAAATCTAACTCTCTCTGCACATGTTATATCTGCCCCTACTGCAGTGCACATGCCCATTATAGGAAAATGTTGTTTTGAAATCAACTTTGAATTAGGCCCATAGTTACAGTTGCAGAAAATGTTTTTCTATTGACTTCTAATAATAAAATTCACAAACATAGTACTATCTACAAACATGGACATCAATGGTTTTATTCAAACAGCCCACCCCCTTTCTCAAGACTGGACAAACATATACTTTTCCCAACGTAACCCCTATATTACTATAATATATCTTAACAAAGAAGAACAATTTTTTTTTCTGTGTTTTTTTGACACACTTAACAAATATTTATTTAAAAAGCAACAAAATACTAGTGAATCTCAGCTTTGACACAGCTCGTTTTACATCTTGGTTTCTCAGGCTGTAGATCATGGGATTCAACATTGGTATGATCACTGTATAGAACAGAGACAGCACCCAGTCCTGGTCCACTGCAAATGCAGAAGTTGGTCGTAAATACATGAAGAGAGCTGGGCAATAGAACAAGGCTACACAGGTAAAGTGAGAGATACAGGTGGAAAGAGACTTGCTCCGACCCCTAGAAGAGCCAATCCTAAATAATGGTAATAAAATATAGGCATATGATATCAGTATACACGAGAAAGAGCCCACTTCAATAGAGCCAGCAACAGCAAATAAGAAAATCTCATTAAGAAATGTATCTTTGCATGACAGCTTTAAGATGGGGTTGATATCGCAGTAGAAATGATTTATATGATTTTCCCCACAGAATGGTAAGATAAATGCAAAATATGTGTGTATTAATGAGTTAAGAAATCCTGCTGTGTAAACTGAGCAAACAAGTTGAAAACACCGACCTTTGCTGATAAGTGTGGTATAATACAAAGGCTTACATATGGCTGTGTATCGGTCATAGGCCATCACAGCAAGTAGCATTGCTTCAGAGCTCACCAAGTCAATGAAAAGAAACATTTGTGTAGCACAAGCAGTGATGGAAATTGTCTTGTTTACAGAGAGAATGTTGGCCATAATGTTGGGTGTAATAGTTGATGAATACAACATGTCTATAAAGGATAAATTCATGAGAAAAAAGTACATTGGTGTTTGCAGGCCTGGAGTCACTCTAATTATCACAATGATCATAAGATTACCCAGCAATGTTACCAAGTACACTGATAAGCAGAGGAGAAAGAGAGGAAGCTGAAGGTTTGGGTCAGAGGAAAGACCAGAGAGAACAAATTCTGCTACAAGTGTTGTGTCCTTTGGCTTCATTGTGTGATGTTTAGTGGCGCAATCTGTATGAAACTAATTTATTAATATATATTGTCATTTATTGGTCACCATTTCCAATAAACTCCATTTACTCTTCATGATTCTTGCAGCAAAGAGCATATACAATATGAAAAACATATTTGATACAATGTCCAATGATAGCTTAGCCAACTCCAACATCAACCAACATTCCGACTGAAAATGAAAGAATAGTGACATTATATTTCCTGATTCTGTTAGTCAACAAGTAGGCTCTAGATTTTTATGGCTTTGACAGTAGCAGCCATCAAGAGGTTCCCCCTGATGAAGGATTACAATCTATGAGGAAATGGAAGACATAAATTACAAGATATGGATTCTGACTGGAGACAGATTTGGGACTTAAATCTTGTACAATAAACAAATCACCTGCATGCAGATATCCTCAGAAAACGCATTTACAGTATCTAAAATATCACATTCTGGCCAAATGTAGCCAGAGTGATTCCAGTGATATAGCCACTAGATTTAAGTACCAATTGATATTAAAGAAGAAGAAAAAAGTTGTTTTTGTCCTAAAATTAATTGCCACTTTAAATCAAGTAGCTAAATTGCTGCAATTGCACCAGGACCAGCAAATTGGAGGCTATTACATCTTGGTCTCTGGGTTGTTAATAGAGAGTGTAATTTTAGTTTGTAACGCACCCTTGGAGAGTCCTCGGTGAGAATTTGTGAGAGAATTCAAATACCAAGGTTTATTAAAGAAGCAAATTTTAAAGTCTCTTTAAATTGGTAGATTTGTGAAGGTACAGTAGTTTATGATTTTTACTCCATTTAGTAGAAAATGCCACACTACCAGCGCTTTCTTGGTGTAATTCTGTATTTGTAGATTCACACTGGCAAGGAGCA
Source organism: Pseudophryne corroboree (assembly GCF_028390025.1). NCBI lineage: Eukaryota > Metazoa > Chordata > Amphibia > Anura > Myobatrachidae > Pseudophryne > Pseudophryne corroboree. Next base: position 321,227,254 of record NC_086449.1, on the reverse strand, counting down.
GCAACATTTTTATTTTGCTAATTGCGACCTTTTAATGTGCCCATATTCTTTGAATTAATTCTGTGTATTACAAAACGTGACTTTGTTATCGTTATGTGAGTGATGCCCACTAATAAACTGTAAGAATAGACACTGAATCCTATTTATGTCTTTATTTGGAATCCTATCAGGCCAGATTCTTAAGACACACAACGGATGAGCAAGAAGGACTATTCTGAATGCTGCTATATGACCAAGCCAAGATATAAAATGCTTTGCTCAAGATACAAATACTGGACAATGTACAAAACAAGATGGTTTTTTTTTGTTTTTATATATAAGACTGGATAAGTAGCAGATATTTTTTATTTCTACTGTATGTAACAAAGAGCTCTAGCTTTTAATGTAAAAGGAAATATTGTAAGCATGCGAGCAGGGCCTTCCTACCTCTATGACTGTTTGTTATTTATTACCCAGTTTTGTTATATCATTGTTATTTCCAATTGTAAAGTGCAACGGAATTCACTGCGCTATATAAGAAACCGTTAATAAATAATAAATAAATAAAAGTAGTTGAGAAAGTGATTCCAGAGGAAGACAAATATCCAGAACATTTGCAATTGAAAAATCACCTTTCAGGCCTGATCTCATACAGAAACAATTCATAAAGCAAACAAGTTAGTAGAGGAAATCAGTGTTCTACATCTCTGAAGGGGATGCAGCCAATATATCATCTGTCGGGATCCCGGCGTTCAGGAGTCTGATGCCAGAATCCCGACAGCCGGTGAAATACAGTTACCCAACACACGCTGGGTATTTCCACTCGGTTGGTGGGTCCACACTACCAATCGAGTGGGAATAGAACCTGTGGTGACAGAAGCAAGTCACTGGGCCCGATGCGTGGAGAGTGTAGCGAGCCCGTGAGGAGACTAGCTGCCTCACAGCTGGGATACTGGCAGATGGGATGCCGCTGTCAGTATAGTGACAGTCGGCATCCCATATGTCGGGATATCATATGTATTCCCTCTGAAGATCCTATTGCATACCTCCCAACATGACCCTCTCCAGGAGGGACACAATACTCTGCTTCTGGACTTTTCTCCCAATTTATGATTGCCGGCACCTGTGTTGAATGGGTTAATAGATGAGAAAGGTGTTTCAGCACAGGTGATGGCAATCATAAATTAAGAGGTAAGTCCAGGAGCAAAGCATTCTGTCCCTCCTGGGGAGGGTCATGTTGGGAGGTATGATGTTGTACAGCTAGAAACAACTGCCAAGACAAACGTTTCATTGCTAAATAAATAATAATGACAACAAGAGGCACCACTGTAGTAATATATTGCTGCTGAAGGAAATAACTTTATTCTTGCAGTAAGTATATTATAAAGTATTATGAGAATATATATTAATGCCCCTTAAATGTTAAATATATTCTACAAATAAGATCAACCAGCTGGCGGTGACATACACCTTTTCAATAGTAACAATTAACAAGGACAAAGGATGGATGAGAATGTTGTCTCTATGCACAATACTCACCAAGTAGTTTATGCTAGGTACGCACTTATACAATTAGACTTGAGAAGATGTGATTCTTCTTACAATAAGATGAATAAAAGTCCAGAAGAACATACAGATTGATGTGTACACGCTATGGGAATCTACCATGAGATCTGTGATCCTCATAGTTTGAAACCATCTGCTGATTTGGTCGTGATTGCAGAAGCAGCAGAAGATGTATTGGATAGAATGGTTGTTAGTGCATACACACTTCAAGGTTTGTCTGACCATGCAATTTGATAAATATTAGGATGCCCATAAAACCAGATCTTTAAATTCAATCAGTAACCTTCTGATAAAACATTATTATAGGCATGTACATCCTATTAAGATTGTATCTCATGAACAGGTTGAGAATTGGAAGAAATGTCAAAGAATTGTGTAGGTGCGTACCTAGCTTAATACTATATACAGTATGTCTGGGATGCTGTTATAAGCTGTGTGTACTGTACTGTACATTAATAAAACTCAGTGACAAGTAAAAACATTTTGAAAAGGAATATCTATACTTATAACAGAGAGAGCGGCAAATGTATTAAGCCTGGAGAAGTGATAAAGAAATGATAAGTAGAAGGTAATAACGCAACAGCCAGTCCAACTGCCATTTTTCAAACCCGTAATAATGGGCCATATCCTTCCACTTATCACTTCTTTATGACTTATCCATGCTTAATACATCCATGGTTCTATACAGTAGTTAATGAATAAATAATTATTTTGGCTGCATTAAGGATAATTGTAATACAGATATCATAATCTGTGGATTTTTATGTAAATTCTCCCCCCCCCCTTTTTTTTTTGCCTATTTAGATGCTTGTTGATTACCACTAAAAGTCCTAGACTAATTTCATATAACATATTGTACCTTATCTACATATTTAGCTATAGATTTCATTGCTACACAATTATGTACATATTTTGCAACAAGATACTGCAACCCAGCTCTAATAGGCATCTTATAGGCATCTTATGGGCATTAAGCAAATCATTATGTAAGAAAGAGCAAACCACAAACATGACTCCTAAAGGGTTACCAGAGTAGGGGCATATTTATGCAGCAGCAATTTTTCCAGGTCCCCACTTCTTGCAAAACATGCAGGGCTTGGTCATTCTGTAGCGCTGTTTTAATTTTGAAGTCTTACTTTATAAGAAGCTGCGTCTTCATAATTATACGCCATACCCCATAGTCAATTGAAACTCTTCTGCTTTTACTTTGAAGTATAGAATTTTACATTTGTCTTAATTTTAAACAGAACATGTTTTCAAAGTAGACTATGGGGTCTATTTACTAAGCCTTAGATGGAGATAAAGTGCACAGAGATAAAGTGCCAGCCAATCACCTCCTGTCATTTTTCAAACCCAGCCTGTGACATAGTAGTTAGGAGCTGATTGGCTGGTACTTTATCTCCATTCACTTTATCTCAGTTCAAAGCTTAGTAAATAGACCCCTATGTACTTTATCAGCAGTTCCATTAAACTCCATAGTATTGTACTACAAGAGTGTAAACTATTTCTCTATTATGTGCCAGAATTTATAATCTAATGTTATAGTCATAGTTTAGCTCAAAAAGCAATGCAGATAATAGTATTTTTCCTAAATGAAGGCAAGATTGAAAAATAATATACTGTATAGATGATTACCTGATTCGTATTGATGCCAGGCTGCTGTAAATGAATTACCTGTAATTTATCACTGCCACTTTATAGGGCAATTCTGTCTACACACAGTCTTCTGAGCTTTAAACTATTGTATGACATCAGCCCCATAAGGATTAATTCTAATTAATAATGTCTAAGGGGCCAATTATGTTTATTGTGTTGGCTGTTGTCACAATTGCAGTAAATAGACACAGTACATTATAGGTACAATCTGAATAGCTAGCTAAATTTACATTTCATAATCAGAAGCCACAGGATAAATCCCACTTTAGACTTTAGTAAATACTTACCAGTTGGCACTAATTTCCATAGAGAGTTCCAGGATTTAAAGATATGTTCTTTGAATTTTGTGTCTGTTGAAATGTCCCTATTTTCAGTATTGACCAACTGCTTAATACAGTTCCTCTGTTTCTGCATGAAGTTCTGTTGCAGATAGTTTATATATAATCTATATAGTAACCCTGCTTTACCATGCATCTGTGATACCCAGGACTAGAGACTGAACTGATTTAATTCAGGGTGGTATCACTGGGGGTTATTAACTGAACTCGGGGCCACTATAAACCTGTTGATTGTGAGGATGGCCTTTATGGTGTACATAATTGGGGAATCTGAGGGCCACTAGGACCTATCGGAGACTGTGCAAGGGAGAACTGACTTGGCCCGCGCCGCTGGCGGGACAGATATGGGCACCTGACTGAAGGGAGATAAAAAGGAGAGGAGGCTCGAGCGCGGAAAATGGCTGTGAGGAGAAGAGGCGACGGGAGTGACAGCGCGGCTGCAGCGGGAGAGACGGAGCCAACCGCCGGGTCCAGAGAGCAAAGCCGCAGGGGACTCGTTAACAAGACTCACCGCTCTCCACTGTTACATCGCGATCACCCAGAGAGGAGACTGAGCCAGGACCGAGCGGAGCGGAGAGCAGCGGGGCTGGCGGTTGACATCTTCCGAGGATCGCGCTGACCCCCATGAAGGAGACGGAATCAGAGTGAGTGACGGGCCGTGTGACAGGGGAAAAGGCGGAGACATTATAGTTGCAGCCCGTAGAAGCAGTCGGTAGGACGGCAGGAGGCGGAGGCATAGCCCCATATAAGGAAAGGAGGTGTCAGGACACTTAAAGTCACTTAAATTAGACAAATACAGTGGTTAGCAGCAAATAAGAGGAAACTGTTTAGGGAGGTCCTCACATCGTCTTAATTAGCCACAGACTTTTAGCTACTAAAGTCTCATACCAGCACAGCGCAGAAAAGAGAGACACCTCTATAAAATCCGTCAGGACTTAGCTCTGCATATAAATAAAAAGATAAGAGCAGCAGCTAATTTGATAACTCTTCCCCTCCGAGTGACTCTCCCAGACAACAGCCTGTCAGTCAGCAGGGTTTTATAAGTACCTTAATCAGTACTGCAGTAGTCTACACAGATATACCTATCCGCCCTTACCTGAGGTGATACAGAGCTACAGTGTTTGACCGGCAAATACGGATAATTAATTTACAGTATTACTAAATAGACCTCAGATTCAAACCAAATACGACATAGAGGTCAGTGCGTTATCTATGACCGTCAGTGAAAAGGAAAGCATAACTAAAACGCAGTCTGCTAACCCCGATGGTTATACCGGCATAGACGGCAGGAAGACACAGTAAGGATATAGGATATTGTTACCATTTCAAAGGGAAAGTTCCTTTCTTACAGGAAACATTGTACCAGCTATTTCTTTCAGAGGATTACAAAATAAAAGGAAAAGTAATTCTTGCTCAGAGGTGATATATTACGGATCTATTTGCAATCTTTCCTTAAGTAAAAAGAACCACTGACTATTTGACATATGTGCACCAACGTACGAAATTCAGCTGAACTGTAGATTAAAAAAGGGGTTAAAATTACAGTAAATTACAGTATGGCGGGAGGGTCATTATATAAGTATAAGCGATGTTATATCGGTCATTATATAAGTATAAGCGATGTTATATGATTTTAATGTAACTGTAATTTATCTACGGTATGCATGATCGAAAATACTAACCTTTGTTTAGGAGTGAATAGCGACAACCATCGAAGAATCCAGTTAAATAAAATCGTTCGGTATTTGATGCCTTCCAATGGAGTAAGTTGTCTGATATATTCTATTGTTAAATCACTTTCATCTTACAGTTATTCTCATAGAGTTGAATTGAGAATTTCTCTCATAGTACATATTATACTAGGATCCGTGGTGGTCCACGTGGCATGTTCCGGAAAAAGTAGAGGGCTGGAAATAAACAAAAGACCAACAGGTAATATTAATTAGATACAATAAAAAGACACAAAAAGAGTCTTATACTTACCTTATCCCCTAAACACTACAAATAAACTACTACAACAAACAATTTCACTCATTCAGATTACCACAAGGGTTTTAATTGGCGTCCACGAACAGGATCGATAAAGTAAAGCGAGGAACTCTATATCCACAGAAAATGTCCAAGGAGCAGTCTACGATGGCTGGAGCATTCAGCGGAGAGCCTAGCAAATCGACACCGGAAACGCCTAGCATGGCGCAAATAAACCCAATTACCCTGCCATACTATTTTGGGGCCCCATGGCTTCCAACCTACTTTGGATATAGACAGAAGGCCGAAGGAAATACTTTGACTGACTTAAAAAACAAAATGAAGTCCATGTTCCGTCTCTACCCATTAAGCGAGCGACAACAAGTCGAGATTTTTATTGGACAACTGAAAGGATCTGCACAACGGGAAGTTATTTCCTGGCCGGCAGAAAAGAGGAAAAATATTGAACAGATATTACAATGTCTAGCTACTACGTTTGAACTTCATACAATCTCAGAACTAAAAATTAAATTCTACGCTAGAAAGCAGCGTCCGGGAGAAATGCTTAGAGATTACGCCCTGAGCCTTCAAGAGGCATTAAAAGCGATTCGGACAGTGGATGAGAAAGAAATTGAGAACAGCGACGAAGCGTTAGTTTCCCAGTTTATAGAAGGGGCAAATAGAGAAGCGGTAAGAGCCCAACTGAGGCTGCTAAGATTGCAGAAACCCGATCATACCTTCCTAGATTTTAAAGAGGCCGCAATTAAGGTGGTTGGGATCGAGGTGGCCCCAGAAATTAGTTTCCCGGAGATGCCCGGATACCAGGAGAGTCGGTTATCTAACAGAAATAGCTCCCTGGATCTTGTTGACAACCCGAGGAGTAGAGACACCGTCGGTCAGAGTTTTCAGATACCCGCAACAGACCAAATGCGAGCTCTAACGGATCAAATGGAAGAACTTGTAGCGGGAATGACAACAATGTGTAAAGAGGTACAGAAGTTTTCTGAAAGGCAAGGTGCCCATTTCACCAAGACCAGGTGGCCAAGAGAGCGCAGGAGAGCCAGAAACGATTGGTGGACCCCACTTCGGACGGGTGGAAGAAGAACGACTGATCAGTTTGATCCGCAAGGCAGACTGATTTGCCGTCAATGTAAAAAACCTGGGCACATCGCACGTAATTGTGATCAAGAGGAGGCTTTAAACTCCAATGCCCCGAGGCCGGACACCGAGCCTCGGGGGGAAATGCCGCAGTAAATCAGAAATCTTTAGAATGGTGGTCTCAGTACGTAGGACGATGCCCCCATATTCCAATATCCATCAACGGAGTGGAAATTATGGCAATGATAGACACTGGATCACAGATAACCACTATTCAGCATTCTACTTTTCTACAAAATTGGGGAGAACATCAAGTTTTGACACCCCCACCAACGTGGTTACAACTGATCGCCAGTAATGGATCAAATATATCATGCGTGGGTTACTGGGAAGCCGATGTAAAGATCCCACGACAAGGATGCTTGATTACACACGCCAGTGATCCCCAATGCGATCCCTATGATTCTCGGGATGAATATATTACAGAGTTGTCCTGAAGAATTGATTTCGATTTTGAAACAAGAATTACCTAAGACTGTGACCACCCATCAGGATGCCCTCCAGAAAACTATTAAAACTTTGCAAAGCCATCAGGCATTTGTGCATTGCAACGAATATATTGGGAAGGTCCGGATTACAGACAGCAAGCCCATCAAAGTACCTCCTAACTCCGAGGTAATTGTCTGGGGCAAAACCCGATGTGGTCCTAGAGGAACCAACTATGAGGCCCTTATTGAACCTTGTGACTTGAGTGAGGGGAATGAGATCGTTGTGGCCCATTATTTGGTGACCGTTACTAAAGGGAGGGTTCCCGTCCGGATCCTGAATCCTCATAATCATATGATCAAACTATACCGACAACGACCGATTGCTATACTTTCCTGGACTAGTTTTCAGGACGTGATGCCGGTACAAACAGAAGCTCACCAACAGAGCAATCATGTCGAGAAAGAGGAAAATACCAACCCGGTAGAGTGGTGGAATGATATCCATATCGGCGATGAAGACACCCCTCCTGAACATAGACAAGGTGCACTACAAATAGTGAACGAGAATCCTCGAACCTTTAGTCAAGGACCATTAGATTTTGGGACAGTTACAACTGTAAGACATCGCATTATGACCGGTAATGCTATCCCTATCAAAGAAAAGCATAGACCTTTAGCTCCTGCCCAGTATCAACCAGTGAGGAAAATGCTCGAAGATATGAAGTTCACGGGCGTCATTCAAGAAAGCCATAGCCCGTGGGCAGCTCCAATGGTGCTAGTTAAAAAAAAAAGAATGGACAGTTGCGTTTTTGTGTCGACTACCGGAAATTTAATCAGATTACCCATAAAGACGCATATCCGCTACCTAGGATTGAGGAATCACTTGCAGCCTTGAAATCGGCCAAATATTTCTCATCACTAGATTTAACTAGTGGATATTGGCAGATTATGATGGCGCCAGAAGATAAGGAGAAAACCGCCTTCACTACGCCTATGGGACTCCATGAATTTAATCGAATGCCATTCGGATTGTGTAATGCGCCGGCAACATTTCAAAGAGTGATGGAGCATTGCCTGAGATCTAAGAATTTTGAAATGGTGTTATTGTATTTGGACGATATAATCATCTTTTCTAAGCCCTATCAAGACCACCTTCAACATCTACAGGAAGTCTTCCAGCAGTTGGCTAGGTACGGACTAAAAGTCAACCCCGCAAAATGTCACCTGTTAAAACCTAGGGTTCATTATCTGGGACATTTGGTGAGTTCTGAAGGAGTAGCCCCAGATCCCGAAAAAATTCGAGCAGTACAAGATTGGTCTGTTCCACGAACAGTTAAAGATGTAAGACGATTTCTTGGATTCGTGGGGTATTATAGGCGCTTTGTCAAGGATTTCGCCATGGTAGCAGCCCCTTTACATGAAGTGCTTCGAGATATACCTCAAGAGAGTCAAAGCAGACGTTTATTGGTCACCTGGATGTCTCGGCAACAATCTGCATTCGAACATTTAAAGAAAGTTTTGATACAAGCGCCCCTCTTGGCATACCCAGACTACAGGAAACCCTTTATCCTATATATGGACGCAAGTAAGCAAGGCCTCGGTGCGGTTCTCGCACAGTTACAGGACGGCAAAGAAAAAGTAATAGCGTACACTAGCCGAGGTCTTCGGAAGACTGAACGGAACGATGCCAATTATAGTGCTTTCAAATTAGAATTCCTAGCACTGGTCTGGGCCATTACTGAAAAATGTAAAGATTATCTTACCGCCACCCCGTTTGTCGCCTACACTGACTGTAATCCATTGGCCCACTTGGCTACTGCCAAGTTGGGAGCATTGGAGCAACGTTGGTATGCCCGTTAGAGTAATTATCAATTCACCATACACTATCGGCCTGGAAAGAATAATAGTAATGCGGATGCGCTCTCCCGGTTAGCTGATCAGGAAGAATCCGAAGTTGAGGACCCCAGGGAGTCGGTAGAATTACCTCCCTTCCAAGCTCTTAGGCGAACAGTGGTACAGAATAACACAGCCTCCAAGACGAGCCAATCCTATTCTCCAGTAGAAGAAGACAGGTTAGGGAAATGGCAGGAGTGGCAGGAACAATATCCACTGTTTCGGAAGCTAAAGAGATTATTACTGCAAAAGAAAGGCTTAACCAAATCCGAAAGACAAACCTCCGCGCTTGAGTTGGTAAAGCTATGGAGACAGCGGGATCGGCTTGAAATACAGCAAAATCTGATAGTTCGGAGGAGTGTTAATCCTAAAACTCACCTGGCCGTTACCCAAGTACTGGTCCCTATAAACAAAGCACCAATTCTCTTACAGGCTTATCATGATCAATCAGGCCATTTCGGACATCAGAAGATGGGAGCGAATCTCAGACAGCATTTCTATTGGGTCGGGTTACGAAAGAATGTAGAAGAGTGGTGCAGAAACTGTCTTGCTTGTAGTTTACGGAAACCTGCCCTTTGTACAGACAAGGCCCCACTTCATCCCATTGTCAGCAGCCAGCCTTTAGAATTGGTCACCATTGATCATGTAAAACTAGAAAGAAGCAAGTTGGGATACGAATACGCTCTCATGATAGTAGACCACTACACTAAGTTCGCAATTGCTTTACCAGTAAAAGATATGACGGCAAAGACTACTGCTGAAATCTTCTGGAGGGCCTTCATACGACCTTATGGTTTCCCTGAGAAAATCTTGACGGACCAAGGGCTGGCATTCACATCCCGACTCTTTCAAGAATTGTGCCTCCTATATGGATGTAAAAAAATTACAAACCACAGCCTTTTACCCGCAGGGGAATGGCCTGTGTGAAAGAACTAATCAAACACTGATTCAAATGTTACGGGCCCTTCCTTTCCAGACAAGACAAGAATGGCCGCTATTATTAACGGAATTCATGTTCATCTACAATAATACCACCCATAGTTCCACAGGGTATACGCCGTACTACTTATTATTTGGTAGACAAGGAAAATTACCCGTGGATGTTACTCTTCAGGTGAGAAGCACTCCCGAACCATTTTTTAGAAACAGATTGGGTAACAGAGCATCAACGGCGATTAAAGGCAGCTCATGATCTGGTTGAACAACAGAGAGAAATGTTGCAAAAACGGCAAGAGCACAATTATAACCTTACGGCGCAAGCTGGGCCCTTGCCGGTTGGGTGCTTAGTCTTAAGAAAGAACAATCAATGACGAAGTAAATTAGACTCTCGATGGGAGTCAATCCCATATCAAATACTAGCCAAACCAAATCCCGAAATAGCGGTATACCGTATTGGTCACGAAGATGGAGGGCGACCAAGTCTAGTCCATCGATATCAACTTAAACGGTGTCCAACATGGCCAGAGTTGGAAAACAGCACATCTCCATTTCCAGAAGAAGCTCCAACCGAATCTCTATCCCCGGAGGCTATGCTGAGTCTCTGTTGGCCAATTCTTGGCACCTTCGGAGCTGTAACTTTCCCGGAAGTGACTGAAACCGTAAATGAAGATTATACAGATCCTGTACATTCAGATCTTCCTGTGTTAAGAAGCTCCGAAAGGAGCACAAAAGGGAAGTTGCCCGCTAGATACCAGTCATAGAATTCTCATATTGCACTTATAATCCAGAACTAGTTATTAGGGAAAACTTCTGGTGGTAACATGATTTAAGTCTGAAAATAGATGGAGATGTCTAGTATAAATAATGGTAAAGTAGTTATGTAGAGTATAGAGATGTTTGTATAATACTCTTATAGTTGTTAACAGAAATTGTTATTCAAGTAGGGCACAAGGTTCTTAGATGCATAAGGATTCGCATCAAATTACCGGGGAGATATGTGATACCCAGGACTAGAGACTGAACTGATTTAATTCAAGGTGGTATCACTGGGGGTTATTAACTGAACTCGGGGCCACTATAAACCTGTTGATTGTGAGGATGACCTTTATGGTGTACATAATTGGGGAATCTGGGGGCCACTAGGACCTATCGGAGACTGTGCAAGGGAGAACTGACTTGGCCCGCGCCGCTGGCGGGACAGATACGGGCACCTGACTGAAGGGAGATAAAAAGGAGAGGAGGCTCGAGCACGGAAAATGGCTGTGAGGAGAAGAGGCGACGGGAGTGACAGCGCGGCTGCAGCGGGAGAGACGGAGCCAACCGCCGGGTCCAGAGAGCGAAGCCGCAGGGGACTCGTTAACAAGACTCACCGCTCTCCACCGTTACATCGCGATCACCCAGAGAGGAGACTGAGCCGGGACCGAGCGGAGCGGAGAGCAGCGGGGCTGGCGGTTGACGTCTTCCGAGGATCGCGCTGACCCCCATGAAGGATACGGAATCAGAGTTAGTGACGGGCCGTGTGACAGGGGAAAAGGCGGAGACATAATAGTTGCAGCCCGTAGAAGCAGTCGGTAGGACGGCAGGAGGCGGAGGCATAACCCCATATAAGGAAAGGAGGTGTCAGGACACTCAAAGTCACTTAAATTAGACAAATACAGTGGTTAGCAGCAAATAAGAGGAAACTGTCTAGGGAGGTCCTCACATCATCTTAATTAGCCATAGACTTTTAGCTACTAAAGTCTCATACCAGCACAGCGCAGAAAAGAGAGACACCTCTATAAAATCCGTCAGGACTTAGCTCTGCATATAAATAAAAAGATAAGAGCAGCAGCTAATTTGATAACTCTTCCCCTCCGAGTGACTCTCCCAGACAACAGCCTGTCAGTCAGCAGGGTTTTATAAGTGCCTTAATCAGTACTGCAGTAGTCTACACAGATATACCTATCCGCCCTTACCTGAGGTGATACAGAGCTACAGTGTTTGACCGGCAAATACGGATAATTAATTTACAGTATTACTAAATAGACCTCAGATTCAAACCAAATACGACATAGAGGTCAGTGCGTTATCTATGACCGTCAGTGAAAAGGAAAGCATAACTAAAACGCAGTCTGCTAACCCCGATGGTTATACCGGCATAGACGGCAGGAAGACACAGTAAGGATATAGGATATTGTTATCATTTCAAAGGGAAAGTTCCTTTCTTACAGGAAACATTGTACCAGCTATTTCTTTCAGAGGATTACAAAATAAAAGGAAAAGTAATTCTTGCTCAGAGGTGATATATTACGGATCTATTTGCAATCTTTCCTTAAGTAAAAAGAACCACTGACTATTTGACATATGTGCACCAACGTACGAAATTCAGCTGAACTGTAGATTAAAAAAGGGGTTAAAATTACAGTAAATTACAGTACGGCGGGAGGGTCATTATATAAGTATAAGCGATGTTATATCGGTCATTATATAAGTATAAGCGATGTTATATGATTTTAATGTAACTGTAATTTATCTACGGTATGCATGATTGAAAATACTAACCTTTGTTTAGGAGTGAATAGTGACAACCATCGAAGAATCCAGTTAAATAAAATCGTTCGGTATTTGATGCCTTCCAATGGAGTAAGTTGTCTGATATATTCTATTGTTAAATCACTTTCATCTTACAGTTATTCTCATAGAGTTGAATTGAGAATTTCTCTCATAGTACATATTATACTAGGATCCGTGGTGGTCCACGTGGCATGCTCCAGAAAAAGTAGAGGGCTGGAAATAAACAAAAGACCAACAGGTAACATTAATTAGATACAATAAAAAGACACAAAAAGAGTCTTATACTTACCTTATCCCCTAAACACTACCAATAAACTACTACAACAAACAATTTCACTCATTCAGATTATCACACATCCACAGTCCACAGTATTTGTGTATACAAAAACAAAACTGAGATAGAGGGTCTGTGTGCAAAAATAGTGATGAGGTACCCACATTCATGACAAGAATGATGGTGCAACGTACAGTACGTGGCAAGGGTTGAGTGAAGAGGACATATGTGAGGATTTTCAAGTGTCAATACCCACTGCACTGTGCCGTAGGAGAGTAATTTGGTCTTCACAGCAGCTCTCCCCTCTAGAGATGGACACCTATAGCCGATCTTTACAAAAAAATATTTTCTTGCCTGGTACATCATGATTTTTAGATCAATTCTGGGGCTGTATGAATAGAATCAATCCAAAACAGTGGTAGTCTTACCTCTTCCACAGCATGGGGTCTCCCATTCCACTGCCCATGTGTCTTCCACTCCACTGCGCAGGGACGTGCAGTCAGGGAAGAACCTCCTCTGACATACTCCCTATCAATTTCCTGAGATTTATATAAAAACGATTAGAATAATACAAAGAAGATATTTATAACATAAACATCTTCTTTGGTTATTGAAATCCTTTTTATAGCTAACACTCACCAACTTTGTGAATATCCCTGGTGCTTCCAGTAGGCAAGAGATGAGGCAGCAACAGCTCTGCCTCGGTTTTGCTGTCAGACACTGCTTTGCAGAGTTGGTGGCAGGGACACACCATAGGCAGTGATGCTGCACAGAAAGGGATCTAATAGAGGCATGCATCTGAGTGTGGGGGTGGGCCTTGTGCACTGTGGACACTTGGATGTGTCATGTGACCAGGAAATGCAATGTAGTTGGCTCTCAGTTAGCAGCAGCAAGAGTAAACAAAGGGATGCAGGTAGGAGACTCAATGGACACTGTAGCTTAATGTAGTGAAGGGAGAGTTACAGTGAGTAGTTGGTGAGACAGGTTCCCAGCACTTAGACCCATCCCCAAGTGTGCCTCCCCAGCCATTCACCTCACCGCATGTCACTTCTGCACATGAACAATATTCCTGAACTCCTTAGCTGAACATGCGCAAAAAGTAATATTGATCTTGGGAAAGATCAATATTAATTATTTTCTGCATTAAATACAGATATGGCAACTCCATATTGATCCAAAAGATCAACCCGGAATTGCCGATTGGCAATCTCTAGAAGGAACTTTCCTGAGTGTGGGTGACTCCCACTGATGAAATCATGGATGCCCTAAACAGACCACTCACATCACAGAAAGCAGTATGTAGCATTCTGACTCCTCTATTAGACAGTATAACTGAGTAGAAGTTACTGGAAGGTTGGGATTGGGATTTCAGTGTAAACAGGACATATCTCCTGGCCAGTTCCTCAAAATCATGATTGCCCCACCAGAGCCAGGGCATGCTTTTTTCTCTTAACTGTTTTGCAGCTTCACTATCTGCTGGTGCTGATAAACACTCTTTTTCTCCTTGTCTGTATTGTGAAATTTCAGGGCCCTGTTTGTAAAAGTAATAGGTGTTGGAATTGATGTATATGCAGGTGTTGATATTGCAGAGTTATATAGGCACACACCAGCTGATGACTCAAAACTAAGTACAGCACAGTTACTTAACCAGTGGTGTTGGTTTATTGATAAATAGCAGGTACAGATGTACTCACTGTTACACACTGGTTCTCATGGAGCTTCAGTGGAATAAGGTATCATACAGCTCACCAGCTTATTAGTGTATATAGGCACATCAGTGATGTCTATGGAAAGTATTTCTGAGTTTGGCTGATGATGTATTTGATCATATTAGCAAGATCTCCCATGTTTTTAAGTTCTATTCCATGCAACACATCCGACTTTGCAAACTGAGGCAAACATGGACCTTAGTAAATTTACCCCATTTACCCCATAGAATCCAGCTTTTTAATATTTTAGTAACTAAAAACTGTTGGAGTGCAAGTAGATGAAGAAGAGATTGCTACAGCAACTTTACATAAATAAAAACTGAGTTTCACTTCTTAGTTATGGCATTGGAAGCAAACACAGTAAAATTATCTACAAACACAGTCGGAACAAAGTTAATACAAATCCAAGAATGTGTACCCTGTGAGTCAAATGCTGAGACTACTGCATTGCATATAAAAATAATTCTGAAAATGAGAGTTTTATTGCTGCTACAAGATAAGTCACATAGAAAATGAGTGTAGACAAAATAATGTGAAGCATGTGCAATGCAAGAAATGCAATGGCAGAGATTATTTAGGCCTGAGTGTTATGGGTAGTCACTGAAAAGATGGTTGGTAAATTGATTCAGGTACAACAAGGCATTTCAGATGCAATGAGGAATGGTTCACCAAGTTAGCCAGATGTGACCCCACCACTATTAAAGAAGTCAAACCAAGTGCTTACAGCTACGAAAGTTGAAACAAATAAACCTGCTTAAAAATTGGAACTGTAACAAAAATCACAGAAATGCAAGACATGCTTTTTTGTACCAGTGATGAGAACAAATTTTATTGCCAGCAGTGTCCTAGAACTGAGAGGCCACAGAGTTCACTTCACTAAAGTAATATACATTGTTTGAAACAGAAAATGGATCATCATCGCTACAGGCACAAGATGTCAATAATTGTAAATCCATGATACAGAGCACTGTTATTCAATAATAACAAGTGAGTTGCAGTCACTGGAACTCTGGCATGGAAGATTTGGTGACATTGGATGCAATGGTGTTCACAAGCTACAAAATAGGATGATCACAGGAATGTTGGTGACTAACACAGACATATCTGTATGTGAGATTTGTATTGTGGGGAAACAAAGTCATCAGTCATGTCCAAAAATCAACAAACAGACCCACAATCACTTGAGAAAGGACATTCAATTCTGTGTGGTTCAATGTAAGCAAAGATTACTAAAGGGTACAGATTCTTATGCCACGGTTTTGGGTTTCATATATGAGTCAAATCCTATGGACTAAACTGACAAGTGAGACTGGAAACATGGTAAACATATTAGAAATGTTTTCATGAATCAGCAATAAGTATGGGAAGTAACCTAGTGTAATCAGAGAAGTCTTTGGCCACAGGAAAACCCAGAGCCTGCTTCTGGAACAAATTGTGGGGAGCTCAGCCCCAACCCTGAACCTCAGGACAATTAAGCCAAAATCAATACTTGAGAACTGAGGAGCAAAATAAGGTAAAACAGATAAATAGGCTGCCCAGAATCTTCTGAAAACAGTACAACCCAGATAGCTGAGCTAGGGCCTGGAGCCTAAACCCCCAGAGAGGGACATAGATCCAGTACCTAGTCCCCAGCACCCGGAATTGACCAAACCAGCACACACCTCAACACTCAGAAAGAGGGCCTTCAAGACACAACCACCATTGATGATCACACTGATGGTACAATAAACATAGCTGTGGTGCTGAGGACAGTGGAAAGATGTGGCACACAGGAGGCAGCAATACAGGCTGAAGTATCTACTACAGGAACAATCTACTTGAACCCACAATTAGCAGGTGAGTTGTAATCAGACGACTTGCATGAAGTCACAAAGGATAGTAGACTAAAGGCTTGGCACTTAGAAGCACTATTACAGTCAATAATAATAAATGGATATTTCAGACTAGCAGAAATAACTCAAGCTGCAACCAGACTGGGACAAGAATGTAGATAGCAGACTGAAACTGACTGGAACTGTGATGTAGCTAGCAGGCTGAACCAAACTAGGACCGATGAGACATCAGACTTGAGCTGGACTGGAACCAAAGAAGAATAGAAGACATGAACTGTACTGGAAACAAAGGATTATAGCAGGCCTGAACTGGACTGGAACTCTAGGAGAAGAGCAGACATGAACCAGACTGGAACCAGAGGGGACAGCAAGCTGGAACCAGACTGTGACCGGAGGTGACAGCAAGCTTGAAATGGACTGGAAACGGAGGAGACAGCAAGTTGGAAATGGACTGGGACCAGTGGAGACAGCAAGCTGGAACTGGTCTGAATCTGGGGAAAACCGCAAGCTGGAACTAGACATGGACTGGAGGAGATAGCAAACTTGAACCGGACTTAAACTGGAGTAAATAGCAGGCTTGAAATACATTAGAACCGGATCAATATAGCATACATAAAACAGACTGAAACCTGAAGAAACAAGGCTTGAACCAGGGCTTGCACTGGACTGGAACCAGAGGATGCCACAACACAGACTTGTATATATACTGTAGGCTGGATTCTATCAATAGCAATAACACTATAGAGTGGATCGGACAGACTCTCAGACATCAATGTAGATGCAGCTTGCACAGTTCCAAGAAACAGAAGCAGAGCTTCAGGAAGCAGGTAAGAGACATAAAGTACACAGTAGAGAGTGAGCATACAGAGGAGTTATGTTCCACATTGTTCCAACAGTATGCTAGTAATAGGTGTAGTTTTAAATAGGGTGCTCTTGCAGGGGATAGGAGAGAGCAGTTATGTGAGCAGGGCAGGTGGGCAGTGACTGGATAAAAGCAATCAGCTGATAAGATCCATCATTGCTGCACACAGGACAGTGAAGACTTCATCCTAGAACAGCATAACCTACCATATAGAAGCACCACTGGACAGAATATGAGCATCCTAGTCTGTTGTTTGTGACAACTTTGTGACATTTCTAGATGACTTCACAGGGGTTATGTGTACTTTATCAGAGATATATCTAAGTTATAATTCACAGGAATGTGAGAAATTCTTAAATATTACATTCTGTGAACCTTAAGATATCCAAGAGGCAATGCCAAGAAATGTCTGGTGTGAGTGGAAAAAGGCAAAGAGACTTTGTATGAGTTGCATTTCATAGACAAGGAAGACACAATCAACACTGAGAATAACAGTAGTCATGAATTTGTGAAGAAGGGAACTGTCAATATGATTAACACAGTTAGACACAGTTAGTGAGAAGAGTCTTGCTGATGTCCTTACCAAGAAATGTGGACTCAAATTATTTGAAATGTTGATTTATTCCTGTGTGTGTAATCCTAATTCATTTACAGGTTGCAACAATGCTGAAAATAAGAAATGTTTGTGCAACATGGAGAAACTTGCAGTGAGGGAGGTAATAAAATATGGAGTGTGTTACTGCACAGTCTCCATGGTGATCCTTTAGGGAGGCATCAATCCTCTCCAAGATGGCCACCAGTCTGTTTACTGCCCTAGCACATCCTGCTGCTGTGTTAGAGTACCACAGCAGGACATGTTCCACTTAGCTCCCAGTGACCCTGCAATATTCCAGAGATACAACCTACCACAGCACAATTCTACCACTTGTACATGCACTCTTACCCACATACATCACTGACTGGTGCTCTTTATGTTCAACTCAAGTTCTGCACTGTCCGGATATTGAGTGTATGTAACTGATAGTAGGGCTGTACACACATTCTACTGCTCAATAAACCATACTATCAGTACAATACTGGGCTGTTTGTTGACTTTGGTGGATCCACTGGTATATGCTATTTACTCTGCTTACTACCATCACCAATTAGTACATACATACAGTTTTCAACATCTTTATGACAAAAAAAATAACGTAGTTAACACAGGAGAAGCCTTTATTATTTTATTTCCTTTCTGGTGATTAAAATTGATTAAGGACCCAAATAAATCTTGATTCTCCTTCTTCCAGATGGTGCCTACTGCAAAGAATATTGCTCCAAAAACTGCTCAACAACATTCCTGATTTTCTAAAAGGAGTCTATTATAAGTGCAATACTCACCTATGTCTACTTACGCTTTATTTAAGGATGCCATAACAAGATTTACCTTTATCAAGATCTGTAAATGTGCTGATTTTAAAAGTGAATCATTGTCAGACAGTGCAAAGCAGTGGATTTTTTTTCTTTATTTTGGATGTATTTATCTCAGTGTTTATATAAATAAATATATATATATATATATCTGGAAAGTATTCACAGCGCTTCACTTTTTCCATATTTTGTTATGTTACAGCCTTATTTCACAATGGAATAAATGTATTTTTCCCCACACAATTCTACACACACTACCCCATAGTGACAAGGTGAAAGCCTCAAGTCTTTTTGAATTTGAATATTTTTGAATATGATGTCACAAGCTTGGCACACCTATTTTTGGGCCATTTCACCCATCCTATCAAAAACTGAAAACACTCTTACTGTATGTCCTTAATTACAGCAGATTGTTCCTCAGGAATCTGAGTCTACATTGCACTAAGTGAAGTAACCGGTGTTCCATCTCCTACATTGAATTGGGAGGAACAATCTGTTGTAATTAAGAACATTCACACATGGAATACTGTAAGTAGGGTACGCCCATCTTTTTACAGTGTTTCTTTGTCTCTGAGTGTTTCCAGTTTTTGATGCATTACACGTGTATAATTGAGGAACCAACTAAAGATACCTTTATGTTATTCCAAAAGTACTTACGGATGTGTGTACGCTAATTCACACCCACTATAGAAGGGACTATAGAAAAGGGAATCGACTCCTTATGGGTTCCACTATATGATTGGTTGCTTTTTTCCCCCCTCTATGATATCCTGTGAGCTGTGGGTCATTTCATGTGATCATTCATCTTGTCGCAATTACCTGAGATGCAAAGATACCTTAATATGAGGAGAATGACACGTTAAGATGTGAGTATGGTACAAACATTTTTCTTGCCCACAAAGAACTCACTAAAGTGGAAAAAAAGAGTGGAAACACATTACACGATTTTGCTGTTTAATTTTTTCTTTTGAGGGACGTTGGAGCTTGTGAGGACTATATACCGTACCGTCCTAGAGGAACATAGTGAGAGACTAAGAAGGACTAAGGGCCCACTTGTACTTTTATTATGAATATACCCTTTACACCATTATATCTTTTGGGTTTTATATATCTTAATTAAGTTGGTATGGCTGTGCGCGGTAGAGTTACACTTATTTTGTTTGAAATGTATCTTGTTTTGGGGTGTGGAGTGACACCCTTTGTGTACCCCCACTGTAGCCACATAGGGCGCAGCAGTTCGCTATATCCTATTGTTACTCTTATTATAAAATAACTCTCCACCCCTCTTTGGCAATAGTACCCCCAGAGGTCTTAAATCCTAATAATGGTACCCCCGATCCACCTTAGTATTAAAAAAATCCATGCTTTATAAACTGTGACCAATGTATTATTTTATTATTATTTTATCCCCCATTCCCCCCTTGCCATCATGATTTATATTCCTCCTCCCTCACCCCCAATTGTTATTGATCCCACCCTGGGTTCCCCACCCACCCCACTTGTGCATAATGGATCTTTTCATCTACATGACGAGGAGACAGCAGAGCGGCATGTCACATGTGAGGCGATCTGGCCAGGTACTTCTGGCTCTGGTCGCATTATATGTGACTTAGCCAGTCAAGTGGCTAAGTGCGTTTTCAGGAGCTACTTACACCAAATAGCAAGTTTCATATCATACTTTCAACTGCAATGAAGTCCCAGTTATCATTACCCAAATAATAACCGACAGTACATAGACCTGTAGTATCATGGATTATCTGAATTTACAGGCAAAATGGAACCAAAAAGAATTACTTAGACCAATTTTATTATATATAGTTTAATATGAGAAAGATACAATGCATAATGCATATACAAAAACAATTAATACGAATATCATTATCATACAAAGACTGTCTTAGGCAAACCATTTTATTAGAAATAAAAAGAGTTAAAAAATGAGCAGTCTCACTTACATGAATCTGTGTGGAGACACAAGAAGATGGACTAATTCCCAATGTCAGATTGCTCCCAAGAATTGTACACAGTGACAGAATTCTACATGGAATTTTATGCCTGGCTGGGCTTTCACACAGCCCCTCTTCTGTTGGCTCACTGGCTTGAGTCAATGCTAGAGAGGTCTTAAGGTTATTTTTATCCATAACATGCTGTCAATAAGGTATGGGGTGGGGGGATGGGGGAAAAGGGGTGGTGTGATACTCCTCATGCCAACCTAATGCTGCTAAAAATAGCATGCCACATAATTTGACCATAATCTGTCTGTTGGATTGCATGGGATCTTCTCAGACAAATAATTAACCCTGCAGCTAGTACATATCAAAAGATAATTCCCAGGTCACCATTCTGGTAATTAAAAAAAAAAAATACATTTAACAAACGTAAAGCGTTACATGTTGTCTAATATTTCCTGATCCATAACAGATTCGATCATTTTATAGAATGTAATAGAGAAATGATAGCTAGAATCTGATTGGCTGATATGGGCAACACCAGCACTTGTCTGTTTGATAAACTTTATCTCAATACATACTGTACAGATGTGTCCTTGTGTGCCTTTGCCCATGATGCATTCGCATTGTGGGCTATGTAGAGCGGCATATCGTATAGTATGTGGTGCGCTCGGTACAAGACGCTAAAGGACACAGCTTGCCCGGGCAGCGGGGAATGATGCTCCTGATGCCCATAAACATAGAGGGGAAGTGAGAAGCATGTTTTAAGTGGGTAGCGGGAAGCTATGCTCCCGCTACCCGTATTTATTAGCAATGTTGCTGGAGGAGTCAGTGGGCACATGCACACACTGTCACTGACCTGGGTTGGGAGTGTTGAGAACTCGGGGGTTCTTCCGATGATCGAAAAGAGGAACCACAGCTGGGCCGGAGCAGGGATGGCCGGATGTAGGTTTTCTTCATGCAGAACTAGCCGTAGTAACTGGTGTGTAATGCTAAAGAATTAGTTGTGGCCAAGGCTTGGGGGCGATGCTGAAGAAATGAATGAAGATTTGAGAACGCTGTTGTAGCACACAGAAGAATGAAGAACTTGTGAGCGATGTTGAAGAAATAAATGAGAATTTGAGAACGATGTTGAAGTACACAGAAGAATGAAGAACTTGTGAGCGATGTTTAAAGAAATGAATGAGGATTTGAGAATGATGGTGAAGCACACAGAAGAATGAAGAACTTGTGAGCGATGCTGAAGAAATAAAAGAGGATTTGATAACGATGGTGAAGCACACAGAAGAATGAAGAACTTGTGAGCGATGTTTGAATGAGGATTTGAGAATGATGGTGAGGCACACAGAAGAATGAAGAACTTGAGAGCGATGTTTGAATGAGGATTTGAGAACGATGGTGAGGCACACAGAAGAATAAAGAACTTGAGAGTGATGTTGAAGAAATAAATGAGGATTTAGGATTCAGTGTAACTCTGGAAGTATGGGAGGCATTTCACTTAGGGATATCATGTAACACTGGAAGCACAGGAGGTGTCCCACTAAGAGATACACTGTAACACAGAGAATGTCCCACGGAGTGATACACTATAACGCTGATAGCACAGTGAATGTTCCACTGAGTGATACACTATAACGCTGGTAGCACGGGGAAGGTTCCACTGAGTGATACACTATAACGCTGGTAGCACAGTGAATGTTCCACTGAGTGACACACTGTAACACTGGTAGCACAGTGAATGTTCCACTGAGTGATACACTGTAACGCTGGCAGCACAGTGAATGTTCCACTGAGTGATACACTGTAACGCTGGTAGCACAGTGAGTGTTCCACTGAGTGATACACTGTAACGCTGGTAGCACAGGGAATGTCCCACTGAAAGATACTCTGCAACGCTGGTAGCACAGGGAATGTCCCACTGAAAGATACTTGGAAACGCTGGAACACAGGAGACGTTCAGCTTGAGAACATACTGAACGCTGCTAGCACTGGTGATCATTGAAGAGACGATACTCAGGCGCCGGGGCTCTGTACGGTGTCTTCCTTTGAACTTCCCGCTCTCTCCCGAGTGGCGGAAGGGGCCGATGACGTCACCCGCCCACCACGCTCCCGTGGACGTTGCAATGGCGGCGCCCACAGCCTGGGAACCCACCGGAGGCAGCGCCAGCAAGACGCGACAACCCGGAGCCCACCGGGGGCGATGACCGCCGGGAGACCCAGCGCACCCAGAGCGGTAAGCGCGGCAGCCGCAGCGCCGCGAGTGTGACAGTACCCCCTCCTCTAGGAGTGGCCCCTGGACACTTTCCTGGTTTCGTGGGATGCTTAGAATTAAAGATCCGGACTAGTCGGGGAGCAGTGACTTCAGAAGCTTTGACCCAGCTCCTCTCCTCAGGACCATAACCTTTCCATTCTACCAGATACTGTAAATTCTTGTGAAGATAACGAGAGTCAAGAATAGCTTTGATTTCAAATTCTGTTCCAGCTTCAGTCTCTACCGAGGTCGGCCTAGGAGACTCCGAATGGAACCGATTTAAAATGAGGGGACGAAGGAGAGAAACATGGAAAGAATTTGGTACCCGAAAGTGCGAAGGCAATCCCAATTTGCAGACAACCGGGTTCAGGACTTGCAAAACGGGGTAAGGACCAATGAACCTCGGAGCAAACTTCATAGCGGGCTAAACGAAGATTGCGGGTAGAGAGCCATACCCTGTCACCAACTTTGTATTGAGGAGCTGCCCGCCATTTTCTATCCACAAAGAATTTGTAGCGGCCAGAGATTTTCTTGAGATTAGCATGAACCCTACTCCAGATTTGACTGAAGTGCTGGAGAGTAGAAGCTGCAGCAGGGACATCCTCCAAAAGAAAGATGGGTCATTCTGGAACTTGTGGATGGAATCCATAATTAATGAAGAATGGGGACTCACCAGTGGACGAATGGTACAGATGATTATGGGCAAACTCGGCCCAGGGTAACAGTTCCACCCAATCGTCTTGCGAAGGAGAGAGATAAACGCGGAGAAAAGTCTCTAAATCTTGATTGACGCGTTCAGTTTGCCCATTGGTTTGAGGATGGTAAGCAGATGAGAACTTGAGTTTTATTTGTAAGGCTGAACAGAGAGCCCTCCAAAATCTTGCAGTGAACTGTACCCCTCGATCAGAGACTATCTCCCGAGGTAACCCGTGCAGGCGGAAGTGTTCACGAATAAATAGTAAAGCCAACTTGGGAGCCGTTGGTAACCCGGTCAACGGAACAAAATGTGCCATTTTAGAAAAGCTGTCAATAATCACCCAGATGGTATTATAACCCTTGGAGAGGGGTAATTCGGTAACAAAGTCCATAGAAATATGGGTCCAGGGTTTCTTAGGAATGGACAGTGGACGAAGCAACCCCGCAGGAGGCAGACGAAGAGTTTTGTGCTGAGCACATTGAGGACATGAATTGACAAAATCTTGTATATCCTTCTTCATGGTGTCCCACCAATATGACCTTCGTAGAAATTCACACATTTTTTGAACTCCAGGATGACCGGAAAACTTGGAGATATGAGCCCACTGCAGCAACTTTGGTCAGAATTCAGCTGGTACAGACATTCTCCAAGGAGGAGGACCTAGAGCGGTGGGAGCTGCTGAAATAGAGACTGGACTGAGAATCAAACTCTTTTCAAAGGAATTCTCCTCATCCGAGGCCGTTAAAGAACGAGACAAAGCATCAGCCTTAGCGTTAAGAGTCCCGGCCCGGTACTTAATAATGAACGAGAATCGAGTGAAGAAGAGCGCCCATCTAGCTTGACAAGGATTCAAGCACTGGGCCGTCTTGATATACAACAAGTTCTTGTGATCGGTGTAAATCGTAATTAGGTGTTTAGCACCTTCCAATAAGTACCTCCATTCTTCTAGGGTAGATTTTATTGCTAGAAGTTCCTGATCTCCAATGGTGTAGTTTCGTTCAGCAGGAGAGAACTTACAAGAATGGAAACCACATGGATGTAACTTCCCATCAGAGGAGTACTGTGAAAGAATGGCACCGATGCCTACTGAGGAAGCATCGACTTCCAAGAAGAATGGTTTTGAAAAATTCGGTTGTTGGAGTACCGGAGCAGACATAAAGGCTGATTTCAACCGGGCAAATGCTACTACAGCTTCTGAAGACCAGTGACTTGGGTCAGACCCCTTTTTGGCTTTGGTATAACATATCTCGGAAGATTTCATTTACAAATCCCCGAAAAATGGCAGGGGCATTGCTGAGGCCAAAGGGCATTACCAGATATTCGTAATGCCCGTCCCTGGTATTGAAGGCCGTCTTCCATTCGTCCCCCTGTCGGATACGTATCAAATTATAGGCTCCTCTTAAGTCGAGCTTAGTGAAAACGTGGGCTCCACGAACCCTATCAAATAGCTCCGTGATTAGCGGCAAAGGGTATTTGTTCTTAACGGTGATATCGTTTAAGCCACGATAATCAATACATGGTCTTAACCCTCCGTCCTTCTTCTTTACGAAAAAGAAACCTGCTCCAGCCGGGGAGGTAGAGGGGCGAATGAATCCTTTCAACCGATTAGACTTGATATAGTCCGACATAGCTTGGGTCTCGGGTAATGACTAGGGATATGTGCGTCCCCGGGGTAACATTTTCCCTGGGATAAGCTCAATGGTACAGTCCCAAGGTCTATGGGGTGGTAACTGATCGGCCGCCTGTTCCGAAAACACGTCCGTGAACTCCCGATAGGCCTCCGGAATGAGCTCCTCATCCGACTTGGAAGATGCACGGAGCGGGTAAACAGGAGTGAGACAATTAGAGTGACAAAACGAACTCCAGGACATTATTTGTGACGACTTCCAGTCGATGTGAGGGTTGTGAATTTTAAGCCAAGGTAGACCAAGAACAAGATCGTGAGGCATCTCCGGAATTACTAGGAACTCCAGGTGTTCTTCATGCAGAGCTCCGACCTACAGCTTGATTGGCTCTGTGCGACTTGTAATAAGACCATTAGATATTTTTGTACCATTGATGGCAGTCAACGTAATAGGTCGTTTGACAGACTGTAACTGTAACCCCAGACTCTGAACACAAGAAAGAGAAACAAAATTCCCTGCAGCCCCAGAGTCCAGCAGGGCTTTAACAGGTTTGGCTATAGACTCAGAAAACAGAGACACGGAGAGTAAACAATCCACTGTCGGAGAAGATTTAGATGTAACCCCTAACTCGACTCCTCCGGAACAAGCTAGGACTGCCCGTTTCCCGGACGGGACTTGCAGAATTTGATAAAGTGATCCGCGGCTCCACAGTAGAGGCAGAGTTTACCGTCACGACGGCGCTGTCGTACTTCCAGGGACAGCCGAGATCGATTGATTTGCATGGGTTCGTCTGCCAGACAATTGTATAGTGTATGTCCAGCTTAATGTATGGTTCGAACAGGTTCCCTATCGTGAGGATCATCCACAAGCACTGGAATTGATATCGACATAGCAATACCTGCAGCAGCTTCATCCATCACCTTTGTATTAGTCCATTTCTGGTCTCCCAGGTAGTCCTATGCCAACACAGTCTGACCAACATATGATGTCCAGAATGTGGCATTGCGCTGATTCTCTGCTTGTTTCAATTACTGATATCAAACTACTGTAATCTACTCAGAATTGGTTTAAGCAAGCCCGGTCCTGATCTCATATTCTTTCCAAGGAACAACATTGTTATAGTTTAATTTGTAGTAGCTTACATGGTATTTCAGTAGGAAATCCTTATTCCAATTTCTGCTGCAATGTTCGCTGGCCATAGCATGACAAGCTTGCTTGAGTGTCTACATAAAAACATTCAGCTAACTGGTTTGATGCCAGGTGATAGGGTGCAGAGGTGATGTGATCAGTGGCATGCTGGGCCAGGTTGCAGGGTGCCATCTACACCCCGGGATGGTACATTTTTAGTTGCTTAAAGGCGGCCCGTAGCCATGCTCAGCATTGGCTGGCTGCAGGAGGTAGGATGAATGGTAGCTGCTTGCTGTTCCCCAGCTGCTCTCACTGTGCAGCCAGGAAACTCCGCCTCCCTGACCTCTTCCATTTCCTATGGGGTGCTACTGCACATGCGCGAACAGGCTACAAAATGTGCATTTTAGTAAAACAAACAGGGCCGTTTCTATACAATTTGGCTTCTAGTGCGAACAGTTAAAAATGCGACCCCATTCCAATTTTAAAAATAAAGAATTTGCACATGCTCCAAAAAAGGGTGTGGACTCAATGCAATGGGCGTTGCCTTGCAGGAAAAGCCTACCTTACACCCCTTACAGTAATGCCCCTGATACCATATTATGCCCTACACAGTAATGCCCTGACACTATATTCCTCACATAGTAATGCCAATGACAATTTATACTGTAAAATAAGGCCAATGCCACACTACCTACTTGTTGTCAGGGGTTGAGATCATTTCATCCTGCCACTACCAGCTGCAGCATGACAGTCACGCGTCCGAACCCCCCTGACTGCGGGACATTAGTCCTGGCACTTCCGGGATTGCTGCTCGCTCCTGCCTCCTTTCCTGAAGCCTATTCTAGTAAATGTCCCTCCAAAAATGGCCACTGCCTCTTCTAGCATCCTTTAAACCTTTCTTCTCTGAGGTGGTGGACATTTTGCGAGGGACATTTTTTTAACAGTATTCCATTTGGTTGTCCAGACTGGATGTAACACTGTGCAGACATTAGCCTGCAGGTGCCCTATGCAGTTGCACTGTTCGTCCAGCACTAAAAAATGGCCCTGGCCATGATGTGGACAGTGAAAGAGAAAAGAGTGCTGTAAGGTCAAGGGTGGTCAGTTTCCTGTTAGGCAGGCAGACCAGTGTGTGCTATAGGGGGCAGCGTGTGAGCTGTGACTGGATCAGTGAAGTAAGGGGTTAGTTAAAGGGGCAGTGAGTGCTGCGAGTTCTTTTAGATGGTAGTGAGGGGCCAGTGAATGATCCAAGGGTTCAGTGAGTGAGATATGAAGGGGGCAGTGTGTGCTGTGCTCCGTGTTTTATGGAAAAAACTGTGAGTGAGAGAGAGCTATGGAGTGGGTAATGGAAGACAGCTATGGAGGGGCAATCAGGGATATATGCAGGTAGGTCCTTATGAGACATCAGGGAGATGTGCAAGGAGGGCTGGTTGAAAAGCCGGGACCACTTGATTGCACTTGTCCTCCAGGCTAAAAGTTGCTAGCCAGCCCCTAGATGTGATGTATGCTATTTTTATTTATGTATATCATAAAGTCCTCTGCAATGAACTGTGGCCTATAATCATAAAAAATCTGTTTTGGAACTTCAGTTCTAGCAAGCATGTTCCTGTACACTTCAGTACTGTGATCTGCAGTCATGGGCGTGATGATGAATACCATTTCAAACATGTATCCACCATCACCAACAAACATGTCTCCCATGAATAACCCGGCATAGCCCACATTTACCCATTGCAAAGGAGAAGACAACCGGTTCCATGGATGTATGAGTGCAGATGCAGACATGTTCTGGAAGCCAAGGCATGCTTTGGTGAAGTCTTCCAGCTGCTGATCCAAACCTAGGGCTCCTAGATGGAATACATGTCACTCCTTCAAAAGTCATAGAAATATAGAATCTGATGACAGATAAGAACCACTTGGCCCATTTAGTCTTCCCCTTTATAACCTTTTGGTAACCTCCACAATATTTAAACTTTAGTCCTTTGTAAAGATATACTTATGTCTAACCCATTATTCTATTGTCTTAGCCTCTTAAACTTCTGTAGGGAGGCTATTCCACCTATCCACTACACTTTCTGTAAAGTCATTTTTCCTCAAGTTTCCTTTGAACCTACCTACCTCCTTCCAGTTTCAGCATGTGTCCTTGTGTTTTAATATTTAATTTCCTTTGAAGACTGTCTCTCTCTTGTACCTTATTAAAACCCTTGATATATTTGAAAGTTTCTGTAATTTCCCCCCTTTCTCTACTCTGCTCCAAACTACAGTTTATATGTTAAGATCTAGTCTTACCTGGTAAGTTTTGTGGTGTAGGACATGCATAATTTTAGTTGCCCTTCTTTGTGCAGTCTCTAATAACCTGAAATAGTGACTCCTAGTGACTCCTTTCCTCCTCAGTAGTTGCCATTACAGTGCCATCAATATTATATTTATCCTTTGGATTTTTAAGGCCCAATTGCATGATTTTGCATATTTTGGCATTGGTCTCTCGCTCAGTTGAGCAGGCACAATAATTCTTAGTGCCCACAGAAGACAGCCTTAATCAATAGTTCGTTCCTGTCTTCAGTCATATTATGGTAGCCTGGTCTGGCCTACTCCTTTTTTGTGATGGTGAGTACTTGAACCAATATTGGGTATCTTGCAGTTTCACATTGTAAAAGATGAGTTGTGGTGGGAAAGCTTTTCACTTGAGTTATCATGATAATATCCCAAATGGCTGCGTTTTCTTCCCACTGTTGGGAGTACTCCATAAATAAATGAGACAACCTATCCACATTGGCATGGAATGTCCATTTAAATTTAATGTTGTAGCAATGGCCACCTAGAGGTAGGGCCCAGTGTTGAATCCTTTTAGCAGCAGTCACAGAAATGACTTCCGAGGGTGGGAGAGGGACAGCAGCAGTTTGTGGTCTAGCATCAATATGATTTTTTTTTCCATAAAGTAACTGATTAAACAACTTTATACCCCACACCATACTTACAGCTTAACAGTCTATCTGAACATAGTTGTGTTCAGCCTTTGACAATAACCTTGGTGTAAAAGATATTGGGTGCTCTTTTCCACCAGCCATGACGATGGATAAGACAGCGCTAATTTCAAACAGAGGCATCACAAGTTAATTTAACTGGTAGCGAAGGGTCAAAGTGTGTTAATATAGTATCTGATGTTATCAGTTCTTTTGCTTTCCCAGAGCATGTTCACAGCTTGTCAGCTACTGACACTTTGTGACCTTGCTGTAATAATTGATGCAGTGGAAGCAGGACTGTCACCAGGTTTTCCATAAATTCATTGCAATAGTTCACAAATACCAATAAGGGATGTAATTGGGAAATGCCCACGGGTGGGATAGCATTGATCACTGCAGCCATTTTTGTCCTTTGTGTAGCTCTTCCACGTTGATTGTGTGCCCTCAGTTTGTAATGAGGCTGCAATGAACACATTAGTCTCATTTAACTTGCAGCCCATATTATTCCAAACACAGGAAGACCAGTGCCAGGTTGTTTAGATACTACATATCTGATGCATCTGTCGCAATAATATCATCTGGATAACATTGTGTCCCAAGAATCCCTTGAAAAAACCTGTTCCATGGAAGCGGGCTGCACCCACTCTGTGGAATACCCTCCCATGCACAATAAGACTCTCATCTAGTCTCCAAACCTTCAGGCGTTCTCTGAAAACTCATCTCTTTAGGCAAGCTTATCAAATTCTGGAACCGATCACATATCCTTCATACTGTAAGTTTTCCTATCCAATTATAACCACCCTGCAAAGTCCACACATATTCTCACCAGTGGCGGAACTAGCGAGCGGTGGGCCCATGTGCGACAAAATGCTTTGGGCCCCCCCCCCATCTAAGTCCACCGACTCACCCCTGGAGAGGATCTGGTGAGGGGGACCTGCTCAGGGCCAGGGAAATGGATACCTAGCAACAGTGCCGTAATTAGTCATTTTAGTGCTGTGTGCAAGAAACGGCATCGGAGCCCTGCTCCTCTATGTAAAACAGGGGCAGTGCGCGCCACAGACGCGCAAAAAAAATAGGGGCGTGACTTTGTGGGGAAGGGGTGTGGCCACAAAATAATACCAATTCATATAACGGTGCACAGTAGTCTTCATTATTCAAATTACGCCGCACGGTACTACCACTACACCAGGTAGAGACCCTTTTACACATTATGGCGGACAGCTTCCCCTTTTTTACACATTACGGCAGACAGCGCCCCCCTTTTTACATATTACGGCAGACAGTGTCCCCTTTTTACACATTACGGCAGACAGCGTGCCCTTTTTACACATTACGACAGACAGCGTCCCCTTTTTTACACATTACGGCAGACAGCGTCCCCTTTTAACACATTACGGCAGACAGCGTCCCTTTTTTACATATTACAGCAGACAGCGTCCCCTTTTTACACATTACGGCAGACAGCGTCCCATTTTTTGCACATTACGGCAGACAGCGTCCCATTTTTTGCACATTACGGCAGACAACGTCCCATTTATTACACATTACGGCAGACAGCGTCCCATTTTTTGCACATTACAGCAGACAGCGTCCCATTTTTTGCACATTACGGCAGACAACTTCCCATTTATTACACATTACGTCAGACAGCGTCCCATTTTTTGCACTTTATGGCAGACAACGTCCCATTTATTACACATTACGGCAGACAGCGTCCCATTTTTTGCACATTACGGCAGACAACGTCCCATTTATTACACATTACGGCAGACAGCGTCCCATTTTTTGCACATTACTGCAGACAACTTCCCATTTATTACACATTACGTCAGACAGCGTCCCATTTTTTGCACTTTATGGCAGACAACGTCCCATTTATTACACATTACGGCAGACAGCGTCCCATTTTTTGCACATTACGGCAGACAACGTCCCATTTATTACACATTACGGCAGACAGCGTCCCATTTTTTGCACATTACAGCAGACAGCGACCCATTTTTTGCACATTACGGCAGACAACTTCCCATTTATTACACATTACGGCAGACAGCATCCCATTTTTTGCACATTATGGCAGACAACGTCCCATTTATTACATATTACGGCAGGCAGCGTCCCATTTTTTGCACATTACGGCAGACAGCGTCCCATTTTTTGAACATTACAGCAGACAGCGTCCCATTTTTTGCACATTACGGCAGACAACGTCTCATTTATTACACATTACGGCAGACAGCGTCCCATTTTTTGCACATTACGGCAGACAGCGTCCCATTTTTTGCACATTACGGCAGACAACTTCCCATTTATTACACATTACGGCAGACAGCGTCCCATTAGTTGCACATTATGGCAGACAACGTCCCATTTATTACACATTACAGCAGACAACGTCCCATTTATTACACATTACAGCAGACAGCGTCCCATTAGTTGCACATTACGGCAGACAACGTCCCATTTATTACACATTACGGCAGACAGCGTCCCATTTTTTGCACATTACGGTAGACAGCGTCCCATTTTTTGCACATTATGGCAGACAGTGTCCCATTTTTTGCACATTACGGCAGACAACGTCCCATTTATTACACATTACAGCAGACAACGTCCCATTTATTACACATTACAGCAGACAGCGTCCCATTTTTTGCACATTACGGCAGACAGCGTCCCATTTTTTGCACATTACGGCAGACAGCATCCCATTTTTTTACAAATTATGGCAAACAGGATAGATAGACAGACAGACAGATAGATAGATAGATAGATAGATAGATAGATAGATAGATAGATAGATGCGATGCGCATCCCAGCATTCACAGCTGCGGAGGGCAGCCTATGGTAAAGGAGAGGGCCAGCAGCAGCAGCGCTTCTACCAATGACACAGCGCTGCTGCGGCTCCCTCCTCCACCCCCCCCTCCTCCTCACCCTCCGTAGCCGGTGCGCATCCTCTCCTCGGTGGCGGCACACAGCGGCAGTTTGACTCATTACATGCCGCTCTGGCTTTGGGCCCCTTGACAGAGGCGGGCCCCAGTGCAAGGCACTGCCTGCACTGGCGCTAGTTCCACCTCTGATTCTCACATATTTTCTCTTTCTTTACTTACCCTTTCTCCTGACCCCAGTTCATCATTGCTGTGTGGCCATATCATACAGCCCACCAAGAACCTTTGTAATCTGATGGACAATTATGAAATAGATAGCACCTATCCTTGTGTATCAATGTCTATTTCCCTATAGATTGTAAGCTTGTGAACAGGGCCTTCCTACCTCTATGACTGTTTATTACCCAGTTTTGTTTTATCATTGTTGTTTGTTAATAAATAAATAAACTGAGTGGAGGGGCATAGGCGATGCCAAACACCAACCTCTTATAATGATTTAGGGCCTAGTTCAGATCTGATTGCAGCAGCAAATTTGTTAGCTAATGGGCAAAACCATGTGCACTGCAGGGGGGGGGGGCAGATATGACATGTGCAGAGAGAGTTAGATTTGGGTGGGGTGTGTTCAAACTGAAATCTGAATTGCAGTGTAAAAATAAAGCAGCCAGAAACAATATAACCCACCCAAATCTAACTCTCTCTGCGAATGTTATATCTGCCCCTCCCGCAGTGCACATGGTTTTGTCCATTAGCTAACACATTTGCTGCTGCGATCAGATCTGAATTACCCCCTTAGTGCCTTCTGTTTGTTGATCATTAGCAACACTGTAACCCACCATGACCATGTGTAAATAGGCATCAGCAAGGTCAGTTTTACAGAATAGTTGCCCCAGCTGCCAGGTTTGCAAAGATATCCTTTATCTGCTATGTTTGTATGGTAAAGGGTTTTGATGATTATTTATTAATAGTTTCTTATATAGCACAGCAAATCTAGTTGCACTTTACAATTGGAATATTAATCTATTTTTTAACACTGGATTTACAGGTGCCCTATAATCTCCACACAGTATTCCTGAGCAACTCTTCTTTACAATTGGAACTACCAGCATTGCCCAGTGACTCCAATCCACTGTAGACAAGATCCCTTCACTATTGAGATGGTCTACAGTAGATCGATTTCTGCTTTACATCGTGTTGCATAGGGTACAGGTTGTGTCTTAAGAAACTTGAGTACAGCTCCAGCACAAGCTTTCCCTTAATATTTAAAAAAATACAGTGCCCTCTCGAAGTATGTCCTCAGCTTA
The DNA here is from genome assembly GCF_028390025.1 of Pseudophryne corroboree. Classification (NCBI taxonomy): domain Eukaryota; kingdom Metazoa; phylum Chordata; class Amphibia; order Anura; family Myobatrachidae; genus Pseudophryne; species Pseudophryne corroboree. The sequence continues at coordinate 321,193,890 of NC_086449.1, read as the reverse complement.
TTAAAGGCCCAACTGCAATGATAAAGAAGACTCTTGCTTCCGATTAAAGGTGGGTACAAACTATACAATATATTGTGCAATCTTGGTACTTTTGGACAATCTGCACAAGTATCATACAGTGTGTACACCCAATCGATTGTTTTAAACACGTCATTCATTGCATGTCAGATGGGACGATTCCACAAACAATGCACTTTTGTAACATTAGGAAATGTATTGAAAAATGTTATTGTACAATGGATCGTTTAGTGTACAGTATATGATGATGTGATATATTGTTACATTGCATTGCTGGGACGCACCATCGTTTAGGTGTGTACCTAGCTTTAGAGTCTTGATTGTCTTCCAATCCAGTTGAATTTGCAGCTACAGGCCTCATCCCCGTAGTGTTGTACCCCATTTTGTACAATGCATGAGTCCAGCAAGCACTGCTGAGGTAATGCTCAACTTTGCCGCTATTTACAATGATTGAGAAGAAAACTTCAGACAACCCTTCCACTGTTACTGACCAGAATGTTTCAATAGAATATCTAGAAATTTGAAGTTAAGTTTGCCGCTGAGGATCCAAAATGCATTCCCCTTCTGGTAGAGTCCATATTGTTTTTAATGTAATTCAAAATGCATGTGGATAAAAGCATTGACCAATTAAAAGCAATATTGACCATTATAGTCATTATGGATTATGATTTATTTTTAGTATTTGCAGTTTCTATTGTCTTGTGGCCTCTCACAATGAAGAAATCATGCTGTCATTTCCTTTTATGCTAACGTTGCCTATTTACTGATATGATTAGCTTAATCTAAATAACACAAAACACTATTCATACTGACATACATAATTGTTGATCACTTACTAAATGTGGCACATGAAGGCGATTCCATAATAGGCGGGATGTTTTTATTATCAAATATGAAAATAAAATATATGTATTACAGTATACATTTTTTAAACAGATTTTCTATTAGATTTCTTGAAAGCAGTTTATGCCATCTATTCAATTACTGTCGGAATTCCCGACTTGTCAGAAAAATGGCAGTTTCCGATTTATTTAGGTCGACTCTAGATTCGGCCTATTCAAGTCAAGTATCGCTTTTCCGACTTGTGGGAAAATACGTGGATCGGCGGATTAGCCACGTATCCACGTGTTTTGTCGAGTTTGTGGGCGTTTTCTAAAGGTTATTGGACCGTTTTCGACAATGCCGATTCAACTTTAAAAAAAATGCCCGGAAATGTCGGAAATGCCCGCAAAATTGAATACTGAAGGGTCGGATCGTCTTTGTCGGAGAGGTTTGCAGTCATTAGGTCGACAAGACTTAGGTCGACAGTCATTAGGTCGACCACTATTGGTCAACATTCACTAGGTCGACATGGTCAATATGTCGACATGGTCATTAGGTTGACATGAACAAGGTCAACATGGAAAAGGTTTGACATGAGTTTTTCACATTTTTTTTCATTTTTGAACTTTTTCATACTTTACGATCCACGTGGACTACAATTGGGAACAGTTACCTGAGCCAAGCACAGCGGTAGCAGAGCAAAGCACCTTGCCCGAAACATGGCGAGCGAAGCAAGCCATGCGAGGGGAAATGGTGCACTAATTGGGGTTCCCCATTACTTTATGAAGAAAATGACACCAAAAAAAGTAAATATACTCATGTCAACCTTTTTCCATGTCAACCTTATTCATGTCAACATAACGACCATGTCGACCTAATTACCACGTCGACCTAGTGTGTGTTGACCAATAGTGGTCGACCTAATGACTGTCGACCTAAATCTTGTCGACCTAATGACCCATACCCGTCGGAGAGGATCCGACACTAATTGAATACACCTATATATCTGGTCTATCTGCTAAACGTAAAACATTATTCGTATTTAAATCCCCACCCAGGTTTTTTGCAGTACAACACATCTTGCTGTATATTTATTTTAATATAACGAAGAGGCAACCCTGCACTGCATTTTTCAAACTACTGCTGTCTTGAAGAAACATGCAATGTTGTTTTAATGTATAAGGAAAATAACGACGTACAGTATGTTAATTTAGAATTTGGTTTGATATTTTCAGGTAGTCAGTGACCAATAAGTTATGATGAACAGAAAGTTGATAGTTGGTATTTTCTTTAATGCTGTTATGGGTCTACAGAAATACGGGACCAGTATGAAATACCTACAATCAAAATCCCGACGATCAATATCCAGACAATAATTGACCAACGATCAAAAAACAGACAAGGTCAAAATACCAACATTTAAAATACAGACAAGGTCAAAATACCAACATTTAAAATGTCGACAGGTCAAAAAAAAGGTCAAAAAAAAGGAAAAAAGTTTTTCATTGTTTTTTGGTGTGTATGTCGACATAGGTTGACATGGACAATGAATAAGTGTACTGCGTCCCCTCGCATGGCTCACTGCGCTCGCCATGCTTTGGGCACGGTGACTCACTGCGCTCGGAACACTATTATATTCCCCCTCCAGGTACACTGGGATGGTAATGTATGAAAAAGTCGGTTTCAATAAAAAACTTATGAAAAACTCATGTCAACTTTTTGACCTGTTGACATTTTAAATGTCGGTATTTTGACCTTGTCTGTATTTTAAATGTTGGTATTTTGACCATGTCAGGATTTTGACCTTGTCGGGATTTTGACCGTAGGTCAATGGTTGTAGGGATTTTGATTGTAGGTAAATTGACCGCATCCCAGAAATACATTATATAGAGATAGACAAAACAATAATGCAGTTATTAAAATGGATGGTCATGGACTAATATGGACACTGACTCTCGTAGGCATTGAATTGTTCATAGCCAATATTTATTAAAATTAGTTTACTAAATACAGTTTTGTATTACTAATAATAGTTTTAATTAGAGATGAGCGGGTTCGGTTCCTCGGGATCCGAACCCCACCGAACTTCACCCATTTTACACAGTTTCGAGGCAGACTCGAATCTTCCCGCCTTGCTCGGTTAACCCGAGCGCGCCCGAACATCATCATCCCACTGTCGGATTCTCGCGAGATTCGTATTCTATATAAGGAGCCGCGTATCGCCACCATTTTCACTCGTGCATTGGAGATGATAGCGAGAGGACGTGCAGCGTTCTCTCAGTTTCTGTGTTCAGTGTGCTGCAAATATCTGTGCTCAGTGTGCTGCAAATATCTGTGCTCAGTGTGCTGCAAATATCTACGTTCTCTGCCTGAAAAACGCTCCATGTCTGTGCTGCATTGTAGTATATAGTAGGAGGACACTGCAGAATTTTGCTGACCACCAGTATATATATAGCAGTACGGTACAGTAGAACAAAAATTTAAGATATATCCCTGCGCACAAATGCAGCCAACCCAAGGTTTACCCAGGTGTGTCACCTTACACACTGTGAATAAATGTTAGGAAAGATTTTTAGGATAGGCACTAGATGGCGCAAATAATCAATGGTATAAAAAATTTACCGGTGTGGGTTAAAGTCCGTTCTTTTTTTCATACAGGAGAGTTCATACGAAAGTCCGTTGTCCAGGAGATAATGTATGGAAAAAAAAAACAAAACAATGCAAACACAAATGTTCAATAACACTCCTTGTAGAGGCTCAAAGGGTAAAATATCCACCCAGGCTCCTTTGGCTATTCCAATATTTGGGATGTGCAATTCTATTTGTAAGCTTCACCTCAGTGATTCACATAGAAGTGCTGCTCACATGTGTGCTTACTTCTAAAAAGTTGGAATAACTCCCATCAAGGTTTCTTTCACCCTTATAAAAGTGGTATCCAAGGACCATATACAGTCATACACCCATATTCAAATCTCTAGATGTACAGGATGCTCAAATATAAGCTTACTTCAGGATGCAGTGTACTTTCATATAACGGTTTCTTTCAACGTGTCCAAATGTGGGCCTCTTTTATTCCTTCAGTTTACTCACTGCCGGTCACCGTCACCTCCTCTCCTGCAACTCGTCACCTCCACCAAAATGTGTTGTGTCCAATGTTGCCAACTTCTGTATCTAGTAAGCTGAATGTAGAGAACTGATCTATGTCATGAAGTACAAAGACACAATGAGGCTGAAGTTAGCTTCTTATTCGGCCAGCTTCTAAGAAGCTGGCCGAATAAGAAGCTAACTTCAGCCTCGTTGTGTAGATACAGAAGTTGGCAACATTGGACACAATACATTTTGGTGGAGGTTATATGAAAGTACACTGCAATCTGAAGTAAGCTTATATGTGAGCATCCTGTACATCTAGAGATATGAATATGGGTGTATGACTGTATATGGTCCTTGGATACCACTTTTATAAGGGTGAAAGAACCTTGATGGGAGTTATTCCAACTTTTTAGAAGTAAGCACACATGTGATCAGCACTTCTATGTGAATCACTGAGGTGAACCTTACAAATAGAATTGCACATCCCAAATATTGGAAAAGCTGAAGGAGCCTGGGTGGATAATTTACCCTTTGAGCTTCTACAAGGAGTGTTATTGAACATTTGTGTTTGCATTGTGTTTTTTTTCATACATTATCTCCTGGACAACGTACTTTCGTATGAACTCTCCTGTATGAAAAAAAGAACGGACTTTAACCCACACGGGTAAATTTTTGTACCATTGATTATTTGCGCCATCTAGGGCCTATCCTAAAAATCTTTCCTAACAGTACCGTACAGTAGTCCATTGCTCTACTTCTGTGTCGTCAAGTATACTATCCATCCATACCTGTGCTGCATTTTAGTTGTGCGCAGTATATAGTAGGAGGACAGTGCAGAATTTTGCTGACCACCAGTATATATATATATAGCAGTATGGTACAGTAGTCCATTGCTCTACCTCTGTGTCGTCAAGTATACTATCCATTCATACCTGTGCTGCATTTTAGTTGTGCGCAGTATATAGTAGGAGGACAGTGCAGAATTTTGCTGACCACCAGTATATATATAGCAGTACGGTACAGTAGTCCATTGCTCTACCTCTGTGTCGTCAAGTATACTATCCATCCATACCTGTGCTGCATTTTAGTTGTGCGCAGTATATAGTAGGAGGACAGTGCAGAATTTTGCTGACCACCAGTATATATATATAGCAGTACGATACAGTAGTCCATTGCTCTACCTCTGTGTCGTCAAGTATACCTTCCATCCATACCTGTGCTGCATTTTAGTTGTGCGCAGTATATAGTAGGAGGACAGTGCAGAATTTTGCTGACCTCCAGTATATATATAGCAGTACGGTACAGTAGTCCATTGCTCTACCTCTGTGTCGTCAAGTATACTATACATCCATACCTGTGCATTTTAGTTGTGCGCAGTATATAGTTGGAGGACAGTGCAGAATTTTGCTGACCACCAGTATATATATAGCAGTACGGTACAGTAGTCCATTGCTCTACCTCTGTGTCATCAAGTATACTATCCATCCATACCTGTGCTGCATTTTAGTTGTGCGCAGTATATAGTAGGAGGACAGTGCATAATTTTGCTGACCACCAGTATATATATAGCAGTACGGTACAGTAGTCCATTGCTCTACATCGGTGTCGTCAAGTATTCTATCCATATGTGTGCTGCATGTGCTATTTGGGGACTATTTTTTAAATCTGCCAACCTGTCTGACACTGCAGTGCCACTCCTAGATGGGCCAGGTGTTTGTGTCGGCCACTTGGGTCGCTTAGCTTAGTCACACAGCTACCTCATTGCACCTCTTTTTTTCTTTGCATCATGTGCTGTTTGGGGACTATTTTTTAAATCTGCCATCCTGTCTGACACTACAGTGCCACTCCTAGATGGGCCAGGTGTTTGTGTCGGCCACTTGGGTTGCTTAGCTTAGTCACACAGCTACCTCATTGCACCTCTTTTTTTTTTTTTTTTGCATCATGTGCTGTTTGGGGACTATTTTTTAAATCTGCCATCCTGTCTGACACTGCAGTGCCACTCCTAGATGAGCCAGGTGTTTGTGTTGGCCACTTGGGTTGCTTAGCTTAGTCACACAGCTACCTCATTGCACCTCTTTTTTTCTTTGCATCATGTGCTGTTTGGGGACTATTTTTTAAATCTGCCATCCTGTCTGACACTACAGTGCCACTCCTAGATGGGCCAGGTGTTTGTGTCGGCCACTTGGGTCGCTTAGCTTAGTCACACAGCTACCTCATTGCACCTCTTTTTTTCTTTGCATCATGTGCTGTTTGGGGACTATTTTTTGAAGTGCCATCCTGTCTGACACTGCAGTGCCACTTCTAGATGGGCCAGGTGTTTGTGCCGGCCACTTGGGTCGCTTAGCTTAGTCATACAGCAACCTCGGTGCAACTTTTAGGACTAAAAATAATATTGTGAGGTGTGAGGTGTTCAGAATAGACTGGAAATGAGTGGGAATTATGGTTATTGAGGTTAATAATACTATGGGATCAAAATGACCCCCAAATTCTATGATTTAAGCTGTTTTTGAGGGTTTTTTGTAAAAAAACACCCGAATCCAAAACACACCCGAATCCGACAAAAAATTTTCAGGGAGGTTTTGCCAAAACGCGTCCGAATCCAAAACACGGCCGCGGAACCGAATCCAAAACCATAACACAAAACCCGAAAAATTTCCGGTGCACATCTCTAATTTTAATATACTGTAATGCGATTATATACATTATTAAAACAGTGTAAAGTATTTTTTTAAGTTATGTTATAATTTATTCTTATTTTGACACAGGTAAAAAAATAATGCATAGCAGGTTGTAAAAATGGGAAAAAACTCAGCAAAAAAAAAAAAAGTATTTGTGCGGTGCCTTCTGTATCTTGGATGCATGGCTGAATATATGAGGACTGCTTTTAGAGAAAAAGACAAACTTAGAAAACCTGCAGCATGAGCTTGCCAGTCAACAACAGATAGAAATAAGAAATGGGAAAAGTGTTGTCTTTCCACATCCTAGAGCCCACTCTTCCAGTCATGAAGCATACCCACGTGTTCTGTCCCCTCTAACCATTGTTGTTCATGCAAAAAGGAAAGATTGAAACATAGGGGGTAATTCCAAGTTGATCGCAGCAGGATTTTTCTTAGCAATTGGGCAAAACCATGTGCACTGCAGGGGAGGCAGATATAACATGTGCAGAGAGAGTTAGATTTGGGTGTGGTGTGTTAAATCTGCAATCTAATTTGCAGTGTAAAAATAAAGCAGCCAGTATTTACCCTGCACAGAAATAAAATAACCCACCCAAATCTAACTCTTTCTGCACATGTTATATCTGCCTCCCCTGCAGTGCACATGGTTTTGCCCAATTGCTATCAAAAATCCTGCTGCGATCAACTTGGAATTACCCCCATAATTCTATCAATATAAGGTTATTCACCCTAAGAAGTGGTATTCTGTGCACTGAAAAATCTACAGTTATTGGTTTATTACGAGCTCTTCATGAACACTTCTATTCGCGCCCATGTCCGGAATTTTGGAATCTTTCAAACTCCAACGTTACAAATTTTTCCTTAAACCCTATGCAAGTGCAAAGGAATAAAGGCCTTACGCAGCTTGCATCGCTTTAGTGATGCGATAGCATGTGGCTGATTTTTTTGCCCAGTGTGCACACACAGGGCCCATTTTGCACGTGCACGGGCCGACCAATGTGATTGCATCGCACTGATGCGAATGCCTCTGCCTGATTGACAGGCAGAGGCGTTTGCGAGGAGGCCGTGGGCGGTGATGCATCATTCTGGGGGTGTGGTGATGGGAACAGAGGCATGTCTGGACCATTTTCAGGGCGGCCATGTTACATCACACGCAGCCGGCGCAAAAAGGTAAGATGGCCGTGCTGTGCCTGCCTTTGCAGCCAGGCTGCTCGGGCATGGGGCATCACTTATTTTGCAGGTACAGCAATGCGATCGCAATTGAATTGTGATTGCATCGCTGGTGGCCATTAGCATGCCTCTTCTGGGCAGCCCCCAGCATGCGATTGTCAGCAGTTGCAGTTTTGCTAAATTAGCAAAACTGCAATTGAAGCTGAATAAGGCCCTACTGTATGTACACTGTTGCTGCACCATAATTCCTAGAAATGTGCTTTGCCGAACATTGCATATGGACACTGCTGGTTATTAAATAACACCCAAACACACAGCCACACACACACACACACACACACACACACACACACACACACACACACACACACACACACACACACACACACACCCAGTGTTGATGTACTGAGAAAGAATTCATAATAACAGTTAAAAAAAAGTATACCAATTTGTTGAAAATGATGCTGGGTCGTCATGCAATAGCATCTTTCATGAGCTAACTGAAGAACCCTAACACTTTCATCAACCATGTCACTGGATTCTTCAAGATGCCATCAAAGAGATTAAAGACAAGTTATAAACAGCTATAAAGTGGTGTTTATACAGTAGACCTTTGTTGACATGAATTTGAAGGGGCTGGGAAATCAGTTTATTAAATAAAGTTTGTACTAACCAGTTGCTCCATTTACCAGAGTTTTTGTATTAATACTATTTTTTTGCTATTTTTATTTCTATAACACTGCAAAAACAATATTGTTTCAATAAAATATTTTAAGCTAGAAAATAAATAATTGGTAAATGCAGTGTTTGGCAACTCATGCACTTGTTTTGCATAATGTTAGTCCCTGGCCATTTTCATAGTAGTCTGTGAACAATTACAGTATGTTCTTAACGTCCAAAAAGGTGCAATAAATATTTTACTAAAAGCACTTGTCATTACTATCAACTTCCAATGCATTTCAGCGAACTAAGCTTTCAAAGTGCCTATTAATTAACATAAATGATTGCCATATTTTACAATTAATTTAACGTGTAAATACCTGTGCTTCTCCTGTATGTAATGTACTAACTGCTTTGCTGCATCTACGGATAATGGGCCTAATTAAGACCCGTTCGATGCTGTGCGTTTTCGCACAGCGGGCGATCGGGTCTGAATTGCACATACGTATGCACCGCAATGCGTAGGCACGTCGGTCCGCAGTGACGGGGAGCGCCGGGCAGCATCGGGATGGTGCGAACAAAGTGATCGAATGGGCGATCGCAAGGTGACTGACAGGAAGAGGCCATTTGTGGGTGGCAACTGGCCATTTTAGAGGAGTGTCTGGAAAAACGCAGGAGGATCCAGGCGTTTGGAGGGAGGATTCCCGACGTCAGCTCCGGCACCAATCATCGCAGAGGCTGAGTAAGTCCTGGGCTGTGCAGAGACTGCACACACTTTGGTTGTGCAGCTCTCTGCACATGCGATCGCACCCCTGCACAGCGATTTCCCCCTCCCCCTGTGGGCGGCGACTACCTGATCGCAGGGATGCAAAAAATGCACTCTAGCGATCAGGTCTGAATTAGGCCCAATGGCAGAGAGCACATTATCTGCCTAGCTGTTTAGAATTGTTAGAATTTGTATTCCTTGGTGCACAAAGTTTTAATTATCAGTATAAATATGTATGAATTAGGATCAGAGATTTTTTTTATTTTTAAATTGGTATAACATATATAGAATAGTAGAGTCCTATGCATGCATAGTGGTTGCTAAGGGGGGTATTTATCAAAGCTTGGAGAGTGATAACATTTTGAGAGATAAAGTAACAGAAACATAGCATTTGACGGCAGATTAGAATGACTTGGCCCAACTAGTCTGCCCCTTTTTTAACCATATTGTTACCTCAAACCCTATTTGATCCTTATTTCTTTGTAACTATCCTTATGCCCAGCCCATCCATGTTTAAATTGCTCTACTGTCTAAAGGTGTGTACATACAGTGAGATCCTTGCTATGGCCGATTTTAACTATGCGATTTCCCTTGAACTCCCCCAGAGCCCAGATAGCACAGATAGTACAGATTTTTACTATCTATACATGAGATTTTGTCTATGTACGATTTTGACTAAGTGCCAATTCTGACTATACTTTGTACTAGAGATGAGCGGGTTCGGATGTAACGCCAGAATTAACGCCAGTTCGGTTTTATCCGGATTTTTTCTATTGGCTATCCAAAACACGTGACATCCGTGAGCCAATAAGATGCCGTTTTGTGAACCGAGTAAATCCGAGTAAAACCAAAACTGCTCATCTCTACTTTGTACTAGATAGTACATTAGATAGTCAAGATTGACTTGCCTGCACAGTCTATCTAGCCTTATGATACCGATCCCATCGGGATCGAATCTGTATCGCAAGCTGCCTAACACCTTGAGATATGCACTAACTTTCCATAACATTTTGACTATATAATCAAAATCTTACAGATTTATCTCACTGTGTGTACACACCTTTAGCCTCTACCACCTCTGATTGGAGGCTATTCCACTTGTCCACTACCCTTTCTGTGAAGTCATTATTCCTTACATCTCCCCTGAACCGATCTCCCTCTAGTTTCATTGTATGTCCTTGTGTTCTAATACTTCTCTTCCATTGAAAAAATGTCTCCCTCCTGTCACTTATTTTAAACCCTTGATATCTCTGAAAGTTTCTATCATGTCCCTGCCCTTTCTCTTCTCTGCTCCAAACTCTTTCTGAAGATAAGGCCTCCAGAACTAGATACAGTATTCTAGATGAGGCTGTACCAATGACCTATACAGTGGCATTTTTTATTCTTTCTTTCTGCTGCTGATTACTCTCCCTATGCAACCAAGCATCTGACTTGCTGTCCTCATTGCTTTGTTACATTGCTTACCTGCCTTTAAGTCACCTGAAATAGTGACTCCTAGATCCCTTTCTTCCTCAGACGTTTCCAATATTGTGCCAAACTATATTTAGCCTTTGGGTTTTTTTAAACAAAGTGCATGACTTGTATTCTTTGGCATTAAACTGTAATTGCCACACTCTTGACCATTCCCATAGTCTACCTAGAGCCTCAATCATTTGTTTTACCCCTCCTGGTGTGTCTACCCTATTGCATATCTTTGTATCATTTGCAAAAAGGCATACAGTACTTTCCCTTCAATATCATTTGTAATGTCACAAATAAAGATATTAAAAATCACTGATCCAAGTACATATCCTTGGGGTACTCCACTTGTAACAACTTCCTCCATTTACTACAACTCTCTGTTTTCTGTCCTGCAACCAAGATCTTATATATTCAACCATCTTAGAATCCAATCCCATGCTTTCAAGTTTAGTTAACAGTCTGCAATGTGGGACAGTACCAACCAGTCAACTCCTAACTGTTATTTGTTAAATACAGCCTGTAAAACATACGGCAGAAGCTGATTAGCTAGTACTTTATTTCACACAATTTAATCTCTCTTTGGCCAGGATGTACTAAACAGAAAATGCAGTAAACCCCCGTTTACCACATTTTCCAAATGCACTAATCCCCGGAAGCCAGGACAGTGCCGCGGAGGGGATTGACAGCTTTTGCTGGTGATGTCCCATAGAAGTCTATGGGCTTCTCTCCACAGCGCTGGTGTGAGGGATCCGATCGGATCGCATGCTCCGCGGCCGCCCTTGTCACTTGCATTCTGCATGCACAGAATGACTCCTGGGACCAAAACCAAGAAGTCAGGTAGCCGCCAGAGTTCGCGAAGGATAGCTCTTATCGGAAAGAGCTGTCCTACGCAATGCTAATCACATATGTAAGTACATATGTGATTAGCATCGCGACGATGGGCGGCAATGTTTTTTTAGTACATCCCACCCTTTGAGCTTTAATAAATTTATCTATATATATAAATGCAAAAGGCCTCACTCACTCACTCACTCACTCACTCACTGACTCATCACTAATTCTCTTACTTCAACATATGTTAGGAAGCTGAAATTTAACATAGGCATTCTTCAGGTGGGAAATAGGAAAACTACATACTGTAATTAGGATTTTAATAAACCTCCCCTAAGGGGATGAACAAGGGATTGATATAATGACGTCATTACTGATACGTGGCTTGCGTTGCATGAACGATAACGCCAAAATGGACAATTGGATCAAAATTTGGATGGCACCTCCAGTGTGTAGTATTTCATAAACTACAAAAATGGTCCTGTCACTTTTTACCATATCTGCTACGGATGCTCCTTGAGTAACGACAAGAACCATGGTTTAATATTTACTTACATTAAGACGTCTGAGATTTACATTTCTATAGATTTACCAAATTTTAAACACTCATTTATATTTACAACCGTGAAAATCAGAAACTCCCGTGAGAAGAATGAGTAGAACAGCTAGTGTAAAATAAAAATAAAAAATGGCATAAAAAAACATGTTTATACTCCTAACTTTCTTAGCAACCAATAAATCAGTGCACGCTTGTTCAATATGCTGCAGCATGTATAGAATAAATGCTTAAAACTTTCTTAGTAGCCAGTCCAATGTGCTGGAGCTAGGTGCTGCTGTGGATAGCTCACTAGCACAGCAGACTTAACAGCTGTCCTTTGTGTCTCTGCTGTACTAAAGCTGGTCATACACTATATACAATTATCTGGAAGATCATCTCTCAGATCTGGCTGGTTGGAATGAAAATCTGGTAATATATGAGAGTAAATGACAATGACCATTTCCTGCCAAGCACAGGAAAATGGGCAAAACCTGTCATTCAGACAAATTTGTAAAATCACGGATTTAACCAATTTGTATGAATGACAGTTTTGAGTTGTATACAGCAAGCATGCAGTCAGCTGAGCTTGGGCTTCCCTACTTACTTTGGTGTCTGACTGGTCCTCTACTGGGCATACTTGTGGGCACGTGTACCAATGGTTCTACCTCACTTACAGGTATTAATGCATGACAACAAAAATAATGATATTGAATAAGTGTTAATACTACCACAAATAGTTGGAAATCTTATTGCATAATTAGTTTATCTTTATGTGACAAAATGACTGCAAGAAATCCTATCGATGTTCAGCAAGAGTTAATCCACGACTGTGGATTTTACCAGAATCTTCTATGTCCACCATCCTGTGCAACACCATTTGGCAGACACACCACTTTGAATACATCACCAGTATTCTCCATGAATGCCCCAGCCTATTTTGCAACACGCACTATAATCTCCATAGATTTCACACAATGAGGTTTCAGGCTAAACCTGTAGGAAAATTAAATAATTTGTCACCTTGGACAGCCGCAGTTTCCTCACCCCTATTTCTTCACACTAAACATATACCCCCTTCCTTCTCCTTCCCCCCTTCTTCATCTCCCTGCCTCTACAAGTACAGCGTTGACCCTAGAATAAGTAAACACATTTCAGTTGAATCTCTTGCATACAATTGTTGTCATAGATGACGTCTTGATCTACTCCTTTTTGCCGTTATTTTTGTTGTTTGTAAAAAAAAACTCAACAAAAATTATTTAAAATTCAACAAAATACTGGTGAATCTCAGCTTTGACACAGCTTGTTTTACATCTTGGTTTCTCAGGCTGTAGATGATGGGATTCAACATTGGTATGATCACTGTATAGAACAGAGACAGCACCCAGTCCTGGTCCACTGCAAATGCAGAAGTTGGACGTAAATACATGAAGAGAGCTGGGCAATAGAACAAGGCTACGCAAGTAAAGTGAGAGCTACAGGTGGAAAGAGATTTGTGCCAACCTCTAGAAGAGCCAATCCTAACTAATGGCAATAAAATATGGGCATATGATATTAGTATAAATAAGAAAGCTCCCACTTCAATAGAACCAGCAAAAATATATAAGAAAATCTCATTAAGTAATGTATCTTTGCATGACAGCTTTAAGATGGGGTTGATATCGCAGTAGAAATGATTTATATGATTTGCCCCACAGAATGGTAAGATAAATGCAAAATATGTGTGTATTAATGAGGTAAGAAATCCTGCAGTATATGCTGAGCAAACAAGTTGAAAACATCTTGCATTGCTGATAAGTGTGGTATAATACAAAGGCTTACATATGGCTGCGTATCGGTCATAGGCCATTATAGCAAGTAATATCCCTTCAGAGCCAACTAAGTCAATGAAGAGAAACATTTGTGTAGCACAAGCAGTGATGGAAATTGTCTTGTTTACAGAGAGAATGTTGGCCATAATGTTGGGTGTAATAGTTGATGAATAGAACATGTCTATAAAGGATAAATTCATGAGGAAAAAGTACATTGGTGTTTGCAGGCCTGGAGTCACTTTAATTATCACAATGATCATAAGATTACCCAATAATGTTACCAGGTACACTGATAAGCAGAGGAGAAAGAGAGGAAGCTGAAGGTTTGGGTCAGGGGAAAGACCAGAGAGAACAAATTCTGTTACAAGTGTTGTGTCCTTTGGCTTCATTGTGTGATGTCCAATGGCATATTTTGCAGGAAACCATATGTAAATATATATTGCAATTTATTTAACATTTATATATACAGTAATTTGACTACCCACTTGTAATGAACATTATAATTTTCATTTAATGATTCTTGCAGCAAATAGCATATACAATATGAAAAAAATATTCTGCTTAATATATGATGCAATGTCCACTGACACAGTAGATTTGCCAACTCCAACATTGAACAACATGCAGACTGAAAATGGAAGAATAGTGACATTTTATTTCCTGATTCTGTTGGTCAACAAGTAGTGTCTATGTTTCTGCATCTTTGTCAGTAGCAGTTATAAAGAGGCCCTGCTGTTGAATGCTTACAATCTATGAGGAAAAAGGAAGAAGACAATTACAAGATGTGGACTGTGAATGGAGACTTTCCTTTACCCTTTACAATAAACAGCTCACAGGCAAATATCCTCAGCACATCCATGTACAGTACATATCAGACAGTTCCTTATCTACAAAATCTCATTCTGGCCAAATACAACCAGAGTGATTCCAGCAATATAGCTACTAGATTTAAAGTAGCAATTGGTGTTAAGGCAAAAACAAGTTGTTTTTGCCCTAAAATGTATTGCCACTTTAAATCTTGCAGATAAATTGCTGCAATTGTACAAGGACCAGCAAATTGGAGCCTATTACGTTATGGAGGTGGCACTTGGATGCTTGTGCTGTTACTGCCTAACATTTACCAGTAACTGCAAATTGTACCATACGCCATTATGAGTTGAGTGTAAATGGGTAGGACATGCACAAACTACCCCTGTAAACTGTCCTACCTAGTAAACATGTATACATATTTGAAAGGAAAACTAAATGTCATTGTTCATGGCTTTATTTCTTTTAAATTGGCAATTATCAAATGAGGAATTAAAACTAATTAATGGAAGTACAAAATTAGGCAGAGGGGCAGCCGTTATTGTTGTGCCTAGGGGCGCCCTGACCCTTTAATCCACCCCTGTTTCTGGGTTGCTAATTGGAAATAGAAGGTGTAATTTTAGTGTGCAGTGCACCCCTGGAAGAAAGAATTCCCAGTGAGGATTTTTGAGACATTCAAGTACCAAGGTTTATAAGATAAGTACATCCTAAAGTCTTTTTAAATAAGCAGATTTACTGTAGTGTGTGATCTTTACTCTATTTAGTAGAAAATACCACACTATCAGCGCTCTCTTGGTGTATTTCTGTATTTGTTTATTTGTAGGTCCACTCTGGCAAGGATCTACCAAGAGGAACAGCGACATTGTTACTTTGCTAATTGGAATCTTTTTAATGTGTCCATATTCTGTCAATTAAGTCTGTGTATTGCAAAATGTGACTTTGTTATCGTTATGTGAGTGATGCCCACTAATAAACTGTAAGAACAGACACTGAATCCTATTTATGTCTTTATTTGGAATCCTATCAGGCCAGACTCAATGGATAAGTAAATAGGACTATTCTGAATGCTGCTATATGACCAAGCCAAAATATAGAATGCTCTGCTCAAGATGCAAAGACTGGACAATGTACAAAATAAGATTGGGTCATTTTCTGATATACGACTGGATAAGTGGCAGATATTTTCATACCTAAGTAGCAAGTAACTATAGTTTTTAAGATAAAATGAAAAGTAGTTGAGAAAGTGATTCTACAGGAAGACAAATATCCACAACATTGGCAATTGGCAATTTTTTTTTCAGGCCTGATATGTTACAGAAACAACAAACAAAGAAAACAAGTTAGTAAAGGCCAGTGTTCAACATCTCAGAAGACCCTTCTAAAAAAAATTGGAAACATTTTGTCTCCATCTAATTTCCAAGACAAAAGGTTCCATAGCTAAATTAAATAATAATGACAAGAGGCACCCCAGTGGTGTCCCATCAGGCTATATATTGCTGATGAAGAATGGACTACAATGTTGTCTCTATGTACAATACTCACCAAACACCTAACACTACAGATGTCTGGGATACCGTTATTAGCCATATGTAGATTAATAAAATTCAGTGACAAGTATCATTTTTATTTTTTTTAGGCATTTCTGTATGTATAATACATATGGATATATACAGTAGTTACTAAATAAATATTGATTTTGGCGTGATAAGGATAATAGCACAATATACTGTATCAGAATTACTTACATTTTTAGTGTACTGTATGTTACCTAAAGGAAGGCAATAATGAAAATTAAGACATACATGATTACCTTATTTGCATTGATACCAGGCTGCTGTAAATAAATTACCTCCAACTGATCACTGCGCCTTTATATGGCAATTTTCTACACACAATGTAATACTGCAGCCCCATGAGGATTAATTCTAATTAATAATTTCTAAGGGACCAATTATGGTTATTGTGTTCTGTGTTGTAACAATTACAGTTAAAAGACATAGAGCCTTATTCAGCTTCAGTTGCAAAATTGCAAATTCACAATTTTGCCAAATAGCATACAACTGCGCATTTGCTGCATCTGCATCGCGTATGCATGAAGGACAAAATGACCAGCAAAGTCCGACCACTTAGCGATTGACAAAAAATGATCATTTGTGTGAGGTTACATGGCATTTGTGGGTAGTGGATGGAAAAACACAGGCATGTCAAGTGAGAAGTTTGATAGACTTCTTGGAAAGCAGCCACTAACCCCTATTGCACACTGTAACTGAAGCCGCTGCGGCCGCTGTAATAAATCCTTTACCTACGTACTCTGTCCCCAGTTAACGTACACAGTCCCGTACTGTGCACGCACTTTGCGTACACACCAGTGACGTGTGGTGGGGTGAGGCAGGTGAGGCATTGCCTTTCCTGTCATACGAACGTTTGTACCAGAGTTTTGATTGTATAAAGTATATGAAAAATACAAAGAATAGGTTTGAAATATCTTCTTTGCATTAGTCTAATCATTTTTATAGCCAAAACTCTGGAGTAAAAAGTCTATGGCAGGTGAGGCAGTGCCTCACCTGCTGACCTTTTCTGCACTTCTCAGATCAAAACTCACCAAATTTCCAGGAGTTTATACAGCTGCACCTGTGTATAATGCCCAGATGTACCCTTTAGCTTATATACTGCGTTTAAATCTGGCTCTGGTGCTAGTCAGTGCCTCCTCAGCCATTTAGCTCACCGCACGTCCCTGGTACACACGCCGGAATAGCCGTGCAGCTTACACTCAGTGCATACACACAGACCGACACGCTGAGAGCACGACGCAGCTCTAGGTGCGGCAATCACACTATACAAACGCTCAACAGAAACTGAATGCGACACCAGTATTTGATTGTATGTTGTGGTCCAAAGCAGCAACAAGTAATAATATATTTGTAAAAGGGGATTACAATAAGTTAAAATATAAATGGTATAACACAATACAATTCAATCACAGAGAGAGAGTCACACCCAATGATACGTACGTTTGTTCGCCTGCGCAACCCGGATCCGGTCCTCTAGTCGATCTGGCAAGATGACCTTAGAGCAAGGGAGAGAGAGTGACCGGCCCAGGTGCAAGGTTTATATACCCTTGCCCAAAATACAATACAATGGGGTTGTATGCTCTCCACCGATTGGTTGGAGGGATGGTCGTTTACAGTACAGGAGAGGTCATTGGTCGATTTGAAGAGATGGGCGATACCTTGATCCAGGGGTGTGTACTGCTGGTCAGCTCTGGATTCCCACCGCATACCAAGTACATAATAAACACAAATACACCTTTAATCTGCCTTTGTGAATAACTATTCGCAACGACATGCGATCTTCTCCAAACCAACACCGGATTATTACTCATAATTATCCGAACACGTAGATACCTTGCATGATGCTCTGATAATTTACTGTCCCCTCGCATACTGTAAAGGTGTATAATTCCCTTGTTGTGCCTTGTAAATAAGTAAAAGTTGCATGAGGGGAAAGGGGAGACTATGTGTAATGTGTGTACTAAGTTTGGGAAATATGTAATGTGTGACAGATATTTCCATGTTCATTAGGTTACTTTGTTATGTTATCTCCAGGCAACATGATCCTACACATGAAATGACCAACCATTCTCAAGATACACACAAATATATATATATATATATAATTCCAAGAGTTTTGACTATAAATGTTATACCTCTGATCTATATAAATGTAAGTTGTCAGCTGTTAGTGATTTGTATCAGCAAGGCTTGTGTTCTTTGTATAGTATATTTGTCTCCTATTGTCCTGGTTTCTATTAAACAATGACAGTCTGGTTTTGGTTGTCTTCAGTATACACTCTGAAACAATAAGGATAACTAGAGATATTTACTTTCCTCACAGATCAGGGTGCCTGTTTCATGATCACAAACCTTTGCGTAAACAAGACATGTCTTGATATATTCAAGACATTGTTTTAGAAGAATGTGTATGTGTGGTTTGATTAGCTTGTGTGTGAACAGTAACTTGCCCTTGAAGATTACACAGTCTGTACAAATTCTGTACTATAAGGATAGAATATGGAACATGGCTTTGGGGGCCTTTCTATGCGTTTGCGTATGTCACCGTATTTACCCATACCCCACGCTAATACGCAGGGCTTCACGAGCCAATGTATGCAGTGTCCGGGTCTGCGCACGCACGGCTAATACGCAACCGCACAGAAGCCACTCTGAATGGTGTCTGTATGTGTAGTGCAGGTTTGTAATATTTTCCGACTTCGACACAAGGCTGTTTTTGGGGTGTGCATTAGACATCAGCTACAATTAAAAAAGATGACGCCACTGGCTGAGAGGCACAATGGCGTCTTCCTGTTCTGTGCTTAGCGTAACTTTTTTTATTTTTTTTAAACTGGTGTGTTGCCACACCTCCCACAATTAGGCCATGCCCCACCAAAGTACCTGGGCTCACCATATCTCTCTATGCCCCTCTTGGTCATCCAGACAAATGACCTAAACAGGCCTTATATTCCCTTCGATTCCTCCTCCCCTCCCAGTCTTATAGGCAAACCATACTCCCACCTTGCTTTAAGAGTAAGCTCTTCACAGGTGTTCTGATTTGATCAGTAAGGCTGCAGGGAGAGACACTTGGAAATCAACAAGCAGGTAAAATTCACATTTTATCCTTCAAATGCATGACTTCCCTGGGCTTCCTAGCTAAATACCCTTGATTCCTTTGTAGCACACTGCTCCTATTGCCACATATGCCTCCACTAGCGTTGACAAGTTTGGCGACATGTATCTCACAAGGAATGAACATTTCTTGGACAGGGTATCTACATTTTTGTGTGAGACCCCAGGCCTATACTCCACTGTAAACCGAAAAGGCTGTAGTTACAGGAACGACCTGGTTAACTTGAAGTTCACCACTTGGTTTCTCTACATCAATAGTAATGGAGCATGGTCCATGATTAAGGAGAACTATCTCCCCAGAATATAGTAGCAAATTGCCTCCATGGCTTACTTTATATGCTTCTGTACCATAGTGTATTTTTGTTCCCTCAGCAACAACTTCCTGCTCAAGTACAATACAGGATGCTCTACCCCTTCAGTTTCCTGGGACAGGACTGCACCTAAAACATCAGAAGCATCTTTCTGTAGGAAACACCTGCGGGTAAAATCAGGTGCATGCAATACTGGAGAGGTACACAGGGCCAGCCAAAAATCTGCCCATGTTGCCTCACCAAGACTAGTCTACTCTAGTATCCTTACAAAGGATTAAGGTTCAAAAAGGGTTGAGATTACCTTAAGGATAAAAAAAGGGGGGCAGACTAGATGGGCCAAGTGGTTCTTATCTGCCGTCAAATTCTATGTTTCTATGTTTCTATGTTACTCCAGGCGATCAGTAAATATTTTTTAAGCAAGTCTGTCAATAGAGCTGCTTTGGTCACAAAGTGCCTGATAAACCACCTATAGTAACCTACCAAGTCCACAAAGGTTCTCAACTGTGACTTGGAAAAGCAAAAGATAGCTGCCTATTTGAGCAGTATTGTTTCAAAAAACACCTAGGTTATTTACATCAAATACATATATCATATGAAATTACCAAAACCATTTGAGTTGTTTTTTTTTTCACTGTCATTTTTGATATGCAATATAAATTCATGGCAGACTGTAACTGCTGTGTTGGTCATAAATCAACAGGAATACAGTAAGAGATAACATGTAGTATGTTTTACTCATATAACACCATACATTTGCCATATATCAAAGCTAAGACAAGAAACCAGACTGGATGGTAATTACCTCCCACCATCAACAATGTTCATCTGAGAATTGTGCATAAGGTATAGCAGTTTTGTAGTGCATGTACAGTATATAATCTTTTGATCTTGAATATATGCTTGTTACCAGGAGTAGAGTATAGTAGAGATTAGAAAAGCAAACAACAAAATTCACACAGTTTTAACTATTAAATCTCTACCGGTTTCAACTGTCAAACCTGTGTCAATATCAAGCGCACTCAGACCAAATTTCCACAGATTGGAACCTAACAAATATGTATATTATGCAGCTCCCAATAGAGTATTCTACAATACTCAATGGTTATATACAACAAGAACACAGAAATATCACAAGGAAGCGCATATATGAATTAAATTTTATCTAACATTAAAAAAAAAGTTATTCAATTAATTAATTATATAATAATGCACGGCACAATATATGCTAAAAACTTTAAAACACACCAATATCAATACTGCAGTATAAAAGTCCAGTAGACAAAATTATTGCGATTACCGTCCAAAGATATACATGTACCGCTGGAGCTCCACTTAAGGATGTTCTTTAAGCACACATAGTGCTATTTTTATAACTCCCGGTATAGGACTGGTTAATTTGTGATTAATCACGTTGTTACTTTGTATCCATAAGCCAGAGGAATGTATCAAAAGTATCTAAAAACGTTCCCAGTGTGCAGTATTGATATTGGTGTGTTTTAAAGTTTTTAGAATATATTGTGCTGTGCATTATTATACACTGCTCAAAAAAATAAAGGGAACACTAAAATAACACATCCTAGATCTGAATGAATGAAATATTCTTATTAAATACTTTGTTCTTTAGTGTTCCCTTTATTTTTTTGAGCAGTGTATAATTAATTAATTGAATAAAAATTTTTTTAATGTTAGATAAAATTTAATTCATATATGCACTTCCTTGTGATATTTCTGTGTTCTTCTGAGATTAGAAAAGCACTTGCATGTAATAAAAAATCTACTTTTGATCATGTGCCCATCGGCAGTGAATGACCAATGAGAGTTTTGGGCTAAATGCCTGTGTTAGATAGATTTCCGTATCTGCTGTTGGCTCCAGAAAGTAGAAGCCAATGAGAGTACAGAAAGTACAGATGGTCTGGACATAAGGTTTAGGGAACATATATATTTACATTATGCCTTGCAATTGCATGAACAACATGTTATGTGTCTATAAAGCCACAGTGTCTGGGTGACAAATATTTAAGATAATAATAAATGGATGTAGTCCTGATTATGTAAAAACTTCATATATATCACAAGAAAGTTATTCAGCCCTCTTCTTTCTAAAGAACATAATGCTGGGTGCCATTCAAAAGAACTTGTAAACTATAAACAGAGTCGCGGCACTCATCGCACATTCAAATTAAAATATCCCAGAGATCGGGTTTGACTCCTGTATATGTTTATTTGATTTGAATGCACTGTGAGTGTGGCCACTCTTTTCGTAGTTTATAAAGAGAGTGTATATATACATATACATATGACATAGCCATGTAAGATATAGTCTAGGTAGGTATCTTAAATTATGTAAGTAAAGTAGTGTACGAATATTGAAGAGTATTCTTTCTTATACAATAAATAAAATATATAGAGCATGTGCCAGAATGCATCAAATGCCTCACATTAATCACTAAGGGCCTAATTCTGAGTTGATCGCAGCAGCAAATTTGTTAGCAGTTGGGCAAAACCATGTGCACTGCAGGAGGACAGATATAACATGTGCAGAGAGAGTTAGATTTGGGTGGGGTGTATTCAAACTGAAATCTAAATTGCAGTGTAAAAATAAAGCAGCCAGTATTTACCCTGCACAGAAACAAAATAACCCACCCAAATCTAACTCTCTCTGCAAATGTTATATCTGCCGCACCTGCAGTGCACATGGTTTTGCCCAACTGCTAACAAACTTGCTGCTGCGATCAACTCAGAATTACCCCCTAAATACAATACTTGGAGACTTTGAAAGCTACTCAGTTCACTGACAGGTATAGGGTAAGGATTCCCATGGTGAGACACTGCCTCACTACCTGTAGAAAAGAGAGTAGTGAAGAAAGGGAAATGATTGGTACTGCAAAAGATACCTGATGCTCAAATGCAATGGCTGTGTAATAGGGAAATCACTGTGTGCACACAGTGGGTGTCCTGGTCCTACACGTGTTTCACCCAACAGACTAGTTCACGGACACTGTCACTAGAGTGTATAACAATGTCATCTAGATAGGTGGCTGCATAGACAGTATGGGGCTTCAATACATTGTTCACCATCCTTTGAAAAGTTGCTGTTGCTCCATGCAAACCAAAGGGTAGGACCTTGTACTAGAAAAGGAATCCAGGGGTAGAAAAAGCTGTCTTTTCCTTGGCCACAGGCATAAGAGAGATCTGACAATAGCCCTTTGTGAGTAGTTAAAAATTTGTTGCTAGCCAGACATTCCAACAGTTTGTCCACCCGTGCCATGGGGTAGGCAATAGGGTAGGCATCAAACTGGGACACACTGTTTAACTTTCTTAAGTCCATACAGAACCGCAAGCTGCCATTGGGTTTTGTAACCAGCACAATCCTTTCTACCTGCGCTTCACCTAGTCTCAGAGATCTGGTAAGGCTTTTGTTTCACTACTACCCCGGGAGCCATGGTAGGGAAGAGAATACAGCCTTGTTCCATTGTGCCCTCTTCTGTACCTGATGCTTTTGCTCTGCTGACATGGTAAGTTCTATGGTAATCAAGGACTTTTCCATTACTGTACTCGACATCCCTGGCACCAAATCCTCATCATGTCACAGTTTCAATAATTTTACATTAATTATCTGTTCTTCCTTCCAACTCCTAGCCGCTAGGACACTACATTGGCCCCTGGCAATCAGTGAAGAGCTTACTCTCTTGGCTTGGAACAAGAACCAAGACCTTATCCCCAGGACAGAGGAACCGGGTTATCTCAGTAATATCATAATTTTTCTTCTATTGACCTTGTGCATCTTCTACATGTTGGTGCACCAAAAGGATTATCTTCCCTAATCTCTCATACATACATACATACATACATACATACATACATACATACATACATACATACAGGCTTGTAGTACCTCTCTGACAGTGAACAGCAGGTAAAAAGAAAGGTTTCCCAATCCTTCTTTTCCTGCACTGCTTTTCTGATCATATGCTTCAGGGTTAAACCTCTCCACTAGTCCATCCATTTGTGGATGGTAAACAGAAGTGCAAAGGGTGCAAAGGGTTTTCACCCCAAGCAACTGACACATATGCCTCGTTATCCTGGACATGTATGGCATATCCTGATTGGTTAGAATTTCCTTAGGGATTTCCAATCAGGCATGCAAGTGAACCTGCTTCATAGCTATTGTGCTAGACTTTTTAAAGTTATTGCCTCCAGATAGCATGTTGCATAGTCTAGCACCACCAATCTAGCCCCACCAATACATACTGATGGCCTAAATCCGACTTATCTAAGTGCCCACCCAAATTCATAATAATTTGTTCAAAAGGGATCTGTATCAGTGGTACTGGAACAAGTGGGGCCACATATGAAGGTTTAAGGCAGGTTCTCTGGCAAATGGAGCAAGCCTGGCAATACTTTTTCAAGGGCATATGCACCTCCAGCCAATAAAACCTAAGCAGGACTCTCTCCCAGGTATTGTCCTCAGCTAGGTGCGGACAAGACCTGGGAGAGACTCGTTCTTAGGTTTTATTGGCTCGAGTACATTGGCCTCGCCTAGTGGGCTAAGGAGAACTCCATAGACTCCTGCAGTGATAGGCACTCCATCCAAGTGTGTCCGGTTTCTCCGCATTCAAAATCATGTTAGCTTAGCCAACCTCGGGTTTACATTTCTATCCACAGGTTTTCTTCATTGTGCCTGTGCAGTTCCTAGCCAACCCCAGTTTGTTTTTGTCTTGGCATAGGTTTTGGTACAAAGCCAAGAGTCTTGGCCATTTGCTGCAATTCCCCAAATCTCTCCACCCGCATGGTGAGTTTTCCAAGGGTTTGGGTTTCTGCCTTCATCACCCACTTTTGCAGACCCCGGTCTAAAGTCTAGACACAGTGGTCAATTGCCAGCAGTTCCACCATCTGATGGGGTGAGTTTTCTTCCAGTCATCCACTTCTTCAATATTTTGATTAAAGTGGCCAGCTGAGTTATGACTGGAATTTGCTTGGAGAAACGCCACTCATGGAAGCGCTGAGCTTGACCTGGTCTGGTAATGCAGACATGAGACAGTAGCTCAGTCTTTAAGGTCAAGTGCACCAATGCCACACTCTAATCGAGGTCCATATAAACTCACTGGGCCTCACCAGACAAGTATGGCACTAGCTTCTCCACCCAGACTTCCCAAGGCCATTTTGCACTATTCGCCATTCTTTCTAAAGTGGCGAGGTAAGCTTCTATGTAATCATCAGCTGGCATTTTCTGAAACTTGGGCTCTTCCTTAGGACCCAACTGTTATGGTTGCCATTGCAGCAGCAGCTGTTCATACTGCAATTCTTACTGCTGTTACATCAGCATCAGCTGCTGCTGAAATTTCTGCTGCTGCTGTTGAACTCTGTTGATGTCTGCTCACAAACAGTTTCAGTATTTCCCCCATTTTGGCTTCTTTGTGGGATGGGAAGCAGAAACTACTTTCCTTTAGCATCCCACATGCTGACACCACTTGTGATAAAGTTGCTGTGTAGTGGAGGCACACACTGACTCTAAACATCTTCACCACTGTTTTGTTTAGTCAGGATGATCGCAAACCAGTAACTTTCAAAAGAGTAAACAATCACACCCCTGTCATTTACTAACAAATACCTACTCCCTAGTCACTGGCCACTAACTGGCATTGGTCATCCGAACAGGCCTTATATAGAAGCAAATTTGTAATGGTACTGTTTTCCGTGCGCACAAATGGACAGCTCTAATGAACTAGAAGATATGGGATCACACCGATGACCCCCAACAATGATACACAAAACAACAATTTATCTCTAGCTCATATGTGCGCCCAGATATTAAAATAAAACTTGTAGCAGGTGATAAAGGAATGAATGTACTCCCCTGGTTTAATACAATTCTCTTTGAAGTTCCACTTGTCTTTGAGAATGATGTTTAAACATAAAGGAAAGCACAAAACACAGAGATCCTCGTGTAATACTGTTTAAGTATAATTGCACATTCAAAATAGAGTTATGTCACCACACTGATAGTGATATGTGAATTATATTGGGGTTTTAACCCCTAAATCCAACCACTCACAATAGTGAATAAGGAAAGTAGCATTAATAATCCATCAATAAAGGTGCCGTCACCATAAATTTCAGGGGATGCCCCCTTCAATAATAAACTCACAAGTTAGAACTTGCATGCAGGCATATAGAGTAATTCAGTCTCATAGCTCCATCAAATGAGAAAAATAAACAGGGGATGCCCCCTTCAAAAAGACACTCACAAACTGAACCTTGTGTATAATGCAGAGTAGGTGGGTCTTTACTCTTCTTTAAGAATCCACATTCAACTCTTAGGATAAATCCTCGAAGTAAAGTGAAATAATATACCGGTTTTGTAAAGTATAAAAACACTTTATTTTAAAACAACAGTAATTTCTTAAAAACTCAAGGGAGCATACCCAGATTGGAGATTTGTCCAGGGATTTGATGGTAAATGCAAAGAACGGGGCCCCATTTAAGCAATCCCAGAGTCCTCTCCTCGCCAGATGATGTCCCTTCTGTGGCACAGGTACCCCCACCTATGCGTTTCGATCCTCTAGGGATTTTTGTCAAGGCCTTATATACCCTAGATTACTCCTCCCCCTCACAGACTGACAGGCAAACTACACTCCCACCTTGCCTTTAAAAGGAAGCTCTTTACAGGTGTTCTGATTTGATCAGTCAGGTTGCCAGGCTGCAGGGAGAGACACATGGAAATCAATAAGCAGGTAAAACATGCATTGTATCCTTCAAATGCATGACTTCCCTGGACTTACACCTGGTTCATTTGTAGCAGACTGCCCCTTTTGCCCAGAAGCTGCAGGCTCACCCTACTCCAGGCATCTCCAGGTGCATGGTGTATTGAGGTTAGGTTTATGTGGACACATCTGTGTATGTATATATGACCTGTTAAACCTCAGAGAGAGATAACTTGGAGGGAGAAGAAGTACCAACCAACATGGGCAGATGTACAGTGCATCCGGAAAGTATTCACAGTGTTTCACTTTCTCGGAGGTCTACAGACAATTCCTTTGACTTCATGCTTGGTTTGTGCTCAGACATGCACTGTCAAGTGTGGGACCTTATATAGACAGGTGTGTGCCTTTCCACATCATGTCCAATCAACTGAATTTACCACAGGTGGACTCCAATTAAGCTGTAGGAACATCTCAAGGATGATTAGTGGAAACAGGATGCACCTGAGCTCAATTTTGAGCTTCATGGCAAAGGCTGTGCATACTTATGTACATGTGATTTCTTAGTTTTTTATTTTTAATAAATTAGCAAAAATCTTTAAAAAACTTTTTTCACATTGTCATTATGGGGTATTGTGTGTAGAATTGTGAGGGAGAAAATGAATTTATTGCATTTTGGAATAAAGTTGTAACATAACAAAATGTGGAAAAAGTTAAGCGATGTGAATACTTCCGGATGTACTGTATTAAGCCTTGGAGAGAGATAAAGTGGACAATGTACCAACCACCCAGTAAGCTCTTACCTGTCATTTTATAAATAGCACCTGAAACATGACAGTTAGAAGCAGATTGGCTGGTACTTTGGGAGACTTGTACTAAGCAGTGATAAAAATGGAGAAGTGAGCCAGTAGAGAAGTTGCCCATGGCAACCAATCAGCATTGACATAACATTAATAATTTGCATACTATTAAAGTATACAGAACAGCTGATTGGCTGCCATGGGGAACTTTTCCACTTGCTCACTTCTCCACTTTTATCACTGCTTAGTACATGTCCCTCTATCCAGAGCCGGCCCTAGCCAATTTGATGCCCTAGGCAAAATTTTGTCTGGTGCCCCCTAGCTCCGCCGCTAGATCTGCATCTGTACCTGCAACGCTCAGGTAGTGGGGTCCACCGGGGGGTTACCCTGTGGGCCAGTTCAACTCTGCACAATGCCACACAGTAATGACCATAATACATATAATTCCACACAGTAAAGGAACCTTACACGTATGCCCCACATTAGTAATGCCCATAATACACATAATGCCACACAGTAATGCACCTTACACATATGCCCCACATTAGTAATGCCCATAATACACATATACTGCCACACTTGCTGGTTATACAAAAAGATCAGTATCAAACATGTAGAAACTGTCCATTCTCTTCACTATTCAGTGTGTTTGCTGGTGTCTGTTACTCCCGTTAACTGCATGCACTTTACTTTATACTGTGGGAGCTAAATGCTCTGCCCTCCAGTCTGATGTGTCCAAAAGTCACGCTGCACTGATGTTTCATATAGAAAAAGCACAACGCAACTTACTGACCACGTTACAGTGCTAGATGGCAGGAGAATTTTACGGTATGGACTGACTAGGAAATAAAGTGTGGGGAGAACACTGCCCATGTTATGTCCCTGCAGACACCTGGGGTTTGCACAGGGATAAGGGACACACACAGGATGGCAGGGTCCCCCTCCCCCATGTGCACAAGCAGTATAGGTGATGTCAGGTTTCTGTGAAGCAGTCTTCCAAAATACACATGTGTTATCATAAGAAGCCATCCAGTAATAACCTTATATAGTCAGTAAAAATGTCACAGGTCCAGGAATTGCATTTACTGGGCTTCTGCTGTCTGTCTGAGGTCTCACAAGTCAGGGGCATTCAAGCATGTCAGAGGAAGTTTAAGGCACAGTGTGCATTTTTTTTGACAAATGTAAACAGCAGTGTATACAAGTACTGATTGAATACATTTGGAAAGTAACAGTTAGTTTGCGGACTGTCCCTCTCAGCATGAGATGCTGCAGGGACATGCTTGGATGCCCCTAGACATGCTTGAATGCCCTAGGCAAATGCCTAGCCTGCCTATAGCTAAGGCCGGCTCTGCCTCTATCTCTCTCTCCACTTTATATATCTGCAAGCTTTTATACATCTCCCCCAAACTCTGTATAGAAATCATATTTACATCATCATTAATAATCCACAGTGTTGTTGTATACAAAAGGACACTTACGTAGAGGGTCTGTATGTAAAAATAGTGATGAGGCACCAACATACATGACAAGGGAAGAATACCTACCCACATACATGACATGTGAAGACTAAATTGAATCATTTGTTGGCTTTTAACTATTTTCTTTTTTTAACTGCACATGCACAATTTTCTCAAGCTCCTTAGATGAGCATGTGCAAAAACTAATATCTATCTCAGGGAAGATCGATATTAATTATTTTCATTATTAAATGCAGACATGGCGATTCTGTATCAATATAAAAGAATAATACAGTACTTCTGATTGGCTTTATCTGGAAGAAACTTTTATAAAAGAATAATACAGTACTTCTGATTGGCTGCCTCTGGAAGAAACTTTGTGTTAAGTGTGAGTGACTCCCACTGATGATCTAATCAGACCACTCACATCATAGAGAGCAATGCAAGCTGCTGTTGTGTCACATTATGACTCATACTTGCCTACTTTTGAAAACTAGTTTCAGGGAGATTATAGTCTGTAGTAGAATGTGGTGCATAAAGCATGGAATGCCATTGAAGGGGCTTGTCATGCTCCACTCAAATGTCGTATGAACTGTAGCTCCACACATGGACATGCCTAAGCTTAAATGTTTGTTGCTAAATATTTCTGCATAATATCAGTGGCAATATATTTTGAGAAATTCTGCAATTATTGATACTAACGTTGCTGCCTGCAATTATGGATTCTCATTTGCATCTATTCGCTATGATATTATTTTCTTCTCACACAGCACAATATACATGATAAATGTGATGCCTATGAAATAAATGTCAAATTTCATTTGGCCTTGAGTGAATTCTTACTTTATTGATCATCCTTTGGTTAAAAAACAACTAATTTTAAAACTTTTTTTGTATTGTCCTTTTTGTGTGTTTAACTAAAAATCACTAATAAAACTTTCAGAATAAATAGTAGCAATAGAATCTAGAGAGAACAAAATGTATCATTTACTCGCTTGGTAAAATGTGCAACAATTTTTTAAACAATGTAACTGGTGAAAACCAAATTAAAAACATACGTTGTATTCTCTTTAAGCAGCAAATTTGTCAGGCAAATAATAGCATGGCTCCTGTACTTAACAATTGCTGGAGGCATAACGGAACATACATTCATTCCATCTATTCAGGAACATTACATTCATTCAGAACATACCTTTTCTCCATCAAGGTGCAATCTGGGTTTCCTGCTGACTTCCAAATGTTTCATTTCTGAGATTCTATTGCTGCTGTTCAAGTACATTCCATCTATTCAGGAGCATACCCCTTCTCCATGAAGGTAAAATCTGAGTCTCCTGCTGACTATCAACTGTGTTTTCAATTCTGAGGTATTATACATTTACTATCGGCATATAAACTATTGCAGCTCTTAATTCTTTTCACTGAAGGAGAGGACTGCAATTATATATCATTATTTTCCTGACTAATGTGGTTTTCACCAGTTACATTATTTAATAAATTGTTAAAACTGTTACCAAGTGAGTGAGTAGGTGATACATTTTGTTCTCTCTAGATTCTAATGCTGCTATTTATCTCATACATTTTATATTTGGGAGACTATGTCACTCATTTGTATAGGTTCTGATAGAAATTATACTTATAAGTGCCAGATTTTTCTGTCTGTGACTAATAAAACATTCCGCAACTCACGCACACACTAGCAGCAGCAGACCCTGAGATAAGAAGACAAAGATTAGAGAGAGTCAGACAGCAGAGTCTGATGAGCCTGGACAGAAGTCAGGCTAGTGACTGCAGCAAATCACTATCATTGTCCAGATATTAATTTAGTGGAACCTGGGCTGCAGTCAGGGGCATAGCCAGAACTTTGTGGGCCACATAGAAACATTTTGAAGAGGCCCCCGTCGCAATGTTTCTAGAGAGACACTTCTCTGCAGCAGTTGCTAATTTAATGCTCTATAATAGTGCCCTAGTTCCTTTTCTGAAGCCTAGTAGAGCCTTATTTAATGTTATGCCCCAAAGTAGTGCCCTAGTTTATTTTATGAATCTCAGTAGGGCTTAAGTTCACCCTATGTCACATTTCAGAGCTGCCAGTACACATCATGCCGCACTGTACCCCCAATTCATATTATGATATATAGTATTCCCTGTTCATATTGTGCCTCATTACAGTGCCCTGGTTCATAGTATAGAACATTAAAGTGCCCTCCAGTTCATTTTATACCACACTACAATCAGCAGGTCCGGGGGCATACCTAGATATATTGCAAGCCCCAAGGAAAAAGTTTGAAAGGACCCCTATGTACCACCCAATAGTGAAAAATGTATATAACAAACGTAACTTTGACAGGGAGGGTGGGCCCCTCTCAGCCTTGGGCCCTATAGCAGCTGCACTGCCAGCACCTATGGTAGTATGCCCTTGGCTGCAGCAAAGAATTGGGAAATTTGATTTATACTGCAGTGCAGCAGGAGATAAGAGTTTCAAATGGGACTCAAATGCAGGATCAAGGAGGGTAGGCAACTACAGTATGTTCTGACTCCTCTATCAGACACTAAGGGCCGGATGTAATGGCTTGCAATGGATTGACAGCCGGAGCTCTGAGACTCTAGCCATGGCCGCAACTAGGGAGGGGCTAAGGGGGCATGCGCCCCGGGTGCAGAATCTGAAAGGGTGCAGAGTAGGGTACTCTGCCTCCACTCCTTCCTCTCAGCCCTAAGGGGCTACCTTCTGCCGGGTCCAAGAACTCTCACTGTAGTTACCCGCTCCCCAGCACCACCAACGAAACGCCCCCTTTCCTGCAAGTAGAACGCTAATGAATGAGGCAGGGGTGG
Source organism: Pseudophryne corroboree (assembly GCF_028390025.1). Classification (NCBI taxonomy): domain Eukaryota; kingdom Metazoa; phylum Chordata; class Amphibia; order Anura; family Myobatrachidae; genus Pseudophryne; species Pseudophryne corroboree. The sequence goes on along the minus strand of NC_086449.1, from coordinate 321,162,467 downwards.
TGACCAAGGACTCTCCAATCCCCTCTCATTTCCCAAGTGCTGGTCCATGGCCGCTCACACACTCATGTGCCTGTATAAGTGATGTCTTCCCCCAGGCCTGTTCCCCAGCTCCTCCCTCTTCCAGCAGAGGAGGACAGGGTCCTAAGAAACTATTTACTGCAGGGTCCTAGTACCCTCACTGCAGGTCCCCACTCCCCAATACCACCAATGTGGACTCCTGGGAAACCAACCCCCCCCCCAGACACCCGTCAACTAGAACAATTATGAATGGGGTGGGGTTGGCAATACACACACTCCTGTACTTCTGTAAACTGTGTCTGCACCCTTTGCTGCATGGCAGCTCCACCAGAGGGGGACATGGCGAGAGGAAGCAGTAGCAGCCAACAATTAGTCTGGGCACTGAAGTGAGGTCTCTATACGCCAGGACAGCTGCTGCCTCCCAAAGTGTGGTCCTAGGTCCCAACCTGCATGCAGGGCTTTGTAGTCCTACAGCAGTTATAGTCACCCCCCCCCCAGGGTGTGTAATACAGTGACTGCATGGCTTATATCAGGTATATAACACAGCCCGTCCTAGGGACTCCTCTCTGCAGCCAGAATAACCCACATTGTGTGTGTTCCTCCCCAGAAGGTTGGTACTTCTCCTCTCTAATTGGTTGTAGGTCATTACTGGCATACTGGGCTTTGTAGTCCTACAGCAGCTGGACAGTCAGAGTCCCCCATAATACTGTATCTGAGGTGCATGTTAGTTTTCTTGTGTTCCTATCCATTTTCCTAGAGAATGTGTACTGGATGCACCCTGACGATGCTGGTTGTCACTTTGACAACTGTTGATTCCTGTGTTTTTGACATGGTTCCAAAGTGTGTGTGTGTGTGTGTGTGTGTGTGTGTGTGTGCGTGCGTGCGTGCGTGCGTGCGTGCGTGTGTGTGTGTGTCCAAATTACTGTCTTGCCCCGGGTGTCAAAAATCCTAGTTTCGGCCCTGCTTTAGCCGAACTCATAATTTTTTTTAAAGCAGCAAACGTTTACAAGGCAAAACCTGGTTAGTTTTGCCTTATAGACATTTGCTGCTTTAAAGAAACATACGAGTTCGGTTGAAGTCTCAGAGCTCTGGCCATCTCGCAAGCCATTACATCTGACCCAAAGGGTGGATTGGGAGTTTAGTTTGAAGCAGAAAATATCTCCTGACTATTTCTGCAGTCCAGAAAATAACCTGCTTTGAGGGGTAGGTCTCCAAAATCGTGATTGTTCCACAAGAACCAGTGCAGTTGACTTCTTTGTATTATCTGTTAATTTTCACTATTGGCTGCTGCTGGTGTTAAAAACTGTTCTGTAATGTGAAAGCCCTTTATGGAAAATAAATAGGTATTCTTCTAGTGCTACTATAAAGCCAAGTAATGATTTAATCCCTTTGCTGGTGAATGTTTTCTCACCATTGTGCGGAGGCCATTTCAGCCATTAGCTCTCATTACATTTCAGCATCAATATTAAAGATTTTATTATATGTGGTACCCACACAAATTATACCATGTTTTTTTTCAGAAGACTTTGGGTGGTATCCTATTAGCCATGTTAAATTACTGTAGCTAATTACCTTGCCGGTGGCTATCCTATTAGCCCCGATGCTGGCACTTATTGGGGATTTTGTTTCCACTATAAGAAGCCCTTTTCCCCCCCGATTGCGGAAAGGTCAGCAACTTTTCGTATATAATTTGAGTTTTTGGAAAAAAAAAACAATTTTTAAGATGGAAAAAATAGGGTTTATTTGGCTATCCCCCTAATAAATCGGCAAAAACTATCTGTAGAAAACAAAACAAAACAAAAAAACATTTTTCATGTTCCAAAGTTTTTGCGGCTAATATGATAACCCCTTTGTATTTTGAGTCTTTTACTAATTCTAACATGTCAAATAGATAATGAACCCAAATGGCCACACAAGTTTTTTTATTGAAATGTAAAGAAAGGGAATCAAAAGCAAACATAATTTATTTTGTCTTATAAACACCAGAAATAATGTACTTTGTGATTCTTGTTTCAACAACTATACTCCTTTCCAAAATAATAAAAAGCAGGATTCTATCGGGTAAATTTACTGAGGTGGGAGTTTTTTTTAGAACTGGGGATGTTGCCATGGCAATCAATCATATTCAGCATAACAGTTATCTAGATGCTTCTAGAAGATAATAGAATCTGGTTGCTACGAGACACATCACCAGCTCTAAAAATCTCCCACCTTACTAAATTTGCCCCTATGTGTAGGCTTTGATCAAAATATCTGCACTTGAAATAAAATGAAAATAAAATGAAATTATTTTTTTTTATTCCTTTTTTGCGGTTTTCATTTAAAGGCTTTCTATGTGCAAGAAGAATATAGTACCCCAACAAAGTTTACCATACTGCATGAAGGTGCTAATTTAGAAAGGATCGCTAATGCGATCCTTACTGCATTTCCGGGAGTGGCGAGACCATGACCTGCATCGCAAGATGCAGTTACCTTGGCCTGGGAAGCCGCACTGTCTCAGCAAGGCTGAGAAAGCAGAAGGTAGTATGCACCTCCTTCTGCATGTGGAATGCTAAGGACTGCAACTGCAAAGCTACTATGAGCAACTTTGCATTTTGCAATGCTTAATGAATCAGGCCCTTATAAGAGACAATTGTTTTATTTGACACAAAATGAGGGCGATCCCCCCCCCCCCCCCCATCTGTGGAAGGCAAGCAGTGAGACTGTGGGGGGGGGGGGAATCGCCCTCATTTTGTGGGGGGGGGGAGCAGTCTCCTATGCGGTGGGCAGTGAATGGTGGGCGGCAGTGGCGGAGGAGGAATCGGCGGCGCCAAGTGCAATAACATAAGGGGAGAGAGGACTGGCTGACTGCTGCCTCTCTCCCCAGCACTGCACACAGCAGGCACCTCCAACATGCCCTGGCCGGGTAAAGAGCACCCGCTCCCCCATCTCGCGGCACACTGTGTGTGAGCAAGTGTATGGGGAGACAGGTAAAAATGTGCCCTTCCCCATCTATGAAAACGCTTTTTTTCTGTAGTGCTGGGCTATAGTGTCTGGTGATCACCATCAAACGCAGCTAAGCAGCCTACATAATATGAAATAGGGGAGTCACCTCTTTCAAATATGAGTAATCACAAAATTGCCAGTGTCACTATTAGATGAGAGGGCACACAAACAGAACACATACATTTTCATTAATCCATGGTAACATTGTTATAGGTGATCACCAGTCAAAAAGTACTAAGGGGATCCATGATTTCAAAGAACCCCCTTCTCTTTCTGAAATGGGTGCCCCTAATTTTATTGATACTAGTTGTGGGGAGACCTGCACCCATCCCTGGACTAATGATATCTCCATAGGCAATAATCTCCATGGGGGTACATAGTTTGAAAGAGTGGACTCTCCTTTTTTATACAAGGAGTGGTGGGGTTGGGGAGAAAGAGGGACATAGAATCCCTCTGCCCATATTTTTCATTCACTCATTTTTCTTTCTGTTAGAAAAGTGACATTGGTGTGTATACATGCGCTGATACCTCTGAATATTCAGGCTGGCAGCTTCCAAAAACCCCACCACACGGCTACCAGTTGGGCAACGGAAAAAAGTTTTTATTTTTACATTTAGCCCCTTTAGCTATAAAGGGTGAGTGGGGCTAATCTCTCAGTCTAGCTGTATATCTGGAGGATGAGCTCCATTCGTCCTTTGCAGTGATGGAGTTAACATTATAGGAATTCCTATCCACAACCAGGCCCGGCAGACATAAAAGCAATAGCACTCATATTTGTTTCCTTTCCCCCAATTTGACATGCCATTAAATTACCTCCACATTAAATACAGACCCATTTTACATTATGAGCAGCAAAAAATTTTCAATAGTCCCTATCAGGTCCACATTACATTATTAGCTCTCACCTTTAATTAAAACAGACTAAATATTAAATTAATCATTCCTTCTTGCTGCTACATTACATAAATAGTCCCCCACATATATAACGACAACCTGCCTTTGCAAAAATGCACAAACGGAAAGAGTAGAAGATTAGCAAAAAAAGTGGGAACACTAAGAGCAGAACAAAAGTATAGAAATGGAACAAGAGTGGGGTCGTTGTCCTGCTGAGAGATGAACTGTTGCTCCAGTCTAGGGTCAAGAGTGCTTTGGAGCAGGTTTTCATCAAGGATGTCTCTATACATTGCTGCATTCATCTTTCCCTCTATCCTGATTAGTCTCCCAGTTACTTCCACTGAAAATCATCCCCACAGCATATTCCTGCCACCACCATGCTTCACTGTAGGGATGGTATTGGCCTGGTGATGAGCGGTGCCTGGTTTCCTCCAAACATGATGCCTGGCATTCACGCCAAAGAGTTCTATCTTTGTCTAATCAGACCAGATTATTTTGTTTCTCATGGTCTGAGAGTCCTTCAGGTGCATTTTGGCAAAATCCAGACGGGCTGCCATGTGTTTTTTACTAAGGAGTGGCTTCCGTCTGGCTACTCTACCATACAAGCCTGATTGGTGGATAGCTGCAAAGATGGTTGTCCTTCTGGAAGATTCTCCTCTCTCCACAGAGCAATGATGTAGCTCTGACAGAGTGACCATCGGGTACATGGTCATCTCCCTGACCAGGGCCCTTCTCCCCTGATCACTCAGTTAATATTGCCGGCCAGCTCTAGGAAGAGTCCTGCTGGTTCTGAACTTCTTCCATTTAGGGATGTTAGAGGCCACTGTGCTCATTGGGACCTTCAAAGCTGCAGATATTTTTCTGTACCCTTCCCCAGATTTGTGCCTCCAGACAATCCTGTCTCGGAGGTCTATAGACAATTCCTTTGACTTCATGCTTGGTTTATGCTTAGACATACACTGTCAAGTGTGGGACCTTATATAGACATATGTCCAATCAACTGAATTTACCATAGGTGGACTTCAATTAAGCTGTAGGAACATCTCAAGTATGATCAGTGGAAACAGGATGCACCTGAGCTCATTTTTGAGATTCATGGCACAGGCTGTGAATACTTATGTACTTATGTGATTTCTTAGTTATTTATTTTTAAAAAAATTGCAAAAATCACAAAAAAAAATTTTCACGTTGTCATTATGAGATATTGGCCCTCATTCCGAGTTGATCGCTCGCTAGCTGCTTTTAGCAGCAGTGCAAACGCTAAACCGCCGCCCTCTGGGAGTGTAGCTTAGCAGAAGTGCGAACGAAAGGTTAGCAGATTAGTGCTGATATTTTTCAAGCAGTTTCAAAGTAATGCAGACCTACTCCTTCCTTGCGATCACTTCAGTCTGTTTAATTCCTGCTTTGACGTCACAAACACGCCCTGCGTTCGACCAGCCACTCCCCTGTTTCCCCAGGCACGCCTGCATTTTTACCTGATACGCTTGCGTTTTTTAGCACACTCCCGGAAAACGGCCAGTTACCATCCAGAAACACCCACTTCCTGTCAATCATTCAACGATCAGCAGTGCGACTGAAAACCGTCGCTAGACCTTGTGTGAAACTGCATAGTTTTTTGTGAAAGTATGTTGCACGTGCGCACTGCGGCCCATACGCATGCGCAAAAATGCCGATTTTTAGCCTGATTGCTACGCTGCGAACAACGGCAGCTAGCGATCAACTCGGAATGACCCCCAGTGTGTATATAATTGCGAGGGGAAAAATGTATTTATTCCATTTTGGAATAACGCTGTAACTTAATAAAATGTGGAAAAAGTGAAGCGCTGTGAATACTCTCCGGGTGCAGCATAACTCATTAGCACCATCAATTATTTCAAGCCAACTTCCCCAGCATCCTGGACCAAATTAAAACCTTCATGAGTGGTCAGGTCACTTTATACCTCGGCTAGGTAGAATAAACTTATTGTTGACGAACATACTTTTAGATTTATTCCAGACCCTTCTGATATATATATATATCTTATTAACACTCATGAGATTTTTACTTATCTGTCTACTTTGACAATAACATCCACAACCGGTTACCATAAAAAAAAACATTCACAAGCCTCCAACAACTGTATTTATCTCTCTCCTGCCTCTATTTTGTAACGCCCTTTTGGCAGTAATTATCGTTGGTTTCTGTAAAATAGATTTTAATTTTGTAAATAATAATTGTGTGTGTAAAGATGTATTTAGAGTTAATGCAGTCTTAATGATCAGTGAAAGGATCATGTGTCTATTCTGCAGCTGACTTTGGGGTGATCTGAGGAATTCCATATACATAGCACTGAGTCATGGACAGGAACAGTGGAGTGTGAGATAACTGACTGGACTAGCAGAGTCCTGCTGGCTCCCCTACATCTTTTGAGGGGAAAGGGGGGGGGCAGCTCCTGAGGTAATGACCTGAGGTGAAGGAGCATCCACAGGTTTGGTGAGAGAGATATGTGTGAGAGGACAGAGGTCATCATAGAGGAGGTATGCGGCATCTGACAGATGCCCAGAGTTGGGGGAGCCAGGAGGGACTCGCTAAGGAAAGCAGGTACTGACCATTGTGACAGGGCATCATGCCTGAAGCACCCACAGTGTGTCACAGTAGTAACGGCATTATCCCTTGAGTTAAAGCTGCAAACCAGGGAGAGCTATCAGAGGAGATATAGGGGGTCATTCAGATCTGATCGCTGCTATGTGTTTTCACACAGCGGGTGATCAGATAATAACTGCACATGCATATGCACCACAATGCGCAGGCGCGTCGGACAGCTACAACAGGCATCGACGGTGAGCGACGGGATGGTGCGAAGGATCAATTTGCATGGGCGTACGCAAGGCGATTAACAGGAAGAGGCCATTTATGGGTGGCAAATGACCATTTTCAGATAGTGTCCGGAAAACAACACAGGCGAGCTCAAGTGTTTTCAGGCAGGGTGTCTGATGTCCGCTCTGGCCCCGATCAGCAGGATTCAATCGCACTGGAAGAGTAAGTCCTGGGCTGCGCAGAGACTGCACAAACTGATTTGTAGCAGCTCAGCTACACATGCGATCACACACTCGCAAAGCGAAAATACACTCACCCTGTAGGCAGTGACTATCTGAATACAAGACAGCAAAAAATGCAGCCCAGCAATCAGATCTGAATGACCCACATAGAGCACATACCTGCAGCATTTCAATACCCAGCTGCACAGCTACCCCAACCATATCTTATAGACCTATATTGAAAGAGGGGAAAAAGACTATACAGGACAGAGGTGCCAGTGAGCTTTATTCTTTTCATTCCTGAGGAACCCCTGCACCACCCTGAAACAGTGTAGTTCCTCAACTACTAACTGGAAGACCACTATTCGACTTTTAGCACCTATAATAGCCCTGAAGCATAGTCTGCACATAACATCTGTGATAATTGCAATAAGCACACCACCTGTAATATTTTCTAATTCACCAGTGGAGTAATTATAGATTTATTTGGGACAGTAACAGATAACTGATTCAATGTCAGCAGGATATCAGTAACTCTAACCACAACTGGATCCTTCTACCATCAATTTCTTAGTCATACTACTCTTCCTCTGCCATCTTTAGTTGCAGTAAACTTTAATAGTTAAAGTATATTGGACACCGGAACTGCAATCATTTATTATCTATTGAAAGCAATAGAACCAAGCCCGGGCTTGTAATTGTCATTTGAGTGCACTCAACCTGACTAATGGTTATATACAGTATGTTACCTCCATTGTCATCATAGTTGTGAGGTAAAATGTATCTTATCAGTATCTGTACTGTTTAAGGAACATTTTACATAGTACACAAGTATATTTATGTTAAATTTGAAGTAGTGGTGTGTGATCTAAGTTGGTATAATAATGGAATAAATATATAATATTATGGAATAATCACCTACTTTAGAGAAGGATACTAAGGTGGGTCCTGATTATTAAGGCAGACCTTAATAGGTTCCTGTGATACTTGTAAGGAGTATACTTTAAAGGGTTTATTTGCTAAATAGTCACATTTCCTCTTCTTTTAAAAAAGCATTCCCTATGGCAAGTTCGCAACATTGTCACTGTTTTAAAGATCAATATCTCAGTTATTAAAAATTAGTAACCTTCTTGGTGTGAAACGTAAAGTTGTGTAAGTAACATCTGGAAACACTGTCGCCCTCTTTCTGTGAGAAAGGTAATTCCAGGATCTGAGGAAAAGCTGAGTTCCAGCCTAATAAAAATATGATCCTTTGTTTCAATTGTTGACTATACTGTATATTCAATATGCTGAATAAATGTGAACTGGAAAGTTAGAAGATCAGAATACCATATTAGGAAAAGGTGGTATAAGTAATTAAAGTTGACATTCATCTTGTGAAGTGTTCTAAAGTTCACTTCAGTGAGTCCACATTCATCTGAGGCTTGGGTGGAAGCACAATTGCTAGGATACCAATACTATCAGGATATCCCCCTGGCCTAGGAAGAATCACAGTTAAGTGAAAGTGACCCAGGGTTACAAGTAGCTGGTGACATTTCACCAAATCCGGGGCCCAACCACTTACCCCACTCACATCCACCTGATTTGCAGCAATAAAGAAATCCATCCAACCTCTTAAACATCACATGTCTCTCAGTACTCTCCAAAACATTAAAATGTGCCTTATGGAATGCACGCTGTTTGTAATAAATTAACATCCATACATGACCTCTTCATATCTAACAACGTCAATCTGCTGACTATAACAGAAACATGGCTCACACAATTGGACACGGCCTCCCCTACACACTGTCACATGGTGGTCTCAACTTCAGACACACCTCAAGGCCTGGTAACTGTAAAGGAGGTGGGGTTGGATTATTACTTTCTCAATCTTTCACATACAGATGTGTCCTCTTATATCCTAGCTGCAGTCACACTAAACAGCCATTCAAGTCACGCCATGCTGTGGTGGGACTCAGTAGCACAAAGCATCTTTTTTTGTATCTTTTGCCGCAAAAATGCATCATAGATGCAATGTAATGCAACAGGACGCATTAGTAGCCTCTGCTGATTAAAATTATATGCAGCATGCCTATATTATATGTGTAATAGCGGCTCTATCTACATCCGAAATGAAATGTTGCATAGCATTTTGTATACAAATACATTCATATTCACACACAGAATATAGGGATGCTGCATATTATTTTAATCAACAGAAGCTGCTTGTGCGTCCTATTGCATTACATTGTGGGGTATGTGTAAATAATTTTTCAATACTTGGAGGGCAGGGAATATTTTGTATTTAAATGATATCACTGCCGATGTTAATTTCCTCCAATTTTTGGACAATCAGGAGAAAGAGCAATCCCACCAATAGAATTTTTTTGTTTTTTGCAAATTCAGCACCTTCCCTACAGGATCAAACCTGTATTAATAGGGCAGCCTTTATCTTCCTTTGAATATATTTGTTGTAGATGAACCTCAACCCGAGGCTTAATTTATAGGATACTATCTGTTCTACCCGTTCTTGGCACAGGAGTTTCTGATTGTCACGATTGTAAATATAAATTAGTGTTAAAAATTTCAGATATCTTAATCAAAGTAAAACTTAATCCATGGTTCTTGGCATTACCAGAGGAGCACCCATAGCAGATGTAGTAAAAAGTGACAGGACCATTTTTGTAGTTTATGAAATTCTACCCACTGGAGGTGCAATCCAAGTTTTGATCCGATTGTCCATTTGGGTGTTATCGTTCATGCACCGCAAGCCACACATTGGTAATAACATAATTATTTAAATTCCCTTTTCATCCCCTTAGGGGAGGTTTATTAAAATTCGAATATGTACTTTTCCTATTTCCCACCTGAAGAATGCCTATGTTACATTTCTGCTTCCTAACATATTGGTAAGTAAGATAATATTAGTGATGAGTCAGTCAGTTAGTCAGTGAGTGAGGGCTTTCACATTTATAATTGGATATATGCTGCTTGAGGAAACAACCCAAACACGGGGTTCCCATAAGCTAGCATGGGAATCAGACTTGGGATTCAGTTTTGACCCTGAGGAGTGGTCAGAAATCTGGGACAATGTTGTTTCTAGCTTGATTTGTGTCAAAATTAAAGAAAATGTATGTACACTTCTATACCATTGGTATTAGGTACCTTCTCAGTTAAAAACCATGTTTCCTGACACTTCGGATAGGTGTTGGAGATGATGCTCTGAGGAAGGTACCTTACATATATGTTGGACTTGCCCACAGATCTCGGCATTATGTCAGAGTTACCATCCTTCTCTCGTACCTATTCTATGTGGCCATCCCTTGTGATCCTAAATTTTTCCTTTTTCCTCTAAACCTTCCCACCCTTTCTAGATACTAAAATAAGCTGTTACGGCATGTTGGCTCAGCCATGACGTGCCAGATCACTGTCGACTAAAAAGCCTACACCATCACCTATGCTGTCTACCCTATCATGGATATGGTACATCCACAAAATGGAATAAATGTCTGGTATAATTAATAATTCCTCTAAGTCATTCAGTAAAATTTGGGGCCCCTGGCTGTCCACCCAGAATGCTTTAACCCCGTTTCACAGCTGACTCCCTGAATTGGCCCTATTGTTGTTATCACTACCTGAGGTCCTTCCCCTCAGTTCTACATTATTTTGGTCTTTTCTCCCTTTTTTTCTTCTCAGATGGTTAGTATTGTTGTTGCTATTGAGAGTGTTGTCATACTGTTTAATTTTCTTCTTACAAAATTGGAACACTTCTCTTGTTAATATTTGTTTATTAGTAGTGTCTGCATGTGCTTACATTTTGTAGTTCAGATGTTTTTACTTTGTGATCTGTTTAATAAACATTACCTTACATATATAATTTTATTATTATTATTATTACTATTATTATTTTTAAATACTATAGTGCAATTATAGATGTTACTAAGACAGTAACAAACAGTGGTAACTTCTTACCTTTTTAATGAGGGGGCTGTATGTGCTGCCAATCAGATGGTCAATAGCGCTGCTGGTGGTGCAGTACTGATGGAGGTGCCTGTGCTGCAGTACCTGCCAGATCCACTGCGCATGAGAAATGGATATGCTAGGCACTGGGACCAGCACATGTGCATAAAGATGAAAAGACGTGTGCATGTGCATAAACATCTGCTTCTAAAGACTACATCAGCTGTACCAGGGCTGCCATCAGAAATTGTGGGGCCTGGGACTGAAAAAATAGGCAGCCCCCCTCAAACAAACAAACAAACAAATAAATATTTAAAAAAAAACTATATAAATAAATATATATATACAGGTTGAGTATCCCATATCCAAATATTCCGAAATACGGAATATTCCGAAATACAGACTTTTTTGAGTGAGAGTGAGATAGTGAAACCTTTGTTTTTTGATGACTTAATGTACACAAACTTTGTTTAATACACAAAGTTATTAAAAATATTGTATTAAATGACCTTCAGGCTGTGTTTATAAGGTGTATATGAAACATAAATGAATTGTGTGAATGTAGACACACTTTGTTTAATGTACAAAGTTATAAAAAATATTGGCTAAAATGAGCTTCAGGCTGTGTGTATAAGGTGTATATGAAACATAAATGCATTCTGTGCTTAGATTTAGGAAAAATCCGATATCCAAAATACCTCTGGTCCCAAGCATTTTGGATAAGGGAGACTCGACCTGTATATATATATATATATATATATATATATATATCCATGGAGGTCCTGCACTCGCGTCCGTAAATAATCAGCTGTGGGGTGCACCCAGTAGAATCCACACAATCTTGGTAGATCAACGTATATAGAAGTAATTCCAGTTTCCTGGGGGGCACTCTCCTTTAAACATCATCACATGAAGCTTCTTTAATCCATAAAGGCTTTATTTGGTCACATAATTGGCTTTATTCAGTCGACGTTTCGGCTCTACAAGTGGAGCCTTTCTCAAGACAAGCCTTATAAATAATTCTATGTTGAAAATAGTCACAACTAGAGTAAATATAACTCAAAAAAATAGCAACATGAGGCAGCCATACTGACTGGATGTTGATTCGTGATCCTTAGGGAGGCTCCACTGTGCAAAGTGCCACTATTTGGATAGTCATCCAGGATATTTCTATTGTGTGAAGTTAACTATATTGGAGTAACCACGGATCCATCCTCAGTGCTATATTGTTGCTATTTTTTTGAGTTATATTTACTCTAGTTGTGACTATTTTCAACATAGAATTATTTATAAGGCTTGTCTTGAGAAAGGCTCCACTTGTAGAGCCGAAACGTCGACTGAATAAAGCCAATTATGTGACCAAATAAAGCCTTTATGGATTAAAGAAGCTTCATGTGATGATGTTTAAAGGAGAGTGCCCCCCAGGAAACTGGAATTACTTCTATATATATATATATATATATATATATATATAATGAAATAAAAATAAATATATATTTTTTTTAAAATGCACATATGGAGCAACACCAGATTAAGTCCCCCAGTAATGCACCTAACACCCTATTATGCCCCCACAGTTATGCACCGCACAGTAATGCCCTTTTCACCATAGTATGCACACACATATAAACCCAGTACCTGCTTTTTGTCGGGGGTTCTGTTTGTTGTAAGGGGTCCACCCCCAGATCACTGCTGCCACCACCGAGTGGTTCTTCCATTCCGGCGGGGGCCACTGTTCACCCCTGCCTGCTCTAGACTATTAAAAAAATCCCTCCCAAAATGGGCACCACCTCAGAGGAGACAGTTATCAATGATACTATAGCAGGCCTCCTCTAGTATCTTTAATAACTATCTCCTCTGAGGTGGCGACCATTCTGGGAGGGACATTTTCAATAGATTGCTGCTGGCGGATGGGGACCGACGTGTACCGACAGGGACAAACAGTGGCAGGGGTAAGGAGGCAGGTGGATAGTGGCATGAGCAGCCCAGGCCCTCCACCCTCTGTCAGAGAGCTGGGCCCGAGACAACTGTGCCCCCAGTATCCCCCTGATGGCGGCCCTGAGCTGCAGGCCAGAGAAGCCGGAGGTAGATGGCAAGATAAAGGAGTGACTTTCCACTGAAAGAACTCTCTCTGTTAACTGTGGCCCAGTTGGCAGTAGCTGGGTGCAGAAGCACCAGCCCCTGGGACATCCTGACCTGTGTCTGATTAGCAGAGATAGTGCCTACCATGAGAAACTACTTACTGTATGTACACCACAGTCTCCAACTAGGAGACATATAAGGTGTGACAGATTTTACGGGCGAGGGGGGGGGCTGCACTTTGTTAAAGAAAGTGTGTGCTAACCACTGGCAGTTGCAATGGTTTGGCTGCAGCACAGTTCAAAACTAAAAGAGGTGAGCCATGACTGTGGAGCACCTGGCTTACTCCCATCGATGTTGGGCAGTTTTCGGGAATGTTGTATTGTCTGATTCCCCTGTTTTAGTTTTGGACTGGGCTGTAGCCCTACCTTGCAGCTGCCATTGGTGCTAACCATTTGCTCAAGTCGAGTTTTTGCACAATATTAATACTATGTTTCTGCTATTTTACTTTCTATATAACACAGTGTAAACAATATTGTTTCAATAAAATATTTGAAACTAGAAAAAATATAATTGGTAAATTCAGTTTTAGGCAACTTATAAACTGATTTTCCATAATATCCTTGACCATTTCCATAGTTGTCTGTGAACACTTTCGTTCATTACCTTCTTAGAGGTGCAATAACATTTTTACTAAAAACACATATTGTCATTACTATGAACATCTAATACATTCCTCTCGGTTTACAGAAATGTTAGCAATTTATTTACTGTAATTGTTTGCTACTGTACATATTAGTGCATGACCAAAAATACTGATATTGAGCAAGTGATAATATTAACATGAATATTTAGACATCTTAGTGCATCCTTATGTGACATATTAGTTTATTTTTTTTTCATTGAACAATTTCAAAAGTTGCTGAAATTAAATATTAGAGATGTTCTGTAAATGTCAATACATTACTTCAGATTTTCCCAGAACCTCCCTTGTCCACCATTCTGAGTAATTTTATTTGGCAGACATAATGTATCACTTTGAGTACATCACCTGTAGTCTTCATGAATGCCACAACAATTTTTTCAACATATAGTTTGCTCTCCCTTAATTTCACAGAATGAGGCCTCATGCTAAACCTGTAGGAGAATTAAATAATTTTCTTACACTTGACACTAGCAGTTTCCTTTCACCTATTTCTCTATCATAAACTAACACTTCTGTGACTGAGATGTGACATTTACATGCAGGCAGCAATATGAGAATTGTATCTTGTATCAGAACATGTAAAGAAATGGTTTAATTTCACCTAGATTAATCAATAGCATGTGTCCTATAAATGACCTTAGGTATGCACAAACCTGGGAAAAGAATTGATGGCTCTTGGAGCCAGCAAATTAGATAAAGGGTCTCTTATCCAGTCCCCAGCAATAAAATGGGAGGAGAAATGTACCAGTCATAAATGTTTGGGGGTGCGAAAGTGCATCCTTCCTCCACAAACCAGGCCAGGTCACAAGAGCTAGAAGTAGTAATAAAATAATACAATTTCACCATAAGGAGAATGTCATTTCTGTCCCGCCCTCCCCAATCTATTGCAAGACAGCTATATTGAGAAAGCCCATGATCCCTGACATGTCCAGTGTCCAGCATTGAGCTGATTAAAACACACAAAGGTGGTGGGAGGAGGACAGCTTTGAAAGTTTATAGACTCTTCTCACTCAAGGGTCAGTGTTCATTCTCATGGGGTTAAGCTGCGGCTGAAGGTGAATCGATAAGATAAACTGTGCAATTCCCAACATCAGGATCCTAAGTTCAAGTGCGTTAGGCTTCTGAATTAATATCTCCTATTATTTTTCAGAGATTTATGAACTTTATGTCTCTCCATATTTGTCATTTTATAACCATACCTTGGATGATTTTGTTCAAATTAAAATGTAATTTATTCTAACATATTATCTGTGTCTCTTGATGAATCTGTGAGCCTGTGCAGCCCAAGCTACATACCTTAAGTGAGTTTGCCATTAACATTTTTGGATGCAGAAAGCTGCAGAGGACTGTCTGGTGTCCATACATTGATGTTTTGGGGTTCCTCTGCTGATGGCAGTAACCGGGTTTTCATTAACCACACGTGCTGAGGTAACCATAAGTCACTGGTGGCAATTTTCAGATTTAGTTATTGTATCTGTGAAATTGGCCTGCCTGTTGTGACAACTCCATTCCTTCCCCTCCCACTTCTCCATCTCACATCTTTCTACAGGTAGAGCTTTCACTGTAATCTAAGTAGAAATTTTTCAGATGAGTCTCTTCCATACAATAATTGTAATTGATGGCTTCACCTGTTTGTGGCTTGACTACATTTACTTTTTTTTTTTAACTTTTTTAGTGCTTATTTTTTGTGACAAACTAAATAAAAATGCATTTAAAAATCAACAAATACTAGTGAATCTCAGCTTTGACACAGCTTGTTTTACATCTTGGTTTCTCAGGCTGAAGATCATGGGATTCAACATTGGTGTGATCACTGTATAGCAAGGCTACACAAGTAAAGTGAGAGCTACAGGTGGAAAGAGATTTGTGCCAACCTCTAGAAGAGCCAATCCTAACTAATGGTAATAAAATATGGGCATATGATATCAGTATACATAAGAAAGAGCCCACTAAAATAGAGCCAGCAAAAACAAATGCGAAAAGCTCATTAAGGAATGTATCTTTGCAGGACAGCTTTAAGATGGGGAAATATAGAAATGATTTATATGATTTGACCCACAGAATGGTAAGGTAAATGCAAAATATGTATGTATTAATGAGTTGAGAAATCCTGCAGTGTAAACTGAGCAAACGAGTTGAAAACATCTTGCTTTGCTGATAAGTGTTGTATAATACAAAGGCTTACATATGGCTGTGTATCGGTCACAGGCCATCACAGCAAGTAATATCCCTTCGGAGCTTGCCAAGTCAATGAAAAAAAAACATTTGTGTTGCACAAGCAGTCAGTGATGGAAATTGTCTTGTTTACAGAGAGAATGTTGGCCATAATGTTGGGTGTAATAGTTGATGAATAGAATATGTCTACAAAGGATAAATTCATGAGGAAAAAGTACATTGGTGTTTGCAGGCCTGGAGTCACTCTGATTATCACAATGATCATAAGATTACCCAACAATGTTACCAAGTACACTGATAAACAGAGGAGAAAGAGAGGAAGCTTAAGGTTTGGGTCAGAGGAACGACCAGAAAGAACAAATTCTGTTACAAGTGTTGTGTCCCTAGGCTTCATTGTGTGATGTTCAGTGGCAGGAAACTATATATATATATATATATATATATATATATATATATATATATATATATATAATGTATCATTTGACCACCAAATTTTAATGAAGATTATCATTTACTCATGATCATTCTTGCAACAACGAGCATATACAATATGGTAAACATATCCTGCACAACGTTTGATACAATGTCCAATGAAAATTTTGTCATCTTCAACATCCACCAAACTGCAGACTGAAGATAAAAGAATAGTGATATTATATCCTGATTCTGTTAGTCAACAAATAGGTCTATTTTTCTGCATCTTGGCAGCAGTATCCATAAAGATGAAAAAGGAAGAAGTAAAATACAAGATGTGAACTATGAGTGGAGACAGATTGGCTCTATCTGCATCTGAAATGCCATATTACAGTGTTTTCCATGAAAGCATTGTAGCATAGCATTTTGTATGCAAATACAGTTGCAGTCACACAATATAGGCATGCTGCCTATAATTTTAATCAGCAGAAGCAGCTTGTGTGTCCTAGTACATTACTTTGCATCTAAGAGGGGTATTCAATTGGTGCGGGTTTTATTCGACAGTCAGAAAAATGTCACTTTTCAACAGTTTTTAGGTTGAATATGCATCCGACCTATTCAATGAAAGTGACATTTTTGACTGTTGAAAACAAGTGGATCGGTGAGTTACTCGCCGATCCACGTGTTTTTGCTGAAAACGTGGCTGTTTTCAACAGGTTGCCGCTGATACAGATTCAACTTGTAAGTCGAATCTGCATTGTCGGAATGCTGGTTGGAAACGGCCGGCATTGAATAATTCCGTGGGAGAGGATCCGACTTCAATTGAATATACCCCTAAGATGCATTTTCACAGAAAAAAATGCCAAAATACGTTCGACGGTACCAAGTCACACGGCACTCATGCGTTATATGTAATGTGATTTGTAGCGCACAGAGCAAAGATGTAAGAGGACACATCTGTATTTCTGGGTCAGAAATCACAGAGACAATTTGATATAAATCCCCTTTTATGGGGGTCCTCAAGTATCTGCAGTCACAGAGAGTAATTTGACAGCAAACAAAAAAATATATAAATATATATATATATATATATATATATATATACACACACAACTTGAAAAAATGAAAGGCGGCACTCAGAGGCTTTGAAATCAGTGAAAAACTTATATTCGTGAGGTCAACGTTTCGGGGACCACCTCCCCATCTTCAGGACAAATACACAGTGCAACAGTGAAACTTAAATACACACTTACCCCCCTCCTCCTTTCGGTCTCCCCGCCAGCGCCTTTAGTCTTTTAGTCTTTTGTCCTGGAAAATTTTTAAATCCGGGTCAGAAGTGACCATTGGCCATAATTTTCTCACCTTCTGTTTAATGCCCTCACTTCTTGTTGAAACCTCATTGACCCATGGAATAACTTTGGACATGTCCCTTACCTTGGCTAGTTGTAATAGGTCCTCTCTATTTTTGTCTACAGCTTTCGCTCTGGCTGCTCTCAACAATCTCAAGGGATATCCTCTCTGGAGGAATCTCTGTTCCATCTCATCCAACTGTATTAACATCTCGTTCCTATCACTATTTACTCTACATACGCGTAGGAACTGGGAATAAGGGAGGCCTTTAACTGTTGCTGGGGGATGAAAGCTATCATGTCTCAACATGGTGTTGCGGTCTGTAAAAAAACCTACAGACCGCAACAATATTAGAAAATCACCAATTTGATCAGCATAGAGGTGGAGATTACTCTGTAAAAATCTTATAATTTAATACAATGTAATACAATACCAGTCTCCTGTGCACATGCATGGATATTACCAATGCAGAAAAATAAGAAGTCACATTTTTTTTCTCTGATTCTGTTGGGAATTTGGGAACTTATTGTATATCCTTTCATATTGGAGGAGGTCATAGCTCCCACTTCTAAAGGATCTCTGTGTGCAGTCACTAATGGTGCTTCATTTTTTCATTGAAGTTACTATGTTATATTACATTCCCTCCTCTCTTTACATGCACATAAGGAAAAAATAATAGTGTGATAACAAGAGAAGGCGCCAGAAGACTTTAATGTCTTTATTGTATAATTGCCTCATTAAATCTAGCAGCTAAATTGCTGCAATTGTGCCAGGACCAGCAAATTGGAGTCCATTACATGTTGGCCTCTGTCTGGGTTGTTAATCGAAAACAGAAATAGATGGTGTAATTTCAGTTTGCAATGCACCCCCGGAGGAGAGCGTTCCCAGTGATGATTTCTGACAGACGTGCCAAGGTTTATCAGATAAGCAAATTCTAAAGCCTTCTTCAATAAGCAGATTTACTGTAGTGTGTGATATTTACTTCATTTAGTACAAAATACCACACTATCAGCGCTCTCTTGGTGTAGTTTTGTTTATTTGAAGGTCCTCTCTGGCAAGGATCTACCAAGAGGAATAGCGACATTGTTACTTTGATAATTGGGATCTCTTAATGTGTCCATATTGATTGAATTAATTCTGTGTATTGCAAAATGTGACTTTGTTAATGTTATGTGAGTGATGCTCCCTAATGGAATACATACACGAGACCGGCGTTCCAGATGCTGGTGGTCAGAAGACCGACAGCGGCATCCCAATGGTGAGAATCCCAATGGGTTCATTAAGTATACTTACCCTTCCCACCAACCCTCCCTCCCTGTAGCCTAACCCTAACCCCCCCCCACTCCCCGCAGCCTAACCCTAATCCCCATAGTGTCTAAAGCTGACACACACACACCCCCGTGCGACCTAACCATAATGGTCCCCAACATACTTATGATCGGAATGCTGGCTGTTGGGATTCCAGTGTCGACATTTCAAACAGATGTCTGGATTCCAACGCCGGTCTTGTGTCCACATGTCTGGATTCCAATGCCGGGATTTTTACTACCGGCATCCCGACCGCATCCCCACCTAATGAACTGTAAAACTAGACACTGAATCCTATTTATGTCTTTTTTTTTTATCCTATCAGGCCAGACTGAAGAAACACAATGCATGAGTAAGTAGGACTTTTCTTACAATAATGTTGATCAAGATTCAAAAACTTTGGGCAATATATAATGTCTGATATAAGACTAGCTAAGTAGCAGATATTTGCATTTCTAAGTAGCAAAGCGCTCTATTTTTTAAGCCAAAAGGAAAAGTAGAGTAAACAATCCCAGAGGAAGATAGATATCCAGAAGGGATGCAGTCAAAATTCCAGCTGTCAGGATTCCGGTGTTCAGGAGACTGACGCCAGAATCCTGACAGCTGGCATTTTACCAATGGGTGGAATACCGACACCCGCCCATAATTCCCACTTGGTCCACACCACCAACCGAGTGGGAGTAAAATCTATGGTGAGCAAAGCTCTCCACATGGCAAGTGCAGCGAGCCTGCAAGGAGAATCGCTGCTGGTATTTTGACAGATGGGATACCGCTGTCCGTATACTGACAGCCGGCATCCCATCTGTAATACATACTGGATCCATCCGGAACATTGGCAATTGGCTAATCACCTTTCAGGCCTGATATGTTACAGAAACAAATAAAAAAAGTGAGGGCCAGATCTTTGAAGTACTATATTCTGCATCTCAGAAGATGCTACTGAAAAACTTTTGGCTCCATCTAATTGCCAAGACAAAGGTTTAATTGCTAAATAAATAGTAATGGCAACAAGAGGCATCCCTGTGGAACGCCACATGCTATATACTGCTGAAGAAAGTCACTTTTAAAGTACTACGAGAGTATACAGTATATTAATGCCCCTCAAATGTTAAATCATGTCTCCAAAGCAGATCATATATAGTATAAGCAACCAGCTGGCGGTGACAGACACCTATTCAATACCTAAAATGAACAAGGACAAAAGATGGATGAAAATGTTGTACCTTTCAACAGTACTCACCAAGCAGCTAATGCTAGGTACACACTTATACAGCCATACTTGAGATGCAATTCTTTTTACAATAACACTTCCGATTAAAAGTCCAGATGCATAGGCAGATTGATGCGTACACGCTATTGCAATCTACCATGAGATCTGTGTTACTCATCTCTTGAAACCATCTGCTGATTAGGTCATGACTGCAGGAGCAGCAGCAGATGTACTGGGCAAAATGTTCTTTAATGCATACATACTTCTGGTTTGTCCGACATTGTACTATGACATCTTATAAATATCAGGAATGCCCATAAAACCAGATCTTTAGAGGCAATCAGTTTTCGTCTGAAAAAAACATGATCATGTATGCATACACACTCTTAAGATATCTCATGAATGGTTTGGGAATTGTACGATTGTATAGGTGTATACCTAGCTGAACACTATATATGTTTGGGATACAGAGGGTAATTCTGAGTTGATCGCAGCAGCAAGTTTGTTAGCAATTGGGCAAAACCATGTGCACTGCAGGGGGGGGCAGATGTAACATTTGCAGAGAGAGTTAGATTTGGGTGGGTTATTTTGTTTCTGTGCAGGGTAAATACTGGCTGCTTTATTTTTACACTGCAATTTAGATTTCAGTTTGAACACGCCACACCCAAATCTAACTCTCTCTGCACATGTTATATCTGCCCCCCCTGCAGTGCACATGGTTTTGCCCAACTGCTAACAAATTTGATGCTGTGATCAACTCAGAATTAGGCCCACTGTTATGAGCCATGTGTAGGTTAGTAAATATCAGTATCAAGTAACATTTTTTTTAATGGGCATATCTGTGCTTATAATAGATATTAGTCTACAGTTACTAAATAAATAATGATTTTACCTGCATTAAAATAATTATAATAAAAGCAGATGTCATAACTGGTGGAGGTGGGATTTTTATGTGAATATAAAATGAACAGGAGGGCACTATAGTGTTACATACGTAATATGAAATTGGGCACTGTAATGTGGCACAGTATAAAGTGAAGGCACTATAGTTTGGCATTATATGAACATGAAGGCACTATACTGTTACATAATAGGAAGTATGCACTGTACTGTGTCACAGTATACAGTATAGTGAAGGCAGTGCCGTAACTAGGCATTTTAGCACTGTGTGCAAGAAACGACAGTGGCGCCCCCCCCCCCCATGTAAGATAGGGGCAGTGCGCGCCGTAGGCGCGAAAAAATTTATAGGGGCGTGGCTTCACGGGGAAGGGGCGTGGCCACAAAATAATAGCAATTCATACTACGGTGCACAGTAGTCTACATTATTCAAATTACGCTGCACAGTAGTGCCACTACACCAGGTAGAGCCCCTTTTATACATTACAGCAGACAGCGTCCCCCTTTTTACACATTACAGCAGACAGTCCCCCTTTTTACACATTGCGGCAGCCAGGCCCCCTTTTTACACATTGCGGCAGCCAGTCCCCCTTTTTACACATATGGCAGCCAGTCCCCCTGTTTACACATTGCGGCAGCCAGGACCCCTTTTTACACATTGCGGCAGCCAGGACCCCTGTTTACCCATTGCGGTAGCCAAGACCCCTTTTTACACATTGCTGCAGCCAGTCCCCCTTTTTACACATTGGGGTATATTTACTAAGGTCCCGATTTTGACCGAGATGCCGTTTTTTCTTCAAAGTGTCATCTCGGTAATTTACTAAGCAAAAATCATGGCAGTGATGAGGGCATTCGTAATATTTTGGAAGTCCTCGTAAAAAATCACGAATCAATACACCATCAGTCAAATACGCCTGCAATTTGGTAGAAATCGGGAATTTACTAAAAAGTGCAAATTTTTTCCCCATATTTTTGCAACCAGGGCCAGTTCAAAGAGCCCGAGGCTGGTTTGGTTTAGGAGGGGGGACCCC
Organism: Pseudophryne corroboree; assembly: GCF_028390025.1. NCBI lineage: Eukaryota > Metazoa > Chordata > Amphibia > Anura > Myobatrachidae > Pseudophryne > Pseudophryne corroboree. Next base: position 321,140,440 of record NC_086449.1, on the reverse strand, counting down.
ACGCATTTTTTTTTTAAGTTTAAACATTTTTTTTTTTTTTCCAAGGTGCACAATGAAGCCCAGCACGGATCTCTCAGATCCGGCCGAGATTCATTGGGGTAAATTTACTAAGATTCGTATTGTTACCGATTTGGAGAGCGAATCATCACGAATGGCATCGAAAGTGTAAAACTGCAACTTTTTGAATTGATTACGACTAATTTACTAAGCTGTCGTAATTGTATTTTTAGTGTTGTCCGATGTCGATGTCATTCGTGTTTTTTTGATGTGTAATGCGGCCGATTTTGTTGTTTTGCGGCCGTGTTCTTAGTGTTTTTTTACGACTGCGTCACATGTCTGTTACGGCAGTGTTTTTCCGTTTCCGGCCGCGTTTTTTTACTAAGTTTTGTTTTTGTCACTCGTCCGTGATTGGTTGTATTCGTGATGGAGGAGTGTCTGTGCACATTACTATAAAAACGCCCCAAACCGTCCGCACCTCGTGGGTTTAGCTAGTGGAGAGGAGAGAGGAAGGTGTATTAGGAGTTGGTGAGTTTGGAGGAGTTTTTGGGGGATTTGGAGCGGAGTTTTGCGATTGTTGAGTGCTGTACTGTGTGTGTAAGTAGTCTTGTCATACTTGTGTAGTTTTTTCGAAGTTTGTCTACTTTTTTGTCATTGTTTTTTTTTTCAAGTCTATTGTCATTGTTTGTGAGTGAGTGTGTGTGTGTGTGTTGTGTGTGTGGTGTGTAGTGGTAGTGGAGGAGTGTGTTTTCTGTTTTTTTTTCTCAGTGTTTTGTGTAGTTTGTGGGGATTATGTCTCAGTCAGAGGTCAGTGTGGTGGAGGAGGTTAGTGAGAGGGAGGAGGTGAGTGAGGTGGAGGAGGTTAGTGAGAGGGAGGAGGTTAGTGAGGAGGAGGAGGAGGGGGTGCCTGTTGCAGCGTTCTCCAGTGATAGTGATGGTGCTGTGGCTCCGCAGCCACGCACCACTACCAAGACTGGGCGCAATGTGAAGTTCAGCTATGCTGAAAACATGGCTTTGGTGCGGGAGCTGATGAGGCATCATCGCCAATTGTTTGGGCAGGATGCTGCCAAGGTGTCCTCACGTAGGAAGTCGGTCCTGTGGGGAAAAGTTATTGCTGCAGTCAATAGTGAGGGTGTGGTGAGGCGGACTGAGGACACGTGTAGAAAAAGGTTTTATGATATCAAGCGCCGTGTCAAGGCCAAGATGGCCAAGGAGGCCAAATCAGCCCGCCAAACCGGGGGTGGACACCCTTTCCGTGCCACTTTTCGTGATTGGGAGGAGCCTGTGCGGTCACTTATTCCTGCAGAAGTGGTGTCAGCGACTCATGTCCGGGATTCGGACCGTCCAAGGCAGGATGGTGAGTTGTATTTTAAATATTTTTGGCTCTTGTTATTTTTACAATGATAATGCTGCTAATTGTTACGGTGTTTGTAAATATGCAAACATTGTGTTGGTAATGTCGTGCAGGCCTGTGCAACCTGTAGCTGTAAATGTGTTTCAAAACTACAAGGCCCATCATGCATTGCCAGAGTTTTGCTATTATTGAATGTGAAATCTGTTGCAGTGCATGCTGGTATGTGTAGTTATAATACATAATCCTAGATTTTGCTTGTCCCTATCTGTGTTTTCAAATGGCCTTTTTTTTTTTTTTTACTTTTTCAATAAATTGTTGGATTTTTTATTATGGTTTTTATGTTGTTTGTGTGAAATTTTATATTAAAATTATCTGCAATATATTGTGTCGAATTAAACTATGTTTCTGGATTATTTAGTGCAACATCATCTTAATTTAAGAATACACACCCAATTAATTAATCCAGAATAGCTTAAACATAAAATAGTTAACTTAACATTAGGTGCGAGATGTTTACATTACAATAATGATTTTCAGATAACAATGAGTTTTAAAAGTATGGTCATAATGTTTTGTGTAATTTTTCAACAGTACGCCAGAGACGCGCCACAGACAGGCCACAGCCAACTGATGAAGCTGCAGGGAATGCAGGTAAGAAATCAGTGTAGTCACATATTCTGCAAACACATAGAACCACAAAATATTAATGTTGCTATTTTCACATAGGTTCTTCTTCTGCAAGCCGCCCTCCTCTAAGGCGGCCATCACAGGGCTCTGTGACTTTAACTAGGAGGCCCACTAAGACGCGGCGTGTGGAGTCGGAATCTGCGCCTCCTTCTTCACCACCCAGGCGGCGCATCTCGGCAGTCTTGCCCCAGCCACCACAGGCAATTTTGGCTAGTCCCCAAAGTGATGAGCCACGATCACCACAGCTGTCTGGTGAGTAAAAATTTAAAAGAAATACATTCAAACATTTTGACACAGTACATTTACTATGATGTGAGCTCAATGTGAGATGGCATGTTTCCCGTAGCAACCATTCAGATTCCAGGTATTATCTTCTTGAAGGTGCCAAATAAAATAAGAATTTACTTACCGATAATTCTATTTCTCGGAGTCCGTAGTGGATGCTGGGGTTCCTGAAAGGACCATGGGGAATAGCGGCTCCGCAGGAGACAGGGCACAAAAAGTAAAGCTTTTCCAGATCAGGTGGTGTGCACTGGCTCCTCCCCCTATGACCCTCCTCCAGACTCCAGTTAGGTACTGTGCCCGGACGAGCGTACACAATAAGGGAGGATTTTGAATCCCGGGTAAGACTCATACTAGCCACACCAATCACACCGTACAACTTGTGATCTAAACCCAGTTAACAGTATGATAACAGAGGAGCCTCTGAAAGATGGCTCCCTAAACAATAACCCGAATTAGTTAACAATAACTATGTACAAGTATTGCAGATAATCCGCACTTGGGATGGGCGCCCAGCATCCACTACGGACTCCGAGAAATAGAATTATCGGTAAGTAAATTCTTATTTTCTCTATCGTCCTAGTGGATGCTGGGGTTCCTGAAAGGACCATGGGGATTATACCAAAGCTCCCAAACGGGCGGGAGAGTGCGGATGACTCTGCAGCACCGAATGAGAGAACTCCAGGTCCTCCTTTGCCAGGGTATCAAATTTGTAGAATTTTACAAACGTGTTCTCCCCTGACCACGTAGCTGCTCGGCAGAGTTGTAATGCCGAGACCCCTCGGGCAGCCGCCCAAGATGAGCCCACCTTCCTTGTGGAATGGGCCTTAACAGATTTAGGCTGTGGCAGGCCTGCCACAGAATGTGCAAGTTGAATTGTGTTACAAATCCAACGAGCAATCGACTGCTTAGAAGCAGGCGCACCCAACTTGTTGGGTGCATACAGTATAAACAGCGAGTCAGATTTTCTGACTCCAGCCGTCCTTGAAATGTATATTTTTAAAGCTCTGACAACGTCCAACAACTTGGAGTCCTCCAAGTCGCTTGTAGCCGCAGGCACTACAATAGGCTGGTTCAGGTGAAACGCTGATACCACCTTAGGGAGAAAATGCGGACGCGTCCGCAGCTCTGCCCTATCCGAATGGAAAATTAAATAAGGGCTTTTATAAGATAAAGCCGCCAGTTCAGATACTCTCCTGGCGGACGCCAGGGCCAGTAACATAGTCACTTTCCATGTGAGATATTTCAAATCCACATTTTTTAGTGGTTCAAAACAATGGGATTTGAGGAAATCTAAAACTACATTTAGATCCCACGGTGCCACCGGAGGCACCACAGGAGGCTGTATATGCAGTACTCCTTTGACAAAAGTCTGGACCTCAGGAACTGAGGCCAATTCTTTTTGGAAGAATATTGACAGGGCCGAAATTTGAACCTTAATAGATCCCAATTTGAGACCCATAGACAATCCTGATTGCAGGAAATGTAGGAAACGACCCAGTTGAAATTCCTCCGTCGGAGCACTCCGATCCTCGCACCACGCAACATATTTCCGCCAAATGCGGTGATAATGCTTCGCGGTGACTTCCTTTCTTGCCTTAATCAAGGTAGGTATGACTTCTTCTGGAATGCCTTTTCCTTTTAGGATCTGGCGTTCAACCGCCATGCCGTCAAACGCAGCCGCGGTAAGTCTTGGAATAGACACGGTCCCTGCTGAAGCAGGTCCTGTCTTAGAGGTAGAGGCCACGGATCGTCCGTGACCATCTCTTGAAGTTCCGGGTACCAAGACCTTCTTGGCCAATCCGGAGCCACTAGTATCGTTCTTACTCCGCTTTGCCGTATGATTCTCAATACCTTTGGTATGAGAGGCAGAGGAGGAAACACATACACCGACTGGTACACCCAAGGTGTTACCAGCGCGTCCACAGCTATTGCCTGCGGATCTCTTGACCTGGCGCAATACCTGTCCAGTTTTTTGTTGAGGCGAGACGCCATCATGTCCACCATTGGTCTTTCCCAACGGTTTATTAGCATGTGGAAAACTTCTGGATGAAGTCCCCACTCTCCCGGGTGAAGATCGTGTCTGCTGAGGAAGTCTGCTTCCCAGTTGTCCACTCCCGGGATGAACACTGCTGACAGTGCTATCACGTGATTCTCCGCCCAGCGAAGGATCCTGGCAGCTTCTGCCATTGCACTCCTGCTTCTTGTGCCGCCCTGTCTGTTTACATGGGCGACTGCCGTGATGTTGTCCGACTGGATCAACACCGGTCTTTCTTGAAGCAGAGGTTCCGCCTGGCTTAGAGCATTGTAGATTGCTCTTAGTTCCAGAATGTTTATGTGAAGAGACTTTTCCAGGCTCGACCACACTCCCTGGAAGTTTCTTCCTTGTGTGACTGCTCCCCAGCCTCTCAGGCTGGCGTCCGTGGTCACCAGGATCCAATCCTGTATGCCGAATCTGCGGCCCTCCAATAGATGAGCCCTCTGCAACCACCACAGAAGAGATACCCTTGTCCTTGGAGACAGGGTTATCCGCAGGTGCATCTGAAGATGCGTGCATTGATGTACAGACACCTTTCCTGGTTTTAGGAGATTCCTGACCAGGTCGGATAACTCCTTGGCTTTTTCCTCGGGAAGAAAAACCTTTTTCTGAACCGTGTCCAGAATCATCCCTAGGAACAGCAGACGAGTTGTCGGCATTAATTGGGATTTTGGAATATTCAGAATCCATCCGTGCTGCTTTAGCACCTCTTGAGATATTGCTAATCCCATCTCTAGCTGTTCTCTGGACCTTGCCCTTATTAGGAGATCGTCCAAGTATGGGATAATTAATACGCCTTTTCTTCGAAGAAGAATCATCATCTCGGCCATTACCTTTGTAAAGACCCGAGGTGCCGTGGACAAACCAAACGGCAGCGTCTGAAACTGATAGTGACAGTTTTGTACAACGAACCTGAGGTACCCCTGGTGTGAGGGGTAAATTGGAACGTGGAGATACGCATCCTTGATGTCCAAGGATACCATAAAGTCCCCTTCTTCCAGGTTCGCTATCACTGCTCTGAGTGACTCCATCTTGAACTTGAACTTCTTTATGTACAGGTTCAAGGACTTCAGATTTAGAATAGGCCTTACCGAGCCATCCGGCTTCGGTACCACAAATAGAGTGGAATAATACCCCTTCCCTTGTTGTAGAAGAGGTACCTTGACTATCACCTGCTGAGAGTACAGCTTGTGAATGGCTTCCAAAACCGTCTCCCTTTCGGAAGGGGACGTTGGTAAAGCCGACTTCAGGAAACGGCGAGGTGGATCTGTCTCTAATTCCAACCTGTACCCCTGAGATATTATCTGCAGGATCCAGGGATCTACCTGCGAGTGAGCCCACTGCGCGCTGTAATTTTTGAGACGACCTCCCACCGTCCCCGAGTCCGCTTGAGAAGCCCCAGCGTCATGCTGAGGCTTTTGTAGAAGCCGGGGAGGGCTTCTGTTCCTGGGAAGGAGCTGCCTGTTGCTGTTTCTTCCCTCGACCTCTGCCTCGTGGCAGATATGAATAGCCCTTTGCTCTCTTATTTTTAAAGGAACGAAAGGGCTGCGGTTGAAAAGTCGGTGCCTTTTTCTGTTGGGGAGTGACTTGAGGTAGAAAGGTGGATTTCCCGGCTGTAGCCGTGGCCACCAAATCTGATAGACCGACTCCAAATAACTCCTCCCCTTTATACGGCAAAACTTTCATATGCCGTTTTGAATCCGCATCGCCTGTCCACTGTCGCGTCCATAAAGCTCTTCTGGCCGAAATGGACATAGCACTTACCCGTGATGCCAGTGTGCAGATATCCCTCTGTGCATCACGCATATAAAGAAATGCATCCTTTATTTGTTCTAACGACAGTAAAATATTGTCCCTGTCCAGGGTATCAATATTTTCAATCAGGGACTCTGACCAAACTACCCCAGCACTGCACATCCAGGCAGTCGCTATAGCTGGTCGTAGTATAACACCTGCATGTGTGTATATACTTTTTTGGATATTTTCCATCCTCCTATCTGATGGATCTTTAAGTGCGGCCGTCTCAGGAGAAGGTAACGCCACTTGTTTTGATAAGCGTGTTAGCGCCTTGTCCACCCTAGGAGGTGTTTCCCAGCGCTCCCTAACCTCTGGCGGGAAAGGGTATAATGCCAATAATTTCTTTGAAATTATCAGCTTTTTATCAGGGGCAACCCACGCTTCATCACACACGTCATTTAATTCTTCTGATTCAGGAAAAACTATAGGTAGTTTTTTCACACCCCACATAATACCCTGTTTAGTGGTACCTGTAGTATCAGCTAAATGTAACGCCTCCTTCATTGCCAAAATCATATAACGTGTGGCCCTACTGGAAAATACGGTTGATTCGTCACCGTCACCACTGGAATCAGTGCCTGTGTCTGGGTCTGTGTCGACCGACTGAGGCAAAGGGCGTTTTACAGCCCCTGACGGTGTTTGAGGCGCCTGGACAGGCACTAATTGATTGTCCGGCCGCCTCATGTCGTCAAACGACTGCTTTAGCGTGTTGACACTATCCCGTAATTCCATAAATAAAGGCATCCATTCTGGTGTCGACCCCCTAGGAGGTGACATCCCCATATTTGGCAATTGCTCCGCCTCCACACCAATATCGTCCTCATACATGTCGACACACACGTACCGACACACAGCAGACACACAGGGAATGCTCTAAACGAAGACAGGACCCACTAGCCCTTTGGGGAGACAGAGGGAGAGTCTGCCAGCACACACCAAAAAGCGCTATATATGACAGGGATAGCCTTATAATAAGTGCTCCCTTATAGCTGCTTTATATATATCAAGATATTGCCATTAAATTTGCCCCCCCTCTCTGTTTTACCCTGTTTCTGTAGTGCAGTGCAGGGGAGAGACCTGGGAGCCGTCCTGACCAGCGGAGCTGTGAGAGGAAATGGCGCCGTGTGCTGAGGAGATAGGCCCCGCCCCTTTTTCAGCGGGCTCGTCTCCCGCTATTTTGTGAATACAGGCAGGGGTTAAATATCTCCATATAGCCTCTGGGGCTATATGTGAGGTATTTTTAGCCTTTATATAGGTTTACATTTGCCTCCCAGGGCGCCCCCCCCCCAGCGCCCTGCACCCTCAGTGACTGCGTGTGAAGTGTGCTGAGAGGAAAATGGCGCACAGCTGCAGTGCTGTGCGCTACCTTTAGAAGACTGCAGGAGTCTTCAGCCGCCGATTCTGGACCTCTTCTTACTTCAGCATCTGCAAGGGGGCCGGCGGCGCGGCTCCGGTGACCATCCAGGCTGTACCTGTGATCGTCCCTCTGGAGCTGATGTCCAGTAGCCAAGAAGCCAATCCATCCTGCACGCAGGTGAGTTCACTTCTTCTCCCCTCTGTCCCTCGTTGCAGTGTTCCTGTTGCCAGCAGGAATCACTGTAAAATAAAAAACCTAAGCTAAACTTTCTCTAAGCAGCTCTTTATGAGAGCCACCTAGAATTGCACCCTTCTCGGCCGGGCACAAAAATCTAACTGGAGTCTGGAGGAGGGTCATAGGGGGAGGAGCCAGTGCACACCACCTGATCTGGAAAAGCTTTACTTTTTGTGCCCTGTCTCCTGCGGAGCCGCTATTCCCCATGGTCCTTTCAGGAACCCCAGCATCCACTAGGACGATAGAGGAATGTGAATTAAAGTCTTATTGGTTGCTATGGGCCACATCACATTTTAAATAGAACACCCACCTTACTAAATTGAGGCCACAGACGTGCACAGAAAATGAATAGCGGGTTTCTCACCGGACTTAACCCCCCCCCCCCCCCTTCCACAGCATTATAGTCTTCTCACACCTCCCCTGTCCGGGATGTAGACTGCTTACCTGATGCGCTCCTCTGGTCCGTCCAGGTGAGAAGTCTATATCCAGGACAGGGGAGGTGAGAGAACACTATAATGCTGTGGAGGGGGGGAAGTTCGGTGCGGAAGCCGCCAGTCAGTCTCTGCGCACGCCTGTTATGGCACATATGTGTTTGTAAAGGAAAGATTCCTAGTTTTAAAAAAAAACCCTCAAAATAAAAATTTAAATTAAAAATAATAAGTATGGAATGTTTAGGACAAGCAAAGAAATTTAATTATAACTAAACAGTGCCTGTTGGCCACCCCATACAGAACCAACCTTCATGGGAGACGATGACCAGCAGGAACCAGACCAGCAGGCAACCTATACACTGCAACTTACGGCCGTTGATCCTACCCAGCCAACCCAGCCGCAGGATATGCCCCAAGCCTCCTTAAGTCCACAATTGATACCACCTCCACCCCAGCAACAAATGTCCGCTGACTTTTGGTCCAGTTGGGCAACGCAACAGACCCAAAACACTGCCTGCCTGAACACACACACACAACACCTTGCCAGCCTGCCCCATCATCTTCCGCGCATTAGTCGGAACTCGGGCAGACTGATTGTTCAGGTAGGCAGAATTGCGACATCGATGGAACAAATCAGGGCGGACAACACGCAAATGCTGGCAAATTTGACGCGCATCATCGATGAGCAACAGCGGCATCAACAAGCCCTGATACAAGTGATCCAACACAATCAGGTAGTAAATGAGACTTTGTCTAGGATTGTGGCCAGCCACACTGCCAGTAATAATCAACTGAATGCCAGTATACATAACTTGAGCCAAAGCATCACTCTGATGTCAGCACAACATCTCAGCTCCAGCTCAGGAACGACTACCCCTAGCCAGACCCCAGTTACCTCCCCTATTCGACGATCATCCAGAACACGGGCCAGCGACCCTGCTCAAACCTCGGCACCCAGCACACAAAAGAAAAATAAATAAATCTGACATGACATTTGTGTAACACAATAAAAATTTAAATATTGTCTTCACCAAAAATCCTGTGTCCGTGTCAAACATTGTTAAACACGCTATGTGTGTATGGTTTAATGGGGTAATGAGTGTCAATGTTTTAATACAAAATTAAAATACAAAATTACACAACAGTATAAAGAACAAACAATACTGTGTTCTAAGACCTACCAGACGCAACACTTAGACATAGACGTGTATGTATTTTTCAACACACCTGTTTCAAAAATTTTGAAAAGGTTGGCTGGGAAATAACAATGACGTTGCCTGTCACAGCCTGGAAGCTGCCAGTAGCCATGAAGTGCTACACAGCCAGGAGTTTGTGCAAGCCTGAGACAGAGCGTGAGCGTGCTGTCTCAGGATATAGTTCCAGCTTGACAAGGTCATACAGACGGCAAATGTTGGATGTTTTTAGGGGAAACATCTGTATGACCCTATCATCAGACAATGCATTTAAGTTTAAACGTCCCCTAAACAAACGTGGCTGGCGCAGCCTCCGCGGAACCTGTTCAACCTGCTGACCATGTACACTTACCTGGGCCAGATTTCTTGAAGAGTCATGGAGCACTCTCAGGTATCCCCCAGCAAACAAAAAATCTGTTGCACACACCACAGCAGCCATTTCAGAGTGAGAGATATTCAAAATGTGCCTGGGAACCTTTTATAGGGCCAAACATTCAGGTGTGAGTAATGGATAATTGACTACACATGTAAACACGCTTCTCAAAAGCAGGTCTGTTTTTTTTAGGACTTTTTTATGAAATGTATTTTTTCACGGCCTCAAATGCATTTTCACGGTAGACATTACAAATACGAATGGTTAGTAAATGACCGAGATTCATATCTAAACAGCTGCGTTTTGACCGATGGTGTATTCATTCGTATTTTTAAACTTGAACTTCCAAAAAAATACGAATGTACTCATCACTGCTGTGATTTTTGCTTAGTAAATTACCGAGATGACACTTTGAAGAAAAAACGGCATCTCGGTCAAAATCGGGACCTTAGTAAATATACCCCATTGTATTAAAGTCGGCAGTGTTTTACAAGTCACTCACGTAAAACACTGCCTAAAAAAACGAATGACATCGACATCGGAAAAACCGAAAATGCAGAATACGGCAGCTTAGTAAATTAGTCGTAATCAATTCAAAAAGTTGCATATTTACACTTTCGATGTCATTCGTGATTGAACTTTGACCTCAAACGGGAAAATACGATTCTTAGTAAATTTACCCCATTGCGGCAGCCAGGACCCCTTTTTTTTTTTTTTTACACATTGCGGCAGCCAGTCCCCTTTTTTACACATTGCGACAGCCAGGACCCCTTTTTACACATTGCGGCAGCCAGGACCCCTTTTTACACATTGCGGCAGCCAGGACCCCTTTTTACACATTGCGGCAGCCAGGCCCCCTTTTTACACATTGCGGCAGACAGGACCCCTTTTTTTTTTTTACACATTGCGGCAGCCAGTCCCCCTTTTTACACATTGCGGCAGCCAGGACCCCTTTTTACACATTGCGGCAGCCAGGACCCCTTTTTAAACATTGCGGCAGCCAGGACCCCTTTTTACACATTGCGGCAGCCAGGCCCCCTTTTTACACATTGCGGCAGACGGTGTCCCCCTGAGAGAGAGAGAGAGAGAGAGAGAGAGAGAAAGAGAGAGAGGGATATACTTACCTTCTCCCCGCTGACAGGCTCCTCGTGCTGGCATCTCCCTCTCGGTGCAGGCAGTGAGGTGAGAAGGAGGAGGAGGGAGGGGGAGCAGGGAGCCGCAGCAGCGCTATTTCATTGGTAGTAAGCGCCGCTGCAGCATCCCCCTCTTCTTCCGTGTTGGCTGCCTGGCGCTGCTGTGGATGCTGGGATGAAGGAACCGCATCCCAGCATCCATAGCAGCGCCGGGCAGCCAATACAGAAGGAGAGGGGGATGCTGCAGCGGCGCTTACTACCAATGAAATAGCGCTGCTGCGGCTCCCTGCTCCCCCTCCCTCCTCCTCCGCTGCCCGGCGCTGGTCTCTTCTCCCTCCAGCGCGGCGCACGGCGCACACAGCAGAGGCGGCATGTAATGAGTCAATTTGACTCATTACATGCCGCTGGCCGTGCGCCCTCAGGGCAACTGCGCTGTGTGCCAAGCCCACTTGGCACACACGTAGTTACGGCCCTGAGTGAAGGCACTGTAGTTTGGCAATATATGAACTGGGTGCACTGTAATGTGGAACAATATGAACTGGAGACAATGTATGTCATAATGTGAATTGGGGTATTGTGTTGCATAATGTGTACTGGCAGCTCTACAGTGTGACATCATGTGAATTGGGGTTTATTTAATGAACTATGGTTCATTAAATAAACTAGGACACTATTATGGGGCATACAATGAACAATTGTTGCAGGGAGGTGTCTCTCTAAAAACACTGGCACAGGGTCCCCTTCAAAATGTTGTTATTGGGCCCACAGTGATCTGATTATGCCACTGGTTCTATGCATAGGTCTATATTCTTTTTAGGCATAAGCATTACACTATATTTAATAAGTTGACTTGATGCATGCATTGAAATCTGATTTGAATAATTTCATTTGGGTCCAAAATGTATAATAAAATATTGTAGTCATAGGGCTGTATTCAATTGGAGGTTCCAACAGTTCAGTAACCAATGCTGGACGGAAACGGGCAGCATTCCGACAATGCAGATTCGACTTGTTAACAAGTCGAATCTACATTACCCTTAAACTGTCGGAAACAGCCGTGCTTCCGACAGAAACACGTGGATCGTCGAGTAACTCACTGATCCACGTGGTTTTCGACAAGTGTCGGTTTTTCCGACAGTCGGAAAAACGGCACTTGCATTGAATAGGTCGAATGCAAATTGGACCTATTACTGTCGAAAAGTGCCGGTAATTACGACTGTCAAAAATACCGGCAACAATTGAATACACCCCACAGTTGAGCTCAAAAAGCATTGATCTTCATCTTCAATGCAGATAACAGCACCATATATCTTAATAACCCATCTTTTTAATGTATTGTATGGTACCTACTGTAAATTAAGACAAGACTAAAAAATTATATATACATGATTACCTTATTTGTATTGATGCCAGGCTGCTGTAAAAGAATAATCTCTATCAATGCGCCTTTATATAGCAATCCTTTCTACAGTCTTTTGAGCTTTAAAATGTTGTATTACTACAGCCCCATAAGGATTAATTCTAATGAATAATTTCTTAGGGGCCAATTTTGGTTGTTATGTTGTGCCTGGAGTCACAATTACAGTAAATAGACACAGTACATTATAGTTACAATCAGTATACTGTAGCTAGCTTATTTAACATTACATCATTAGAAACAGTAGATAAAGTCCAACTTAATTCACTTTACTTTATTAGATACTTAGGGGCATATTCAATTAACCATGGCTATTTACCATGTTGTGCAAGGAAAGGCTATTCAATTAAAAAGCCTTTTCCCTGTGCCAAAAATCAGACGTTAATGTGCAGAAATGTGCATAAACTGTGGAATCAATGAGTTTTCCTTTTGATTTTAACCTAGTTGGTGCCTATTTTCACTGTCTTTTTGATCTTTACAGAAGCTACCACCTATACTGCTAGATGTTAGAAGGAACTAGGGATCGATAGCCAATCTTTGGAAAAGATTGATCCCTTTCTCTTACATCATGATTTTCAGATCAATTCTAGAAATGTATTAATAGAATTGATCCAAAAATCACAATACTATATACTGCAGCAGCAATATTCGCACCCTTTTCCCAACATCACTGGTGTCTGCTACTTGACTGCACATTTGTGTTGGCTTTTAACTATTTCTTTTTTAACTGCACATGCACAATTTTCCCAATTCCAAAGCTGAGCATGCACAAAAGTAGTATCAATTGAGGGGAAGATCAATATTGATAGCTATTGGCATAGTATACAAGATCAAGAAACCTCAAAGTGAATTCCTTATCTCAGTCCCTGGACCCCTCTTTAGTACCTGTTGTTTAACCTTTTGAGATAGGTCCAACAATCTGGAGACAGGTACATAAATAACAATAAGCACCAATTCCATATTCATGGTAATAAGAACAGCAAATTACTTTTTTACCTTTTGAGATAGGTCTAGTTCCACCATCCTGGCTTTGAAGGATGATTCAGGCACCCCACACATCTCAGGTCATGAGAAAATGGATATTTTGCATTCCTTTTATACTAACCTCTACACACAGGAACCCATCAACTTAACCCACAAACAGGAATTCGGGGAAACACTTACACATCCTCACTTATTGGAGACTCACACATCTGCGCTATTAGTCCTTATTTCACAATTGGAAGTTCTTACAGTGCTTAAGGGTCTTAAGCCTGAAAAATCACCTGGCCCAGATGGATTTAACAGGAAGTTTTACAAATGCCTTCAAGTCACAATAGTTCCTACACTTACCTCTTTTTTTTATTCGCTTCTTACAGGTGATCCCTGCTGCCTTATTTTAATTATGCTATTATAAAACTTCTCCCAAAACTGGTCAAAGATCTTCTATTACCTTCCTCTTATCATACAATTTCATTATTAAATGTGGACTATAAAATGTTTACAAAATGATGGCGAATAGAATGAAACACATTCTACCATTAGTGGTCCATGAGGATCAAACAGGGTTTATCTGGGGACATAGTGCTGTCTCCAGTATTCGCAAGGTCTTAGTGCTTTTGCAACATTCAGGTGAGGTGCATAGGGATTACCTTCATCTCATTTCACTTGACGCTGAAAAGGCGTTCGATCTTGTGGTATGGGATCAACTGTATGAGACGCTCCATATATTTGATGTCCCCCACTAGTTTATAGAACTCATACGTACCCTTAATTCCACTTCTTCTTACAAAATATTGGTCCAACGGGAAACCAGAAAGGGTTGCCCTCTGTTTCCCCTCCTTTTTGCGCTAGTATTGGAACCATTGGCGATAGCCTTGTGTGCGCGCATCCTCATTTTCATGGCATTCATATAGACCCTATAGAACTTAAGCTCTCCTTGTTTGCGGATGATTTACTGCTATTTATCTCGCAACTCAGTGATTCGATTTTGACAATTTTACAATTGATCACATTATTTAATTCCTTTGCTTGCTATAAAATTAATGCTTCAAAAATGGCAATGGGAGGACGCTGCGCTCAGAGAGCCGCCGGGTCCTTGGCAACGGGGACGCCAGAGGATGCAATCTCTAATCCACCTGGCAGTTCTGGGTCGTGCAGCAGGGCAGCTGCACGACATCACCAATAATGTTCTCATAGTAACATAGTATCTAAGGTTGAATAGAGACAATTGTCCATCGAGTTCAACCTATTTGTGGTCTCCTATGCAGGATTATTTTGTATAAAATTTTGACTGATGTTGATGACTGCCGTTATGTTTTACCCCTTTTTTCTAATAACCATAGTGCGTGACTATGCCCCATAACCCTGGATATCATTATCCATTAGGAATTTATCTAACCCATTCTTAAAGGTGTTGACTGAGTCAGCCATTACAACTCCCTCAGGCAGGGAATTCCAAAAACGTATCGTCCTTACCGTAAAAAAGCCTTTACGCTATATTGTGCGGAATCTCCTCTTCTCTGCAGGGATTGGGGGAGATCCCTGTTATATTCTCCTTCAGTGCCTGACACAGACGCCAGTGATAGCTTCTTGTGAGCTGCTTCCTGCCCTGGAGCATTCCTGTTCTGTGATCCTGTCAACCTGTCAACCCTTGATCCAGTAGTCCTGAGTCCTGGTGTCCGGAGCCTGTTATTGGTATCTTTCCAGCTTCCAGTCCTATGAGCCTGTACCTGCGGCCTCGAGGTCCCTGTTCACCTGCGTGTATCTACACCGGTGTTGTGAGTAGCGGCTTTGCTGCACCTTACGGCCTTGGCCGTATCATTCTCTTTATTTTTGCTTTGGTGTTTTCTGCGGAGGTCTCCGCTTTAGCTGTCCTTGCCGGAATACGACGGCGTCGTGTTGGCATGTGGACAGCGTCGTTTTTGTTGCAATTTGTCTTGGCGGTCGCACCACACATACTTTTTGTTAGAGTTCTGTAGTAGCCCCTAACTCAGTGTTTCTGTTTTTAGTTAGAGGTTCCCCTTGTTCTCACCCCGTCTCAGTTTATGCCTTGTCTCCAACTAAGACCGGGGGCATCGGAGTTGGGCAGACCTAATCTGCCCTTCAAACGCGGCTGCCATGGGCCCAAGCAAACATAGTCTCGCAGGCGTAGACTGACCACGTGGGTGAGACATCGGAGTCAGGGTTCTATAGGGGTTGCTGCTGAGCTTCGTGCCAACTACAGCGTCACATTCCTGTGCTTGGGGCTTATCCACTCAGCCTCTTGAGTTCCAAGTACAGTGAACGTAACATTATCACCGGCCAAAAAAAAACAGATATTACAACCATGATGGCCTTGAAATTCTGTCCTGATGAATCCGTCAGTACTAGGACAAAATCCTATCCAGGTATTGGCCAATCAGATCCAGGAACTCACTCAGATGGTGCAGGACCTTAACCTCCGGGTGAGGTCTCAGGAGGAAATTTTACGAGCCTCCCCGAACGTGACCACAGAACCTAAGATGAACCTTCCTGATCGCTTTTCGCTTTAACCAAAAAAATGTCTTTAACATTCGGAGGGCTGTAAACTTTATTTTCGTTTAAGGCCCCGGTCTTCAGGTACAGAGTCCCAGCGGGTGGGTATAGTGATGTCCTTACTTCAAGGGGATCCACAAACTTGGGCCTTTGGGCTAAAACTCGATGACGCAGCCTTACTCACTGTGGATGCCTTTTTTAAGTCATTAGGTCTTTTGTATGACGATCCTGGCAGGGAAGCATCTGCTGACAGCCATTTATGTGCACTAAAACAGGGTAAAAATTCCGCTTAGGCGTATTATACTGAGTTTCGCCGTTGGTCGAATGACTGTGGCTGGAATGATCCTGCCCTGCGCAGTCAGTTTCGCCTTGGTCTGTCAGAAGTAATCAAGGATAGTCTCATTCAGTATCCGGCTCTGGAGACTTTGGACAAGCTCATGGAGCTTGCTATCAAGATCGATCTCCGAGAGAGGAGGACTGAAAGAGGGGTTAGTTTCAGGCCTAATTCGTGTGTGTATGCCTTCTCTGAGGACATCGAGGAGCCCATGCAAGTGGGTCTTTTCTGGCTGTCCCCTGAGGAGAGAACCAGAAGGCTAAATTTAGAACTCTGCTTATACTGTAGCGGCAAGGGACATGTTGCGCGCAGCTGCCCAAATAAACAGGCAAACGCGCTGACCAAGTGAATTGTGAGGGGGTTCACTATGGTCTGCAGTTAGTCTCCTCACATGATTCTTTGTTAATTCCCGCCGAGATTTCTTCAGGTACTCGGAGTTCTATTGTTTTAGCATTTATTGATAGCGGAGCTGCCGGGAATTTTATGGATCTTGCTTGGGCTCAGGCTCTGGGAGTTCCGCAGCTTCATCTTGATAGACCGATTACTATGTGCAGACTAGATGGTGGCCCACTCTCTAATGGGGTAATTACCCATCAGACCCCTCCAGTACAATTGACAGTGGGGGCGTTACATTCCGAGAGGATTGAATTCCTTCTTACCCGTTGTCCGGCCGTGCCTGTAGTCTTAGGTCACCCCTGGCTCGCCCTCCATAACCCAACCATAGATTGGCAGACTGGGGAAATTTTACGGTGGGGTTCCAACTGTGCTATGGGATGTATTTCTCGTCCGGTCCGAGTCGCGGCCGCCACTTCGGAACTCATACCTTCGGTATACCAGGACTAAGCAGATGTGTTCTCCAAGGGTAATGCTGATAGCCTTCCACCCCACCGGTCTTATGACTGCACCATTGACCTCGTTCCTGGTGCCACTCTGCCAAAAGGGAGACTTTATGCACTATCTGGCCCCGAGACTAAGGCCATGGATGATTTTGTGCAGGAAAGCCTAAAAAAGGGGTTTATTAGGCCCTCGAAATCCCCTTTGAGTGCAGGGTTCTTTTTTGTTGAAAAGAAAGACGGATCACTTAGGCCGTGCATAGACTACCGGGCCCTGAATAAAATTTCTATTAAAAACATTTACCCTTTACCTTTAATTTTGGTATTGTTTGATCAACTCCGTACCGCGGTCATTTTTTCTAAGATCGATCTTAGAGGAGTGTATAACCTCATCCGAATTAGATCTGGGGATGAGTGGAAGACGGCTTTTAAAACTCAGTCCGGACATTACGAGTATCTTGTGATGCCGTTCGGTCTATCTAACGCTCCTGCTGTGTTTCAGGATCTAATAAACGATGTCCTCCGCGACTTTCTAGGAAAGTTTGTGGTTGTTTATTTGGATGACATTTTAATTTATTCTGAGTCTCCGGAACAGCATGTTGTCCATGTGCGGCAAGTGCTTCAAAAGTTATGGGAGAACCATTTGTTCGCCAAATTGGAGAAATGTGATTTCAACATTACTGAAGTGTCCCTTTTTAGGATATGTTATTTCTCCAGACGGGTTTTTTATGGAACCTAAGAAGCTCCAGGGTATCTTAAGTTGGGCTCAATCCACTAACTTGAAGGCTATTCAGAGATTTTTGGGTTTTGCGAATTATTATAGACTATTTATTCATGCCTTTTCCGAATTTGTTACTCCTATTGTGGCATTAACAAGAAATGGTGCTGATCCTTCTAACTGGTCGCCTCAAGCCAAGTCTGCCTTCCAGGCTATGAAACAGGCCTTTGTCTCGGCTCCTGTCCTCAGACACCCCAACCCTGATCTTCCTTTTATCATTGAGGTAGACACCTCTGAGGTTGGAGTGGGAGCCATCCTTTCTCAAGAAGACCCCAAGTCTCTGGTGCTACACCCTTGTGCTTTCATGTCCAAGAAATTCTCTTCTGCAGAATCCAACTATGATGTTGGTAATCGGGAATTGTTGGCAGTCAAATGGGCCTTTGAGGAGTGGAGGCACTGGCTTGAGGGAGCTAAGCATACCATTACAGTATTCACTGACCACAAGAATTTACAGTATATTCAGTCAGCAAAATGGCTTAATTCCCGGCAGGCGCGCTGGACGCTGTTATTTACACGGTTCAAGTTCATCATCACCTACAGGCCCGGTTCTAAGAACACCAAGGCCGATGCCCTGTCCCGCTGTTTTGTTCCTGCTCACAATAACCACTTTTCCACAACTCCCATTATTCCAACATCCTTTATCCAGGCTGGCCTCGCACAGGATTTGCTCACCCAGCTAGTCCAGGTTCAGCAGCAGGCTCCCAGTAATACGCCTGTTGGTCGTCTCTTTGATCCTGAGTTCTTGAGAGGCAGTGTCCTCACAGAGTTTCATGATAATAAGGTTGTTGGCCATCCTGGTGTTGCTAAAACCTTGGAGTTAATCTCTCGCTCGGTGTGGTGGCCTAATCTTTCTAAGGATGTTAGAGAATTTGTTCTCTCCTGTCAAGATTGTGCTAGGCACAAAGTTTCCCGGTCCCTGCCCGTCGGGCAGCTCATGCCTCTAGCTATTCCACTCAGGCCATGGTCACACATTTCCATGGATTTCGTGGTGGATCTTCCTCTTACATCTGGGTTTCAGGTGATCTGGGTAGTCGTGGACCGTTTTAGCAAGATGGCTCACTTCATTGCTTTACCCCGATTACCGTCTGCTCAAGTTTTGGCAGTCTTGTTCCTCCTCCATGTTTTCAAGCTTCATGGATTACCCGTGGATATTGTCTCAGACCGGGGACCGCAGTTTATTGCCCGTTTTTGGAAGCTTTTTTGTGCCTCGTTAAACATGAAACTCAGTTTAACCTCAGGAGACCATCCACAGTCCAACGGGCAGACCGTGCGTGTGAATAAATCACTGAAGCAATATCTATGTCTTTATACTGCCAAGCTTCAGAACGATTGGTCAGATTATCTTCCCCTGGCCGAGTTTGCTTACAAGAACGCCTGTCATTCATCCACCAAGGTGTCTCCGTTCTATTCGGATCTGGGCTTTCATCCTAGATCCAATTCCTTTACTCCTAATTATCCATCTTCTTCCTTGGCCTTAACCTCCCGTCTCAGAGCTATTTGAAAGAAGGTACACCTTGCTCTTAAGAAAGCTGCCTTCTGGGAGAATTTTTTTTCGAATAGGTTCCGACGCCCATGCACCTGTAAGGTAGGAGATAAGGTGTCGTTGTCAACCCGCAACATCAAGCTCCGACAACCTTCGGCTAGATTGGGACCTAGATTTATCAAACCATTTCTTATTATCGAAAAGATCAATCCAGTGGCTTTTTGGCTACAGTTGCCAAAATCACTTAAAATCTCCAGCACCTTTCATTGTTCTCTGTTTAAGCCATATGTTCTTTCCAGGAAATTTCCTCGGTACATTTTCCGGGGTAGACCTCCGATGGATGTTCAGGGCCAACAAGAATTCCTAGTGGAGAAGGTGTTGGATTCTAAATTTTCTCATGGTCTGCTGTATTTTCTGGTCCATTGGAAGGGGTATGGCCCAGAGGAGAGATCTTGGGTCCGGGACAAGGATTTGCATGCCCCTAGACTAAAGAAGTTGATCTTTCAGGAATTTCCCCATAAACCCGGGTGTAGGGGTTCCTTAACCCCTCCTCAAGGGGGGTGTACTGGTAGGCGCAGCGGGTCTCGCCGGTGCCCAGCCGTTGCTAGGCAACGGGGCCGGCACGTCACGTCCGCCACGCCTCCTGCTGGTCCCTGCACAGCGCCTGGCAACGGGAGGACGCTGCGCTCAGAGAGCCGCCGGGTCTTTGGCAATTGGGACGCCAGAGGCGGACAGCGTTCCCTGTTGCCATGCAATCTCTAATCCACCTGGCAGTTCTGGGTCGTGCAGCAGGGCAGCTGCAAGACATCACCAATTATGTTCTCTGCAGGGATTGTGGGAGATCCCTGTTATATTCTCCTTCAGTGCCTGACACAGACACCGGTGATAGCTTCTTGTGTGCTGCTTCCTGCCCTGGAGCGTTCCTGTTCTGTGATCCTCTCATCCTGTCAACCCTTGATCCAGTAGTCCTGAGTCCTGGTGTCCGGAGCCTGTTATTGGAATCTTTCCAGCTTCCAGTCCTGTGAGCCTGTGCCTGCGGCCCCGAGGTCCCTGTTCACCTGCGTGTATCTACAACGGTGTTGTGAGTAGCGGCTTTGCCGCACCTTACGGCCTTGGCCGTATCATTCTCTTTATTTTTGCTTTGGTGTTTTCTGCGGAGGTCTCCGCTTTAGCTGTCCTTGCCAGAATACGACGGTGTCATGTTGGCGTGTGGACAGCGTCGCTTTTGTTGCAATTTGTATTGGCGGCCGCGCCGCACATACTTTTTGTTAGAGTTCTGTAGTAGCCCCTAACTCTGTGTTTCTGTTTTTAGTTAGATGTTCCCCTTGTTCTCACCCCGTCTCAGTTTACGCCTTGTCTCCAACTAAGACCGGGGGGCATCGGAGTTGGGCAGACCTAATCCGCCCTTCAAACGCGGCTGCCGTGGGCCCAAGCAAACATAGTCTTGCAGGCGTAGACTGACCACGTGGGTGAGACAACGGAATCAGGGTTCCGTAGGGGTTGCTGCCGAACTTCGTGCCAACTACAGCATCACATTCCTGTGCTTGGGGCTTATCCACTCAGCCTCTTGAGTTCCAAGTACAGTGAACGTATCATGTATATTGTATATCATATACTGTATCTTAATCACTAAGAGAACAAACAGGTGTCATCTCCTTTTGAGCCCTTGAATCTTCCGCAGAATAGTCCTAAAATACTAGAAAACAATGCTGTTGCCATACAGTATTGCTTTTCTTACGAGCTGCCAACCAAATGCACAATTTACGAGCTGAATTGATGCATCGGAATATAACTGCATGGTTTTCGAGAATCATGGAGGGGACCAAGCCTGTACGCCCTTTCTGCTACAAAGTTCTGTAGATCTGAGGATAAATCCAAGAGTTGTAAAAAGTCTTTGCCAATAAAGTCGTACAATTCCGGGCTTTAAGGTGTTTCGGGAGACCCATGATGCGCAAGATATTACATCTCGAGCGATTTTCCAAATCATCGACCTTGTTAAGAAGTTGATAATTAGTATTTCGCACTTGATTCAATTCCTGATGTAAGTCATAAAAGGCCTGATCATGCGTCTCAGTTTTTGTTTGGTTTATCACCCACTTGCAACTTGGTAGAATCCAGTTGTTCTTTCAGTTCTTTGATAGCTGGGAGAATTTATTGGCATGAGCTTCCACAATAGGGGTGACACTATCCTTTACAGCGCAAAATACATCCTCATAAGTAAGTGCCATAGTTGAGCCGGGTATTAGGCCATGAGAGGATGATGGGCAAACAGAAATAGACAACAAGGATGTACCAGAGTGTTTTTGAGTACCATGGTTTCCCCTGTTTCCCTGAATGGGAGCATGTAAAAGAAGCTGGAGTGAGGATTTTAGGAGATTTACTCAGACACTAGGTGGCAGCAGCAGAGCAATAATGATAGTATGGACAGTAAGAAAAACCCCAGTTGTCGATTAATGTAAGTCACCCGTAAATATAGAACTTCCTTATGAGTATGAAAAAATAGAAAAAAATAAGCAAGATAATAAATTGGCAGGTCCCATGCCAATGTCAGTGTGCATGGTGCTATACAAGACTATAGTGTTGCGTTAGAGGATGGAGTGCCCCCCTGCCAAAGGTACAGGTTAAAAGTGATCATTGCTGATCCCATTTCTGTGTAGAAATTGGAAGAAAAAGGCACAAAGGGGAGTAAAAAAAAGTCTTAATAGGGCAGGAGGCCCTAGCATTAAGTAAACAATGCAGTGAGTTCCTCCAGAGATAGAGATGTTGAGAGATCTAGTGCAAATTTGTGTGGCAATTATTGGGATCTGCCTCTGGACCCCCTAATTGGTAATAATTGACTGTAGTATAGGAGGCAGCTATAATCCTGAAACCAAAGGGCAGGGGAGCCCAAAGACAGCCAAACCTGTTAGTGCTGATCTCTGTGGCAGCAGTGTGCTGTTACATGCAGTCACGTAGCTCCAGTGATCCGGCTGTATGTGAGGTTGTGAGCTGCGTTTTGGAGCTGTATCTCCGCCTGCTGCAATGGGGAGAGGTCTGTAATGTAGACTGACGCCAAGCCCCATCCTGGAGTCCCACTCCCTCTACAGGCGGTGAATCCGCATCTCCCAGGTGTAAGTGGGCACTGCAGGGAGGCCCGGAGGATGGCGTCTAGGCCACAGCTGTGGACGGTGTGCAGGGGAGAGCCCGCAAAGTCAGTGATCACCTCTGAATGGGTCACTGCGTTCTTGGTGGTTGCTAATGTATTTTCCGGGCAGGTGTGGAGGTAGGCGCCGCTGCTATGGATGGTACTAGCAGCTCCAAAGCCAGACTTCGGTGGGAATGCGACTGTCCTCTCCAGGCACCAAGCCACGCCTCCTGGATAAATCATTCTAGTCTCCCACAAATGCAAGTTACCTCCATTTCGCCAATTACCCAACTTCTTCCACATCTCTCTTCTCAAACCATTGGTCATTAACAGATTTTCCACTCTGGATTCAAGACCTGCAGAGATACAATCTCAATTTGAGGAGGACTTTTAGTGAAGAAAATCCTGGATTCCAGATTTTTCAAGGAGGGGCCTTCAGTAATTAATTTGACTGGACAAGAAATAGCCCAAAAGAAAGGACTTGGGTGGAAGCTAAAACATACATGCTTCTGCTCTAACCGAGAAATTCCATCTGCAGTGTCTTCATTAAACACAAGAAAGGTGTCCTAAGGCCACCTTTAAAAGGGGGTTACTGTCACAAACTGCTGGACTATGCCTCCTGCTTAGCAGGTCTCATTGGTCTGTTACCATCTTGTCTGCCATGCTGACATCTCTCCTGCCATCATTTGCCAGTGGCTGTTTTGTGTCCCTGAATCTATTGCCCCTTTGAGTGCTGTCAGTCAATCCTATCTTATCCCTCTTTAGGAGGGCTATTTAAACTGCTGTAATACACTTCCCCATTACAGGGACTTCATATAACCTGCTTGGCCAGCATATCTCTGGCACCTGGTATGACTTTGTTCAGGTGTTCCTGTGACTCCATCTGGGATCCTTCTGGAAGTCTCTTGCACTCCTGTGCAGTCATCATTTCCTGACTTTAAGTTCCCCAACTACTGATATTTGGACGATTAAAAAAAACAAAAGCAAATAATAACATGTGTCAAATATGTGTAATGCTAAGCACAGACTTGTTTTTCCATTAACATACTATGAATCAATGTAATATTCAGATTATACAACATGTTCAGATTGCCAACTAACTGGATCCTTCAAACATGGCTCCCATTGATCTGTGAATTTGACCTATTGCTTAGTGAAAAATACACAAACAGTAGCGTAGACTTGTGCTTCATTACACTTGGAGAGATGGAACAGTTTAGAGAAGAAGAGTTTAAAAGTAGACTGATCACAGTTGCATTCGGTGGCAGCTCCAGAGGTAGGGCTGCAGCACAGTCCAAAATTAAAATAGGGGAGTCACACCAACCAAAGGGCATTCCTGGGCTAAACCCTCACCCTGTTTTTCTTTTTGAGTCACACCAACTGCCAGTGAGTTCCGGCTAGAGAAGTCTGGCGTTTTGGGTGGCAGTTGGTGTAGCTCCCCTATTTAAATTTTGGACTGTTCTGCAGCCCTACCTCTGGAGTTGCCATTGGTTACGTTATTTGGGTATTTTCATGGTTGAATGTGAGATAGATCTGCATGGAGACTCAGCTACATTATGTTTCTATAGCTGTACAAATTGAGTGCCTGAGGGCTGTAAAAATGTACACTAGCACTGGCTGTCTGCTTCTGAATGACTGGTTACAGAGTCGCCGTTCAAGCTTTTTTCAGTGCTCATTACAGCACAGATGCTCCTCACTTAATGACCTATCTGCTTAACAACCGCCCGGACTTACAACCAGCTGGAAATGACTTTTTTAATTTTTTGGTACATCATTTTTATATATATATTTTCGCTCATTGTATTTTTACGTATGTTCTGTAATACTGTACAGTATGTGATAGTTATGCAATGAAAATCCGCTTAGTACGCATGCGCAATGTTCGCACTGCGACTGCGCCAAGTAACTTTGCTATGTAGAAAGTAATTTTACTCACGGCTTTTTCATCGCTCCGGCGATCGTAATGTGATTGACAGGAAATGGGTGTTACTGGGCGGAAACACGGCGTTTCAGGGGCGTGTGGCTGAAAACGCTACCGTTTCCGGAAAAAACGCAGGAGTGGCCGGAGAAACGGTGGGAGTGCCTGGGCGAACGCTGGGTGTGTTTGTGACGTCAACCAGGAACGACAAGCACTGAACTGATCGCACAGGCAGAGTAAGTCTGAAGCTACTCTGAAACTGCTAAGTAGTTAGTAATCGCAATATTGCGAATACATCGGTCGCAATTTTAAGAAGCTAAGATTCACTCCCAGTAGGCGGCGGCTTAGCGTGTGTAACTCTGCTAAATTCGCCTTGCGACCGATCAACTCGGAATGAGGGCCTATGTGTGATGCTTGAAAGTTTGTGAACACTTCAGAATGTTCTATATTTCTGCTGAAATTTGCCCTAAAACTACATCAGATTTTCACACAAACTCAAAAAGTAGATAAAAAGAATCAAAAAAATTAGACAAATACCATAGATGTGATCATTTTTTTTTATTGAGGAAAATGATCCAATATCACATATCTGTAAGTGGCAAAAGTATGTGAACCTTTGCTTTCAGTATCTAGTATGGCCTCCTTGTGCTTGGAGGAATTTTACCCTAATTCCTCCATACAAAATAGCTTCAACTCTGTTATGTTGGTAGGTTTCTTCCCATGAGCTGCTCGCTTCAACATTTTAATTGGATTAAGGTCAGGACTTTGACTTGGTCATTCCAAAACTTTACATTTATTCTTCTTTAACCATTCTTTGGTCGAATGACTTGTGTGCTTTGGGTCATTGTCTTGCTGCGTGATCTACGTTTTCTTGAGTTGCAGCTCATGAACAGATGTCCTGATATTTTCCATTACAATACTCTGGTATAATTTAAAATTAATTGTCCCATCAATGATGGCAGTCGTCCTGGACCAGATGCAGCAAAACAGGCCAAAACCATGATCCCACCACCATGGTTCACAGATGGTATGAGGTTTTTATTTATTCTGGAATGTAGTGTTCTCCTTTCTCCAAACATAACGCTTCTCATTTACATCAAAAAGCCTTATTTTGGATTCATTTGTCCACAAAACGATTGTTCCAATAGCCTTCTTCTGGTTTGTCCAGGTAAGTTTTAGCAAATTGCAGATTGGCAGAAATGTTCTTTTTGGAGAGCAGCAGCTTTCTCCTTGCAATCCTGCCATGCACACCATTGTTGTTCAGTGTCTTCCTGATGGTGGACTCATGAACATTAACATTAGCTAATGTGAAAAAGCCCTTCAGTTGCTTAGAGGTTACCTTGGGTACCTTTGTGACCTTGGGAACTATTAGACGCTGTGCTCTTGGTGTGATCTTTGTTGGTCGACCACTCCTAGGGAGCGTAATAATGATCTGGAATTTCCTCCATTTGTAAACAATCTGTCTGACTGTTGATTGGTGAAGTCCAAACTTTTTAGAGATGGTTTTGTAATTTTTTTCAGCCTGATGAAAGTAAACAACTTTTCTGAGGTCCTCAGAAATCTCCTACACTCATGGCACAAATATGTTGTGAACATTGGACTTTGATAGATCTCTGTTCTTTTATAAAGACAGGTTGTCCACTTCCGGTTCTGGGTGCATGGAGTGAGCAGCTCTGTCTCACGCTCCGCTCCGTGCCTGGCTGCAGTGATATTTTACACGGCTATATCAGCCTCCATTCCTCCCCATCCTTGCTCTCCCCAGTCACGATCATCCGTAATGGAAAAATTTGCGACCTCCACGCAGCCGCCGCGTTCCCAGCAGCAGGCGCTGCGGCAAGTGAAGAGAGGTGCGGACCCTGTCATGGCGCCGGACGGGCATACACTCACTGTTACTCTGGCATCCAAGAAGTCTGTGGCGGACACACAAAACTCTGAATCTACCTCCTCCCCAGGCATCGTGACAGCCCGCTTCTATACGGGGATTTAGTGGATGCCATTACCTCCACTATGGGCCTGCTGCTGACCAAGGCGGTGAGTGACATTACTATGCAGCTGCAGCAGCTAAACGCATGCGTCTCCACGGCTGAGAACAGGATCGGCTCTTTAGCCTATTATCTAGCAGTTGTGAAGTGTGAAATTAAGCGTCTTGAAAAAGACAATTATGTTATTATTAATAAACTGGAGGAAATCTAAAATCACTCCAGACGTAACAATATTAGGATAGTGGGGCTGCCTGAGTCCTTGAAAGGGCCCTCTTTGGAATATTTTGTTAATCACACTCTGCCCAACCTACTCGGCATTCAAGACCTTTGTAAAGACATGGTCATAGAAAGAGTTCACGATATTGGGCCGCCTCCTCGCCCTAACGACTCCCGCCCAAGAGTGACCATCTTCAAATGTCTGAGCTATACACATTAGCTAGAGATATGGCGAGCCTCCAGAAAGCAGCATGTCTTTAATTGGGAGGGCAAGAATTTGAGACTTTTTCAAAACTTTTCAGCTGAATTGACAAAAGCCTGTAGGGCATTTTCCCCTATCTGCACACGCCTGATTACTGAAAAGCGGAAATTTGCATTCATTTACCCCGCCAAGCTGCATATTTTCAATAAGGATAGGCACTATGACTTAGTTTCCCTGGATGATGCCGCTGAATTTTACGTGAAGGATTTCCACGTTCTGAAACAGATATTTCAGATCCTAACTGATATTGCCTGCTCTACTCCTTTTCTCTACCAGCACAGAATTATTGTTGACTGTTTGCATGCTTTAATGTTACACTACTTTTACTCGTTCACGTCGTCTTGGAGGTTTTTCATGTTATCAAGATGTACCTGTTATGCACACCAGTGCCAGCAGGAATGTACTGGTGTCTGAACGGAGAGGGATGCAAAACAAATGAACTCACAGACAGACTGGGGAATATGACATTACATACATAGAAGGTGATAGGGTAACAAAATAAACACAAAGTAAACAGAGAAGCCCAAAGGCTAAGAAACTGGGTGTCTCCCTAGTATTAGGAATGCTCAGATGGAAAGAAGCGAGATGTTGTGATTTAATACGTAGAGAACCCGAAATGCTGTTGCTAAGGGCAACAGCAAAACCCTACAGGGTTACCAACGGGTGTGGCAGTAAACTCCTTGGTCAGAGATGGAATAATAGACACAAGGAGAGTCTCCACAATCCTAGTCCTCACTTGCAGTGCACTGGTTCAGCTTACTGCCACTAAACTGACACCTGAACACCTTGCACAGTGAGAAAGGATTTTGGCAGGCAAGTCTGAGAATACAGCCGCAAACTTGCTAGGTTCACAGAGTAGCAAAAGAACCCCAGCAGGTTAAACGACTGACTCCAGTCTTACTGCTAGGTCTGGATTGGCAGAGTGTAATACCAAATCCCAAGGCCTATTTGCAGTAAGCAACAAACAAATACAAAGCTTACACAGTACTAGCTAGCTTTCAGGAACTGACTAACCAACAAAGATTCAGCAGCATCTGCCTAACCTGAGAAGAGGGTTTATATAGCAGGTGCTGTCCACGCCCCACTCAGACCTCACAGACTGTGAGCACAAAAACCAGCACCGGATCCCCTGCCGTGCACAGAGCCTGTAACCACTGCACAGCAAAAGACCCGAACCGGAGTATCAGCTACGCTCAGGTTACTCCGCTAGCACTTGTCTCCCGGTTGCCATGACGACGTGGCAGCACAGAGCAGGAGACCCTAACAGTACCCCCCCTCTGACGAGGGGTCAAAGAACCCCTACCACCGGGTTTATCAGGGAACTGCGAGAAGAAAGAGCGTAACAGTCTGGGGGCATGAAGATCACAACTGCGCACCCACGACCGCTCCTCCGGGCCATACCCCTTCCAGTGCACCAAAAATGACAGCCGACCCCGAACCATCTTGGAGTCAAGAATCCTTTCAACAACAAACTCCCTCTGGCCACGTATCAGAAGAGGGGAAGGTCTTCCACTGGAAGAAGGATTACTAATCGCCCGTTTTAAAAGGGAACAATGAAATGTTTTATTGATACCCAAAGAACGGGGTAGATCTAACTGAAATGCCACCGGATTGATAACCCTAGTGATCTTATAAGGACAGATGAACCGGGGGCCTAACTTATGAGATGGCTGTCTCAACTTCAAATTCTTGGTAGACAACCAGACGAAGTCACCTAATTTGAAGCTGCAGGGTCTTTTCCGCTTATCAAAAACCCTTTTGGTCACTAATGACACAGACACAAGGGCTTTCTTCACTTTCCTCCAAATACCTCTAAGGACCGAAACCACAGAGGAACCACCAGGCATGGAGTCCTGGGGTCAAAAGAATTGGCCTTAGGATGATGCCCATACACACAAAGGAAGGGAGAGATCCCTGTAGCAGAGTGAGCCGCGTTGTTATAGGCAAACTCCGCCATGGACAGATGAGCAACCCAGTCAGTCTGACACTTGGAGACATAACACCTGAGGAACTGCTCCAAGGACTGGTTCACCCTTTCAGTCTGCCCATTAGACTGCGGATGGTAGCCTGACGACAAGCTGACAGAAATCTGGAGATCGGAACAAAATGCCCTCCAGAATTTGGCCACAAACTGGGATCCGCGGTCAGAGACCACATCAAGTGGCAACCCGTGGAGGCGCACAACATGCAGCATAAATAATTCAGACAGGCGTCTGGCCGATGGCAGCCCAATCAATGGAACGAAGTGCGCCATCTTCGAGAACCTGTCAACGACAACCCAGATGGCTGTCATCCCCGAGGATTTGGGCAAGTCCACCACAAAATCCATTGAAATGTGGGTCCATGGCTTAGATGGAATAGAGAGTGGATGTAATGGGCCAACAGGAACCCCTCTAGGAGTCTTATTTCGGGCACAGATGTCACATGCCCGAACCCACTGATCCACATCCCTAGCCACCGAGGGCCACCACACCGCCCTAGATAGCAACTCCCGAGTTCTGGCAATACCCGGGTGACCTGCCGACTTCTTGGCATGGAATTCCAGGAACACTCGCTGTCTTAACCTAGGAGGCACAAACAAAAGACCTACCGGAAGGTCTGGAGGAGCCTGCTCCTATGCTCTAAGGACTAATGACAAGAGGTCCTGGGTAATGCCCACTTTAATACATGATGGGGACACAATGGGCAATGGCTCCTCGGTGGTCTCCTGGATTGGAGCAAAACTCCGCGAGAGCGCATCAGCCTTGATGTTTTTTGACCCAGGGCGATATGTTATCAAAAAATTAAAGCGAGCAAAAAACAAAGCCCATCGTGCCTGCCTGGCATTGAGGTGCTTCGCTGACTCTAAATATGCCAAATTATTATGGTCGGTGAGAATTGAGACCACAAACTTAGCCCCCTCAAGCCAGTGTCTCCACTCCTCGAGTGCATCCTTAATAGCCAACAATTCCCGGTTACCCACGTCATAATTCATCTCGGCAGGCGAAAATTTACGGGAAAAGTAAGCACAGGGATGAAGGCGATTATCAGACACCCCCATCTGAGAGAGCACTGCCCCAATACCCATCTCAGAGGCATCCACCTCAACCACAAAAGGACGCTCTGGATCTGGGTGTCGCAGCACCTTGGCCGAGACAAATGCCCTTTTGAGACGGGCAAAAGCCGCTTTGGCCTCACAAGACCAGTGAGCAACATCAGCCCCTTTCTTAGTGAGTGCCACCAAGGGCGCCACTATAGACGAAAATCCAGCGATAAATCGTCTATAAAAATTCGCAAAGCCCAGAAAACGCTGAAGCGCCTTCAAACTAGTGGGCTGCACCCAATCCAGGACTGCCTGTACCTTGGAACCCTCCATTTGGAAACCTTCTGGGGAGATAATATATCCTAAAAATGCGATTTGCTGAACTTCAAATTCGCACTTCTCCAGCTTCGCCCCAAGCCGGTGGTCTCTGAGTTTCTGGAGGACTAAGCGTACATGCTTCCGATGTTCCTCCAGGGAATGGGAGAAGATTAGGATGTCATCTAAGTATACAACTAAGAATCTATCCAAATATTCCCTGAGCACATCGTTCATGAAGTCATGGAAGACTGCCGGGGCATTACAGAGCCCAAAAGGCATCACCAAATATTCATAATGCCCTGAGTGGGTATTAAAGGCAGTCTTCCATTCATCCCCCTCTCTTATTCGGATTAGATTGTACGCACCGCGTAGGTCAATCTTAGAAAAAATGGTGGCAGTACGAAGCTGGTCAAACAAGACCGAAATGAGAGGCAGTGGCAGGCCCGGCGCTACCCGCTCAGCGAAGGGATGCAGTGCAGGGAGGCGCTGGGACAGAGAGGCGCTTTCCCTGCTCTGAATCCCTTCACTGCTGCGCCGTCCTGTCCCCCCTGCTGCTGCTGTGTCTGTCACTGTATGACAGTCACTGGCAGCAGCGCCTGCAGAATCAAAAACTTCCTGCCTCCCCTCCCCGTGTGACAGCGGCTGAGTACGGGACAGAAGGGGGCGGAGCTAAACGGGCCGAAAGGGGGCGGGGCTAAATGGGACAGAAGGGGCGGAGCTACACTGACCAGGCTGCTGTACAGAGGGAGACTGGCTTAGGTAAGTGGTGCGTGTGTGTGTGTGTGTGTGTGTGTGTGTGTGTGTGTGCATATGGTGGGTGGGTGTGTATGTGTGTGTATATATGTGTGAATTGTGTGTGTGAGGTATGTCTGCGTACGCGCACTTTATGGACGCTAGTACTGGGGGGGGCATTACGTATAATGACGCTACTACTGGGGGAGGCCATTACATGCAAGGACGCTACTACTACTGGGAGGGTGCATTACGTATAAGGACGCTACTACAGGGGGGGCATTACGCGTAACAACGCTACTACTGCTGGGGGGGGCATTACTTATAAGGACGCTACTAGTACTACGGGGGAATTGCATATAAGGAGGCTTCTACTGGGGGTGCATTATGTATAAGGACGCTACTACTACTGTGGGGCATTACGTATATGGACGATACTACTATTATGGGGAATTACGTATAAGGACGCTTTTACTACTGGGGGTGCACTACGTATAAGGACGCTACTACTGCTGGGGGGAGCATTACGTATAAGAACGCTACTACTACTACTTGGGGGCATTATATATAAGGACGCTACTATTACTCGGGGAGCATTACGTATAACAATGCTACCACTACTAGAGGGGCATTACGTATAAGGATGCTACTACTGGGGGGGCATTATGCATAAGGACGCTACTACTACAGGGGGGGGGGGCATTACATGTAAAGATGCTACTACTGGGGGGGCCATTACGTATAAGGACGCTACTAGTACTGTGGGGGGGGCATTACGTATAAGGACGCTACTACTACTAGGGGGGAATTACGTACAAGGACGCTTCTACTACTGGGGGTGCACTACGTATAAGGACGCTTCTACTACTGGGGGGGGCATTACGTATATAAGGACGCGTCTACTACTGGGGGTGCACTACGTATAAGGACGCTTCTACTACTGGGGGGGGGCATTACGTATATAAGGACGCGTCTACTACTGGGGGTGCACTACGTATAAGGATGCTACTACTACTCTGGGTGCATTATGTATAAGGATGCTACTACTACTGGGGGGGCATTACGTATAAGGATGCTACTACTACTGGGGGGGCACTACGTATAAGGATGCTACTACTACTGGGGGGCATTATGTATAAGGATGCTACTACTACTGTGAGTGCATTATGTATAAGGATGCTACTACTACTGGGGTGCATTACATATAAGGACGCTACTACTACGGGTGGGGCATTACGTATAAGATTAATAAGATTGTGCTACATTGTGGCGTAATTTTAAATGGGGGTACTATTGTGTGGCCATGCCCCTTACTTGTGAGACCACACCCCTTTTCCCGGCGCACGCCAACGGAATATGGGAGGGCGCAATTTTATAGTTTGCAGGGGGGCGCCGAACACCCTAGCACCGGCCCTGGCAGTGGGTATGAGTTTTTAATCGTGATACGGTTCAATTCCCTGAAGTCGATGCAGGGTCGCAACGAACCGTCCTTTTTACCCACGAAGAAGAACCCCGACCCAACTGGAGACTGTGAAGGTCTGATAAATCCCTTAGCCAAGTTCTCCTGAATGTACTCTGCCATAGCCTGAGTCTCAGGACGTGACAGGGAGTACAACCTGCTCTTGGGAAGCTTAGCAATCGGCAACAAATCAATGGCACAGTCATAGGGGCGATGGGGAGGTAGTACCTCTGCAACTCTTTTGGAGAACACGTCCGCAAAATCTGCATAACATCCTGGTAATCCTGGCAAACTTAGCTGCGAAAGCCTGACTGGAAGGCTCAAGCAACTCCTGAAACAATCAGTACCCCAACTAAGAATCTCCCCAGAGACCCAGTCAAATTGAGGATTGTGGGCCCTTAACCAGGGTAACCCCAACACCAATGGGGCAAAAGTACAGACAGTCACATAAAAGGACAATTTTTCAGAGTGTGTGGCTCCAATAAACAAAGAAATCTGGCTAGTGCAAGAGGTAATTTTACCCTGGGATAATGGTTCCCCGTTTAACCCACAAATCTCAATTTCCGATGCCAAGGTTACTAAGGGAACAGAGTGTTTCAGGGTGAATTGGCGGTCCATAAAAACCCCGTCGGCCCCACTGTCCACAAAGGCCTCAGTCTTGACAGTTTGACCGAGGATCTTCAAGGTCACCGGAATGATAAAAGTCTTCTTGGGAAATTCTGACTTCTGGCCTGACAGGATATTTCCCATCACCCTCAGGCCCTGAAGTTTTCTGGCTTTTCTGGGCATGATACTACCACATGACCTTTATTCCCACAGTACAAACATAACCCCTGCTGTCTCCTCCGCGTCTTCTCACGCGAGGAGAGGCGGGTAGCCCCAATCTGCATAGGCTCCTCGGAAAATTCCTCAGAGTCTGAGGTTCCCTTGGGAAAGAAGGAAACCTCGGTCTCCCTTTCAAGCCTGCGCTCTCTCAGCCGTCTATCCACCCGAATGGATAACTGCATGAGCTGATCCAAGCTATCAGGCAAGGGATATTGTACCAGTTGGTCTTTTAACTGGTTAAAAAGACCTCTTCGGTACTGGTGTCTCAGGGCTGGGTCATTCCACTGGGTATCATGGGCCAACCTCCGAAACTCCGTACAATAAACCTCAACTGGCCTTCGCCCTTGCTTAAGAATCGAAATCTGAGCCTCGGCTGAGGCCGTCTTGTCAGGGTCATCATACAACATGCCCAGTGCCGTAAAAAAAGCATCAACACTTTTAAGCGACGGACAGTCAGGCTGCAACCCATATGCCCAGACCTGTGGGTCTCCTTGTAGCAAGGAAATCACTATGCCCACCCGCTGAATCTCCGACCTAGAAGACTGAGGCCTAAGCTGGAAATATAGCTTGCAGCTCTCCTTGAAACAAAAGAACTGCGAGCGATCTCCCAAAAAAATGATCCGGTAGATTTACTTTCGGCTCCTTAACCCCTGAAGGCACTGCTGCTGCGGGAGCTCCGCCAGCGGCCTGCGAGGTGTGCATTTTAATGGACAAATCATTAAATTGTCGAGTCAGGACCTGCACCTGATCGACCACCTGTTGCAAAGTATTTTGAGGGGTATGCTCCATATTCCCACAAAATTTCAACAGGAGTATTAGGCTGCTGAATATGTTATGCACACCAGTGCCAGCAGGAATGTACTGGTGTCTGAACGGAGAGGGATGCAAAACAAATGAACTCACAGACAGACTGGGGAATATGACATTACATACATAGAAGGTGATAGGGTAACAAAATAAACACAAAGTAAACAGAGAAGCCCAAAGGCTAAGAAACTGGGTGTCTCCCTAGTATTAGGAATGCTCAGATGGAAAGAAGTGAGATGTTGTGATTTAATACGTAGAGAACCCGAAATGCTGTTGCTAAGGGCAACAGCAAAACCCTAAAGGGTTACCAACGGGTGTGGCAGTAAACTCCTTGGTCAGAGATGGAATAATAGACACAAGGAGAGTCTCCACAATCATAGTCCTCACTTGCAGTGCACTGGTTCAGCTTACTGCCACTAAACTGACACCTGAACACCTTGCACAGTGAGAAAGGATTTTGGCAGGCAAGTCTGAGAATACAGCCGCAAACTTGCTAGGTTCACAGAGTAGCAAAAGAACCCCAGCAGGTTAAACGACTGACTCCAGTCTTACTGCTAGGTCTGGATTGGCAGAGTGTAATACCAAATCCCAAGGCCTATTTGCAGTAAGCAACAAACAAATACAAAGTTTACACAGTACTAGCTAGCTTTCAGGAACTGACTAACCAACAAAGATTCAGCAGCATCTGCCTAACCTGAGAAGAGGGTTTATATAGCAGGTGCTGTCCACGCCCCACTCAGACCTCACAGACTGTGAGCACAAAAACCAGCACCGGATCCCCTGCCGTGCACAGAGCCTGTAACCACTGCACAGCAAAAGACCCGAACCGGAGTATCAGCTACGCTCAGGTTACTCCGCTAGCACTTGTCTCCCGGTTGCCATGACGACGTGGCAGCACAGAGCAGGAGACCCTAACAGTACCTTTAATTCACTACTTATCCTTCAACTTTGATAAGAGGATTGTGCTTTTCCGTTTGCCAGACATGGAAGGAGTTATACTCCGGGTTCATGGTTTTCTGGTTTCAGTACCTTTTGGTACTCCTGTTTTTTGCTGGCTTCTGGAAGTTATGTGAATTTGTACTATCATCTCTAAACATGCTGAGCATGTTATTTCATGTCTTATTTTTTGTCTTTGTGTCCGTCCGTCCCCCCCCCCTCCCGCCTCACCCTTTTTGTTCTCTCCTCCCCCTCTATTACAATCTTTCTCTTCTGTTTACTATTGTTTAATGGTTACCACGGCGCTTATGTTCGTATCCACTGGTTTGCAACATGGCAGAGATCAAAATTGGATCCTTTAATGTAGGGGGCTTCAATTCCCCTGCAAAAAGAAGGAAAGTACTGGTATACTGTAATAGGTTACATTTAGACATTGTCTTTATCCAGGAAGCTCACTTAGTTCCCTCAGAAATACTAAAACTTCAAATGCTGGGGTGGAAATTACTGGCCAGTGCATCCTATAACTCCAAAGCACATGGAGTTGCCATTTTAATCAAATGTAAGATCCCATGTGAACTCATCAAAGTAATTCCTGATATTGAAGGTAGATTTGTTATTGCACAAGTTATATTGCACTCAAAACAGTACACCTTATGTAATGTATATGCATCGACAGTGTATAAGAAATGCTTCTTTATGAAGTTGATTACTGAACTGACGCCTTATATGGATGGGGCTTTAATGGTCTGTGGGGACTTCAATCTTATTTCTGATAAATACTTAGATAGATCCTCTCCCCCCCAAAAAAAAAATCCTTCTCCCTACCTAAATTCAGAATTCCCCACTTTGCTTTACAATTGTCCCTAGTGGATATTTGGAGAGTCACTAATCTCACTGTCAAAGTATATACCTGTCTATCTGCCGCCTACCATAACCTATCTCGAATAGTCTACCTACTGCTCCCACTAACCTTATTCACAAGAGTTTCTGCCGTTGAGATTGAACAGATATCTGTTTTAGATCACTATTTGCAGTGGTTCACTTTGCATGTCTCTGACGAACCCCCTAATAAAATCATATGGCGTTTCCCATCTCACCTTTTGGTTTCCCCTGGATTTAAAAAATTGTCACAAACTAGCTGAGTGGATTTTTATATCAATAATAAATTTCATGCTGACAGTGACCCTCCTTTGTTTTGGCAGACAGCTAAATCGGTGTTACGAGGCAATATTTTGTCATATGTGGCGCAGCTCAATAAATCCTATGCTACCTCTTACATTAAATTGCAGCATGCTCTTTCTACTGCCTATTCAGCTTACTGCCAAAACCCAAATATGATTAATAAGCAGGATTATCTCACAGCTAGAACTCCTTTCAATGAATACTTAAGTAGCAGAGGGAATAAATCTTTATACGCTGTAAACTACTGATATCACCGCTTTGGGAACAAAACAGGCAAACTACTGACTAATATGTTAAATGGCACTAGGTCCTCATCGCTTGTTCACCCCCTCAAAGGCCCAGATGGTTCTCTCATCTCTTCGAATACACAGATTGTATCTGTCTTGAAAGACTTTTATGAGGTTCTCTACTCCCCGATTCCTTCTGACTTAGACAACATCACTTCAACCACTCCCACTCAACCATTTTTTGGGTCTTCTGCTGCCTTCCCCAAACTAAACCCTGAAATGGAGAGAGAGTTGGTTGCTCCTATCACCCCTACTGAAGTTTCAAGTGTTATTAAATCCCTAAGACATGGCAAGGCCCCAGGCCCTGATGGGTTCGGTAGCAGCTTTTACAAACTGATGCTTCCTTACATTCTGGTTCATGTCTTTGATCACATGCTACAATCTGGACATGATCCTCTTTACTTCAATGCAGCTTATATTAAGGTTTTGCCTAAACCAGGTCGTGATTTGACTTTGCCCGGTTCTTATAAACTGATATCATTGTTGAATTTGGATTATAAGATCCTAGCAAAGATATTGTCTGAAAACTCAAAAAGGTTCTGCCCTCAATTATTCACCTGGATCAAACCGGATTTATTTCCGGTAGACATTCAGTCCTGAACGTGAGAAAGGTCATATCAGCTATCCAACGCCTTCAACACACCTCCGACTTCTCCCCCTCAGGTGTCATTATGTCACTAGACGCAGAAAAGGCCTTTGACCTTGTGCTATGGCCTCATTTATACATTACTATGACTCGTTTTGGATTCCCTCCAGTTTTTATATCATATATTAAACTGCAATACACTAATCCTATTTCACAGATAATCTGCAATGGCCAAATCTCTGACTATTTTCCACTTTATAGAGGTACACGTCAGGGCTGCCCACTTTTGCCCCTTTTTTTGCCATTGCCATAGAGCCCCTTGCAATTTTACTTCATGACTTGCCAGGATTTAAAGGAATAAAAATCTCCACGCATGAGTTAAAAGTTTCCCTATTTGCAGACGATATGCTGCTTTTTGTCACCGATCCATTGACCTCCATTCTCAATATTATGTCATTGATTGAAGCCTTTGGCAAGGAATCGGGATACAAAGTCAATGTAGAAAAATCAGAAATACTACCAGTTGGCTCTTACTCTATGGATCTGGCCTCTTCCCCAATTTTCTCACGTTTCAAAAATTAATACCTCCCAGATAAAATACCTTGGGGTATACATCACCAACAAGGTAGAAAAACTATATAAGGTGAACTTCTCCCATATTGGGGGTAATTCCAAGTTGATCGCAGCAGGAATTTTGCTAGCAGTTGGGCAAAACTATGGGGGTCATTCCGAGTTGTTCGCTCGGTAAATTTCTTCGCATCGCAGCGTTTTTCCGCTTAGTGCGCATGCGCAATGTTCGCACTGCGACTGCGCCAAGTAAATTTGCTATGCAGTTAGGAATTTTACTCACGGCTTTTTCATCGTTCTGGTGATCGTAATGTGATTGACAGGAAGTGGGTGTTTCTGGGCTGAAACTGACCGTTTTATGGGAGTGTGTGAAAAAACGCTACCGTTTCTGGGAAAAACGCGGGAGTGGCCGGAGAAACGGAGGAGTGTCTGGGCGAACGCTGGGTGTGTTTGTGACGTCAAACCAGGAACGACAAGCACTGAACTGATCGCAGATGCCGAGTAAGTCTCGAGTTACTCAGAAACTGCACAGAGATGTCTTATCGCAATATTGCGAATCTTTCGTTCGCAATTTTAAGATGCTAAGATTCACTCCCAGTAGGCGGCGGCTTAGCGTGTGCAAAGCTGCTAAAAGCAGCTTGCGAGCGAACAACTCGGAATGAGGGCCCATGTGCACTGCAGGGGAGGCAGATTTAACATGTGCAGAGAGAGTTAGATTTGGGTGTGGTGTGTTCAATCTGCAATCTAATTTGCAGTGTAAAAATAAAGCAGCCAGTATTTACCATGCACAGAAACAAAATAACCCACCCAAATCTTACTCTTTCTGCACATGCTATATCTGCCTCCCCTGCAGTGC
Organism: Pseudophryne corroboree; assembly: GCF_028390025.1. Classification (NCBI taxonomy): domain Eukaryota; kingdom Metazoa; phylum Chordata; class Amphibia; order Anura; family Myobatrachidae; genus Pseudophryne; species Pseudophryne corroboree. Next base: position 321,102,145 of record NC_086449.1, on the reverse strand, counting down.
AAATGGTTTTGCCCAACTGCTAACAAAATTCCTGCTGCGATCAACTTGGAATTACCCCCATTGTTCAAAAGGTATCTACATTAATGTTGTCCTGGAACTCTCTTCCCTTATCCTTACTGGGTAGGGCAGCAGCTGTAAAGACAGTGATTTTCCCGAATATGGGGGTTATTCCAAGTTGATCGCAGCAGGAATTTTGCTAGCAGTTGGGCAAAACCATGGGGGTCATTCCGAGTTGTTCGCTCGTTATTTTTTTCTCGCAACGGAGCGATTAGTCGCTAATGCGCATGCGCAATGTCCGCAGTGCGACTGCGCCAAGTAATTTTGCTATGCAGTTAGGTATTTTACTCACGGCATTACGAGGTTTTTTCTTCGTTCTGGTGATCGTAATGTGATTGACAGGAAGTGGGTGTTTCTGGGCGGAAACAGGCCGCTTCATGGGTGTGTGCGAAAAAATGCTACCGTTTCTGGGGAAAACGCGGGAGTGGCTGGAGAAACGGAGGAGTGTCTGGGCGAACGCTGGGTGTGTTTGTGACGTCAAACCAGGAATGACAAGCACTGAACTGATCGCAGATGCCGAGTAAGTGTGGAGCTACTCAGAAACTGCTAAGAAGTGTCTATTCGCTATTTTGCTAATCTTTCGTTCGCAATTTTGATAAGCTAAGATTCACTCCCAGTAGGCGGCGGCTTAGCGTGTGCAAAGTTGCTAAAAGCAGCTTGCGAGCGAACAACTCGGAATGACCCCCCATGTGCACTGCAGGGGAGGCAGATTTAACATGTGCAGAGAGAGTTAGATTTGGGTGTGGTGTGTTCAATCTGCAATCTAATTTGCAGTGTAAAAATAAAGCAGCCAGTATTTACCATGCACAGAAACAAAATAACCCACCCAAATCTAACTCTTTCTGCACATGTTATATCTGCCTCCCCTGCAGTGCACATGGTTTTGCCCAACTGCTAACAAAATTCCTGCTGCGATCAACTTGGAATTACCCCCATTGGTCAAAAGGTATCTACATTAATGTTGTCCTGGAACTCCTGGATCTCTCTTCCCTTATCCTTACTGGGCAGGGCAGCAGCTGTAAAGACAGTGATTTTCCCGAATATTGGGGGTAATTCCAAGTTGATCGCAGCAGGAATTTTGCTAGCAGTTGGGCAAAACCATGTGCACTGCAGGGGAGGCAGATTTAACATGTGCAGAGAGAGTTAGATTTGGGTGTGGTGTGTTCAATCTGCAATCAATAATTTGCAGTGTAAAAATGGTGTGTTCAATCTGCAATCAATAATTTGCAGTGTAAAAATAAAGCAGCCAGTATTTACCATGCACAGAAACAAAATAACCCACCCAAATCTAACTCTTTCTGCACATGTTATATCTGCCTCCCCTGCAGTGCACATGGTTTTGCCCAACTGCTAATAAAATTCCTGCTGCGATCAACTTGGAATTACCCCCATTGTTCAAAAGGTATCTACATTAATGTTGTCCTGGAACTCTCTTTCCTTATCCTTACTGGGTAGGGCAGCAGCTGTAAAGACAGTGATTTTCCCGAAAGTACCGTATATACTCGAGTATAAGTCGACCCGAATATAAGCCGAGGCACCTAATTTTACCACAAAAACCAGGGAAAACTTATTGACTCGAGTATAAGCCTAGGGTGGGAAATGCTGTCCATACATGCTGGGCATAATCGCCCAGTGTGTATGGACCTTTACTCTGCAAACACTGTATGTAATGGAGCTACTGCAGCTGAGGGTTATTTACATCTAGTATTTTATGCACTTTATTATGTTCATCTTCTTTTTTTTTTTTTACTCTACTTTACTTTTATACATTTAGCTGGGACCCAAGCACATTCATTAGAAGCAGCAGTACCCAGCAGTTATGCTGCTCTGATAACAGTGACCCCACTGTCAGGATGTGCGCATTGCAACTAGTGAGGGCATCTCGGCTTCTCATCAGCACCCCTCGCCGCTAACTGCTCTGGTGCACGGGTCACGGGGGGGGGGGGGGGGGGGGGTTGCGGGCGCGCTCACCTAGCTCACCCATAAGCAGACAGAGCAAATGTCTCCACAGGGGTGGGCGGGGGTTTGCGGGCGCCGCTCACCCGGTAGCATACAGAGCTGAGCAGGTCACCAGCGCAGTGGAATCAGACAGGGCAGCGTACCCCGGGGATACCTCACACTGCTGCTGCCGGCCACCTCAAGCAGGTACTTTTCATTGTGGTCCTGGAGCATCACTCGAGTATAAGCCGAGGGGGGACTTTTTCAGCACAAAAAATGTGCTGAAAAACTCGGCTTATACTCGAGTATATACGGTATTCTATACTGTTCAAATGCTACCTGTTACTCTTACCAATAGCGATATTTTAACCATTAACTCATCTATCTCCTCTTTCCTGTGGAGTGGGAAATGCCCTAGGATTGCTCTCTCGAAAATAATGCTCCCTAAAAATTTGGGAGGTCTGGGAATCCCAGATTTCAAATCATACAACATATCTGTATTTTTCCGTTACGCTGGGGATTGGTTACTAGACAAATCTACCTATACAGATATTGCACTTGATAACGCTATCTTTTCTCCCTACCCCCCTTCTGCTCTATTACATCTCAAATCCTCCGCCATCCCACATTCAGTGTATTCTAATATCATTTTCCACGATACATACATTTACTGGATAAGCCTACATAAAAAATTGAAGAGGGACTTTTGATTTTCCCCATTACCTTCCCTATTGGGGAGATCCTGATTTTTCTCCTTCTCTAAGCAACCCATCTTTTCGGGTCTGGAGACAGAAGAGTGTAGCTCTTGTGAACAAGGTTTTTGATCCAGGTGGTAATTTACTCTCCTTTGCTGACTTACAGCAACACTTCACACTCCCCAATAATCATTTCTTCAGGTCCGACATTATGTGCAGACGCTTCCTCGCCCTACATCCTTAACACCTGATACACATATCATTCTTAAAATTTTGCAATCTAGGTCCACTAAAGTTTATAGACTTCAACATCTATATCCTCACCTAATAGAAGCCAAGTCCAATCTTACCCTTTTCTGTCAGAAATTACTTACCAATTGGGTGTCAGATATCCCCTCTCTTACTTCTCACCTGGACCTTGTGCTATTTCGGTACTGTAAATACTCTAAACATTTCCAATCAGCCTACCTTCAGGAATCTCACCTTAGGTTCATTCATAGGGCCTACATAACTCCCGCCCAGAGAAAATACATGTCCATTAATGAATCAGGTAATTGTACGAAATGTTTAATGCCAAGTTTTTTCATTGTTATTGGGAATGCTCTAAAATTCTTAGGTTTTGGTGTAAATTGATATGTTATGTAAACAGGGTTCTTAATGTATCGCTGTCCCCTACACCTGAAGCATGTTTACTACTTTGGTTTAGCAATTGGGATCTAAGGCCACATCCTTCTACTCGTCTACCCTTCCTTGTCATAATCCTAACATTGGCCAAAAAAGTTGATATTAATTCACTGGAACAGGAAAACAGCACCTACACTTCAAGAGTTAAAGTATAGACTTCTGCAATTTTTGTATTTCGACATGCGCTCTTTACTTCTCAGTGAGTCTCAATCCGATACCTCTTTCAACAATAAATGGAGCCTTTTCATACGATCCCTGGATGAAAAATCAAGACAAGCATTTTCCCTATACTTTGGAAACCAAGACTGGATTAGAGCACAGACCTATCTGGAACTGTAATTTCACACCTTGTGTCATGTCGCTAATATAGACCCAGTTACTTGATTAAACCTGATGCTTACATATTGTTGCTCACCCTATTGAATGAAGAGAGTTTGCTGGTAATTCCTGTATTCATTGACCTTTACATGTTTGCCATACTTCTTTGTGAAACTTAGATACCCTTATATCTCTACCATTAAGCATTGTCTACTATTATATTATATATATGCCGACTTATATTGTGCTCTGGTATCCTATCTCTTGCTTCTTTCTCGCTCCTCCCCCCCTCCACCTACTCTTTGCTTAATCCATACCTCACTTCTTCACCCTCTGTTTGTATCCTGTGTCTTGTATTGTCTTGTATCGTATTGCATTGTACTGTATTGAACTGCTCTCTTTCTTATGCTTGTTCTTTGTCTTGTATTTTTTCTCTGAAAGCTTCGACCTCTGTATAGGGAGTAATTCCCATTTAATGTATCTCAAATGTCTTCTTATTTGGAAATACAATAAAAAGTGATAAAAAAAAGACAGGTTGTCCACGCACACCTGATTGTCATCACACAAATTTAAAATACCTGACTCTAAATTCACCTTCAAAATATCTGCTAAGCCTAAAGGATCACATACTTTTGCACTCACAAATATGTGGTATTGGACATTTTCCTCAATAAAAAAATTAGCACGTCATTTATTTGATTTGATGTGGTTCTCTTTATCTACTTTTAGGACTTGAGTGAAAATCTGAAGTAGTTTTATGGTAAATGTCAGCAGAAATATAGAAAATTCTGAAGGGTTCACAAACTTTCAAACACCGCTGTAGATCTTTCCTTTATTCAATGTAAATAAAAACGATTATCTGTATTAAGTATGCGGCTCCTCACTTAACAACCAATTTGTTTAACACCTAATCGTAGGAAGGGAACTTGGTCGTCAAGTGAGGAGCATCAGTATATGAAATTGAGACATTTTTTGATATTTTTTTCTATTTAAAGCAAACATTACAACAGATAATTCTTCCGATATTAAAATAGATGATAACAAATGGCGTGTGCTTATGACCTGGTTAGGTGTTATTGTATCTTGGCATTAGTACACCTGACATAAATCAGACACATATGCAGCTGGAAAAGTACTGATTGGCTGTAAGATGCCTCTGACTCTATGATTATAAATACCTTATTTTATGTTCAGCTTTCAGGGGGGTTTTCTCGTTTCTTTTTTTAGTTAACTATGTTCAACTCAGTATGAGCTCCAATGTTTTTAATTGCTAGGTGCTCATTATAAGACAGACTGTAAATTAGTGCAATGAAATGTAAACTATATACAGACCCTCCAACATGACTCGCCCCACTAGGTACAAAATGCTGTTTCTGGACTTCCCTCTTAATTTAGGATTTCCATCACCTGTGTTGAACTAGTTAAATGATAAGAAAGCTGTTTCTTCACAGGTGATGGCAATAATAAATTAAGAGGGAAGTCCAGAAACAGAGCAAATTTGTACCTAGTGGGGCGGGTCATGTTGGAGGGTATGTATATATAATGCTAACAAAGGATTCAAAACAGCTCAAGATCATATGATTTTCAAAGATTTTTATTATCATCTTGGGGCAGATTCTGCACAGGTTGCATGAAAAATAAATATGCCCAGTAATGTAGGAAAGTGACAGTTCTGCTGTTTAGAAACAAGCTACCGGTGGTCACAGGCGTGCGCAGAGACTGACTGGCGGGTGCCGCTCCGGACTTCCCCCCCTCCACGGCATTATAGTGTTCTCTCACCTCCCCTGTCCTGGATATAAACTGCTCACCTGGGCGGCCCAGGTGAGCGGACCAGGTGAGCAGTCTATATCCAGGACAGGGGAGGTGAGAGAACACTGTAATGCCGTGGAGGGGGGGGGGAAGTCCGGAGCGGCACCCGCCAGTCAGTCTCTGCGCACGCCTGTGCCGGTGGTGCACCCCTAGAGTTAAAAAAACAAAACACAAAAAAAATGATACCAAAAAGGGGAAAAAAAACAACAAAATGGTTTCTGCTAAAATGCAAGAATGGCATTGGAGAAAAAATTATAAAACATGGGGTGAATCTCTTGTCGTTAGTTATGGAGATACCACTGTTTAAAAACTAAAGTATTGTAAAGTCTGATTTCCAAAGATAAAAACATTAGTCCAGAATAATATCAAAATAGGAAACATTATAGAAGTCCCTATGTAAGATTGTAGTAAACATAACCATACATTGCCACTCGTGTTTGGTCTACTTTAGAGCCTATTTTATTTTGGTGAAACACAGACATGGTCAGCATTGTAGGCATAACGTTTTCAGTTTAGAGCTTATGCTGAAGGCACTAAGGGGGTCATTCAGACCTGATTGCACGGTAGGATTTTTTGCTGCGCTGCGATCAGGTCAGAACTACGCATGCGGATGCACCACAATGCGCAGGTGCGTTGTACAACTACAAAGCGGATCGTTGCTGGGTGATGGATTGTACGAAGAATCCATTCGCACAGCCGATCGCAAGGAGATTGACAGGAAGAAGGCGTTTCTGACCATTTTCTGGGAGTGGCAGGAAAAATGCAGTCGTGTCCATGTGTTTGCAGGACGGGTGTCTGACATCAATTCCGGTCCCGGACAGGCTGAAGTGATCGCAGCGGCTGAGTAACGGGCTACTCAGAAACTGCATAAAACTTTTTTGTACTGGTTGGCTGCACATGTGTTTGCACACTTGCAAAGCAAAAATACAGTACCCTATGGGCGGTGACTATCTGCTCGCAGCAGTGCAAAAAAACCCTAGCGAGCGATCAGGTCTGAATGACCCCCTAAGGCAATACAGAGCTCTATTAATGTGTGCTCCACCTAATACACTCTGGTACAGAAACAATGAGAAGAGGCCTGGAACTTTATACACATGCACTTTTGAGTTTTTGGTGCCAAAAGAATTGTTTTGTGAGCTAGGCACAAAGCGTTCCTTAGCAAGGGCAACAAAGAACTGCATATTAATGGTTGATAAGTATAGGAGTAATTGTGATAATTTAATGTCTCAACTCCTGAACCACAGTAGAGCCTTATTTAATGTTATGCCCCATAGTAGTGCCCTAGTTCATTTTATGAATCATAGTTGTGCCCTAGTTCACATTATGTCACATTGTAGTGCTGCAAGTACACATTATGCCACAGAGTACCCCATATTCACATTATGATTTATGACCTACGGTACAGTGTCTCCTCATATTCTGACACATCACACTGCCCAAGTATTATGTAACATTATAATACCCATCATTTCATTTTATACCACATTGCAATGAGCAGGTCCAGGGGCATACCTAGAAATTTTGCAGGCCCTAAAGAAAAAGCTTATAAGGGTCCCTTTGCATCACCCAATGGTGGAAAATGTATATAACACATGTAACTGTGACAGGGAAGGTGGGCCCCTCTCCACTATGGGCCCCATAGCAGCTGCCAGTGCCGTAACTAGACATTTTAGCGTTGTGTGCAAAAAACGGCATCAACACCCCCCCCTATGTAATATAAGGGCAGTGCACGCACTAGGCGTGCAGAAACAATATAGGGGTGTGGATTCATGGGGAAGGGTTGTGGCCACAAAATAATACCTATTCATATTACGGTGCACAGCAGTCTCCATTATTCAAATGACACCACACAGTAGCGCCACTACACCATGTAGAGCCCCTTGTACACATTAAGGCGGACAGATTCTCCTTTTTACACATTACGGCAGACAGTGTTCCCTTTTTACACATTATGGCAGACAGAGTCCACTTTTTAAACATTACGGCAGACAGCGTCCCCCTTTTACACATTACGGCCTACAGCGTCCCCGTTTTACACATTACGGCATACAGCGTCCCCCTTTTACACATTACGGCAGACAGCGTCCCCCTTTTTAGACATTACGGTAGACAGTGTCCCCTTTTTACACATTACGGCAGACAGTGTTCCTTTTTATACATTATGGCAGACAGTGTTCCCTTCTTACACATTATGGCAGACAGAGTCCCTTTTTACACATTACGGCCTACAGCGTCCCCCTTTTACACATTACGGCAGACAGCGTCCCCCTTTTTAGACAGTACGGTAGACAGCGTCCCCTTTTTACACATTATGGCAGACAGCATCCCCCTTTTTACACATTACGGCAGACAGCATCCCCCTTTTTACACATTACGGCAGACAGCATCCCTTTATTACACATTACGGCAGAGAGAGTCCCCTTTTTACACATTATGTCAGAGTCCCCTTTTTACACATTACGGCAGACAGCATCTCCTTTTTACACATTACGGCAGACAGCATCCCCATTTTACACATTACGGCAGACAGCGTCCTCTTTTTACACATTACGGCAGACAGCGTCCTCTGTTTACACATTACGGCAGACAGCGCCCCCCTTTTTACACATTACGGCAGACAGCATCCCCTTTTTACACATTACGGCAGACAGCATCCCTTTATTACACATTACGGCAGCCAGTTCCCCTTTTACACATTAGATAGACAGGATGGATAGATAGATAGATAGATAGATAGATAGATAGATAGATAGATAGAATAGATGATACCATCTCTCCGCTGGCTCAGGCAGTCAGGCTCCTCGATGCTGGCAGCTCCGAAGGCAGGGGAGAAGGAGGAGGGAGGGGGACTCGGGAGCCACAGCAATGCACTGTAATTGGTAGCGGCGCCGCTGCAGCTGTCCCTCTCCTTCCGCATTGGCTGGACGCCGCCGCTGTGAATGCTTGGATGAAGGAAGCGCATCCCAGCATTCAGAGCAGCAGCGGCCAGCCTATGTGGAAGGAAAGGGAAAGCTGCAGCGGTGCTGCTATCAATTACATAGCGCTGCTGCACCTCCCTCCTCCCCCTCCCTGCTCCTCCCCCCCACACGGTCCGGGCACTGCACGGACCGCGCCCCTAAAACAGCGGCCAGACACCACCGGCTCGCCCCCTCCTGCCCAGTGACCGCCTCTGCGGGCTGAGACGGCCGTCAGCTGTCTGGCATACGCCAGTGCACTGCAGCGCCGGTGCATGCGCAGTTCAGACCTGATGGCTGCTGTGCAAAAACGCATAGCAGCGATCAGGTCTGAATAAGGCTCAAAGTCCGATGATCATGCACATTATAAATATTAGAAGTATTTTTTAAATGCATATCCTACCAGTAATAGCATTAGAATACACGATATGTGTCTTTCCTTCCAATCTTTACACTGCATTTTCTTTCAATTGTCATTATATCACAATTTGTTTATCTGCAACTTACTGTCATTATAGAAACATGGTCCTCGGTAACAGGAACTTAAATATTCAGAGAACAGAGACAAACAATCCATAACTGATAAGATGTTTGTTTTATCTCAAAAATACAAACCTTCAATCACTATCCTGTAATTGTTTTTCAGTTATGTGTATGGTTAAGACAGGTATAATTGTTTGGAAAGAATAGTATATAGGAAATAACATTTTGGCTTCCTATATGTGCAACAATGTAATATAATAATAATTTAGCTTAATTTTACTGGCCATGAGTACTGTACATAGGTGCAGTGTGCACAGAATTGTCCAATTCTACTCTGGTGCTTTCCTCCCTTCCCTCACGTGTACCTCATCTCCTTTCCACTGCAAACAACACCAAACATTTGGGATAGGTCGCCCCACTTTTCATTTGGGTATTATAACTGTTCCAGCAACAATGTTTATAAACCTAGACCATGTTCTGCATTGTTTTGTACTGTATGGTTTTTGTTTTGTTTATGCTGCTTCTGTTTATGTACCATGTAATGTACTGCGACCCAATATAACATAATAATAATAATAATAATAATAATAATAATAATAATAGCAGTGTTAGAACAATTCTGTGTGTAGTTTTAATGGAAGCTGTCATGTAATTTAAATTTGGGCTGAAGAACTACATTGTTCTATTGGCCTTGGAATGAGGCGCACATAGCATTTAAAATATATTTAAAAGTTCAAAATTTGTCTGCCAGCAGATTTTTGGCATCCAAAATGGTGGGGTAACCTCCATAGTAATGGTAGTATTTTTGGGAGATCAATTTGTCATTTGTGGCTGCTGGAGGGCTGGTGAGAATATAGGCAATGATGAAGATGACTGCAGCTGCTTCTGGTGAATGGCTGTTTGAAGTTTGACCTCATGCCTAATACACTTAGAGATTGCTTAATTCAGTAGCATTATGGCTATATAGACCAATGAATTAATCAGCAGCTGCGATGTCATTCACATTACTTGTAAAATCTAATTTCCATAAAGACTACTGCAGGAAAGATGATTTCCATCCCATTTGTAAAGAAATAAACAATGGATGTAGAGATGTGCGGCGGACACTTTTCGTGTTTTGGTTTTGGTTCTTGTTCTAATTCCCCGCTCGTGTTTTGGTTTTGGATTGGTTTTGCAAAAACCACCCTTTCGTGCTTTGGTTTTGGATCTGGATGATTTTTGAAAAAAACATAAAAACAGCTCAAATCACAGAATTTGGGGGAAATTTTGATCCTACTATATTATTAACCTCAATAACATTCATTTCCACTCATTTCCAGTCTATTCTGAACAATATTGTTTTCAGGCCAAAAGGCCAAAATATTGTTTTTAGCCCAAAAGGTTGCATCAAGGTGGCTGTATGACTAAGCTAAGCGACACAAGTGTGCGGCAAAAACACCTGGCCCATCTAGGAGTGGCACGGCAGTGGCAGACAGGATGGCAGATTTAAAAAAATAGGGCCCAAACAGCACATGATGCAGAGAAGAAAAAGAGGTGCAATGAGGTAGCTGGATGGCTAAGCTAAGTGACACAAGTGTGCGGCACAAACACCTGGCCCATTTAGGAGTGGCACTGCAATGGCAGACAGGATGGCACTTAAAAAAACTAGGACCCAAACAGCACATGATGCAAAGAAGTAAAAGAGATGCAATGAGGTAGCTGTATGACTAAGCTAAGCGACACAAGTGTGCGGCACAAACACCTAGCCCATTCTAGGAGTGCCACTGCAGTGGCAGACAGGATGGCACTTTAAAAAAACTAAGCCCCAAACAGCACATGATGCAAATAAGAAAAAGAGGTGCAAGATGGAATTGTCCTTGGGCCCTCCCACCCACCCTTATGTTGTATAAACCGGACATGCACACTTTAACAAACCCATTTCAGCACAAGGGTCTGCCACACGACTGTGGCTATAACGATTGGTTTGTTTGCTTCTTTTTTGATGGGGTCCCAATCAATCTCTCCTTGCACAAACTGGCTCTTCAGAGGCAAGATGTGGACCTTCTCCACATTTAGTGGAAGTAACCTCCTATGCCGATCACTGACAAGTTTATCGGCTGCACTAAACACTTTTTCGGAGTACACAATGGAGGGGGGGGGGCAACTTTGGTAAAATAAAGCCAGTTTGTGCACGGGCATCCAAATTGCCACTTTTTCCTGCCAGTATATGTACGGACTGTCTGACATGCCTACTTGGATGCTGTCACTCATATAATCGTCCACCATTCTTTCAATGGTGACAGAATCATAAGCTGTGAGAGTAGACATGTCAGTAATAGTTGGCTGGTTCTTCAGTCCGGACCAGATGTCAGCACTCGCTCCTGACTGCCCTACATCACTTGTAAAAGAGAGAAAAAAGAAAGACTCTGTGTTGGGGCACTCTTATCTGAAAATTAGTAGACAATAAAACTTAACGTTTAATAGATTAATAAAATTAATGTGACTTAAAAAACTACAATGAAGCAACTGTAATTATTTGTCAATACGTACATATATTTTTATTATGATGCATAGAAAATCAGTTGCTTGAAGCCTTGGTGAAAATATAATCAATGGTTCAATATAGTGTGTGAAAAACCTGTCTGTCATAAATATATTGTCTGACTGGTTATAATCACCCCAGGGGGTGCCCTATTGAAAGTCCTTAATACTGTGTATCATATTTACTATCTATATTTGAGCAGGAGGATAGTAAATAGTTAAATTGTTGCCTATATGGGTTAAAACACCCTCTGCTATAGTGACAGGCAATGGTGTTACCATAAGGCATTTTGCTTTGGCTGATAAAACATAAAAAGAAGACAGAATTCACAGCTATCTAATAGTATTTTGTTTAAAGCTTATTTTAGTTATTATATACTTAATTTAGCAGACCTGTGATGACTCAGTTATGGCCAGACCACAGGGAGGGAGTATTAGTAGTATAAGATACAGAAATTTGTTGTCAGAGAATTTTTTTTTGTTATAACAGGAAAAAAGTAGGTAAATAATCAGTAATAAAGAGATAACTTCCTTCTGCTTTTCAGCTCCTATGTTTGCTGCACCTGGTATTCATTGATAGTCTCCCAAACAATTACTAACCAGGCCTACCACTGAATTGCTTCCAAGATAAGACGGGATTGGGCGTACCCTATGGAGTATGGCAGTAATCTGCTGAATGAGAGAGTACTGGTATCTGGGAAAGGAAAATGTGCTTCTGCTGTCCAGGGAAGATAATTAAATTTAAAGTCTTTAGTTCCATAGGAACTAGATCTGGATGAGAGAGCACATCAATAGATAAGAAAGGGTTTAAGCACAGTTGTGAAAAAGTAAAAAGGATAGGTGAATGTGCAGTAGAGTCTGCAGAAGTGAATTAACTGGTGAGTCAAATTAGCTGTTGTATCTCAACGCCAGGCAGAGATGTTCATAGATGTTTACACCTCTAAACAAAGGATATAGGGGTATATGCAATGACCGGCGAATCGCGGCAATTTTTCGGCCGTTTTTTAATTCGACACAATTCGACCGTCGAATTCCGGCAAGTGGGTGCCGGAATTCAACATATTCAATAAAAAATGGATTCGACAGTCCCGCTGTCGAAAAACGGCCGATTTGACGGATTTTGATCCGATTTAAAACCCCCCAGAAAAAACGGTAAAAAACCCGGAAAAAAATTGCGTGGGGTCCCCCCTCCAAAGCATAACCAGCCTCGGGCTCTTCGAGCCGGTCCTGGTTCTAAAAATCCGGGGGGAAAATGACAGGGGATCCCCCGTATTTTTAAAACCAGCACCGGGCTCTGCACCTGGTGCTGGTGCAAAAAATACGGGGGACAAAAAGAGTAGGGGTCCCCCGTATCTTTTACACCAGCATCGGGCTCCACTAGCTGGACAGATAATGCCACAGCTGGGGGTCACTTTTATACAGCGCCCTGTGGCTGTGGCATTAAATATCCAACTAGTCACCCCTGGTCGGGGTACCCTGGGGGAGTGGGGGCCCCTTCAATCAAGGGGTGTCCCCCCCAGCCACCCAAGGGCCAGGGGTGAAGCCCGAGACTGTCCCCCCCATCCAAGGGCTGCGGATGGGGGGCTGATAGCCTTGAGAAAATTGAAAGAATATTGTTTTTTCCAGTAGTACTACAAGTCCCAGCAAGCCTCCCCCACAAGCTGGTACTTGGAGAACCACAAGTACCAGCATGCAGGAGAAAAACGGGCCCGCTGGTACCTGTAGTTCTACTGGGAAAAAATACCCAAATAAAAACAGGACACGCACACCTTGAAAGTACAACTTTATTACATATATGTCGACACACACACATACTTACCTATGTTGACACGACGTTCGGTCCACTTGTCCAAGTAGAATCCACGGTGTACCTGTGAATAAAATTATACTCACCTCAATCCAGTGTCCGGATCTTTTAAAATAATCCTCGTACTTGGCAAAACAACAAAACGAACACCCGGACCAAACGGACTGAAAGGAGTCCCATGTTTACACATGGGACCCCTTTCCCCGAATGCAGAGACCCCCCCGTGACTGCTGTCACAGAAAGGTCTCTTAAGCCAATCAGGAAGCGCTACTTCGTGGCACTCTCCTGATTGGCTTAATGTGCGTCTGCTGGCAGACAGCGCATCGCACAGCTCCCTCCATTAGTTTCAATGGTGGGAACTTTGCGGTCAGCGGTGGGGTTACCCGCGGTCAGCCGCTGACCGCGGGTGACCTCACCGCTGACCGCAAACTTCCCACCATTGAATATAATGGAGAGGCTTTGTGATGCGCTGTCTGACAGCTCAGACGCGCATAGCCAATCAGCAGAGTGCCAGGACATTGCGCTCGCTGATTGGCTGAAGAGACCTTTCTGTGACAGCAGTCACGGGGGGGTGTCTGCATTCGGGGAAAGGGGTCCCATGTGTAAATATGGGACCCCTTTCAGTCTGTTTGGTCCGGGTGTTCGTTTTTTTTTTTTGCCAAGTACGTGGATTATAATCTGGACACTGGATCAGGTGAGTATAATTTTACTCACAGGTACACGTGGATTCTACTTGGACAAGTGGACAGAGGTCGGCGTGTGAACATAGGTAAGTATGTGTGTGTGTCGACATGTGTGAAATAAAGTTTTACTCTCACGGTGTGCGTGTCCTGTTTTTATTTTGGTATTTTTTTTCCAGTAGAACTACAGGTACCAGCGGGCCCGTTTTTCTCCCGCATGCTGGTACTTGTGGTTCTCCAAGTACCAGCTTGCAGGGGAGGCTTGCTGGGACTTGTAGTACTACTGGAAAAAACAATATTCTTTCAATTTTCTCAAGGCTATCAGCCCCCCATCCGCAGCCCTTGGATGGGGGGACAGCCTCGGGCTTCACCCCTGGCCCTTGGGTGGCTGGGACCCCTTGATTGAAGGGGTCCCCACTCCCCCAGGGTACCCCGGCCAGGGTTGACTAGTTGGATATTTAATGCCACGGCCGCAGGGCGCTGTATAAAAGTGACCCCCGGCTGTGGCATTATTTGTCCAGCTAGTGGAGCCCGATGCTGGTGTAAAAAATACAGGGGGACCCCTACTCTTTTTGTCCCCCGTATTTTTTGCACCAGCACCAGGCGCAGAGCCCGGTGCTGGTTTTAAAAATACGGGGGATCCCCTGTCATTTCCCCCCAGATTTTTAGAACCAGGACCGGCTCGAAGAGCCCGAGGCTGGTTATGCTTAGGAGGGGGGACCCCACGCAATTTTTTTTCTGATTTTTACCATTCCATTTAAAAAATAATAATAAAAAAATATATATATTTTTAAAAATATATAAATAATACTTGTGCCTCCAAAATAGACAAACCAAGTACCTAATCCCTTCTAATATAAATAGATATGCTATGACCAATAAAAAAAACACCAAAAAATACATGTTTTTAAAAAAAATTATTAGATTCCGCCACCAAAGTGTGGCGGATTGAAAATGACGAATTTACTGTCTAAAAGCACTGTTGTCGAATTTCCAAACTTCAATTGAATATACTTTTGGCGAATTGCCGCATTTGTACCATTGCAGAAATGTCGAATTTGACAAATGTCGAATTTCAAAAAGTCGAATTTGGAAAGTCCGTTTTTTTTTACGGAAAGTACTTAATTGCATTGTCGAATTTTTTTGGGGGGCGAAAATGTCCCGTTTTTCAACATTTTCAGGGAATTCGACTGCAATTGCATATACCCCATAGTTGTTACATATATATGGTATTAGTAACAAATGGTAATTATTGAAAAAAGAAATTACTGTATATGAGTGCCGATTGCTATGCAAGGGCATCCAGTAACACAATGCGTATAAAGAATGATATCCCTATCAGGGATGCAATGATAAAAGGGGTACCTTAATGCAATCCTCCTATATAGTAGCTCCAATTTACCAAAGCATTTAATACAAGTAGTCCCTTTTCTGGGTTCAACCAATAAACGATATAGGTAGAGTTTAAAGCAAAAATACTGACCTCAGATTTTAAGTATTAATCCATTACCTAAGTACCAATAATATGAAAATTGCCTGCATGCAGAATAATATTATAAAGATGAACACAGTATACAAAAATTCTAAGCCCTAAGGGGAAATCAATTACCGAAGTGTTAATAATATGACAAATGCCTGCATACAAAATGACAGTGTAAAAAATGAACACAGTATGAGAAAAATTTAAGCCCAGGTGGGCGCTTACCTGACCCGGGTTTCCCCTCAGTGGGTAAGGGCTGTGCAATGCCTGATACCCACACTGACCAAATAGACCGTTTCACCACTTAATGGGCTTGTTCACTGGTAGCGGGTTAGCTAGGAAATCTTATCCTTTTCCTCGTAGCCAAAGTTGCGGGAGATAATGAAGGAGGAGCTGTTGACAAGTCACGTTCCGCTTGAGTTGACAATTTTCTCACCAGCAAGTCTTTGAACCTCTGCAGACTTGTGTCTGCTGGAAACAGTGATATAACGTATGCTTTAAACTTAGGATCGAGCACAGTGGCCAAAATGTAGTGCTCTGATTTCAACAGATTGACCACCCTTGAATCCTGGCAAAGCCAATGAAGGGCTCCATCCACAAGTCCCACATACTTTGCGGAATTGCTCCGTCTTAGCTCCTCCTTCAATTTCTCCAGCTGCTTCTGCAAAAGCCTGATGAGGGGAATGACCAGACTCAAGCTGGCAGTGTCTGACCTGACTTCACGTGTGGCAAGTTTGAAGGGATAGAGAATCTTGCACAAGATGGAAACCATTCTCCACTGCGCTGGAGTCAGGTGCATTCCCCCTCTTTTGCCTATATCGTAGGTGGATGTATAGGCTTGAATGGCCTTTTGCGGCTCCTCCATCCTCTGAAGCATATAGAGTGTTGAATTTCATCTCGATACCACCTCTTGCTTCAAGTGATGGCAGGGCAGGTTCAGGAGTGTTTGCTGGCGCTCCAGTCTTTGGCACGCAGTGGCTAAATGCCAAAAGTGGCCCACAATTTTTCGGGCCACCGACAGCATCTCCTGCACGCCCCTGTCATTTTTTTAAAAATTCTGTACCACCAAATTAATTGTGTGTGCAAAACATGGGATGTGCTGGAATTTGCCCAGGAGAGTCTAATTAGGTTAAGCCATTGTGCAATGATGTCCCTCAGTTTCCGTAAGAGGTTGTCAGCGGTGTGCCTCTTACGGAAAGTGGTGATACATAGCGTAGCCTGCCTAGGAGCAAGTTGGCGTTTGCGAGATGCTGCTACTGGTGCCACTGCTGTTGTTGCTGCGGAAGGCCATACATCTACCCAGTGGGCTGTCACAGTCATATAGTCCTTAGTCTGCCCTGTTTCACTTGTCCACATGTCCATGGTTAAGTGGATAGTGGGTACAACTGCATTTTTTAGGACACTGAGTACACTTTTGCTGATGTCTCTGTACATTCTTGGTATTGCCTGCCTAGTGAAGTGGAACCTAGATGTGATTTTATACCGGCGACACAGTACCTCAAACAATTCTCTAAGTCCCACTGAACTAATGGCGGATACCGGACGCACGTCTAACACCAACATAGCTGTCAAGGCCTCAGTTATCCGCTTTGCAAAAGGAAGACTGCTGTCATATTTCATCTTCCTCACAAAGGACTAAGGACAACTGATGTTCCTGACTGAGGAGGAAGTTGACGTTCAGGGAGTTGGTGGTGTGGCTTGCAGGAGCTTGGGTACAGGAGGAAGAAGGGATTTAGGTGTCAGTGGACTGCTTACGCTCTTACCCAAAGTTTCACAACTTGACACTGACTTCTGATGAATGCACAGCAGGTGACGTATAAGGAAGTTCCCAGCTGGTTAACATCCTTACCCCTACTTATTACAGATTGACAGAGGCAACAGATGGCTTGACACCTGTTGTCCGGATTTGTGGAGAAATAATTACACACCGAAGAGTTGGCTTTTTTGGTAGTTTGCCCAGGCATCACAATGGGCTTCTTCATCCCACGGACAACAGGTGTCTCCCCCGGTGCCTGACTTAAACAAACCACATCACCATCAGAATCCTCATTGTCAACTTCCTCCTCAGCGCCAGCAACACCTATATCCTCATCCTGGTGTACTTCAACAGTGACATCTTCAATTTGAATATCAGGAACTGGACTGCGGGTGCTCCTTCAAGCACTTGCAGGGGGCGTGCAAATGGTGGAAGGAGCTACCTCTTCCCATCCAGTGTTGGGAAGGTCAGGCATCGCAACTGCCGACTTACTTGGACTCTCCTTGGGGATTTGTGATACCATCTCAGAACGCACAGTTCTTTTTTGTGCTCTCTCCAGCTTAACTCTTTTAATTTTTCTAGCGGGAGGATGAGTGCTTCCATCGTCATGTGAAGCTGAACCACTAGCCATGAACATAGGCCAGGGCCTCAGCCGTTCCTTGCCACTCCGTGTCGTAAATGGCACATTGGCAAGTTTACGTATCTCCTCAGACGATTTAAATGTCTTTTTTTGGTTCTTTTTACTGAACTTTGGCTTTTTGGATTTTACAAGCCCTCTACTATCACATTGGGCATCGGCCTTGTCAGACAACGTTGATGGCATTTCATTGTCTATGTCGAGGCTAGTGGCAGCAGTTTCAGCACTAGAAGGAAGTGGTTCTTCTTGATCTTTTTCTATTTTAGCCTCAAAATTTTTGTTCTCCATTATTTTTTGGGAGTTATATGAAACAATGGCCCTCATTCCGAGTTGTTCGCTCGCAAGCTGCTTTTAGCAGCATTTCACACACTAAGCCGCCGCCTACTGGGAGTGAATCTTAGCTTAGCAAAATTGCGAACGAAAGGTTCTCAAAATTGCGAATAGAAATTTCTTTGCAGTTTCTGAGTAGCTCGGGACTTACTCTGCCACTGCGATCAGTTCAGTCAGTTTCGTTCCTGGTTTGACGTCACAAACACACCCAGCGTTCGCCCAGACACTCCTCCGTTTCTCCAGCCACTCCCGCGTTTTTCCCAGAAACGGTAGCGTTTTTTCACACACACCCATAAAACGGCCAGTTTCCGCCCAGAAACACCCACTACCTGTCAATCACATTACAATCACCAGAACGAAGAAAAAAACCTTGTAATGCCATGAGTAAAATACCAAACTTCTTAGCAAATTTACTTTGCGCAGTCGCAGTGCGAACATTGCGCATGCGCAATTAGCGGAAAATCGCTGCGATGCGAAGAAAATTACAGAGCGAACAACTCGGAATGACCAACAATATGTGGCACAGGAATGACTGATGGACAGGACACTACCACTGGTCTGATGCAGCACAACACAACAACACTGTAAGGGACTTGTGGTTGTTATTATTATTACACGGCAGCAGTGGACATATAGCAGCAGCGTATATCGTCACTGGAATGACTGATGAGACAGGACACTACCACTGGTCTGATGCTGCACAACACAACAACACTGTAAGGGACTTGTGGTTGTTGTTATAATTATTATACGGCAGCAGTGGACATATAGCAGCAGCGTATATCGTCACTGGAATGACTGATGAACAGGACACTACCAGTGGTCTGATGCAGCACAACACAACAACACTGTAAGGGACTTGTGGTTGTTGTTATAATTATTATACGGCAGCAGTGGACATATAGCAGCAGCGTATATCGTCACTGGAATGACTGATGAACAGGACAGTGGACACTACCACTGGTCTGATGCAGCACAACACAACAACACTGTAAGGGACTTGTGGTTGTTGTTATAATTATTATACGGCAGCAGTGGACATATAGCAGCAGCGTATATCATCACTGGAATGACTGATGAACAGGACACTACCAGTGGTCTGATGCAGCACAACACAACAACACTGTAAAGGACTCGTGGTTGTTGTTATTATTATTTTTTTACGGCAGCAGTGGACATATAGCAGCAGCGTATATCGTCACTGGAATTACTGATGAACAGGACACTACCACTAGTCTGATGCAGCACAACACAACAACACTTTATACAGCTACACTGGATATATGGCAGCAGAGAACACCAACACTGTGACTGGCTGGACTGATGCAGCACAATACACTGACTACACTGGACTGGACAGCACAACACAGCACCACTTTATACAGCTACACTGGATATATGGCAGCAGAGGACACCAACACTGTGACTGGCTGGACTGATGCAGCACAATACACTGACTACACTGGACTGGACTGAGCAGCACAACACAGCACAAGACTCGCCACCCCACTTTCCCGCCCCCACACAGACACTGAACACTGAGGACACGTCCTCTCAATACACTCTCCGAGAATGGAGTGAAAATGGCCGCGACGTGCGGCTCCTTATATGGAATCCAAATCCCGCGAGAATCCGACAGTGGGATGATGACGTTTTGCCACGTTCGGGTTTCCGAGTCAGGCGGGAAAACCCGAGCCGGGCTCGGAATAGAACTCGGAATGCAAAGTCCGGTAGTGTTTGGTTCTCTGAGAACCGAACTCGCTCATCTCTTGTATTAACACATTTCCTCTCACTTCTGTAGTAACACATCCCCCCTCTCACCTCTGTAGTAACACATTTCCCCTCACCTTTGTAGTAACACATTTCCCCTCACCTCTGTAGTAACACATTTCCCCTCACCTCTGTAGTAACACATTTCCTCTCACCTCTGTAGCAACACATCCCCCCTCTCACCATTGCAGTAACACATTTCCCCTCACCTCTGTAGTAACACATCCCCCCTCTCACCATTGTAGTAACACATTTCCCCTCACCTTTGTAGTAACACATTTCCCCTCACCTCTGTAGTAACACATTTCCCCTCACCTCTGTAGTAACACATTTCCTCTCACCTCTAGAAACAAGGTAAAACCATTCAGTTTAGGTGTAACATATTCAGCAATTGCCTATGTAGTAATACAGGGCCTGATTCATAGGTGGACACAAATGTTGGTGCTGCTGTATTTGTACTTAGCAGCTGTGCAAAAATATGCAAAAGCCACAGGAGGCACTGCTTTCTTCTGTGATCAGCTGCTTTTGTCCGAAGACACAACATCAAATCAACATCAGAACCAGCAATTGCAGCATAAGACCTCTGAGTAACCTCAGATTACTCGGGATGTCTGGTCAACCTACGCTGCCAGGGCCAGTGACACTGTGTTCGAGGATGCAGCCACTTGCTTCAGTATGCCCAGAACATGTGGTCAACATGCCCCAGTTTTCTGGAACGCTTTATGTCACTGGCCCTAAATGCCTGTAGCCTGCTAATCAGGTTGCAGCTAACAGGGTACTGTGACTGAAGCCACAGCACCATCAGAGGTCATGCACAATGTGGCTCAAGCACGTGCGCAGTCTCGAACACATCAGATAATTATGACTGAATCAGACCTGTGTTGCGTGCTGAATCAGCTCCATAGTACATTCATTACATCTGTATGACCACATTCTCTCTCACCTATTTATTTCCAATGTCACTCTTACCTCTTCTGCTCACCGACCCCTGTAACATATTCCCCATCATCTCCTGACAGTAAGGGAGCATTTCGGTATGGTAACACAGGAGTGGTGCACCAAATGCAGGTGTGCCGGGACCATCTCAGGAGAGAATGCAATCCCATACGCAGTTACCATGGCTCCGGCGTCTTACTTCCAACTGCCATGCTGCCAGACCATAGGGCTACTTAAATCGATGATCACCGATGTGCATACGATGGTTGTGTCTTCGAATACAAGCGCCGGATATCAGACGCCTCCAGTGAGCTCCTCAGTACAAATCACAATGGCGGCAGCATTTGCATATTCTCCCACATCCTCTGCGTATGGGATGACAGCTGTGAAGGCTTTTGCATACATCTGAGTCAGGCCCATAGTGCTGTAACTCTAATGGCATGTTTCTATCGTATACATGATGGCAGAGTGCACAGCATCTTCTCTTATACATAACTGTCCCGCATAAATGTAAAAGCACAGCACGACTACTATCATGGATGGTTATAAGAAGCTATTCTGTCTCACCACTGTGAGCACATAGCACCTGATGTGGGATGCTATGGTAATGATACTGCAAGTAATCACACTCAGTCTCGCATAAACCTATCCATAGATTACTGATTAGCTTATTCACTCTCCAAAGCAGCATATGACATCTGCAAAGCTTGGAAGTCACAGTAACTGCCGTAAGGGATGGACTGGAGCTGTCTAACAGCCCAGGCACTTTACTGTGCACTTGTGCCTACGCAAAATGGGGGCATGGTCATGACTCACAGGGACAGGCTGCGAGTGACTGGGGCCTGGTCCAGGGTCGGACTGACCCACAAGGGTACAGGGGCAGCCACCGATGGGCCCTAATGCCTGGGGGCCCAGCTCCTCCTTTAGGGATCAGGTTCCAGACTGTGTAGTTGAATTGCACTTGAATTATACTTTATACATATGTTACCTTATACTGCAGAGGGCTATGGTATATTTTCTACAGTGGATTTCTAAACTTAATCTGCTACATTATCCTGCATGCACTAGCAGTATTTACAATATATATTTATCATGAGGCCCCACCATGCACCCCAACTAGAGACTGGCCGCGCTCCTAAACATGGGCCCCTACCACTGCATTCCCCCGGTGGGCCCTTCAAACCCCAGTCCGACACTGGCCTGGTCTCATGGCAGGCTGCAGTGTCTCTGTTTCTTGGGTGGCTGTGCATAGCACCGAGAGGAAGAGCTGCCAGGTCCTGTCTATGTGAGCTGAGCAGAGTACTAGACCAGCCCCAGTCTCTCTGCGTGGCCAGACCAGATCATCCTGGCATTTGTCATATGTGCCAGATGGGCAGACTGGCCCTGATTGCCACCAATTACTATTATCAAGGTCAGAAATAAGTTTGTGTTCTCATTAATTCGCACACTCAGTACACTATGTAAATAAAAGTGTTAATTTGCATGCTAACACTCAATGGGCTAACTACTCTGCAATCTTATATTGAATAGTTAACATGGCCAAACAACCAATTTTTTCATTCAAACGCTAATTAATTCATTAGAGTATAAGAACATGACTTATCACATATATGATTTCATTTACAAAAATATGTTACAATGTGATATGTAATAAGTTGTGATACTACAGTTTAAAATAAAAAGGAGAAAACTAATTTTATATTACATGTCTCTGGATCTGAGTCTCGCTGAAACATAATAATAAAAATCATGATAATCATAATAATAATAATAATAATAATAATAATAATAATCTTGAATTGGCATCAATTTACCATTCTATATATATCACACACTTCTGATATTTAGGTGCTCATTTATCCACAAGTGAAAAAACTCAATGCGAATGATACATGGTACTCCAGCCAATCAGCTCCTAACTACCATGTGTTTAGCTCATGTCATCTGTTTGAAAAATGACAGTTAAGGTGGGTACACACTAACAGATATATCTGCAGATCAATTGATCTGCAGATATATCTATGGACGGATCGAGCAGTGTGTTCAGCATACACACTAGAGATGAGCGCCTGAAATTTTTCGGGTTTTGTGTTTTGGTTTTGGGTTCGGTTCCGCGGCCGTGTTTTGGGTTCGAACGCGTTTTGGCAAAACCTCACCGAATTTTTTTTGTCGGATTCGGGTGTGTTTTGGATTCGGGTGTTTTTTTCAAAAAACACTAAAAAACAGCTTAAATCATAGAATTTGGGGGTCATTTTGATCCCAAAGTATTATTAACCTCAAAAACCATAATTTACACTCATTTTCAGTCTATTCTGAATACCTCACACCTCACAATATTATTTTTAGTCCTAAAATTTGCACCGAGGTCGCTGTGTGAGTAAGATAAGCGACCCTAGTGGCCGACACAAACACCGGGCCCATCTAGGAGTGGCACTGCAGTGTCACGCAGGATGTCCCTTCCAAAAAACCCTCCCCAAACAGCACATGACGCAAAGAAAAAAAGAGGCGCAATGAGGTAGCTGTGTGAGTAAGATTAGCGACCCTAGTGGCCGACACAAACACCGGGCCCATCTAGGAGTGGCACTGCAGTGTCACGCAGGATGGCCCTTCCAAAAAACCCTCCCCAAACAGCACATGACGCAAAGAAAAAAAGAGGCGCAATGAGGTAGCTGTGTGAGTAAGATTAGCGACCCTAGTGGCCGACACAAACACCGGGCCCATCTAGGAGTGGCACTGCAGTGTCACGCAGGATGTCCCTTCCAAAAAACCCTCCCCAAACAGCACATGACGCAAAGAAAAAAAGAGGCTTTTTACTGATATTTGGTGTTTTGGATTTGACATGCTCTGTACTATGACATTGGGCATCGGCCTTGGCAGACGACGTTGCTGGCATTTCATCGTCTCGGCCATGACTAGTGGCAGCAGCTTCAGCACGAGGTGGAAGTGGATCTTGATCTTTCCCTAATTTTGGAACCTCAACATTTTTGTTCTCCATATTTTAATAGGCACAACTAAAAGGCACCTCAGGTAAACAATGGAGATGGATGGATTGGATACTAGTATACAATTATGGACGGGCTGCCGAGTGCCGACACAGAGGTAGCCACAGCCGTGAACTACCGCACTGTACTGTGTCTGCTGCTAATATATAGACTGGTTGATAAAGAGATAGTATACTCGTAACTAGTATGTATGTATAAAGAAAGAAAAAAAAAACCACGGTTAGGTGGTATATACAATTATGGACGGGCTGCCGAGTGCCGACACAGAGGTAGCCACAGCCGTGAACTACCGCACTGTACTGTGTCTGCTGCTAATATAGACTGGTTGATAAAGAGATAGTATACTACTAATATTATATATACTGGTGGTCAGGTCACTGGTCACTAGTCACACTGGCAGTGGCACTCCTGCAGCAAAAGTGTGCACTGTTTTAATATAATATTATGTACTCCTGGCTCCTGCTATAACCTATAACTGGCACTGCAGTAGTGCTCCCCAGTCTCCCCCACAATTATAAGCTGTGTGAGCTGAGCAGTCAGACAGATATATAATATATATAGATGATGCAGCACACTGGCCTGAGCCTGAGCAGTGCACACAGATATGGTATGTGACTGACTGAGTCACTGTGTGTATCGCTTTTTTCAGGCAGAGAACGGATATATTAAATAAACTGCACTGTGTGTCTGGTGGTCACTCACTATATAATATATTATGTACTCCTGGCTCCTGCTATAACCTATAACTGGCACTGCAGTAGTGCTCCCCAGTCTCCCCCACAATTATAAGCTGTGTGAGCTGAGCAGTCAGACAGATATATATAATATTATATATAGATAATAGATGATGCAGCACACTGGCCTGAGCCTGAGCAGTGCACACAGATATGGTATGTGACTGAGTCACTGTGTGCTGTGTATCGCTTTTTTCAGGCAGAGAACGGATTATAAATAAAACTGGTGGTCACTATCAGCAAAACTCTGCACTGTACTGAGTACTCCTAATGCTCCCCAAAATTAGTAAATCAAGTGTCTCTCTAATCTATTCTAAACGGAGAGGACGCCAGCCACGTCCTCTCCCTATCAATCTCAATGCACGTGTGAAAATGGCGGCGACGCGCGGCTCCTTATATAGAATCCGAGTCTCGCGATAGAATCCGAGCCTCGCGAGAATCTGACAGCGTCATGATGACGTTCGGGCGCGCTCGGGTTAACCGAGCAAGGCGGGAAGATCCGAGTCGCTCGGACCCGTGAAAAAAAACATGAAGTTCGTGCGGGTTCGGATTCAGAGAAACCGAACCCGCTCATCTCTAATACACACTGCTCGATCCGTCGGGGACTGACGTCATGAACTGGGCGGGCGTGTACACACGCCCGCCCAGTTCAGCTGTCAATCACCGCCGGCCGCCGCAGCATGTGTACGGGCGGTCGGCCGACCGCCCCGTACACACACAGCGACGCACCAATATATCGGTAGATATATTGGCCGTCGGCTGTGCTGCGCGGCCGACGCGATACGTCTGTGAACGACGGAGTTCACAGACATATCGGCCGTACACACTGGCCGACGGTCCCGCGATATATCGGCCATTCAGGAGAACGGCCGATATATCGACCAGTGTGTACGGGCCTTTAGAGCTGGTTGGATGGAGCACCATTTATTATCTGCAACGGGTTTTATCATTCACAACTAGTTTTATCACTCGTTGATAAATGGGCGCCTTAATATGAGTAATAAGTCATCATCTGGCTTTTTTCAATAATAGACAGTTTAAATGGATCTACTGTATAATGTGTGGAACACTTTGCTGATTACAATTACTGTATATACAGATGGAGCCCCCCTCATCTATCCCTTTAATAGGATTAACTGAGCCAGGGCAGTCAGACTTAATACCCTGCTGTATTGTTCTCTCTATATTGTATTGCAGCTGAGAACAATAGAGGAAAGGCTTATGCTAATAAGCCTTGGTGCACCTAGGCACAGCAGAGAAGCCTCGATGAGCAAGGCTCCATCTGTGTACATGTGGCTAATCTGAAAATGGATCATATCTGTGATTTTGTAGTTTTCCTAGGAATAATGTTAAGCTTTTACATAGTGATGAGCGGGTTCGGTTTCTCGGAAACCGAACCCCCCCGAACTTCACGCTTTTTACACGGGTCCGAGGCAGACTCGGATCTTCCCGCCTTGCTCGGTTAACCCGAGCGCGCCCGAACGTCATCATCCCGCTGTCGGATTCTCGCGAGGCTCGGATTCTATCGCGAGACTCGGATTCTATATAAGGAGCCGCGCGTCGCCGCCATTTTCACACGTGCATTGAGATTGATAGGGAGAGGACGTGGCTGGCGTCCTCTCCGTTTAGAGTAGACTAGAGAGTAGTAGAGACACTTGATTTACTAATTTTGGGGAGCATATTAGGAGTACTACTTGCTGATAGTGTGACCAGTGACCACCAGTTTAATTAATCCGTTCTCTGCCTGAAAAAAAACGATACACAGTGTGACACAGTCACATACCATATCTGTGCTCAGCCTCAGTGTGCTGCATCATCTATGTAATACTGTATATCTGACTGTGCTGAGTGCTCACTGCTCACACAGCTTAATTGTGGGGGAGACTGGGGAGCAGTTATAGCAGGAGTACATATTTTAACAGTGCACACTTTTGCTGCCAGAGTGCCACTGCCAGTGTGATTGACCAGTGACCACTGACCACCAGTATATTGTGATTGTCTGCCTGAAAAAGTTAAACACTCGTCGTGTGGTGTTTTTATTCTATAAACGCATTCTGCTGACAGTGTCCAGCAGGTCCGTCATTATATAATATATACCTGTCCGGCTGCAGTAGTGATATATATATATTTTTTATATCATTATCATCCAGTCTATATTAGCACTGCAGCAGACGCAGTACGGTAGTCCACGGCTGTAGCTACCTCTGTGTCGGCAGTCGCTCGTCCATCCATAATTGTATACCACCTACCCGTGGTGTTTTTTTTTTTTTTTTTATCTTCTTGATACTAGTAGCTTACTTTAGGAGTCTGCAGTGCTGAGCTGACAGTGTCCAGCAGGTCCGTCATTATATAATATATACCTGTCCGGCTGCAGTAGTGATATATATATATATTTTATATCTCATTATCATCCAGTCTATATTAGCAGCAGACGCAGTACGGTAGTCCACGGCTGTAGCTACCTCTGTGTCGGCAGTCGCTCGTCCATCCATAATTGTATACCACCTACCCGTGGTGTTTTTTTTTTCTATCTTCTTGATACTAGTAGCTTACTTTAGGAGTCTGCAGTGCTGAGCTGACAGTGTCCAGCAGGTCCGTCATTATATAATATATACCTGTCCGGCTGCAGTAGTGATATATATATATTTTTTATATCATTATCATCCAGTCTATATTAGCAGCAGACGCAGTACGGTAGTCCACGGCTGTAGCTACCTCTGTGTCGGCAGTCGCTCGTCCATCCATAATTGTATACCACCTACCTGTGGTGTTTTTTTTTTCTTCTATCTTCTTGATACTACTAGTAGCTTACTTTAGGAGTCTGCAGTGCTGAGCTGACAGTGTCCAGCAGGTCCGTCATTATATAATATATACCTGTCCGGCTGCAGTAGTGATATATATATATTTTATATCTCATTATCATCCAGTCTATATTAGCAGCAGACGCAGTACGGTAGTCCATGGCTGTAGCTACCTCTGTGTCGGCAGTCGCTCGTCCATCCATAATTGTATACCACCTACCCGTGGTGTTTTTTTTTTTTCTATCTTCTTGATACTAGTAGCTTACTTTAGGAGTCTGCAGTGCTGAGCTGACAGTGTCCAGCAGGTCCGTCATTATATAATATATACCTGTCCGGCTGCAGTAGTGATATATATATATATTTTTTATATCATTATCATCCAGTCTATATTAGCAGCAGACGCAGTACGGTAGTCCACGGCTGTAGCTACCTCTGTGTCGGCAGTCGCTCGTCCATCCATAATTGTATACCACCTACCTGTGGTGTTTTTTTTTTTCTATCTTCTTGATACTAGTAGCTTACTTTAGGAGTCTGCAGTGCTGACAGTGTCCAGCAGGTCCGTCATTATATAATATATACCTGTCCGGCTGCAGTAGTGATATATATATATTTTTTATATCATTATCATCCAGTCTATATTAGCAGCAGACGCAGTACGGTAGTCCACGGCTGTAGCTACCTCTGTGTCGGCAGTCGCTCGTCCATCCATAAGTATACTAGTATCCATCCATCTCCATTGTTTACCTGAGGTGCCTTTTAGTTGTGCCTATTAAAATATGGAGAACAAAAATGTTGAGGTTCCAAAAATAGGGAAAGATCAAGATCGACTTCCACCTCGTGCTGAAGCTGCTGCCACTAGTCATGGCCGAGATGATGAAATGCCAGCAACGTCGTCTGCCAAGGCCGATGCCCAATGTCATAGTACAGAGCATGTAAAATCCAAAACACCAAATATCAGTAAAAAAAGGACTCAAAAATCTAAAATAAAATTGTCAGAGGAGAAGCGTAAACTTGCCAATATGCCATTTACCACACGGAGTGGCAAGGAACGGCTGAGGCCCTGGTCTATGTTCATGGCTAGTGGTTCAGCTTCACATGAGGATGGAAGTACTCAGCCTCTCGCTAGAAAAATGAAAAGACTCAAGCTGGCAAAAGCACAGCAAAGAACTGTGCGTTCTTCGAAATCACAAATCCACAAGGAGAGTCCAATTGTGTCGTTTGCGATGCCTGACCTTCCCAACACTGGACGTGAAGAGCATGCGCCTTCCACCATTTGCACGCCCCCTGCAAGTGCTGGAAGGAGCACCCGCAGTCCAGTTCCTGATAGTCAGATTGAAGATGTCAGTGTTGAAGTACACCAGGATGAGGAGGATATGGGTGTTGCTGGCGCTGGGGAGGAAATTGACCAGGAGGATTCTGATGGTGAGGTGGTTTGTTTAAGTCAGGCACCCGGGGAGACACCTGTTGTCCGTGGGAGGAATAGGGCCATTGACATGCCTGGTGAAAATACCAAAAAAATCAGCTCTTCGGTGTGGAAGTATTTCAACAGAAATGCGGACAACATTTGTCAAGCCGTGTGTTGCCTTTGTCAAGCTGTAATAAGTAGGGGTAAGGACGTTAACCACCTCGGAACATCCTCCCTTATACGTCACCTGCAGCGCATTCATCATAAGTCAGTGACAAGTTCAAAAACTTTGGGCGACAGCGGAAGCAGTCCACTGACCAGTAAATCCCTTCCTCTTGTAACCAAGCTCACGCAAACCACCCCACCAACTCCCTCAGTGTCAATTTCCTCCTTCCCCAGGAATGCCAATAGTCCTGCAGGCCATGTCACTGGCAATTCTGACGAGTCCTCTCCTGCCTGGGATTCCTCCGATGCATCCTTGCGTGTAACGCCTACTGCTGCTGGCGCTGCTGTTGTTGCTGCTGGGAGTCGATGGTCATCCCAGAGGGGAAGTCGTACTCGTAAGACCACTTTTACTACTTCCACCAAGCAATTGACTGTCCAACAGTCCTTTGCGAGGAAGATGAAATATCACAGCAGTCATCCTGCTGCAAAGCGGATAACTGAGGCCTTGGCAACCTGGGCGGTGAGAAACATGGTTCCGGTATCCATCATTACTGCAGAGGCAACTAGAGACTTGTTGGAGGTACTGTGTCCCCGGTACCAAATACCATCTAGGTTCCATTTCTCTAGGCAGGCGATACCGAAAATGTACACAGACCTCAGAAAAAGACTCACCAGTGTCCTAAAAAATGCAGTTGTACCCAATGTCCACTTAACCACGGACATGTGGACAAGTGGAGCAGGGCAGGCTCAAGACTATATGACTGTGACAGCCCACTGGGTAGATGTATGGACTCCCGCCGCAAGAACAGCAGCGGCAGCACCAGTAGCAGCATCTCGCAAACGCCAACTCTTTCCTAGGCAGGCTACGCTTTGTATCACCGCTTTCCAGAATACGCACACAGCTAAAAACCTCTTACGGCAACTGAGGAAGATCATCGCAGAATGGCTTACCCCAATTGAACTCTCCTGTGGATTTGTGGCATCGGACAACGCCAGCAATATTGTGTGTGCATTAAATCTGGGCAAATTCCAGCACGTCCCATGTTTTGCACATACCTTGAATTTGGTGGTGCAGAATTATTTAAAAAACGAGAGGGGCGTGCAAGAGATGCTGTCGGTGGCCAGAAGAATTGCGGGACACTTTCGGCGTACAGGCACCACGTACAGAAGACTGTAGCACCACCAAAAAAGCCTGAACCTGCCCTGCCATCATCTGAAGCAAGAAGTGGTAACGAGGTGGAATTCAACCCTCTATATGCTTCAGAGGTTGGAGGAGCAGCAAAAGGCCATTCAAGCCTATACAACTGAGCACGATATAGGAGGTGGAATGCACCTGTCTCAAGCGCAGTGGAGAATGATTTCAACGTTGTGCAAGGTTCTGCAACCTTTTGAACTTGCCACACGTGAAGTCAGTTCAGACATTGCCAGCCTGAGTCAGGTCATTCCCCTCATCAGGCTTTTGCAGAAGAAGCTGGAGACATTGAAGGAGGAGCTAACACAGAGCGATTCCGCTAGGCATGTGGGACTTGTGGATGGAGCCCTTAATTCGCTTAACAAGGATTCACGGGTGGTCAATCTGTTGAAATCAGAGCACTACATTTTGGCCACCGTGCTCGATCCTAGATTTAAAACCTACCTTGGATCTCTCTTTCCGGCAGACACAAGTCTGCTGGGGTTCAAAGAACTGCTGGTGACAAAATTGTCAAGTCAAGCGGAACGCGACCTGTCAACATCTCCTCCTTCACATTCTCCCGCAACTGGGGGTGCGAGGAAAAGGCTCAGAATTCCGAGCCCACCCGCTGGCGGTGATGCAGGGCAGTCTGGAGCGACTGCTGATGCTGACATCTGGTCCGGACTGAAGGACCTGACAACGATTACGGACATGTCGTCTACTGTCACTGCATATGATTCTCTCCCCATTGAAAGAATGGTGGAGGATTATATGAGTGACCGCATCCAAGTAGGCACGTCAGACAGTCCGTACTTATACTGGCAGGAAAAAGAGGCAATTTGGAGGCCCTTGCACAAACTGGCTTTATTCTACCTAAGTTGCCCTCCCACAAGTGTGTACTCCGAAAGAGTGTTTAGTGCCGCCGCTCACCTTGTCAGCAATCGGCGTACGAGGTTACATCCAGAAAATGTGGAGAAGATGATGTTCATTAAAATGAATTATAATCAATTCCTCCGTGGAGACATTGACCAGCAGCAATTGCCTCCACAAAGTACACAGGGAGCTGAGATGGTGGATTCCAGTGGGGACGAATTGATAATCTGTGAGGAGGGGGATGTACACGGTGATATATCAGAGGATGATGATGAGGTGGACATCTTGCCTCTGTAGAGCCAGTTTGTGCAAGGAGAGATTAATTGCTTCTTTTTTGGTGGGGGTCCAAACCAACCCGTCATTTCAGTCACAGTCGTGTGGCAGACCCTGTCACTGAAATGATGGGTTGGTTAAAGTGTGCATGTCCTGTTTATACAACATAAGGGTGGGTGGGAGGGCCCAAGGAAAATTCCATCTTGCACCTCTTTTTTCTTTCATTTTTCTTTGCGTCATGTGCTGTTTGGGGGGTGTTTTTTGGAAGGGCCATCCTGCGTGACACTGCAGTGCCACTCCTAGATGGGCCAGGTGTTTGTGTCGGCCACTAGGGTCGCTTAGCTTACTCACACAGCTACCTCATTGCGCCTCTTTTTTTCTTTGCGTCATGTGCTGTTTGGGGAGTGTTTTTTGGAAGGGCCATCCTGCGTGACACTGCAGTGACACTCCTAGATGGGCCAGGTGTTTGTGTCGGCCACTAGGGTCGCTTAGCTTACTCACACAGCTACCTCATTGCGCCTCTTTTTTTCTTTGCGTCATGTGCTGTTTGGGGAGTGTTTTTTGGAAGGGCCATCCTGCGTGACACTGCAGTGCCACTCCTAGATGGGCCAGGTGTTTGTGTCGGCCACTAGGGTCGCTTAGCTTACTCACACAGCTACCTCATTGCGCCTCTTTTTTTCTTTGCGTCATGTGCTGTTTCGGGAGTGTTTTTTGGAAGGGCCATCCTGCGTGACACTGCAGTGCCACTCCTAGATGGGCCAGGTGTTTGTGTCGGCCACTAGGGTCGCTTAGCTTACTCACACAGCTACCTCATTGCGCCTCTTTTTTTCTTTGCGTCATGTGCTGTTTGGGGAGTGTTTTTTGGAAGGGCCATCCTGCGTGACACTGCAGTGCCACTCCTAGATGGGCCAGGTGTTTGTGTCGGCCACTTGGGTCGCTTAGCTTAGCCATCCAGCGACCTCGGTGCAAATTTTAGGACTAAAAATAATATTGTGAGGTGTGAGGTGTTCAGAATAGACTGAAAATGAGTGGAAATTATGGTTATTGAGGTTAATAATACTTTGGGATCAAAATGACCCCCAAATTCTATGATTTAAGCTGTTTTTTAGGGTTTTTTGAAAAAAACACCCGAATCCAAAACACACCCGAATCCGACAAAAAAAATTCGGTGAGGTTTTGCCAAAACGCGTTCGAACCCAAAACACGGCCGCGGAACCGAACCCAAAACCAAAACACAAAACCCGAAAAATTTCCGGTGCTCATCACTACTTTTACAGTGCTTTGATCTGTGCCTGACTAGGTCCCCTTGGCTGAGGCCAGTGGCGGAATTAGCAAGAGCTATACCCAGGTGCAAAAATATGTCTGGGCCCCCCCTTGAGGTATTGTAGATTGTTTAAATATTGAAAACATCCCTTTTCTTTTAATTTCACCAGCAACTTAGAAGCACATTAATCTTCAGTATATTAATATATATTTATAGCATGCATGCGTGTAACATCTGATATGGTGTTTAGTAAGTTATGAAACTTTAGATGGATTGCTCACACTTATTATTCCCGCTCCTCCATAGATCATGTCAGTACAGGATGAGCTGTGGTTGCCTAGGAGCCTGGTTTCTGAAGTCTCATAAAGCTTTAGTAGTCTGACATGGGACAGACAGTTGCTCTCGCTGAGTCTTGTACCATCACATACAGTAAAGCTCTCATTAACCTTTCAGTGATCACCATTCTGCTCTTACACTCCACTTAGCCAACCTCCCTTCTCAGTATTAGCAAGAATGCCGTGACATAGGTACTTTCCCTTACTATCAGAGGCATAACTAGGGTTGATGGAGCCAAGGGCAAATAAAAAAAAAATGGTGCCCTTTGAAAACTGTTCCTTAAAATTCTCAATTATTTTATAGGAATTCAAGTAAACAAACACTGATAAAGCAAACAAATTAGGAAAACGCAAGAACAAGGAAAAACAGACAACATTGAGGAATAACAATGTGTACACACATATACAGTTGTGGAATTTAAATCTGAAGTTAATGGCCAGGAGTATGGAGGACGCCTAAACTCCACAGAAGATTTAAGCATTTGAATGATTTTAGGCATTTTGCTTAGAATTAGCAGGCGTGCAGACATCTCGGAAGGTGAATGCGCATGGGAGAAACATACATAATCAGCTCAGTACATGTAGCCAAGCACAGAACTCAAAACCAAAGTGGCAGGGCTCCAGGGCTTGAGGATTTTGACTGTGGAACACACTGTATATTGGGAGTCATTCCAACCCGATCGCTTGCTGCAGTTTGTTGCAGCGCAGCGATCTGGTCAGAACCGCGCATGCGCCAGCGCCGCAGTGCGCCGGCGCATGGCAGTCGTCGCTGCCTAGCGATTGCCTCTGAGACAGAGGTGGTCGCTGGGCAGGAGGGGGCTTGGTTTAGGAGGCGCGGTCCGGCCAACGCAGGCGTGGCCGGACCGCTGGGGGTGAGACGTCACGCAGCCGCTGCGGCCAGTGGCAGCGACAAACCACTCCAGGCCAGCCGCAGGAGCTGTGCTGCCCGGGAGTTACTCCTCAAATACAAAGGCATCGCCGCTGTGCAATGCTTTTGTATTTGTGAGGGGAGGGGGGGGCCGGACTGATATGCGGGGCGGACTAGCCCTGTGCTGGGCGTCCCCCCGCATGTCAGGGAAGATGATCATAGCTGTGCTAAATTTAGCACAGCTACGATCAACTCGGAATGACCCCCTCTGTACATTGGGATGGCCAAACTGAATATGCTGGCAGACAGATCTATTATATGTGTGCAGGAGGGGGAAGGTGATCTCAGTTGCATTTAGGGCCTAATTCAGATCTGATCGCAGCAGCAAATTTGTTAGCTAATGGGCAAAACCATGTGTACTGCAGGGGGGGCAGATATAACATGTGCAGAGAGAGTTAGATTTGGGTGGAGTGTGTTCAAACTGAAATCTAAATTGCAGTGTAAAAATAAAGCAGCCAGTATTTACCCTGCACAGAAACAAAATAACCCACCCAAATGTAACTCTCTCTGCACATGTTATATCTGCCCCCCCTGCAGTGCACATGGTTTTGCCCATTAGCTAACAAATTTGCTGCTGCGATCAGATCTGAATTACAGTAGGCCCTTAGTTTGCACACTAGGATTTTTTCAGGCAATTCACTGGTCTCATTTTAATATTGAAGGGCAAAATTTTGGTCATGAAGTGTTGTTAAAGCTGAACTATACAGTTATTGGGGAGCCCTACCTGAGGGAATCAACCAAACTACTAAGGAATGACAGATGACTGTGTCTAACTCTGGTTCCCCAGCACACTGGTGGTGCTCATTGAGAAGAAAAAGTAATGTTTAAGCACCCTGATTATAAGCTGTTTTTTGGTTAATGCATCCAGAAAGTGAGTTTTATACTCTATAAATGAGAACATTTTCTTATCAAAAGCACCTTCTCCCCTTCCACCCATATCACCAGCTTGCCAACAGTAGGTAGTGAAACAAGACAAGCAGCTGATACTGACGTTTGTAATAGAAACCAATCTCCTATATAATAGCCCTGTGACTCTGTGCCTGGGCCTCTAACGCTGGGCGTGGCTAGGAGCTCTCATTGGGTTAGTAGCAGGTCTTCACACCCAATCCACAGCTGATTGGGCGAGAAACACCCTCCCACACAGGTTACATCCAGTGGGAGGCTCTGCCCTTTGGCTGCTGTGTTTTCACAGAGCACGACTAGCAATGGGACTGATGGAGCTACAGCTCCAGCCCCACACCCCAAAATAGGCCCCCTGCATCTACAGCAACATACTCTCCAACAATGTACACATAAACATTGATACAAATTCGAAAAGGGGGCGTGGCCACGGGTACAGCAGCGTGGCCACGCCCCTTTTCCTATACTTTCAATGGAAGCTTGGATAGTCAAAAAACGGTACAGACCATAAAAAAAAGGTACTGCACCTGCCAAAAAGGTGCAGCTGGAGGGTATGCCACTGCATCTGCAGTAAGTCTCTGCGCTGAAGATAGGGGAAAAAACATCCTTTTACTGCAGCGCCCTATGGGGGTCATTCCAAGTTGATCGCTAGCTGCATTCGCTCGCTGTGCAGCAATCAGGCAAAAACTCGGCACTTCTGCGCATGCGTATGCAGCGCAATGCGCACGTGCGGCGTACTATTACAATGAATGATGTAGTTTTACACAGGGTCTACCGATGCTTTTCAGTCGCACAGGCATCCGCAGAGTGATTGATAGGAAGTGGGCGTTTCTGGGTGTCAACTGACCGTTTTCAGGGAGTGTTCGGAAAAACGCAGGCGTGGTTGGGCGAACGCAGGGCGTGTTCCTGGCGTCAAATCAGGAACTGAATGGTCTGAAGTGATCGCAAGCGCTGAGTAGGTCTGAAGCTACTCTGAAACTGCACAACATTTTTTTGTACCCGCTCTGCGATCCCTTCGTTCGCACTTCTGCTAAGCTAAAATACACTCCCAGTGGCCGGCGGCATAACGTTTGCATGGCTGCTAAAAACTGCTAGCGAGCGATCAACTCGGAATGACCACCAATGTCTTGCTGCCAGTCCACCTGCCCCCTCCGGCATCAACAATCCCAACTCCCTAGCCGCGCCGCAGGTGGAACAAAAGCTGCTGCGGCCACCGGCATAGATGTGTATGAAAGCGACACAGCGGAAGGCTTTCATAGCCCTCCCTGCGCCACATACTCTCTGAGCCCCGGAGCCTGCTCTGCGTGTGATGTCACAGAAGTGCCTCCCCGCCACAGCCGTGCCTAGATCCCCAGAGGCCCTGACTCCGCAACACAGCACCTGGCCTGCCAGCCTGGAAGCCCCGAGATGGCTAATGTAGCGGATAGAGAGGGTGATAACGCGGAGGGTAATGTATGGATGCTGAATCAATGTAAAGGTGACAGTGCTGTGCAGTGCAGTGGGTGTGCACTCAGGGCTGTTGCTAGAGTGTTCGGCGCCCCCCTGCAAACTATAAATTTGCACCCTTGCATACTTTACAAAGGCACAGCGCACATAATGACCCCTGTAGTAGAGACACTTACACATGTAATGCCCCCTGTACCAGTTACGCTTACACATGTCACACACCCCCTGTACCAGTGACACTTACACAAGTAACACCCCCTGTAGCAGTGACGCTTACACACGTAACGCCTCCTGTACCGGTGACGCTTACACACGTAACACCCCCTGTAGCAGTGACGCTTACACACGTAATGCCTCCTGTACCAGTGACGCTTACACACGTAACGCCCCCTGTACCAGTGATGCTTACACACGTAACGCACCCCGTACCAGTGACGCTTACACACGTAATGCCCCCCTGTACCAGTGACGCTTACACATGTAACGTCCCCGTGTACCAGTGCCGCTTACACGTGTAACGCCCCCTGTACCAGTGACGCTTACACATGTAACGCCCCCCTGTACCAATGCCGCTTACACACGTAACCCCCCTGTACCAGTGACGCTTACAGACATAATGCCCCCTCTACCAGTACTGCTTACACACGTAACGCCCCCTGTACCAGTGCCACTTACACACGTAACGCCCCCTGTAGCAGTAAGGCTTACACACGTAACGCTTACACATGTAACGCCCCCCTGTACCAATGCCGCTTACACACGTAACGCCCCCTGTACCAGTGACGCTTACACACATTATGCAGCAGTCACACATACACACACAACAGACACATATATATATACAAACACACACACATACATCCTGTACATACATTACACACATACACAGTCACACATATATATACAATATACACAGACACTGTATATACACACACACATTCACGTCCTTTCCAGACACTTATCTAATGAAGTCTGGCTAGCCGAAGCTGTAGCAGCTCATCCTCCTGCTGCAGCATGGTCCCGTGTAGCTCCGCCCCTTACTCCCATCTAGCCCCACCCCCTTTGGCTCCTTCCCGGCCACTGAATGTCACACAGGGGAGGGGAGGGGGGAGAGGAGGTTTTGTGCTGCCGGCGCTGAGGGGGAGAGGAGGCTTTGTGCTGCCGGCGCCACTGCATGTGTGACAGCAGCCGGCAGCAGCAGGGATAGCAGCAGAAGCTCAGCACAGGGATGCAGAGCAGGGAGAATGTCTCTTCTTCCTGGTGCCTCCCTGCACTGCATCCCTTTGCTGAGCGGCTAGCACCGGGCCTGTGTGCAGTGTCACTGACACTGCACAGCACTCTCACCTTTTACATTGATTCAGTCAGTCATTCAGTTCTGCCAGCCAGTCACTATTGTTAGCACCAGTGTCCCAACGTGCCATATTACAGGGAAGTAGACACACTAAATAAACTACAGCTCCCAGCAGCTCTTAGCCCCGAAGCATTCCGGCCCTTAGGGCTGCTGGGAGCTGTAGTTTATTGAGTGCATCTTCTTCCCTGTAATGCGGCGCGTTGGGACACCGGCGCTAAGAATAGTGACTGGCTGCTGTGCGAGTCTCCGGGAGAGCCACTGCCAAAGGGAGGAAAGCAGCTTAGCTGCCGACAGGAGGAGAAGCAGGATAAGCATTACTCACCCCTCCCCCACTCACAGTACCTCCGGGCCCCATCCGTGGCACCCCCACACATCCCCTCCAGCACCTGCGGTAGCTCCGGACCCCTCCCCCACCCGCAGCAACCCCACACCCGCCCCTTCCGCCGCATCACCGCATCCACCCCTCCCCCACCCGGGGCACCCCCGCAACTGCTCCTCCTCCACCCGCAGTGGCTCCGGACCACCACCCGTGGCACTCACGCACCCTCTACCACCTGTGGCACAACCGCACCAGCCCCTCCCCCACCTGCAGCACCACCGAAACCACTCCTCCCGCGGCACCCCAGGGTCCCATCTGCATCTTCCCCGCACCCGCCACTCCCCCAACCAAAGCACCTACTAGGTGATTCATCAGGCTCTGCGTGCACTGATCATGCCGTTGCAAGGGGCTTCGACCCCTTAACCATTGCACGCCCTTTGTCCGTGCAATATTTATTCACTCACACAATTTTGATTGGATGTAATACTCCATATAATAAAAATATTGCACGCCACAAGGGTGTGCAAGGGTTAAGGGGGCGTAGCCCCTTACGACGGTGTGAAGAGCGCCCGTAGGGCGCGATGAATCACCTAGTATAACATATTTAGGAAAAAACATTAAGTATTAGGCAAATTATGGCATCTTTGCACACTGTAACACTGATGATGATTTTTTAGATGCCACCATCGGCGCACCATCGATACTTGCACCTGCCCATTGGTACAGTGTCTCCATCTAAGTATGGCGTTCTATGGCTGTGAATGTGCATCTTAGAGCTCAGCAGCTTTCACTGACACACCCATGACACTCACATATCATGCCCAGGGACTGTTTTCACGTCAGACCACTTCCCAGTCACTGCCCAGGAATGCCATCACTTTGCCTTTCCAGTTCTCATAGCTGCCCAGACATATTCAACAGTGGGTTTTTTCATACCCTCATGGTAACGCATGCGTCATAGGTGTTTTTCTAAAAAAAATTGCACATGAGCAATAGAAAATAATTGTTCCGCTACATGAACATCAGCATTGCATATTCCTGGCTGCAAGATTTATACCAAATATTTCTAAGAAATCCCTGGTAATTCATTTCTTTTTCTAGCATACCCATATTATGAAGCACTTTAAATATGAAGATTATTTCAGTTGCTCACATCAGTCCATGCCCCAGTGCAGTCTATATTCCCTACACATACACACTAGGACTGGGGTTAATAAAAAAAAAAGCCAATTAACCTACTGTACCAGCAGGATGTAGTCATGTGACCGGCGGTCAGGAGATCGACAGTCACATAACCTCCCCCTACATCCCATCCCCTCACAATATAGACCGTCAGCATGCTGACCAACAGGGACCTTTCCCACACTTGGGTGTCCATGACACCCATAGAGTGGGAACAGAACCTGTGGCGTAGGCTTGCTGCACTCACCCCGCCGGAATTCTGCTGCCAGGATCTCGGCGTTGGTATGCTGACTGGCGGTCAGCGCTTACCACACCCGTACCATCATGTCATGCACAGCAGGTAGCACCATCCCTGGAAGTCACACATGCACTATACAAAAAGCCCAGAAATAACCTGAAACAGCATATGTACCTTTCACATGTGTCTGCTTTAGGGTGAGGTACAGTATTTGTGGGAAACTTCTCCCTAAAACTTCTCTGCTCATGTTTCTAGTTTATAAGGTAAAATAAACACTTTTTTTTTGTAATAAAGATGAACACTGTGTGTTCTTATTGTAGTTGTTTTGCAGCATGACCTGAAGTGAGAATTGGACTAACAAATAGTGAATAGTGAAATAAACAGCAATAACCAAGCATCATATGTAAATATCTATAGAGTGAAAATATAAAGAGCCCCCCCCCAATCACCCACTTCATACGATACAGCTGCTTCTAATGACCATGCAATGTGATCTAATTGGTTATCACTTTCACTGCTGATTTTAAGACATTTTGAGTATTGTTTTTCTGGTTCTTCTATCAAATGTGTTGACCAATTGACTATACTGAATGCCGTGACTAAAGGTTATATTATTGTGCTGTACCCCTTTCACACCACACAAATAACCCGGTATATTGTTGGGTCGACGCAGGTCGATGTGCCGTGTGATGGGGTAAGTCCTGAATTCCTGAGTCACCTGACCCAGTATTACAACCCGGAAATAAAGCAGGGTTATTCCTGGGTTATTACCGGGTCAGGTGCAGTGTAAATGTTTTGCCAGACTGATGCGACCCGGGGCCCATTCACAGTACAGGGAGAGGCGGCATTAGAGGGACAGGCGGTGCTTGGAGATGACCTGATCTCCAGGCGCCACCTCCTCACACGTCACCGCTGACGTGACCGACCCAGCAATTTGCTGGGTTGTTGCTGCCAGTCTAAAATGGGTCTCAACTGGGTTGTACCCAGGAAGAACCTGTGTACAAGTCCCGGTTGTGACCTGGTTTTGCAATGTGAAAGCGGTATTATTCTTCAGTTAATCCTCTGCAACCAAATTGCATTATTGTACAATCACATTTGTGCTGGGGTTTTCCAAGTCAATACCTGCTAGAATTTGCCAAGATCTGTAACCCCAAAAAGATACATAACTTAGATGGAGACCCTGCATTTGCGAAATGTTGATTCTAACCATAACTGTGAAATTTTCCATCCTCCTCTAGTCCAGGTAGGCCAATGTGTTACATTGTCAATATTCTGTATACTGTCACTATTCTGTATACTGGGTTACAAACTAAGCTTTTGTTGAAGCCATGGAGAGCTCTCTCAAAGTTATTGGAACTTTACTAAAAAGATATGGGATCTCTTACTGGACCTAGAAACTTAGTTGAAAAGGCAAATGAAATGATTGTATCTACTTGGTGATTTTGTTATACACACAGATATGACTATCCAGTGTTCCTACTGAGGTCACTGGATCTCACTTATGAAGTGAACTGGATGCACATTGGATCACATTTGGGTTTGCACTGATGCAGCTAGGTGATTTCCAAAGAGCATTTCATGGTGATTGCTTACAGTAGAAATGCACCTAGGTTTTAAGGCAGAGCCGGATTAAGGGGGGGTCACAGGGGGTAAGTACCCCGGGCCCCCCATCTAAAAGGGCCCCCCATCGCGCACCACAGATCGGACCTTAAACACCGATCTGCAGTGCCTCAACAGCAGGCGCTAGCAGCCGTCACACTGACAGCGCCGCACCTGCTATGTGCTGTGCTTTCCGTAACCGCCCGGATTTCAAGCTTGCGCCGGCTCTCTGACCTTCCGCGCGGCTTGCAGGAAGGAGCCGGCCAGGGGGAGGAGAGGAGACGGCGGGCAGCCGAGCCCGAGCCACACGTGATTGAACCGGCATATGTGATTGTGTGTGGAGGAGCATGCTGCAGTCAGTGCAGTGTATGGAGCCAGTAACTTCGACCTAGAAAAGTAAGCCAGCATTTTTGTCATCAATTACATATATATATATATATATATATATATATTTGTGTGTGTGTATATATATATATAATATGCGTGTATGTATATATATATATATATATATACACACACACACACACACACACACACACACAGGCACTCTGGACACTGCATCTGCTTCTCTCTAATATATATATATATATATATATATATATATATATATGCAACATCTGTGGGACCCGCCACTCAGATATTTCACATAAATGCCCCGGTCCCTTTCATAGCAGTGAGACAACTTGCAAATGGAGGCTGCACTCAGCAGACTACTAAATGATATTAAGACACTGCACCCACCATGTATGCAGTACTAACATTTCGGAACCTTTAATTCCATCTTCAGAGTATACAGAGTAAGTTACCTGCTTGTTGCCAGGGGTTCCATGCCAAGGGTGTAATGCTCATTGGCGACAGCACTGCTATTACCTGCTCCGGCTCCTCCCGCCCATAGTACACAGCTCGCTGGGTGGAGTTTCCCGAAATTACATGGTTGCGTTGTGATGTCGCAATGCAACAGTGTCATTTTGCGAAACTCCACCCACTGAGCGGAGTACTATGGGCAGGAGGAGGGAGAGCAGGTAATAGCAGCCAGCAGGTGTCACGGCAGTCGCCCCATGCGATCGTACGGCTCACCCACCGGTAGGGACGGCGCTGCCTCCACCATCCCATCTTCTGTCCAGCCTCCATTCTCTGTCTGACCTCTATCCCACTTTATTCCCAGAGACATGACACAGTGATTCAATTATGTATGTTCACACGTGTGTATGATTAGTTTGTGGGGAAGACTTTAGGGCCCCCCCTGTTTTAAATGCCCCGGGCCCCCCAAAGGCTTAATCCGGCTCTGTTTTAAGGGTGGTATGTAAATATAAATAGATACATTG
This sequence comes from Pseudophryne corroboree, assembly GCF_028390025.1. Taxonomy (NCBI): domain Eukaryota; kingdom Metazoa; phylum Chordata; class Amphibia; order Anura; family Myobatrachidae; genus Pseudophryne; species Pseudophryne corroboree. The sequence goes on along the minus strand of NC_086449.1, from coordinate 321,059,980 downwards.
TACAAATGCCACATTAAAGTGCACCATTTTGCTACTTTAGAACCAGTCCTTGTCTTAAACTAAACCATTTGTTTACTAAAATACAGGGCCATTTATTCTAAACTGTGGCATAAGTTAATCAAGAGGGTGAGTGGACAGTGGCACTTTCCTTATTACCTGTTACCTTTGTGTTTTTGACCCTGCTTTTCTATTGCGCAAACTGCTCCTAGAAATGCAAGGATGTATTTTGTTCTGTACATAGGGGGTCAGTTTGTCGCAGCGCAGCGATTGGGTCGGAACTGCGCATGTGCCGGCGCCACAGTGCATCGGCACATGGCAGCTTTCATTGCCTAGCGATCGCCTCTGAGACAGAGGCGGTTGCTGGGCGGGATGGGGCTGAATGGCGGCTTAAGCCGCCATTTAGGGGGAGCGGTCCGGCCAACGCAGGCGTGGCCGCACCATTGTCTCATGCAGCCGCTGCGGCCAGCGGCAGTGACAATTAACTCCCAGCCTGCCACAGGAGCTGCGCTGGCCGGGAGTTACTCCTCAAATACAAAGGCATCGCAGCTGTGCGATGCTTTTGTATTTGTGCGTGGGGGGGGGGGGCGGACTGACATGCGGGGCGGACTAGCCCTGTGCTGGGCGTCCCCCCGCATGTCAGGGAAGATGATCGTAGCTGTGCTAAATTTAGCACAGCGAGGATCAACTTGGAATGACCCCCATAGTACTCCATTCACTTTGTGCAAATACTTATATATAGTGATTATAAAAACTTATGATAGTAACTTGTTTTTCTTGTGATACTGGCTGTTATTAATCAGCTGTAGCATACACAGTTGCTAACAGGATAGAAAGGGACAAAAATGTTTTCTCCAGGTCTGTCCCACTTTAACTGACATCAATAAAAATGTTTGCTTTCTGTGCTAGAGCAGATAAGTTGGTGGGAATTAAAATGTTTTAACGGTGCCCTGCACCTGATGGAGCAATTCAATTGTTGCTACATTTGGAAACGCATACCACAGGTGCCATTTTATCTGCTTGCTCCTTCTGGGGGGTGAGCAGAAATGTGAAAAGACCTGATTTTTGTACAGTTTCCCTGTCCCGTCCAATACTTTAGTCAGGTCTAACCATTTTTCTGGGCTAAACCCAGTACTTTTGGATGCGTTCAGCGCAAAAAACAATGGACGCTCCCTGTTGCAACAATCAATTGCATATTGTGCCATCATGGTGCCCATAAAACATAAAGCAATAGAATATCCTGTTACAAATTTATAATCCATGCTTTTCTAAAAATAATGTATAATATAGTTATACAAGTTTGTGATGCTTTGTACCAAAATACCTTTGGAAACATTCAGAATCATTTCTATGAGTTACTAATTGTCATATTTTTCGTTAGGTCGCACATTTCAGGAACAGTTCATGTGGTTTACTTAGTTCTGACTTTCCATCGGCCACTGTGAAACTGAAAACTCTATGTTTATTTAATTGGCCATTAACACCGGTTTATTTGCAATTACAGTCTCTTCTATTTTAATTAGTAATTTTTAAAATGCACTCGGTAAACTTAAAAGGATTTTTCTTTTTCTTTTTTTATCAATTATATGTTTTTAATTCTACTCATGACTATAAACACACTTTTGCTTCAATTTACAGCATAGAGTATAACTAGAAAATGAAATGTAAATGTTCTGAAATTGTAAATGTCATAAATAAATAAATGAAAGAATTAATTGGACAATCCCCCCCCCCCCTACCCACACACACAAAAAAAAAAAAGAATAAATAAATAAAATCAATCCATTTCAAATGTGTTCAATTCAGACTTTTGGGGGATTGCTAACAGGTTACCAGACCCGAAAGAAAAGACTCATAGTATAAGGAATTAATATTGGTACATTTAGTTAAAATAGCTAATTTTAATCACAGTATATTCAAGTAACACATAAATTGGATTAAATGTATATACTTGAAATTTGGCATAAGGGCACTTGAGCTATAAACTAGATTGCCTGAATCCAATTACATGAACTAATGGAGCAACAAATAGCATATACCTAATACAGTACACAAGTAGAGTAATCATTCCAAATCAATAAAACAGGGAGAAAAATGTTAGATTGCAATTTAATCATTAAAATACTAACAAAATACACTTGCCTATACTTTAAAGCATTAAAATAGAAAGTTCTACTTTAAGAGATAGTATTTACTAATATACTGGTAAAGTATATTGTCAACATACTAACTATGATAACGCAATAAATCAATAATTTGCAATGATGCATACTGTATGTGTATTCGGAAGCGTCTTGCATAATGTCTTTTGAAGCACTATAGTTGAGTTTAAAGACATATAACAGTGGCAAATGATGAGAGGTTCTGTGAATGGTTTATGATGCTCATATTATCTGTAAGCTATTATTTGCTGTAAGCAGGAACACAAAAGTGACATAAGCTAGCTATTATTGTCAGCACCACTACTTAATCATCATCATAGTATCAATACATCAGTGCAAACAGGCACTTACCTTGTTTATCTGTGTAGCCAGCAATATGCTCTCCAGCCCTTTGTAGACTATGCTATCTTTTGTTGCATCATACATCAGGAGCAAGTCTCATCACCTTCTGTATAAACAGTTGCATTATTTGGTTACAGATTTCCTCAATCAAAATAATTTTTTTTAAAGTCTTCACACAGCAGCAAAAAATGTAAGGAGAGCGAATGTTCTTTGATGCGCTTCTGAATATGTTATCAGTGAGAAAAAGCCATGCAGAAAATAAAACATTCCTTGTCTGCTGATGTCCCAGTCTTGTTAAATAGGGAAAAAGAAATGATCTAGTTCTCATATACAGAAATGGTTTACGGTGTGTAATGTGTACATGTAAACACTGAGAAAAAGAGAGATAAATATTATCGTTCTGTAGACTGAAATTCATCAAAATCAGCAGCTACTCCAATGAGACAAGCAGAAAAAACATGCATACTGTACAGTACACTGAGCTAAAATTGAAGACAGAATGCGAAAGTTAACTACTTGTTGTCATTAATGCAGAGAAGCTTATTTTCATCATAGTGAGTAACGTGTGGGGATAGGAAAGTCTGTATATAAACTGAATATTACTACTTCTTATAGACAGACTTTAGAAGCATACAGTATTCTTTAGGCTTACCTGTTTTTCTACAGATCATCAGTTCATGCAGTTTTTGATCATTTTAATATATTTTTTCCCCTTTTTGTTATGTGTGAATCAGTGCTGATACACATCAAGCTCATCTGCTCCTCATCAGCAGCTAATGTTATTAAAGCCCTTACATTTTAATGGTCTCTGGGGAGTATTTTTATTCTTTAGGTCAACACAGCTTTTAGAGAAAAGAAGAACTGGTGATCTGCACTTAAACAGCTTTTATGCTTGTATTTAAATGGAATTTTGCAACTTTCTTCCAAGAAATCTCTCTAAATATATAACATACAGTATTAAGCATTTATACTATCTATAAGTTGGTTACCGATATTTGTGTAAAACTGGTCTTTTCATCTTATTCAAAGGGTTTTTTCTCCAAACAGATTTCACATTATGTTATTGCTGTTTATTGTAATTACTCAGACTAATAAGATTGCTGTGTAGATTAACAAGTGAACCGGAGTGGAAATGTAAAGCTAGTTTATCTGGGTCTTGCGGATGATGGTGTATAAACAACAGAGACATGCGGTGAGGTCAATGGCTGGGGAGGCACTGGCTAGTATCTGAGCTGCCTCACCTCTGGCCTTTCCCTAACAGTCCTGTTTGTCCAGCGGAGCACTGCAAGTTTGGGGAGATTTGACTATAAAGATGATTAGAATTATACCTACATGATATTTATAAGTCAGAAATAGCTTATTCGTAGTATTCTAATAATTTTTATAGTGAAGACTACTTCTGTCCCCCATACTGGAGTATGGGGGACATTTACTAAACAGTGATAAGAGCAGAGAAATGAGCCAGTGGAGAAGTTGCCCCATCAACCAATCAGCAGCTCTGTATAATTGTATAGTGTGCAAATTATAGATGTTACTTCCAGGGGCAAACGCAGGATTTAGTAAGGGGGGTTTCCACGTGTAGTGTGTGCATATAACATATATATATATATACACACACACACATACATATATATATATTAAATTGCCCGTTGCCTTCTGTGGTAAATTTAAAGTAGATTGCAACGACGATGGCACTCAAGGTCATACAGGAAACGTGATATTAAATGCTTCTACGTTTTGGTTTTATTAAAAAACTATCTTCAGGAATCCAAACAATAAAAAGGTTTTACCGTAAATGTGAATGTATGTGACAATATGTAAATTTAGCATTTAAAATTATGTTTCTTTTATGACTGTGAGTGCCGCTGCGATTGCAATCTACTATATATATGTACAGTGTATGTATGTATGTATATATATACAATATATATATATATATATATATATATATATCTAATGGGTATATATACTTACATAGAGCACACATATTAATTTATACATACAAACACACATACACACAAACACAGACACACATACACACAAACACAGACACACACAGACACACACACACACACACACACACACACACACACAAATTTCATATACAGTACATACAGTACTGTATATTTTATACATACCAGAGGCTGGGACTAGGAAGCAGGAGCAGATGGACGGCAGTGTGTGTGAGGACGGAGGGAGCGGCTGTGGCATAGCATGTACAGCCAGCAGCTTTCCCCCGGACACTCATGGTTCTCTGCTCTATGCTGCTGCAGCAGCTTCAGTAAGCGGTCGCGCCTTTTACTGAGACGGAGACACTGCTGTCTCCGTCTCAAAAAAAAAAAAAAATTCATCACGGGGGGTTTCCAGGTACTCAGAATCCCCCCCCCCCCCCTGCGTGCGCCACTGACTTCAGTGCTGATTGGTTGCCATGGGCACTTCTCCACTGGCTCTTATGACTGCTTAGTAAATGTCCCCCTATGATGGAAGATTCTCTGCCTCCCCTGAATGCACATCTTTGGTAAACAAATGTGGAGATGTGAAAAGGTTCTCATCTTCTCACGTGATTTTGGTGCTACCACCCAAATTTTGCCATGAAAGGAGCCTCTTGCACTACTACTATTTGAGCAAAAAATTGTAACAGATTACTGTAGATCACACAAAGCTGCAGCAGAAGCCACAATGGTACATTTATTACAGAGATGGGATGACTTGCTCAAACAGTAAATAAAGAGATGGAATCTACAAACAATAAAAACAGTGCTAATATGTATTTGGTATAAATCTACAAATAAACGTTAAATAATGCATATGGCTTGTGGATACAACTGATCACATATACTTAATTAATAACAATATAAATCAGCAATCATAAAAAATGGAGAATAAACATACAGTGTGCACTTGGTTTATGCAGCTGGACTGCCTGGATCGCAACCAAATATATTGTCCCTAATAAGAGGGTTGAGCCATTATAAAGTTGAAATTAAAGTCTCAGGTGTGTCGGCTTTGAGTATAGAAGTGAGCTGAAAAGTCAATCTAGATATTGCAGTCAGGGATAAAGGTATATTACCATTTGGTGGTGACAAGTGTCCACTCAGTCCTTTAGCAAGAAGACCTCTCCTTACAACTGTTTGCAAGTTGTCCAAAATATGAATGAAGAAATGGGAATGGTCCAAAATATGAATGAAGGTAGCAGTAATAGCATCACAAATAGCCAGGAATCCATTGACGCGTTTTGCTGAGTTATTGCCCCTCAACTTCTTAGCAGCAAATGTGCATGTGTGAAGCAAGCTATATGCATTATTTTATGTTTATTCATACAGTTTTACCAAATACTTCTTAAAGCTGTTTTCCTTGATTGTCTTCCTTGATTGTTATATGTTTGGGCTTGGAGGCTGAAACCCTCCCTTTGCAGCTGTTTTAATCATTTTCATATAATTGGAATATGACTTGCTGCAGGTAAAGATAAGGAGTGCAACACACAATAGCACATAGGAACAATAACAGACTTTCATTTCTGTAAACACTAATCAATAGAATGATAGCTATATGTTCCTGAAACACACACACACACACACACACACACACACACACAGGCTTCATTGTATTTCTAAATTACATAACTACAGTATCTAGATTCTAGAGCCACTCTGCATAAATTACAGTATACATGACAAATATCAAACACACTCTACAAAGATAATGCATATATAGTGTTCCCTTAGCCCCAGTGCACTTAGTTGGAGCTGATGACTTTGGTAATATATCAAATCCAGAACAAAATGAGCATGTTCCATGTTATTAAGGAAGTTACCTTGAATAAGAATGCACATGATTGGTTCCAACTGTTTTCCAAAGTGGTGGTCACATCAATCAAAGCCCCTACAGCTTCATCACCTGTTGTCACAGACAGTATGGTACCTGGAAAAATAAATTACTCAAAAGTCATACAGCTGTGTCACCTGCTGCCGTAGACAAGATTGGACAGAACACACTTTTAGCAGCAAATTTCCTTAAACAGTAATATGTCTCAGTCCAGTATGCCTATAGTACATCAACAAAACACTGCATACAAATAAGTCTTCAGCTCTAATCCCACACTATTCCTATTTCACTTCACCCTTGTGCAGTGGTGCAAGTAGAAAAAATGTCTTACAGGTACTGTGAGCACGCCGAAGGCGCGCGCGCCAAAAAGTGGGTGTGGCCAAATACCATATGGGGCGTGGTCAATGAAAATGTGGGCGTGATACACATATGGGGGAGGAGCAGATACATATATGACCCCCACAGTGCCAGATACACGTTGCCCCACAGTGCCAGATACACGATGCCCCACAGTGCCAGATACACGAATGCTACACAGTGCCAGATACACGTTGCCCCACAGTGCCAGATACATGTTGCCCCACAGTGCCAGATACACGAATGCCCCACAGTGCCAGATACATGAATGCCCCACAGTGCCAGATACACGTTGCCCCACAGTGCCAGATACACGAATGCCCCACAGTGCCAGATATACATTGCCCCCTACAGTGCCAGATATACATTGCCCCCTACAGTGCCAGATATACATTGCCCCCCACAGTGCCAGGCAGGGCCGTAACTACGTGTGTGCCAAGGGGGCTTGGCACACAGCGCAGTTGCCCTGAGGGCGCAACGGCCAGCGGCATGTAATGAGTCAAATTGACTCATTACATGCCGCCGAAGTCTGCGCCGTGCGCCCCGCTGTGTAGGGAGAAGAGGACCAGCGCCGGGCAGCGGAGAGAAGGAGGAGGAGGGAGGGGGAGCAGTGAGCCGCAGCAGCGCTATTTGATTGGTAGTAAGCGCCGCTGCAGCATCCCCCTCTCCTCCTGTATTGGCTGCCCGGCGCTGCTAAGGATGCTGGGATGCGGTTCCCCAGCATCCACAGCAGCGCCAGGCAACCAATACAGGAGGAGAGGGGGATGCTGCAGCGGCGCTTACTACCAATCAAATAGCGCTGCTGCGGCTCACTGCTCCCCCTCCCTCCTCCTCCTTCTCACCTCACACAGCCTGCACCGAGAGGAAGCTGCACGAGGAGCCTGTCAGCGGGGAGAAGGTAAGTATATCCTCCCTCCCTCTCTCTCTCTCTCTCTCACCGTCTGCCGCAATGTGTAAAATGGGGTCTCGTCTGCCGCAATGTGTAAAATGGGGTCTCGTCTGCCGCAATGTGTAAAATGGGGTCTCGTCTGCCGCAATGTGTAAAAAGGGGTCCCAGCTGCCGCAATGTGTAAAAAGGGGTCCCGGCTGCCGCAATGTGTAAAATGGGGTCCCGGCTGCCGCAATGTGTAAAAAGGGGCCCCGGCTGCCGCAATGTGTAAAATGGGGTCCCGGCTGCCGCAATGTGTAAAAAGGAGGCCTGGCTGCCGCAATGTGTAAAAAGGGGGACTGGATGCCGCAATGTGTAAAAAGGAGGACTGGCTGCCGTAATGTGTAAAAAGGGGGACTGGATGCCGCAATGTGTAAAAAGGAGGACTGGCTGCCGTAATGTGTAAAGAGGGGGCCTGGCTGCCGCAATGTGTAAAAAGGGGTCCTGGATGCCGCAATGTGTAAAAATGGGGACTGGCTGCCGCAATGTGTAAAAAGGGGGACTGGATGCCGCAATGTGTAAAGAGGGGGACTGGCTGCCGCAATGTGTAAAAAGGGGGACTGGCTGCCGTAATGTGTAAAAAGGGGGCCTGGATGCCGCAATGTGTAAAAAGGGGGACTGGCTGCCGCAATGTGTAAAAAGGGGGACTGGCTGCTGTAATGTGTAAAAAGGGGGACGCTGTCTATTGTAATGTATAAAAGGGGCTCTACCTGGTGTAGTGGCGCTACTGTGCAGCGTAATTTGAATAATGTAGACTACTGTGCACCGTAGTATGAATTGCTATTATTTTGTGGCCACGCCCCTTCCCCATTAAGCCACGCCCCTATAAATTTTTTCCCCCCCACAGTGCCAGGTATACATTGCCCCCCACAGTACCAGGTATACATTGCCCCCCACAGTACCAGGTATTTGTGAAGCAGCAGCAGCAGAATCCCCCCCCCTCCCCTTCCCCTGCTCACCGCTGCTGCTGACTTGTGTGAGGGGAGGAGAGCGCAGCCTGCGCCTCTCCTTCCCCTCAGTCTCCGGTGGGTGAGTTCAATATTCAGCACTGATCCGTGAGCCAATCAAAGCTCCGCGAGCTCTGATTGGCTCACGGGCGGCGCTGATTTGAAAGAAGACATTGAGGGGCAGGAGAGGTGCAGGCTGCGCTCTCCTCCCCTCACATCAGCGGTAGCAAGCGGCGGCCCGTCGGTGTGGGTACGGCGTACCCACGGCTAAATTCTTAAGGGTACGCCGTACCCGCATACTTGCACCGCTGCCCTTGTGGCAATACCTCAGTCCATAGTGCCTCTGACACATACACAAATCACACACAATGAATATTCATGGCTAATCCCAACTGTCCCTATTTATCTTCATCCAAGTGACAGCATGTCAGTCCAAAGATATGCAGTAGATATGTGCTTAATAATTATTATTGATTATATGCAATCTAGCCACTGTATTGCCTCCAGTGGGTTTTCATACCCTAGTGGATCCTCAATCAGTATTCCACTTAGTTCCAAAAGGCAGTTTGTGTCATCGGGCTTCTTGCTGTAATACGCACTGTCAGCCTTACATATGTGGTGCCCCTCCTCACTAATCCCATATGCAGTGCTCTCCCCCATTCTATCAGCAACTCTGTCTCTCTTCAATGAGTGTTGGATCCTCATTTATGGTCCTGGGAGATTGTGGTTCCTAGAAACTTGAAGAAATCCACTAGCGATACCACACTGTTAGCAATCATTAGCAGAGGTGCACTAGCTGACTTCTTCTTGAAGTTCACGATCATCTCGACAGTTTTGAAAGGGTTGAGCTCAAGGTTGTTGTGGCTGCACCACTGGGCCAACTGGTCTACTTCCCATCTATAGGCCGATTCATCCCAGTCCTTGATGAGGCCAATGACGGTGGTGTCATCAGCTAATTTGATCTTTACTGATTGCACCTCTGAGGTGCAGTCATTTGTGTACAGAGAGAAGAGCGGGGTTGAGAGGACACAGCCCTGAGGGGCACCTGTACTAATGGACTGCGCTTGAGAGGTGAATTCCCCCACTTTCACTACCTGTGTCCTATCTGTCAGGAAGTCTACAACACAGGAACAGGTAGCTTCTGGAACCCCTAGGCAAAGTAATTTGGGCTGGAGGATGCTGGGGATGAATGTATTGAAGGCCGAGCTGAAATCGACAAACAGGACCCTCGCGTAGATAACAGGAATGTCTAGGTGCTGTAGAATGTAGTGTAGGCCCAGGTTGACCTCATCCTCGACACATCAATTCAATCGATAGGCGAACTGTAGGGGTCCAGTTTGGGGCCAGTCACAGTTTTCAGGTGATTCAAAACCAGACGCTCTAACATTTTCATGACCACAGACGTCAGTGCTATCGGCCTGTAGTCGTTCAGGTTCGTGATAGAGGGTTTCTTGGGGACCGGGACCATAATAGACCTTTTGAGGCAGGAAGGGACTTTCTGTAGCTCCAGTGATTTGTTGAAGATCTTGGGGAATATTGGGGCAAGCTGACCAGCACATGCTCTCAGGGCAGATGGTGACACTCTGTCAGGACCCTTTCCTGGGTTTGGCCCTTTTGAACAATGCCTCCACCTCTTCTTGGGCGACTTGTGGTGCCTGGAGTTGGCCGTCGGTGTTCGGAGCATCATAGAGGTGATTGTTTGGGTCGCAGCAGAGGACTTCTTTTGCGAACCTGCTATAAAAGTGGTTCAACTCGTCTGCTAGGTCTTGGTGCATGGTGGGCACTTCAATGTTTTCTTGTAGTTGGTTATGGATTGCATTCCTTTCCATACAGAAAAGGGGGGGGAGAGATTGTTTGTCAGCTTTTCCGAGAACCACTTTTTTGCTAGCCTGATTTCTTTAGTCAGAGAGTTCCTAGTTCGGTTTTATAGTGCTCTGTCACCGCTGCAATGACCACACATGCTCTGCATGCCGATTTATGACTGTTTTATTCGGTTGCATCCACAAGAGACTGTTTTCTGCTTCTTCCTTGAGGCCTGCATGGCCTCCGAGGATATGTGAATCTGTCCCTGTCTTATGTAATGGCAGGGCCAGGGTCACAGTAGTAAATATATATATATATATATATATATATATATACACAGACAGAAAGTTCAGCACTCACCATAGCAAGCTCACTTATCCTCACAACATCAATAAATAAATGATGGGGGTCCTACACTATCACAAAGTCTCAAAAATTAATTTTTTTGAGACTTTGTGATAGTGTAGGACCTGCAAGAAAGTGGGGTACCTTGACGAGCGGTTTGCAGGCTTCCGTGCATTGGCCAATTCACTAACTAAACCCCTATCAGTGAGCTTGCTATGGTGAGTGCTGAACTTTCTGTCTGTATGTATTTGGGTTGGTGGCCATGGGCTACATGCACCCCACTTTGTGAGTGGTGAGTGCAGACACTGCACCCCGCTTCTGGGGTGGCGAGTGCTGTGGTTTTCTAGATTTGTTTGTATGTATATATATATATATTGTTTTGGTGGGAATCAGAGGAGGTTACCCACTGGGTAATCACAGATTTTATTTTGCCTACCTGTTGGCATCTTCAGTCATGAGCTGTGTGATTGCAGTTACTGACCAAACTTGTTCTCTAACTGTCCCAAAAGCATAATCAAATAAAGAAATAGGTCAGGGTTACAGGAACAGGTAGAGAGTCAGAAGTTCAGCACCCTGCACAGCGTGGGGGATTTTACAGCAGCACCCCTACACTACAAGCCCTAACATCATTGCGGCTCTCTCATCCCTATAATACACTCTACCTCCTCTGCAATGTGTTTTACACAACAGGGGAAGGAGTGATTGACCTAGGGACAGCAGAAGCTGCTTGCACGTCATCTGTCACTCCGTCCTGGTGCAAGCGCTTTCCCCCGCTCTCATGGTCTTCATTTACTGCCTTACGGCACATGGGACAAAAGTAGAAGGGGAGATTCGCCTATAACGCCGGGGACACTTATTCTAACAGATATAATTTTCCTCAATTACATCAGTCAAAATTGAATGTGATGTCATTAATGTTTTCTCTCCAAATTGAATCATTCGGTAATTAGTGCTAGAGATACTAAATTAATATATATTCTGTTAGATTCTAGCTGAGACAGATAGTCCTGCTACTTATGAGCTGGTACTCAGTCAAGCTGATACGGATCCGACAGCTTTTTAATATTGAGTTTATATGTTGTACTCATATTTAGGCAGAGAACAGGACTAGTAATATTATGTTCATGTTCTCACAACAAATGGTGAAATTATTACATTGGTATTCAGTTTACCACTGTTACTAAAAACGAAGTTGCGCCTTACATGCTATGAGTTTATACAGCTGACTGATACAATAGCTAATTTGAACACTTCTCTTTTGGGATTGATACTTCATATGTATCCAGACCACTACTGTTAATGTATGTAAAGTTACGCTTTACACGTTTTGTACTTGGGCAGCTGAGTGTCATGAGTTAGATTGAACATTTTTCTTTTGGGATAGAACAGTATATGAGGTTTATTGGATGAAACTGGCCTGAACCTATTGTGTTGATATAGGAGTATAGGAATCTACTACTGCAGGGATGGGGAACCTTCGGCTCTCCAGCTGTTGTTGAACTACACATCCCAGCATGCCCTGCAACAGTTTTAGCATGGCCAAATAGCAAAACTGTAGCAAGGCATGCTGGTATGTGTAGTTCAACAACAGCTGGAGGGCCGAAGGTTCCCCATCCCTGTACTACTGTGTTCAAATACAACTCTAATATATGGTACCATTCAGAGATAAGACATCTTAAGCCCATGAGCAAATGCTATTGTTCAGAAAAAGAAACCAAAAATGCTATAATATACTTGCTTGGTTACAGGGCTCTGAATTTCTCAGGAATAATCTGGTTATAAAAAATTATTTCCTGAACTAACCATTTATACTGATCTTGTTATACACTCACCCTTGTGCTTCTGAGATTTGGCGTATCACAGGACGTACTTCAGTTTTGAACAAAGTGTTTATCATTAACTCCACAATGAGTGCATACTGTATAAAGCGCTCTGCAGGGAGCTGCTAAAACCAGGTTTCCCATTGAGATCAGAATTTAGCTTAATAAAGATCTCGAAAATTGAATAATAGAAACCGAATATAATAAAAATATTTTTCCATAAGTAGGGAAATCTAATAACCCTCTATATGGTTAAATTGTTGTAGGGTAGCAGTAATAATAAGAATTTACTCACCGGTAATTCTATTTCTCGTAGTCCGTAGTGGATGCTGGGAACTCCGTAAGGACCATGGGGAATAGACGGGCTCCGCAGGAGACTGGGCACTCTAAAAGAAAGATTAGGTACTATCTGGTGTGCACTGGCTCCTCCCTCTATGCCCCTCCTCCAGACCTCAGTTAAGGAAACTGTGCCCGGAAGAGCTGACACAACAAGGAAAGGATTTGGAATCCAGGGTAAGACTCATACCAGCCACACCAATCACACTGTACAACTTGTGATAACCATACACAGTTAACAGTATGAACAACAACTAAGCCTCAGTAACAGATGGCTCATAACAATAACCCTTTAGTTAAGCAATAACTATATACATGTATTGCAGAGAGTCCGCACTTGGGACGGGCGCCCAGCATCCACTACGGACTACGAGAAATAGAATTACCGGTGAGTAAATTCTTATTTTCTCTGACGTCCTAGTGGATGCTGGGAACTCTGTAAGGACCATGGGGATTATACCAAAGCTCCCAAACGGGGGGGAGAGTGCGGATGACTCTGCAGCACCGAATGAGCAAAGGCAAGGTCCTCCTCAGCCAGGGTATCAAACTTGTAGAACTTAGCAAATGTGTATGAACCCGACCAAGTAGCAGCTCGGCAAAGCGGTAAAGCCGAGACCCCTCGGGCAGCCGCCCAAGAAGAGCCCACCTTCCTTGTGGAATGGGCTTTTACTGATTTAGGATGCGGTAACCCTGCCGCAGAATGAGCTTGCTGAATCGTGTTATAGATCCAGCGCGCAATAGTTTGCTTTGAAGCCGGAGCACCCAGTTTGTTGGGTGCATGCAGGATAAACAGCGAGTCAGTTTTCCTGACTCCAGCCGTCCTGGCTACATAGATTTTCAAAGCCCTGACTACATCAAGTAACCTGGAGTCCTCCAAGTCCCGAGTAGCCGCAAGCACCACAATAGGCTGGTTCAAATGAAACGCTGATACCACCTTAGGGAGAAATTGGGGACGAGTCCTCAACTCTGCCCTGTCCATATGGAAGATCAGATACGGCTTTTACATGACAAAGCCGCCAATTCTGACACACGCCTAGCTGAAGCCAAGGCTAACAGCATGACCACCTTCCACGTGAGATACTTTAACTCCACGGTCTTAAGTGGCTCAAACCAGTGTGATTTCAGGAAATCCAACACAACGTTAAGATCCCAAGGTGCCACTGGAGGCACAAAAGGGAGCTGAATATGCAGCACTCCCTTAACAAACGTCTGAACTTCAGGCAGTGAAGCCAGTTCTTTTTGAAAGAAAATAGATAGGGCCGAAATCTGGACCTTTATGGATCCTAATTTTAGGCCCATAGTCACTCCTGACTGTAGGAAGTGCAGGAATCGACCTAGCTGGAATTCACCGGTAGGGGCCTTCCTGGCCTCACACCAAGCAACATATTTTCGCCATATACGGTGATAATGTTTTGCGGTCACGTCTTTCCTAGCCTTTATCAGCGTAGGAATAACTTCATCCGGAATGCCCTTTTCCGCTAGGATCTGGCGTTCAACCGCCATGCCGTCAAACGCAGCCGCGGTAAGTCTTGGAACAGACAGGGCCCCTGCTGTAACAGGTCCTGTCTGAGAGGCAGAGGCCATGGGTCCTCTGAGATCATTTCTTGTAGTTCTGGGTACCAAGTTCTTCTTGGCCAATCCGGAACGATGAGTATAGTTCTTACTCCTCTCTTTCTTACTATCCTCAGTACCTTGGGTATGAGAGGAAGAGGAGGGAACACATAAACCGACTGGTACACCCACGGTGTCACTAGTGCGTCCACAGCTATCGCCTGAGGGTCCCGTGACCTGGCGCAATATTTTTTTAGCTTTTTGTTGAGGCGGGACGCCATCATGTCCACCTGTGGCAGTTCCCAACGATTTACAATCTGTGTGAAGACTTCTTGATGAAGTCCCCACTCTCCCGGGTGGAGGTCATGCCTGCTGAGGAAGTCTGCTTCCCAGTTGTCCACTCCCGGAATGAACACTGCTGACAGTGCTAGCATGTGATTCTCCGCCCATCGAAGAATCCTTGTGGCTTCTGCCATTGCCATCCTGCTTCTTGTGCCGCCCTGGCGGTTTACATGGGTGACTGCCGTGATGTTGTCTGACTGAATCAGTACAGATTGGTTTTGAAGCAGGGGCTCTGCTTGACTCAGGGCGTTGTAGATGGCCCTTAGTTCCAATATATTTATGTGTAGAGAAGTCTCCAGACTTGACCACTGTCCCTGGAAGTTTCTTCCCTGAGTGACTGCCCCCCACCCTCGGAGGCTTGCATCCGTGGTCACCAGGATCCAGTCCTGTATGCCGAACCTGCGTCCCTCGAGAAGATGAGCACTCTGCAGCCACCACAGCAGAGACACCCTGGCCCTTGGGGACGGTGATCAACCGATGCATCTGAAGATGCGATGCGGACCATTTGTCCAACAGATCCCACTGAAAGATCCTTGCATGGAACCTGCCGAAGGGAAATGCTTCGTAAGAAGCCACCATCTTTCCCAGGACTCGCGTGCAGTGATGCACCGACACCTGTTTTGGTTTCAGGAGGTCCCTGACCAGAGATGACAATTCCTGGGCCTTCTCCTCCGGGAGAAACATCTTCTGTTCTGTGTCCAGAATCATTCCCAGGAAAAGCAGACGCGTCGCAGGGATCAGCTGCGACTTTGGGATATTCAGAATCCAGTCGTGCTGTTGCAACACTTCCTGAGAGAGTGCTACGCTGACCAACAACTGCTCTTTGGACCTCGCCTTTATGAGGAGATCGTCCAAGTACGGGATAATTATAACTCCCTTTCTTCGAAGGAGTATTATCATTTCGGCCATTATTTTGGTAAATATTCTCGGAGCTGTGGAGAGACCAAATGGCAACGTCTGGAATTGGTAATGACCGCCCTGAGCGATTCCATTTTGAACTTGAACTTCTTTATATAAGAGTTCAAGGATTTTAAATTCAGGATGGGTCTCACCGAACAGTCCGGTTTCGGTACCACAAACATTGTGGAATAGTAACCCCTGCCCTGTTGAAGGAGGGGGACCTTGATTATCACCTGCTGGAGGTACAGCTTGTGAATTGCCGCCAGTACTACCTCCCTTTCCCTGGGAGCAGCTGGCAAGGCTGATTTGAGGTAACGGTGAGGGGGAGTCGCCTCGAACTCCAGCTTGTATCCCTGAGATACAATTTGTACAACCCATAGATCCACTTGTGAGCGAACCCACTGGTTGATGAAGTTTCGGAGATGCGCCCCCACCGCACCTGGCTCCGCCTGTGGAGCCCCAACGTCATGCGGTGGACTTAGTGGAAGCAGGGGAGGATTTTTGTTCCTGGGAACTGGCTGCCTGGTGCAGCTTCTTTCCTCTACCCTTGCCTCTGGCCAGAAAGGATGCTCCTCTGACCCAGTTGCCTTTCTGAGGCCGAAAGGAGTGCATTTGATAATACGGTGCTTTCTTAGGCTGTGAGGGAACCTGAGGCAAAAAAGTCGACTTCCCAGCAGTTGCTGTGGATATGAGGTCCGAGAGACCGTCCCCAAATAGTTCCTCACCCTTATAAGGCAAAACCTCCATGTGTTTTTTAGAATCTGCATCACCTGTCCACTGCCGAGTCCATAATACTCTCCTGGCAAAAATGGACATTGCATTAATTCTAGATGCCAGCAGGCAAATGTCCCTCTGTGCATCCCGCATATATAAGACGACGTCTTTTATATGTTCGATGGTTAGCAAAATAGTATCCCTGTCGAGGGAATCAATGTTGTCTGACAGGGTATCAGTCCATGCTGCTGCAGCACTACACATCCAGGCTGAAGCAATAGCAGGTCTCAGTAGAGTACCAGAGTGTGTATACACAGACTTCAGGATAGCTTCCTGCTTTCTATCCGCAGGATCCTTTAGGGCGGCCGTATCCTGAGATGGCAGTGCCACCCTTTTAGATAAGCGTGTTAGCGCCTTGTCCACCCTAGGGGATGTTTCCCAACGTAACCTATCCGTTGGCGGGAAAGGGTACGCCATCAGTAACCTCTTAGAAATCACTAGTTTCTTATCAGGGGAACTCCACGCTTCTTCACACAAATCATTTAATTCATCAGATGGGGGAAAAGTCACTGGCTGCTTTTTCTCCCCAAACATAATACCCCTTTTGGTGGTAACCGGGTTAACATCAGAAAATAAGAATTTACTTACCGATAATTCTATTTCTCGTAGTCCGTAGTGGATGCTGGGGACTCCGTCAGGACCATGGGGAATAGCGGGCTCCGCAGGAGACAGGGCACATCTAAAAAGCTTTTTATGTCACATGGTGTGTACTGGCTCCTCCCCCCATGACCCTCCTCCAAGCCTCAGTTAGGTACTGTGCCCGGACGAGCGTACACAATAAGGAAGGATCTTGAATCCCGGGTAAGACTCATACCAGCCACACCAATCACACCGTACAACTTGTGATCTGAACCCAGTTAACAGTATGATAACAAAACGAAGTAGCCTCCGAAAAGATGGCTCACAACAATAGTAATAACCCGATTTTTGTAACAATAACTATGTACAAGCATTGCAGACAATCCGCACTTGGGATGGGCGCCCAGCATCCACTACGGACTACGAGAAATAGAATTATCGGTAAGTAAATTCTTATTTTCTCTAACGTCCTAGTGGATGCTGGGGACTCCGTCAGGACCATGGGGATTATACCAAAGCTCCCAAACGGGCGGGAGAGTGCGGATGACTCTGCAGCACCGAATGAGAGAACTCCAGGTCCTCCTTAGCCAGAGTATCAAAATTTGTAAAATTTTACAAACGTGTTCTCCCCTGACCACGTAACTGCTCGGCAAAGTTGTAATGCCGAGACTCCTCGGGCAGCCGCCCAGGATGAGCCCACCTTCCTTGTGGAATGGGCATCTACATATTTCGTCTGTGGCAGGCCTGCCACAGAATGTGCAAGCTGAATTGTACTACCAATCCAGCGTGCAATAGACTGCTTAGAAGCATGAGCACCCAGCTTGTTGGGTGTATACAGTATAAACAGCAAGTCAGACTTTCTGACTCCAGCCGTCCTAACTATATATATATATATATATATATATATTTTTAGGGCCCTGACCACGTCTAGTAACTTGGAGTCCTCCAAGTCCCTAGTAGCCGCAGGCACCACAAGAGGTTGTTTCAGGTGAAAACGCTGACACCCCTTTATGAAGAAACTGGAGACGAGTCCCAGTTCTGTCCTGTTCAAATGGAAAATTTTAATATGGGCTTTTGTAAGACAAAGCCGCCCATTCTGACAATCGCCTGGCCGAGGCCAGGGCTAACAACATGGTCACTTCCCATGTGAGATATTTGTCAATAGCATGGTCACTTTCCATGTGAGATATTTCAAATCCACAGATTTGAGCGGTTCAAACCAATATGATTTTAAGAAATCCCAACACTATGTTGAGATCTCACGGTGCCCCTAGGGGCACAAAAAAACTGTATATGCAATACATCCTTTACAATCTGGACTTCAGGAACTGAAGTCAATTCTTTCTGGAAGAAAATCTACAGGGCCGAAATTTAAATGTTAATGAACCCCAATTTGAGGTCCAAAACACTCCTGTTTTCAGGAAGTGTAGAAATCGACCTAGTTGAATTTTCGTCGTGGAGCCTTCCTGGCCTCACCCACGCAACATATTTTCACCACATGTGGTGATGACGTTGTGCGGTCACCTCCTTCCTGGCTTTGACCAAGGTAGGTATGACCTCTTATGGAATGCCTTTTCCCCTCAGGATCCGGCATTCAACCGCCATGCCGTCAAACGCAGCCGCGGTAAGTCTTGGAATAGACATGGTACTTGCTGAATCAAGTCCCTTCTTAGCTCCCCAGGCCCTTAGTCCTCTGTGAGCATTTCTTGAAGTTCCGGGTACCAAGTCCCTCTTGGCCCATCCGGAGCAACTAGTATAGTTCATACTCCTCTATGTCTTATAATTCTCAATACCCTGGTTATGAGAAACAGAGGAGGGAACACATACACAGACTGGTACACCCACGGTGTTACCAGAACATCCACAGCTATCGCCTGAAGGTCTCATGACCTGGCGGAATACCTGTCCCGTTTTTTGTTCGGGCGGGACGCCATCATGTCCACCTTTGGTCTTTGCCAACGGTCCACAATCATGTTGAAAAACTTCCCTATGAAGTTTCCACTCTCCCGGGTGGAGGTCATGCCTGCTAAGGAAGTCTGCTTCCCAGTCGTCCACTCCCGGAAAGAACACTGCTGACAGTGCTATCACATGATTTTCCGCCTAGCGAAAAATCCTTGCAGTTTTCACTGCCCTCCTGCTTCTTGTGCCGCCCTTCTGTTTACGTGGGCGACTGCCGTGATGTTATCCCACTGGATCAATACCGGCTGACCTTGAAGCAGAGATCTAGCTAAGTTTAGAGCATTATAAATTTGCTCTAAGCTTATTTATGCGGAGAGAATTCTCCAGACTTAATCACACTTCCCTGGAAATTTTTTCCCTGTGTGACTGTTCCCCAGCCTCTCAGGCTGGCCTCCGTGGTCACCGGCATCCAATCCTGAATGCCGAATCTGCGGCCCTCTAGAAGATGAGCACTCTGTAATCACCACAGGAGAGACACCCTTTTCCTTGGATATAGGGTTATCCGCTGATGCATCTGAGGATGCGATCCGGACCATTTGTCCAGCAGATCCCACTGAAGAGTTCTTGCGGGAAATCTGCCGAATGGAATTGCTTCGTAATAAGCCACCATTTTTACCAGGACTCTTGTGCAATGATGCACTGACACTTTTCCTGGTTTTAGGAGGATCCCGATTAGCTCGGATAACTCCCTGGTTTTCTCCACTGGGAGAAACACGTTTTTCTGGACTGTGTCCAGAATCTTCCCTAGGAACAGTAGACGTGTCGTCGGAAAAAGCTGCGATTTTGGAATATTTAGAATCCACTCGTGCTGTCGTAGAACTACTTAAGATAGTGCTACTCCGACCTCCAACTGTTCTCTGGACCTTGCCCTTATCAGGAAAGCGTCCATGTTTCTTTTAAGAAAAATCCTCATTCCGGCCATTACCTTGGTAAAGACCCGGGGCGCCGTGGACAATCCAAACGGCAGCGTCTGAACTGATAGTGACAGTTCTGTACCAGGAACCTGAAGTACCCTTGGTGAGAAGGGCAAATTTGGACCTGTAGGTAAACGTCCCTGATATCCAGTGACATCATATCGTCCCCTTCTTCCTGGTTCGCTATCACTGCTTCGAGTGACTCCATCTTGATTTGAACGCTTGTATGTAAGTGTTCAAATATTTCAGATCTCACCGAGCCGGTTGGCTTCAGTACCACAATATAGTGTGGAATACTACCCCCTTCCTTGTTGTAAGAAGGGTACTTTGATTATCACCTGCTGGGAATACAGCCTGTGAATTGTGTGAGGGGGAGACGTCTCGAATTTCCAATGTACACCTGGGATATTACATGTAGGATCCCGGAGTTCCCTTGCGAGTGTTGCTGAAACTCTTGAGATGACCCCCTACCGCACCTGAGTCCGCTTGTACGGCCCCAGCGTTATGCTGCGGACTTGGCAGAAGGCGTGAGGAACTTCTGTTCCTGGGAATGAGCTGCTTGCTGCAGTCTTCTTCCCTTTCCTCTCCCCCTGGGCAGATATGACTGGCCTTCGCCCGCCTGCCCGTATGGGGACGAAAGGACTGAGACTGAAAAGACTGTGTCCTTTTCTGCCAATATGTGACTCGGGGTAACAAAAGGTGGATTTTTCAGCTGTTGCCATGGCCACCAGGTCCAATGGACCGCCCCTTTATACGGCAATACTTCCATATGCCGTCAGGAATCTGCCTCACCTGACCACTGTCGTGTCTTCGTCTGGCAGATATGTACATCACATTTACTCTTGATGCCAGAATGCAAATATGCCTCTGCGCATCACACATATATAGAAATGCATCCTTAAAATGCTCTATAGACAATAAAATCCTGTCCCTGTCAAGGGTATCAAAATTTTCAGTCAGGAAATCCGACCAAGCCCCCTCAGCGCTACACATCCAGGCTGAGGCGATTGCTGGTCGTAGTATAACACCAGTATGTGTGTATATACTGTTATGATATTTTCCAGCTTCCTATCAGCTGGCTCCTTGAGGGCGGCCGTATCTGGAAACGGTAACGCCATGTTTTTTATAAGCGTGTGAGCGCCTTGTCCACCCTAAGGTGTGTTTTCCAACTCGCCCTTACTACTGGCGGGAAAAAGGGTATACCGCCCATAACTTTCTGTCGGAGGAACCCCACGTATCATCACACACTTCATTTAATTTATCTGATTTAGGCAAAACTACAAGTAGTTTATTCCCACCCTACAAAATACCCTTATTTGTGGTACTTGTGGTATCAGAAATACGTAACACCTCTTTCATTGCCCTTAACATGTAACTTGTGGCCCTAAAGGAAAAATACGTTTGTTTCTTCACCGTCGACACTGGGGTCAGTGTCCGTGTCAGTGTCTGTCGACCGACTGAGGTAAATGGGCGTTTTTACAAGCCCCTGACGGTGTCTGAGACGCCTGGACCGATACTAATTTGTCCGCCGGCTGTCTCATGTCGTCAACCGGCTTGCAGCGTGTTGACATTATCACGTAATTCCATAAGTAAGCCATCTTCTGGTGTCGACTCCCTAGAGAGTGACATCACCATTACAGGCAATTTTTTCCGTCTCCTCACCAACATTTTCCTCATACATGTCGACACACACGTACCGACCTACAGCACACACATACAGGGAATGCTCTGATAGAGGACAGGACCCACTAGCCCTTTGGGGAGACAGAGGGAGAGTTTGCCAGCACACACCAAAAGCGCCACAATGTATATAACAACCCTAGAAGGTGTTGTTTCTATATATGGGCTCTTAATATATAATTATATCGCCAATTTATGCCCCCCTTCTCTTTAACCCTGTTTCTGTAGTGCAGGGGAGAGTGGGAGCCTTCCTCACCAGCGGAGCTGGTCAGGAAAATGGCGCTGAGTGCTGAGGAGAATAAGCTCCGCCCCTTTCACGGCGGGCTTTTCTCCCGGTTATTAGGAAAACTGGCCTGGGTTAAATACATACATATAGCCTTAATGGCTATATGTGATGTATTTATTTGCCAAATAGGTATTTATATTGCTGCCCAGGGCGCCCCCAGCAGCGCCCTGCACCCTCCGTGACCGTGTCAGTGAGCCGTGTAGCAACAATGGCGCACAGCTGCAGTGCTGTGCGCTACCTCTCTGAAGACTGTGAAGTCTTCTGCCGCCTGTTTCCGGACCTCCGTTCCGCCGTCTTTCTTCAGCGTCTGTAAGGGGGATCGGCGGCGCGGCTCCGGGACGAACCCCAGGCTGACCTGTGTTCCGACTCCCTCTGGAGCTCAGTGTCCAGTAGCCTAAGATCCCAATCCATCCTGCACGCAGGTGAGTTGGAGATCTCTCCCCTAAGTCCCTCGTTGCAGTGATCCTGTCGCCAGCAGGAATCACTGATTAGAAACCTAAAAAAAAACTTTACTAAACAGCTCCTTAAGAGAGCCATCCAGTTTGCACCCTTCTCGGACGGGCACAAAAACCTAACTGAGGCTTGGAGGAGGGTCATGGGGGGAGGAGCCAGTACACACCATGTGACATAAAAAGCTTTTTAGATGTGCC
This sequence comes from Pseudophryne corroboree, assembly GCF_028390025.1. Lineage (NCBI taxonomy): Eukaryota > Metazoa > Chordata > Amphibia > Anura > Myobatrachidae > Pseudophryne > Pseudophryne corroboree. The sequence goes on along the minus strand of NC_086449.1, from coordinate 321,037,483 downwards.
CTGTCTCCTGCGGAGCCCGCTATTCCCCATGGTCCTGACGGAGTCCCCAGCATCCACTAGGACGTTAGAGAAATGTGCAATACATCTTTCATTGCAGTAATCATGCATCGGATGGCTTTTGTAGACTGAACATTTGTCTCATCCTCATCCACACTGGAGTCAGACTCCGTGTCGACATCTGTGTCTACCATCAGAGCTAGCGGGCGTTTATGAGCCCCTGACGGCTTCTGAGTCGCCTGGGCAGGCGCGGGCTGAGACCCCGGCTGTCCCAAGGCTGCTGCGTCATCAAACCTTTTATGTAAGGAGTTGACACTGTCGGTTAAAACCTTCCACATATCCATCCAATCAGTTGTCGGCCCCGTCGGGGGCGACACCACATGTATCTGCCTCTGCTCCGCCTCCACGTAACCCTCCTCATCAAACATGTCGACACAGCCGTACCGACACACCACACACACACAGGGAATTCTCAGACTGAGGACAGGACCCCACAAAGTCCTTTGGGGAGACAGAGAGAGAGTATGCCAGCACACACCACAGCGCTATATAACACAGGGATTTACACTGCTAATAAGTGATTTTCCCAATAGCTGCTTGTTTGTATCGATTTGCGCCTAAATTTATGTGCCCCCCCTCTCTTTTTAACCCGTCTTGTACCTGGATACTGCAGGGGAGAGCCTGGGGAGCGTGCTTCCAGCGGAGCTGTGAAGGGAAAATGGCGCTGGTGTGCTGAGGAAGAAGGCCCCGCCCCCTCAGCGGTGGGCTTCTGTCCCGCGTTTTCTTTAACTTAATGGCGGGTTTTTTTTACACATATACAGTTAGCAGACTGTATTATGTGTATATTTAGCCAAAAGGTAATATAATTGCTGCCCAGGGCGCCCCCCCCCCCCCAGCACCCTGCACCCTACAGTGACCGGAGTGTGTGGTGTGCTGTGGGAGCAATGGCGCACAGCTGCAGTGCTGTGCGCTACCTTAATGAAGACTGGAGTCTTCTGCCGCCGATTTCATCTCCTTCTTCTGTCTCCTGGCTCTGCAAGGGGGACGGCGGCGCGGCTTCGGGAACGGACGATCGAGGTCAGGCCCCGTGTTCGAACCCTCTGTAGCTAATGGTGTCCAGTAGCCTAAGAAGCACAAGCTAGCTGCACGCAGGTAGGTTTGCTTCTCTCCCCTCAGTCCCACGTAGCAGTGAGTCTGTTGCCAGCAGATCTCACTGAAAATAAAAAACCTAACAAATACTTTCTTTCTAGCAAGCTCAGGAGAGCCACTAGGAGCACCCAGCTCTGGCCGGGCACAGATTCCTTAACTGAGGTCTGGAGGAGGGGCATAGAGGGAGGAGCCAGTGCACACCAGATAGTACCTAATCTTTCTTTTAGAGTGCCCAGTCTCCTGCGGAGCCCGTCTATTCCCCAATCTAATCTAATCTAATCTAATAACCCTCTATATGGTTAAATTGTTGTAGGGTAGCAGTAATATTTAAAATAATACTGTAAATACTCTACCAGGCTGACAAATAACTGTTCTAGGTTATGCCTGTCATTTAATCTATTTTAGAATAATAGAAATAAAAGTTACGTTTTAACCTATGCACTAGACTAAACTAAAAGAGTGCGCCACACATTAAGCCTTCTTTAGTTGAAAATCACTAGTGGTTTCTTCTAACCCCTTAAACTTGTAACTGTATCTTGCTTAAGGGCGCACCTCCAACCAAACTAATTATATGCCTTGTATTTATACAACAAAAACACTTCCTTTTTTCAGTTGGTTAACACTGAAAATCTATTATTATTATTATTGTTTGAGACCAGTGCATAGTCTTTCAGACTGGATGTCTCCCCTGTACCTACTGTAAAAGCTACAAGATAAATCCTTTGACTGATTCTGAAGAGACAAAGGGGGTCATTCTGAACTGATCGCACGCTAGCTATTTTAGCAACGCTGCTATCAGGTCAAAACTCAGCAAAACTGCACATGCGTATGCACCGCAGTGCGCAGGCGCATGTACAGGTACAAAGCGGATCGGTGCTGGGTGATGGATTTAATGAAAAATCCATTCGCACAGCCGATCGCAAGAAGATTGCAAAGCAAAAATACACTCCCCCATAGGCGGCGACTATCTGATAGCAGCGCTGCAAAAAACTGCTAGCGAGCGATCAACTCGGAATGACCCCCAAAGTGTGGAGCAACTTTCATGCTAAGCACTTTGAGTCTGAGTAAATGTGTAGATAACTAAATTTTAAGCCGTTGTATACATTCAGAACCTTTTGTCTTTTCTTGTCTTCTTTAACTTGAGCCCAAGTGTAGGAGGAATTCTATAAAAGTCGGTCAATGGTGGAAATTTCTGTAGGAGACACAAAAGATAAGAAAGGTAGATGATCATCATAAACAATATAAAAAAAAAAAGTGTTCATGGGAGACTCCTGGGGGTAAATTTACTAAGATTGGAGTTTTATTTAAGATGGGATGTTGCCCATAGCAACCAATCAGATTCTACTTCTCATTTATCTAGCACCTTCTAGAAGATAATACCTGGAATCTATAACCCCACCTCCGGACACTGGAGCTCAGTTTCGTTAACCAGTCCAATGCAGTAGCAGGTATAAGAGAAGGCAGATGTTAGTCACATAGAACCACATTCTCATGACAGGATAAGGGACCAGCGGCTAATGCCATACAAACCCAGAGAAGCTAAGTGCGTCAGGGTGGGCGCCCTTTGGAACCCAGTGTACCTGGCAGAAAGAGATTTAACTATTGTAAGTCTACCATAAACCTCCTTTTCTGCAGGGAATACATTGGAAATGTCCTACAGCAGTTCCTCATGGGAGAGGACGCACCGTAGCGAGCACAAGAACCCGGCGTCCAAAGGTAGCATCCTGGGAGGTGGAAGTATCAAAGAGATAAAACAATTGTTCTGCGGACGCGCCTCGGCGGGCCGCTCAAGAAGGTCCAACAGACCGAGTACAATGGGCTTTGATAGCAGCAGGAGCTGGAAACCAGCATGTGCATATGCTTGTGCAATCTCCAATCTAATCCATCTGGCCAAGGTTTGCTTATTCGCAGGCCAGCCACGTTTGTGAAAAACAAAAAGTACAAAAAGGTTATCTGACTTCCTGAGAAAGGCAGACCTCTCCACGTTAATACAGAGAGCCCGTACCACTGGTAAGACAAACCAGAAGAGATAAAAGCCGGAACCACAATCTCTTGGTTAAAATGGAAAGATGACACCACCTTAGGTAGATAACTGGGATGAGTTCTAAGAACTGCCCGGTCATGGAGAAAAATTAGAAAGGGTGGATGACAGGACAAAGCATCTAGGTCCGACATCCTCCTAGCAGAGGCAATAGCCAGCAGAAACACAACCTTAAACGTAAGGCATTTAAGGTCCACAGACTCAATAATTTCAAATGGAGACTCTTGTAGGGCATTCAAGACAACAGACAGATCCCATGTAGCCACAGGAGGGACATAGGGAGGCTGAATCCGTAAAACGCCCTGAGTGAAAGTAGGAATGTCAGGAATAGACGCAATCTTTCTCTGAAACCACACAAGGCATAAATATGAACCTTGAGGGAGGCCAGATGAAGGCCTAAGTCTAGGCCTTGTTGCAGAAAAGACAAAAGTCTGGAAGTGCCGAATTTGTATGCATCGTAATTCTTAGCAGCACACCAGGTGAAGTAAGAATTCCAGACCCTGTAATAAATCTGTGCAGAAGCAGGTTTGCGGGCCTTCAGCATAGTTTGGATAACTGCCTCGGAGAATCCTTTGGCCCTTAGGAGCGAAGCTTCAAGAGCCACGACGTCAAAGCCAGTCTGGCCAGGTCCGGGTTGACACAAGGGCCCTGAACGAGGAGGTCATGGCGTTGAGGAAGTAGAAGAGGTTGCTCGATCGAGAGACCCTGCAGGTCTGATAACCAATGCCGTCTGGGCCACGCTGGAGCGACTAGAAGTAGTATTCCTCCTTCTTGCTTGAACTTCTGTAGTACCCTGGGAAGGAGTGACACTGGAGGAAACACGTATGGCAGCCAAAAGTTCAATGGAATTGTCAATGCGTCCACGAATGCTGCTTGAGGATGCCTGGTTCTTGATCCGAAAACCGAAACTTTGCGATTGTGTCGAGACACCATCAGGTCTACATGTGGTAGGCCCCACTTGTCCACTAGGAGTTGAAAGACTTCAGGATGAAGACTCCACTCTCCGGCGTGTAAGTCCTGATGACTGAGGAAATCCGCTTCCCAGTTGAGGACTCTGGGAATTAACATTGCTGATATTGCTGGCAGATGGTGTTCCACCCAACAAAGGATTTTTGATACTTCCATCATTGCCATGAGGCTTCGAGTGCCGCCTTGATGATTTATTTATGCCACCTTGGTGCCGTTGTCTGATTGTACTTGAACCGGTCTGTTACGTATTAGAGGCAGGGCAAGCGTCAAAGCATTGAACACTGCCCGTAATTCTAGAATGTTTATTGGGAGGAGAGATTCCTCCTTGGTCGACCGACCATGGAGTGTTGCTTTAGCACCGCGCCCCAACCCCGCAGACTGACGTCTGTAGTGAGTAGGACTCAGTTGGGTATCCAGAAGGGACGGCCTCTGCTAAACTGTTGGTCCTGTAGCCACCAGCCCAGTGATAGACAAACCTCCCGAGTCAAGGAGATCATTTGAGACCTGATCTGATGAGGCAGGCCATCCCACTTGGAAAGGATTAACCTCTGCCGAGGGCGGGAATAAAATTGAGCGTACTCTACCATGTCAAAAGCCAACACCATGAGGCCTAGTACTTGCATCTCTGAGTGTATCGACACCCTTGGGCGAGAGAGGAAGTATCTGATCCTGTCCTGAAGTTTCAGGATTTTCTCTAGAGATAGAAATAGACTTTGGCTGTGTGTGTCCAGCAGCGCCCCCAGGTACACCATGTTCCGAGCAAGGACCAGCGAGGACTTTTTCCAGTTGATAAGCCACCCGTGGGCTTGTAGGAATTGGACCGTCAGTTCCAGATGACTGAGGAGAACATCTTGGGAGTTCGCCAGGATCAGCAAGTCGTCCATATACGGCAGGATACTGATTCCCTGACAGCGGAGAAGGACCATCATCACGGCCATGACCTTGGTGAAGATCCGAGGGACCGTGGCCAGTCCAAATGGCAGAGCCTGGAATTGATAATGTAGGTTGCCAATAGCAAACCACAGATATTGCTGATACGATATGGCAATAGGTATATGCAGGTAAGCATCCTGTATGTCCAAGTATACCATATAGTCTTCGGGATTCATGGCCAGTATAATAGAGCGCAGAGTTTCCATACGGAATTTGGACACTCTCACAAATTTGTTCAATGATTTGAGGTTGAGTATAGGCTGGAAAGACCCATTGGGCTTCGGGACTAGAAACAGGGTCAAATAGTATACCCTGCCTCTCTGGGACAGAGGTAACGGCACTACCACTCCTGTGTCCAGAAGTGATCGCACAACAGGTGTAGAGCTTGCGCTTTCAATGGATCCGGAGGAAAAACTGTCGTGCAGAACTGGCGAGGGGGACGTCTCTTGAAAGAGTGTACCCATGAGAGACAACTTCCCTCACCCAGGCGTCTGATGTGGTCCTTAACCAGACCTGGGCGAATTGCAGAAGTTGGCCTCCACCCTGGGATCCTCCAGGGGGAGGCCTGGCCGGTCATGCAGTAGGCTTGTCTTGTTTGGAAGCAGGCTGACGGGCAGCCCAGGATTGTTGAGGTTTGGGCTTAGTGGTTTTGGAAGCACGAGCCTGTCTCAGGTACGCCTGACCCTTTGCTTTCCCTGGAGGTTGAAAGGAACGAAAAAAGTGGTACTCTTTGCCTTCGGTGCAGAAGAATTAGTACTTTGGAGAAACGCAGTCTTAGCAGTCGCCAAGTCAGTTACAATCTTATTTAGATATTCCCCAAATAGGATGTCTTCCTTAAAGGGGAGCACCTCCAAAGTCTTATTGGAGTGTAGGTCGTCCTTCCATTCCTCAACCACAAAATTCGATGAGCTAGTATAGACGTAGTGGCCGCCTTGGCCGCCATTACACCTGCCTCAGAAGACACCTCCTGAATATAGTGGGAGGTGGTGGTAATATGAGACAGATATTGTCTGGCAGTGTCAGAAGTATCCTGAGGCAGCTCTTCTTCTAATGCCTGAACCCATGCTGTGGTGACAGGCAGAGTAGATGACACCACAAGATGGGTGACATGAGAGTCCACCGACGTTGAAGTTTCCCACTTGTTACTCAACTCCGCAAGGATAGGATAACGAGCTAGCATCTTCTTAGACAGGGAGAATTACTTTTCTGGAGAAGACCAGGGTTCCTGACGTATGTCTATTCAATGGTCAGAATGTGGTAAGACTAATTTAGCAACCTTCTGACATTTGAACTTATCAAGTTTCTTAGACGCAGTAGAGGGAACTACCTCATCATCAATTTGTAGAATCAGCTTAATAACCTCCACTAGGTCAGGAAGATCAACCTGAGTTGTAGGTTCCTCGTCAGAAGCAACTGTATTAGTGTCTGACGTATCTGTATATTCCTCATCCTCATCAGAAGAATTATTTGAAAATATTAGTGGATTGTGAGGAGGAAGTGGCCCGCTTAGATGACCCCTTGACCCCAGAGGGACGTGGGGTAGGCTTTTGTCTAACCAAAGATTGATTTAATTGTTGTATCTGGGTAGACAGAGTGTCCGCCCAGGGTCGATTAACTGCAGGGACAATATGTCGCTGCAATGGCACAGGAGGTCCCAAAGGGGGCGCAAACCAAGTCACAAGCGTATTCAGCATACTTGAGAACGTTGCCCAAGGTGGCTCCTGATGGCTACAGGGGCTGCGGGTTGACTGGGAGATGTATGGCACCCAGTACACAGACCATCAGTTAAAACTTCCCCTTCGGGTAAATCCTTGGCGCAAGCACTGCATGATGCAGGAGCGCCTGGCGGGTTTCCCCCCCTTTGTGGCAGACGTTATAGGGAATGTAGCCATAGAGCTTAACAGTACAATATAGCCAGACTAATACAATACCTGCAAAACACTCCCTTATTTATGTGACAGTAAATACAGAACATAAACAGAGAATAAATACGGTATGAGGTGACTGAAGAGCGCAGTAAAATACACACAGTATGTACAGTGACAATGCAGAAATTATTTTAGACACAATAAAACTGCACTGGACTAGTAAATAGATATTACATATCTCTCACATCTTGACAACGGGGTTAGATCCCCCGAAACGTTGATGTTCTCTGTCATGTATTTCTAATACATCTTCACACTAATACAAGACCCTGAGTGCCGCAGTTTTTTCCCCGACTACCTACAAGTGTTGCTGAGGGCACCGGGCGCTATATTCAGAGGAGGAGTGCCGGGCCATACATGATCTATATATATATATATATATATATATATATAAAATGTTTTAGCATAAAGAAGAAGAGACGGTTTAGGGTCAGCTTGTCATGATTAATTACTAATAAAATTCTCCAATGGAAATCTTGTTCTGCCTGTATCTCTTCAATGGTAGTAGGAACCCCATGTCAATATTCAGAGCTCAAAGATGTCTTCAGTAAAAGCACTGCCAAGAAATTACCTCCCCACAGGAAATGGGACCACACAATAGACCTGATGCCAAGTAAAAAGTCCTCCAAGGGTCAACTTTTCCATTATCTGTACCTAAAACCTAGATTATGTCCCAGTACATACAAAAAAAAGCTTGTATAATGATTCATCAGATCATCCTCTTCTCCAGAAATTGCTGGATTATTTTTTGCCATGGCACTCAAAGCAACAGTTTAAGTAAAAGAAAAAACAAAAACAAAAAACAGTACATAAAATTTACTTTCAGCATTGTTTTATTTTATACTCAATTCTTCACATGTTCCTGAAGGAGTCCACAAGTCTACTGTATATCTGTTGGGGGAAAAAAAGGAAAACTTGCCTTCTCTGTGGGTTCCTGCTGCTCCTGCCTCATACTCCTCTGCATTCCAGAGGCCCTGGGGGTAATTCAGAGTTGATCGCAGCAGCAACTTTGTTAGCAGTTGGGCAAAACCATGTGCACTACATGTGTGGCAGATATAAAATTTGCAGAGAGAGTTAGATTTGGGTGGGTTATTTTGTTTATGTGCAGGGTAAATACTGGCTGCTTTATTTTTACACTGCAATTTAGATTTCAGTTTGAACACACCACACCCAAATCTAACTCTCTCTGCACATGTTATATCTGCCCCCTGCAGTGCACATGGTTTTGCCCAACTGCTAACAAATTTGCAGCTGCGATCAACTCTGAATTAGGCCCCCAGTTCTGAATGCTATATGTGAAATTGCTTTATCTACATAGAACAGCTTAACATCAGCCATCTTTGAGTCACCAAGTTTTCCTCTGTACTGCAGTCAACTGAGATGCACCAAGGAGCGGCAGTTACTAAGGATACGAGGAGCAGGTACAGCAAGTACCGTGATCCGGGGGGATGGTGGAGGGAAGTGGCATGTCACACATGTTCTCCCCCCTATACAGCGCTGGGACTGTTTTCGTCCATTTTCTGTTGTTTGGAAGCACATGGTCAATTGTCATTTGCGCTCTGTACATTGCCAGACATTTGAGGTCAGAAATCAATTGCTTTTGGGCGCCCATAGCTCATATCTAAAGTAACTGGACCTATTCAATTGTTTGTACAAATGGGCACAAATACTGCATGCAAACATTACTTCTGCTTCAACAAGACCATCAATTTCTGATAAAAAGCCCTGATAAAGATGTTTATTTGGCCTTACTTCTTACATTTAATGTATTATATGTTAAAGCTGCCTTGCATTAAGCTGATCTCTCGCATTCTGCACTTTTCATTTATGTCATGAGTAACTGGTAAGTAATTATGACCACCTGTTCAGTGTTTGTGTACAGTGTTTATTGGAATTTGGCGTGGGTTTGACCGTGGCACCATGCTGACACCGGTTGCCTAATTAGACACCATGTTTTGAATGACACATTTGCAGATATAAATTTATCCCTTAATGGAGTATCCTCATCACCAAGACTAGAATGAATGAGAGCCTTTGTGTTACTAGTGGACACTGTGCTCCAAGAAAACAAGTCCTATTTTCTCATTTACAGCAACATTTTATTTGTTTTGCATAACATTAATATCCTTTCTGACACAGAAGCACAGTTTTATATGATTTAATAATGACTCTCTATAATTGATGATTTGTGCATTCTGGATATGACCTTCAAATGATTATTGCAGTTAGATTTCAATTTTGATCTCTTGTGTATTTAAAATATTGTAATAGGACAATTGGAAATAATGTCAGCTAGTTACTGTTCATTTTCCAATCATTACATTTCTGTGCTACAATTTTATTGGGGCCCTACATCAGCATTCATGTACCAGGAACTACAGTAGATGCACTGTATGCCATTGTATAACTATTTACATAGCAACACACAACACAACATGGATACAGAGGAAACCAGTAAAGTGTCCTGCTTGACCCAGGATGGTCCTCTTTTGTTCCACTACAAATATTTAATATTCTTATCTTTCCATAATTCTAACTTCTGATGTGCATTATAGAATATGTTAGAATTGTCTCCGTTTAGCCATTTTACTGTATATGGCATCCCACAGGAAGCATGGAGTGAATTTTTACAGCCTGAGTAAGCCTCTGATTACAATTCTGAGAGCCCTAAGTATAATACATTCTAAGAAGTGAATTCCATATAACAATGACATTTGGGGAGGGGGGATAAGATACATTGCTCAAAAAACAAAACCAGGGAACACTAAAATAACACATCCTAGATCTGAATGAATGAAATATTCTTATTAAATACTTTGTTCTTTACATAGTTGAATGTGCTGACAACAAAATCACACAAAAATTATCAATGGAAATCAAATTTATTAACCCATTGAGGTTCAGATTTGGAGTCACACTTAAAATTAAAGTGGAAAAACACACTACAGGCTGATCCAACTTTGATGTAATGTTTTTGTAAAAAATGAGGCTCAGTAGTGTGTGTGGCCTCCACGTGCCTGTATGACCTTCCTACAACGCCTGGGCATGCTGCTGATGAGGTGGCGGATGGTCTCCTGGGGGATCTCCTCCCACACCTGGACTAAAGCAACCGCCAACTCCTGGACAGTCTGTGGTGCAACGTGGAGTTGGTGGATGGAGCAAGACATGATGACCCAGATGTGCTCAATTGGATTCAGGTCTGGGGAACGGGCGGGCCAGTCCATAGCATTAATGCCTTTGTCTTGCAGGAACTGCTGACACCTCTTACCATTGCCTCTTCTATCGGGGTGGCCTTTTCCTTGGTTGTGATGCATGGCACTAATCTATCAGCAGGGTCATCTTCTGTTGAACCAGAGGTGTCTTATGACTGTTGTTCATCATTGGGAGTGTGTGCTTGAAGAGGTGTGTCTGCAGCAGGCTGTTGGAGCCCACTTGGCTCCTCCAGCCACATGAGGTCTAGCATTGTCTTGCATTAGGAGGAACCCAGGGCCAACCGCACCAGCATATGGTCTCACAAGGGGTCTGAAGATCTCATCTCGGTACCTAATGGCAGTCAGGCTACCTCTGGCGAGCACATGGAGGGCTGTGCAGCCCCCAAAAACAAATGCCACCCCATACCATTACTGACCCACTGCCGAACCGGTCAAGCTGGAGTATGTTGCAGGCAGCAGAACGTTCTCCTTGGCGTCTCCAGACTTTGTCACATGTGCTCAGTGAGAACCTGCTTTCATCTGTGAAGAGCACAGGGCGCCAGTGGCAAATTTGCCAATCTTGGTGTTCTCTGGCAAATGCCAAACGTCCTGCACGGTGTTGGGCTGTAAGCACAACCCCCACCTGTGGACGTCGGACCCTCATACCACCCTCATGGAGTCTGTTTCTGATTGTTTGAGTAGACATGCACATTTGTGGCTTGCTGGAGGTTATTTTGCAGGGCTCTGGCAGTGCTCCTCCTTGCACAAAAGCGGAGGTAGCGGTCCTGCTGTTGGGTTGTTGCCCTCCTACGGCCTCCTTTACGTCTCCTGATGGACTGGCCTGTCTCCTGGTAGCACCTCCATGCTCTGGACACTACGCTGACAGACACAACAAACCTTCTTGCCACAGCTCGCATTGATATGCCATCCTGGATGAGCTGCATTACCTGAGCCACTTGTGTGGGTTGTAGACTCCATCTCATGCTACCACTAGAGTGAAAGCACCGCCAGCTTTCAAATGTGACCAAAACATCAGCCAGAAAGCATAGGAGCTGAGAAGTGGTCTGTGGTCACCACCTGCAGAACAACTCCTTTATTGGGGGTGTCTTGCTAATTGCCTATAATTCCCACCTGTTGTCTATTCCATTTGCACAACAGCATGTAAAATTGCTGGTCAATCAGTGTTGCTTCCTAAGTGGACAGTTTGATTTCACAGAAGTGTGATTGACTTGGAGTTACATTGTGTTGTTTAAGTGTTCCCTTTATTTTTTTGAGCAGTTTACATTTCCTTAAATGTATTCACCAGCAGAAAACTTTTTGCCAGATATACAGTGCATCCGGAAAGTATTCACAACGCTTCACTTTTTCCACATTTTGTTATGTTATAGCCTTATTCCAAACTGGAATACTAATGTACATGTGATTTCGTTTTTTATTTTTAATAAATTTGCAAAAATCTTTGTCATTATGGGGTAATAGGTGTAGAAGTTTGAGGGGGAAAAACGAGTTTTATGGTAAGAACTTACCTTTGTTAAAACTCTGCGAGGTACACTGGGCTCCACAAGTCTGGACAATGGGGTGTAGAGTAGGATCTTGATCCGAGGCACCAACAGCCTCAAAGCTTTGACTGTTCCCAGAATGCACAGCGCCACCTCCTGTATCACCCCGCCTCCCAGCACAGGAGCTCAGTTTTAGTTAACCAGCCCAATGCAGTAGCAGGAAAAGAGACGACAACGGTTAGTAGCCACATACACCACACTCTCACGACAAGAGAAGTGTCAGCGGCTAATGCCATATCAACCCAAAGAAGCTAAGTGCGTCAGGGTGGGCGCCTTGTGGAGCCGTGTACCTCGCAGAAAGAGTTTTAACAAAGGTAAGTTCTTACCATAAAACTCGTTTTCTGCTGCGGGGTACACTGGGCTCCACAAGTCTGGACAATGGGGATGTCCTAAAGCAGTTCCTTATGGGAGGGTCGCACTGTAGCGGGCACAAGTACCCGGCGTCCAAAGGAAGCATCCTGGAAAGCGGCAGTATCGAAGGCATAGAACCTTATGAACGTGTTCCCGGAGGACCACGTAGCCGCCTTGCACAATTGATCAAGGGTCGCACCACGGTGGGCCGCCCAAGAAGGTCCAACAGACCGAGTAGAATGGGCCGTAATGTGAGCAGGAGCTGACAGACCAGCTTTCACATAAGCATGTGCAATCACCATTCTAATCCATCTGGCCAGGGTCTGCTCGTGAGCAGGCCAGCCACGTTTGTGAAATCCAAACAAAACAAAGAGAATCAGATTTTCGAATAGAAGCAGTTCTCTTCACATAGATACGGAGAGCCCGTACCACATCCAAAGACCGCTCTTTGGGAGACAAATCAGGAGAGACAAAGGCTGGAACCACAATCTCCTGATTTTGGTGGAACGAAGAAACCACCTTAGGTAAATATCCGGGACGAGTCCTAAGAACCGTCCGGTCACGGTGAAAAATCAGATATGGGGAACTACAAGACAAGGCACCCAGAGCCGACACTCTTCTAGCAGAGGCAATAGCCAGCAAGAACACCACCTTAAGGGAAAGCCACTTAAGGTCAGCTAAACCAAGAGGTTCGAATGGAGGCTCCTGCAACGCCTCCAAAACCACCGACAAGTCCCAAGGAGCCACAGGCGGGACATAGGGAGGTTGTATACGCAACACACCCTGAGTAAAGGTATGCACATCAGGTAAGGTCGCAATTTTTCTCTGAAACCAAACCGACAAGGCAGAAACATGACCTTGAGGGAGGCCAGACGCAGGCCTAAATCTAGGCCCTGCTGCAGAAAAGCCAAAAGTTTGGATGTAATAAACTTGGAAGCGTCATAATTGTTAGATGCGCACCTAACAAAGTATGAATGCCAGACCCTATGGTAAATCCGAGCAGAAGCCGGTTTACGGGCTCGCAACAAAGTTTTAATGACCTCTTCAGAAAAACCCTTAGCCCTCAAGACGGAAGCTTCAAGAGCCACGCCATCAAAGATAGCCGGGCTAGGTCCTGGTAGACACAAGGGCCCTGAACGAGGAGGTCTGGGCGTTGTGGAAGTAGAAGTGGACGCTCTGACGATAGGCCTTGCAGGTCTGAGAACCAGTGCCGTCTGGGCCATGCCGGAGCTATGAGAAGCAGATTTCCTTTTTCTTGCTTGAACTTCCGAACTACCCTGGGCAGGAGTGACACCGGAGGGAACACGTACGGCAGCCGAAACCTCCACGGCACCGCCAGCGCATCCACGAATGCTGCTTGAGGATCCCTTGTCCTTGCTCCGAAGACCGGAACCTTGTGATTGTGTCGAGACGCCATCAGATCCACATCTGGAAGACCCCACCTTTCCACGAGGAGTTGAAACACATCTGGATGGAGGCCCCACTCGCCGGCATGCACGTCCTGACGACTGAGAAAGTCCGCTTTCCAATTCAGGACTCCCGGAATGAATATTGCCGGTAGATGGCATTCTGCCCACTGTAGATTCCGTGAGGCTTCCTTCATTGCCAAACGGCCTTGAGTGCCGCCTTGATGATTTGCGTAAGCCACTGTGGTGGCGTTGTCCGACTGCACTTGAACAGGATGGTTTTGAATTAAATGCTGGGCCAGGTTCAACGCATTGAAGACCGCCCACAATTCCAGAATGTTGATCGAGAGGAAAGATTCCTCCTTGGTTCACCGACCCTGTAAGGAGTGCTGCTCCATCACCGCGCCCCAACCTCTTAAACTGGTTTCTGTCAACAGGACCCAGTTGGATATCCAGGAGGGACGGCCTCTGCAGTATTGTTGGTCCTGGAGCCACCAGTGCAGCGACAGACGGACCTCCGGAGTCAATGAGATCATGTGAGACCTGATCCGGGGAGGCAGGCCGTCCCACTTGGCTAGAATCAACTTCGGGAAGGGGCGAGAATGGAATTGAGCATACTTCACCATGTCGAATGCTGACACCATGAGGCCCAGCACCTGCATTGCCGAATGAATCGACACTTGCGGACGAGAAAGGAAGCAACGAATCCTATCCTGAAGCTTCAGGACTTTCTCCTGATACAAGAACAACCTCTGGTTGTGAGTGTCCAACAGCGCTCCCAGGTGCACCATGCTCTGAGCAGGGACCAGGGAGGATTTCTTCCAGTTGATGAGCCACCTTTGGGCTTGTAGAAACTGGACCGTCATATCCAGATGACACAGGAGAAGATCTGGGGAATTTACCAGGATTAACAAGTCGTCCATATACGGCAGTATCCTGACCCCTTGACGGCGTAGTACCACCGTCTACACCGCCATAACTTTGGTAAAGACTCGCGGAGCCGTTGTTAAACCAAAAGGTAACGCCCGAAACTGGTAATGGATGTTGCCAATAGCAAACCTCAGGTATTGTTGATGTGACACTGCTATAGGAATATGCAGGTAAGCATCCTGTATGTCCAGGGAGACCATGTAGTCCCCAGGTTCCAAGGCCAGAACTATAGAGCAAAGGGTTTCCATACGGAACTTGGAAACTTCACAAACCTGTTCAATGCATTGAGGTTGAGAATGGACCGGGAGGACCTATTCGGTTTCGGGACTAGAAACAGCGGAGTATAGTACCCCCGGCCCCTCTGAGCAAGAGGCACCTGTACTACGACTCCTGTATCCAGGAGGGTCTGTACCACCGAGTGTAGAGTTTTTGCCTTTGTCCGGTCCAAAGGGACGTCTGTCTGGCAAAATCGATGAGGGGGTCAGTTTTTGAAGGCAATGGCGTAACCTCGAGTGACGACTTCCCGTACCCAAGCATCTGAAGTGGTCTTCAACCATTCCTGGGTATACCCTAGAAGCCGGCCCCCCACCCTGGGATCCCCCAGGGGGAGGCCCACCCCGTCATGCGGCAGGCTTATCGGTCTTGGCAGCTGGCTGATGGGCAGCCCAGGCTCTTTTGGGCTTCGGCTTACCAGGTTTGGAAGTGCGGGCCTGCTTAAGGTACGCCTGACCTTTTGCTTTACTTGAAGGACGAAAGGGGCAAAAGGACGTACCTTTAGCCTTTGACACAGAAGGAGCGGTATTAGGTAGACAGGCAGTTTTGGCAGTAGCCAAGTCAGCCACTATCTTATTTAAGTACTCCCCAAACAGAATATCTCCCTTGAAAGGAAGTACCTCCAGGGATTTACTAGTGTCCAGATCCACAGACCAGGATCTCAGCCACAATATCCGGTGAGCCAGGACTGACATAGTAGGGGCATTGGCTGTCAGGATACCGGCATCAGAAGCCGACTCTTTAATATATCGAGAAGCTGTGACAATATATATGACAAGCATTGTCTAGCATGGTCAGAGGAGATTTCAGCTTCTAACTCCAAGGCCCATGCTTCAATAGCCTCAGCAGCCCATGAAGATGCAATAGTAGGCCTTTGTGCAGCGCCCTTGAGGGTGTAAATCGCTTTTAGACAACCCTCCACTCATTTATCCATAGGCTCTTTCAGAGTCGTGACGGTAGTGACAGGTAGAGCTGAGGAAACCACCATCCTAGCCACATGTGAGTCCACAGGAGGAGATGTTTCCCAATTCTTAGACAGCTCTGGTGCGAGGGGATAGTGAGCCAGTATCTTCTTTTGAGGCACAAACTTCGTACCCGGATTTTCCCAGGGTTCCTGACGTATATCCACTAGGTGATCAGAGTGAGGTAAAACCTGTTTAACCACCTTCTGATGCTTGAACCTATCTGGTTTCTTAGGAGGCACGGATGGCTCGGGATCATCCGTAATCTTCAGAATTAACTTAATAGCCTCCACAAGGTCAGGAACATCCACATGTGAACTACCCTGCCCATCAGCCGTATCTGAGTCAGAACCTGTGGGGTCAGTGTAAGTGCCGTCCTCATCAGACGAGGTGTCAGTGACAGCAGTGGATTGTGAGGAGACGAGCGCTCGCTTAGAGGACCTCTTGGACTTAGGCGAACGTTGGTCAGACTTTTTAGTAGTCAAGGACTGGTTCAACTTCTTCAATTGAGCAGATAAATCATTCGCCCACGGCGGGATAGCTGCAGGGACCACATACGGTTGTTAGTTTATGAACTAGCGTATGCAGAAGCGTGGAAAAAGTGGCCCACGGTGGGTCAGTATGTGCCCCCGTTGCCACAGTCCCACCGGGGGACAAGGAGCCCCCAGAACCAGATTCCACAGCTGCTATAATCTCCTCATATGTGCCTGTGGCTTCAGCAACACCAGCAGTGTGTTCCGCCCCAGAACTGTTACCCTCAGAAGCAGACATGATATAACTTGCAGTACGAGGTAACACAGTACAATTAACAGCAGCACAATATCCCAAACCCAAACCCCTGCGTAGTGTAGTCAGCACTAGCAGAGATAAAGGAGAGATATTAAATCACAGAGAAAAATATGTAATACAGTATATCTTTGTGAAAAACCTATATTAGATAACACCTGATGCACCAAGCCCCCTCAGGTTATAGAATATAGGGATAGCAAGTTGAGTGAAAGACACGAGATGGACAACACTCAGCTATCAAATGCACACACAGAAGGTCACAGTTTGTACAATGCAGAGGTTATTACTGACAATAATACTGCACTGGACTAGCTTACACAGCTATATAACAGTAGATATAACAGTACACAGTAAGAACTGGATGTATATCACAGGGTAATTGTACTATAAACCCCTGACTAAATGCACTCTTTCTTAACTATCACTGACTAAAAAGGCAGGTAGAATACTTAAGTGTCATGTGAAGGCACAGCGCTGACAACCAGGCGGCTTTACATAGGAGGATTTGCCACAGCAGTCCCAGGAACAGTGAGCTGAGGAATAATGGCGCCGCAGACACTGACTGGGAGTGAGGAAAAGACAGATATGCAGCTCCAGAGCGGGAAATGGCGCCTTGGGGCTGGGGGAGGGGCTTGAGGTCTAAGCCTTATCCCCCTTGCTGGCAAAACCACCGGGTACTGTGGGCAATATAAGTGGTTTAGAGAGAAAACCTGACCTGCGCCCATGCCCTGGTGATCTAGTGGGATCACCTGTATCCACAGTGTCCACCGCCAGCGCACGCGGCCTGCCTCCCACTGACCGCGCCGGATCGCGATAAAGACCGGGTCCCGCGAGCGGGACCCACTTACTTCCTCCGAAAGCGGCCACGTGATCCTGGAGAGCCCCAGCCGTGTGTGTCTAACATGAAGAAAACCGGAGCCTCCGCTGTAGGTACCCAGCAACCAGGGATCGGGAGTGTACAGCGCCGCTGGGGAGATCTGGAGCTGCAGCAGAGAATGTCACAAGATATTTACCACCGCAGCTGCCCATGAAGTCTTCACTTTTTACCTCATAAAAAGCTTTTCTCAGGGCTGCTTGGAGCAGCCCCTCTGTTAAGTGCCTGCTTACTGCAGCACAAACTTACAAACTGAGCTCCTGTGCTGGGAGGCGGGGTGATATAGGAGGCGGCGCTGTGCATTCTGGGAACAGTCAAAGCTTTGAGTCTGTTGGTGCCTCGGATCAAGATCCTACTCTACACCCCATTGTCCAGACTTGTGGAGCCCAGTGTACCCCGCAGCAGAAAATAATTTATTCCTGTTTGGAATAAGGCTGTAACATAACAAAATGTGGAAGTGAAGCGCTGTGAAGAATAAGCACTGATAATGTTCCCAGAGCACTATTTATACAGTAGATCAGTGTTTTTCAACCACTGTGCCGTGGCACACTAGTGTGCCCTGAGCAGTATCCAGGTGTGCCTCCATAGAAGCAGAGCCAGGCCCGTCAGTGTTTTGCCACTACTGAGGTCCTGGAACGATCAATACTGGTGGGTTTAGTGATTGCAGAGCCAGTTCTAATTTTGGGCCCAGGCAGAGTTGGGCTCTTCTGGCTTTCACAGATGTGGCTCAGGCGTTACCTATGGAGAAACTGACATGACATCCTAGGACACGCAACTGCACCATGCATCACCATTATATTTGAGCGTGCCTTGGCAATATTTAAATCTTAAGTGTGCCGCAAGTTGTAAAAGGTTGAAAATCTCTGCAGTAGATTACCTCTTTTATCCTAATCTCTCTAATTGCTGCAGCTTCAAAGGAGTTAACCAAGACCGGGTCCCGCGAGCGGGACCCACTTACTTCCTCCCGAAGCGCGGCCATGTGATCCTGGAGAGCCCCAGCCGTGTGTGTCTAACATGAAGAAAACCGGAGCCTCCGCTGTAGGTACCCAGCAACCAGGGATCGGGAGTGTACAGCGCCGCTGGGGAGATCTGGAGCTGCAGCAGAGAATGTCACAAGATATTTACCACCGCAGCTGCCCATGAAGTCTTCACTTTTTACCTCATAAAAAGCTTTTCTCAGGGCTGCTTGGAGCAGCCCCTCTGTTAAGTGCCTGCTTACTGCAGCACAAACTTACAAAATGAGCTCCTGTGCTGGGAGGCGGGGTGATATAGGAGGCGGCGCTGTGCATTCTGGGAACAGTCAAAGCTTTGAGTCTGTTGGTGCCTCGGATCAAGATCCTACTCTACACCCCATTGTCCAGACTTGTGGAGCCCAGTGTACCCCGCAGCAGAAAATAATTTATTCCTGTTTGGAATAAGGCTGTAACATAACAAAATGTGGAAGTGAAGCGCTGTGAAGAATAAGCACTGATAATGTTCCCAGAGCACTATTTATACAGTAGATCAGTGTTTTTCAACCACTGTGCCGTGGCACACTAGTGTGCCCTGAGCAGTCTCCAGGTGTGCCGCCATAGAAGCAGAGCCAGGCCCGTCAGTGTTTTGCCAATCAATACTGGTGGGTTTAGTGATTGCAGAGCCAGTTCTAATTTTGGGCCCAGGCAGAGTTGGGCTCTTCTGGCTTTCACAGATGTGGCTCAGGCGTTACCTATGGAGAAACTGACATGACATCCTAGGACACGCAACTGCACCATGCATCACCATTATATTTGAGCGTGCCTTGGCAATATTTAAATCTTAAGTGTGCCGCAAGTTGTAAAAGGTTGAAAATCTCTGCAGTAGATTACCTCTTTTATCCTAATCTCTCTAATTGCTGCAGCTTCAAAGGAGTTAACCGTTTGGCCCACTGCACTTCCGCAATGCCATGCTTCCACCCCTTCTATGGCCACCACTGTCAATCATCTTGTCAATCATCCTTCCTGCTGCACCCAAGGTGTACGGTCGCGCGTGTGCACTGCGGCCGGTGTCCATGCACAGACCACCTGGATGCGGCGACTGCGTGCAAATGCGCGGCTGCATCCAGGTCTTAATGACCCCCTTTGTTAGGCGCTGCAGTACCCTTGTGGAGCAATACAAAAGGATAATGATAATAGGTTAAGAGCCCAAGGAAAGAGGAGGTTGTCAGAAGGCAGGACCCCAGAGAAGGAGATGAAGAAAGACTGCAACATGGACAGAGTTCCAGTGGACACTGGCCCCAATGTATTAAGCCTTAACAAGAGATAAAGTGGAGACGGATAAAGAGTGATAAAGTACCAGCCAATCAGCTTCCTAACTGCCATGTTACAGGCTGGGTTTGAAAAGTGACAGTTAGGAGCTGGTTGGCTGGTCATTTATCAAGAGGTCTATTCATGAAGTAGTGAAAAGTGTGGAGAAGTGAGCCAGTGGAGAAGTTGCCCATGGTAACCAATCAACATTGAACTAACATTAATAATTTGCATACTATAAAATTATACAGAGCAGCTGATTGGTTGCCATGAGCAACTTATCCGCTTTTTTCACTACTTCATAAATCAGGCCTGGCCAATCTGTGGCTCTCCAGATGTTGTGAAACTACACATCCCAGCATGCCCTGCCAGAGTTTTAGCATTCCCTAATAGCAAAACTGTGGCAAAGCATGATGGGACTTTTAGTTTTACAACAGCTGGAGAGTCACAGGTTGGCCAGGCCTGTCATAAATAGAACCCTTTATCAGTCTCCACTGTATAACTTTTTCAGGCTTAATACATTTCGACCAGGGTTCTCTGGGTATGGTGTTGAAGGGCTGTATCCCAACTAACAAAGGTGACGAGATGGAGAAATCAGTACAGGGGACAGGATCTCAGAGTAGTGGATAGAGTGCAATTAGAGTCCCAGTGGACAAAATTCCAGGAGACAACCTAAGAATGTGAAATAAATTAAACTAATGAATCTCAATCTACAATTTACATTGTCTATCTTCTGACAATTTCTCCTTTGTTTCCAGCGCACTTTCTCACCCATACTACATGCTGGATCGGTTTACTTTCTCCATTCCTGCGGCTAGAATCCATTCACTTCCACCATGGCTGGTGACAGGATATGGCTCATCTGTCACATAAAATCCTTTCCATTGCTGGGAACAAAGCTTTCTATAAAATTTCTTATCTTTCTCTACGGGTTGAGTATACCCGTTGAAATGCAGGTGTCTGCCCAACTGATAGGCGCCTGGTCTGTTTTCTTTATATTTACCTAGCAGTGAATGTTATTTAAAAGTAAATGACTAGTAAGTCAAGACAGCCTAGTTTGGTGACCGTGTATTATAGGAAAAAACAGTCCCAGGGAAGGGAATGGAACAGAGTCCAGGGAGTGGCAGGCAAAATGAGTGACCGATTGTTTTATTACCAATACTAATAATATTACTGTTAATGGTACCCACTTTGTCCAAAGAAATCTTTCTCAAAAACAAACAAACAAACAAACATATTACAGTGGGAGGATAAAAATTAGAACTACCAATTAAGCTATGATCTAATATATACTGTACACGTTGGTACATGTACGTTTGAGATGTGTTGCCCAAGTCTCTTTATAAAGCACATACAGGTTGAGTATCTCATATCCAAATATTCTGAAATACGGAATATTCCGAAATACAGAATTTTTTGAGTGAGATAGTTAAACCCTTGTTTTCTGATGGCTCAATGTACACAAACTTTGTTTTATACACAATGTTATCAAAAATATTGGCTAAAATTACCTTCAGGCTGTGTGTATAAGGTGTATATGAAACATAAATGCATTCTGTGCTTATAGACTTGGGTCCCATCGCCAGGATATCTCATTATGGTATGCAATTATTACAAAATACGGAAAAATCCCTTATTCAAAATACTTCTGGTCCCAAGCATTTTGGATAAGGGATACTCAACCTGTATTAGTTATGCTCTTTCGCCAATTACCTGGCACTGCACTTCCATCCTTCAAAGATTTATTTCCAATATTTTTGGAAAATGAATATAGGTTGAGTCTCTCATATCTGAATATGCAGAATGTTTTTGAGCATGACTGAGATAGTGACACCTTTGTTCTCCTATGGTTCTATGGGCCTTGTTCAGGGTTGTTAGCAGACCAAAAAAGCAAACTAATGGGCAAAACCATGATGCACTGCAGGTGGGGCAGATGTAACATGTGCAGAGAGAGTTAGATTTGGGTGAGGTGTGTTCAAACTGAAACTAAATTCTAGTGTAAAAATAAAGTAGCCAGCATTTACCATGCACACAAACAATATAACCCACCCAAATCTAACTCTCTCCCCACCTACAGTGCAACATGGTTTTGCCCATTAGTGTGCTTTCTTGGTTTGCTAACAACTCTGAATAACCTCCTATGTAAACAAACTTTGTTTAATGCACAAAATTACTAAAACTATTGTATTAAATGACATGCGGGCTATGGGGGTGGTATTCAATTAGGTCCGTTTTTTTTTGCCTGTGCGAATAAACTGGACATTTTGCTTTTTTTAGGGTGAATCTATTTAATAGCAGGGCAATTTTTTCGCCTAGGCGAAAAATTCAGCAGGAGCAAAAAACACATGGATTGGTGAATCCACATGTTTTCTCACCTGTGCCGGCGAAAACATGGGCCATTTTTGCAGGTTAGGAGGCATTTTTCGCCAATGCCTTTTCACTAAAAAAAAAAAAATCATTTGCGAAAATGCCTTAAAAAAGGGCCTACATTGAATAAGCAGGGGCGCAAATTCAATAGCTCCGAGATTGCTAGAGCTAGCTGAATAACCCCCTATGTGTATGAGGTGTAAATAAAAGATAAATGCATTCTGTGGTTAGACTTGGTGCAGTACATGCAAATACTCCAAAATAAGAAACAAATCTGATATGTAAAATACCTCTGGTCACAAGCATTTTAGATATGGGAGACTCGCCATGAGTGATTGCAAGACTTTAAGTCATTTTAGGACATACAGTACACAATTCTAAAGGGGAAACTGTTTCATTATTGACTCTTTTATTAGAACTCTACACAAAGTATAATACAAAGATTATTTAGAGAGGAAAAAAAAAAGTTTTCCAGAAAATTGTCTTTTTGGTGTCGCAGAACTGAAAAGAATCCACTATGCGATGTTATTCATAAATGCGTGGAGGTTCAGTTAACAGTATTCCTCCATCAACCATTGCAGTTCGAAACCTTTGCACCTAAAAACAAACAAAAAAGAAAATACAAGACAGAAAACATTATTGTATAGGACAATACCTGTAACACACACATCTATTATGAATAATTAAATACAGAAATGGCAGCAGTAATTTGTATGATTATAAAAACTGAGCCTTCGGCATTTCATTTAGCATTACTATATTATCATTAAGAACAATATGTTCCCTAAAAATACACATACTGAAGTTGAAAACAATGGTGCCAAATGAAAGACTCCAGGTGCAAAAAGAAATTTGAAACAGAATAAAACCAAAACTCAAGAAAAGTGCATAATATGTAAATGTAACGCAAAAAGAAACAGCATTTAGAACGTAGTAGCAAAACAGACCCAACAAATAAGTTTATACACTTAAAAGATACTGAACGGGACGTAGCGTGCGGTGATTGGATAGGCTGGTCGCTCGCTGGACTCAGGATCTAGCATGGCGCTGACACTGCTACCCCGTGTGGAACAGCTGTCATCCCGGGTGATCCGGGTTCTGGGCTGTAATCCGGGGCCCATGACACTGTAGGGCACCAACACGTACCTGGTGGGCACCGGCAAGAGGAGGATCCTCATAGACACGGGAGAGCCTGCGGTCCCAGAGTACATCAACTGACTGAAGCAGGTTCTGCGGGAATCCAGCGCGGCCATCCAGGAGGTCATTGTCACCCACTGGCACCACGACCATTCCGGTGGTATCGCGGATATATACAGGGATGTTGTGATGGGGTCAGACCTCTGTGTTAGTAAACTTCCCCGCAATCCACACAAAGAAGAGGTCATCAGAACGGGCGAGCAGAAGTACAGCTATCTTAAAGATGGAGATATGATAACAACAGAAGGAGCTACCCTGCAAGTTCTGTTTACACCGGGACATACAGATGATCACATGGCTTTGCTTTTATTGGAAGAAAATGCCATCTTCTCTGGCGACTGTATCCTTGGAGAAAGGACAGCTGTGTTTGAGGAGCTGTATGATTATATGAAGTCCTTGCAAAGGCTGTTGGATTTTAAGGCTGACAAGATTTACCCAGGACATGGCCCAGTTGTTCAAGGTGCAATGGGAAAAATTCAGGAGTATATCTCTCACAGACAGGCCCAGGAGCAGCAGTTCCTCCAAGCTCTGCAAGAGAATTCAGGCAAAGCGCTGACTGCCATGGAACTTGTTAAAATTGTGTACAAGGATACTCCAGAGTATTTGCACGCAGCTGCAGAAATCAACCTAACTGATCATTTACAGAAACTAAAGAAGGAAGAAAAGATAGTACAAGAACAATCCCCCACTGTCCGATGGAAAAGTAACTTGTGAACAGTAAACCGCAGGATCTTGGTGAAATCAAACTACTTTTGCAAACTGCATAACTGTGATGAGCCAATGACAGATATACAAAGGTCTTGTTGACTTTCGTTCTGATTAGAAAATTACTTTCATTCTATTAATTATATTTCTTTGAAAATTGACTTTAGCACATTTTTGGATAACTAATTGTATTTGTAAATAAAGTATATTGATGGTTAAAAGATACTGAGCGGAAATTGATTTCAGGAGTCGGATAAAGGGTACAGATGGTCTGGGATTATCTATTAGGGGTCATTAGTCTTATAATGTATATTAAAAGCAAATTAAGGGGCCCATTTATCAACAAGTATTAGCTATTTAAAACTTGTTGCGTATGATAAATGGTGCTCCAGACAATCAGCTCACAATGGTCCTTTTTTAACACTAGACAAGAGCTGATTAGCTGGAGCATAATTTATCATACGCTTCAAATTTTAAATAGCTAAAACTTGCTGATAAATGGGCCCCTAAGTTAGTCAATGTTTCAACATTCATAGAAGAATATCAGGTATGCAGGTTATGATATAAAATACTCATTACTATAAGCTATCCGCAGCAATAGACATGCAACCTGGACATAAAGTAATTAGAGTTGCCTGCTCATCCCCTTTGATAAAGATCACACACAGACTTGTCTCTTGACCAAGAGAGCATAGAAAATGGACAAGTGTGAGACAAGAAGGGTTATAGTGCGCTGTGGATTGCAGGGGCTGTAATGTCTGCAACAGAAATAAGCTGTAGTAGTGACTATGGGCCTGATTCAGAGTTATTTATTATTATTATCATCCTTTATTTATATGGCGCCACAAGGTTTCCGCAGCGCCCAATTACAGAGTACATAAACAAATCATCAAAACAGGAAAACAGCAACTTACAGTTGACAACAATATAGGACAAGTACAGGGTAAAACAGGATTTTGATACCTACCGGTAAATCCTTTTCTCCTAGTCCTTAGAGGATGCTGGGGTCCACTTCATGACCATGGGGTATAGACGGTTCCGCGGGAGCCATGGGCACTCTTAAGACTTTTCAATGGGTGTGAACTGGCTCCTCCCTCTATGCCCCTCCTCCAGACCCCAGTTATAGGAACTGTGCCCAGGGAGACGGACATTTAGAGGAAAGGATTTACTTTAATACTAATGGTGAGATACACACCAGCTCTCACCGCAACCATGCCGCACACATGGCCTTCAACATAACACAAGCCAACAGGCATGAACCAATTACAGCAACATGCTGAAACTAATATAACACAACCTGTGTAACTCTAATAACAAAAAACTGCAGGTAAAAGTACGCACTGGGACAGGCGCCCAGCATCCTCTACGGACTAGGAGAAAAGGATTTACCGGTAGGTATCAAAATCCTGTTTTCTCATCCGTCCTAGAGGATGCTGGGGTACACTTCATGACCATGGGGTTTATACCAAAGCTCCAGTACGGGTGGGAGAGTGCGGATGACCCTGCAGCACCGATTGACAGAACTTGAGGTCCTCATCGGCCAAGGTGTCAAACTTGTAGAACTTTGCAAATGTGTTTGACCCTGACCAAGTAGCTGCTCGGCAAGTAGCAGATGTAATAGAAATATTTTATAATTTCTCTGGCTCCAAAAAAAGAAAAGTAAATTGCTGATCCAGGTCATGTCATGGTCCATACAGTCCTTTCAAAGAGAACGCCAGGTATGTGTCCCATGTACAGTGCCTTGCTAAAGTATTCACCCCCCTTGGCTATTTAACCTATTTTACAGGCTATTTACAACCTGTAATTTAATTTTTTTTTTTTTATCTGAATTTTATGTGATGGATATGCACAAAATAGTCAAAGATGGTGAAGTGAAAAGAGAAAAATAAGAATTTACTTACCGATAATTCTATTTCTCGGAGTCCGTAGTGGATGCTGGGGTTCCTGAAAGGACCATGGGGAATAGCGGCTCCGCAGGAGACAGGGCACAAAAAGTAAAGCTTTAGGATCAGGTGGTGTGCACTGGCTCCTCCCCCTATGACCCTCCTCCAAGCCTCAGTTAGGATACTGTGCCCGGACGAGCGTACACAATAAGGAAGGATTTTGAATCCCGGGTAAGACTCATACCAGCCACACCAATCACACTGTACAACCTGTGATCTGAACCCAGTTAACAGTATGATAACAGCGGAGCCTCTGAAAAGATGGCTCACAACAATAATAACCCGATTTTTGTAACTATGTACAAGTATTGCAGATAATCCGCACTTGGGATGGGCGCCCAGCATCCACTACGGACTTCGAGAAATAGAATTATCGGTAAGTAAATTCTTATTTTCTCTATCGTCCTAGTGGATGCTGGGGTTCCTGAAAGGACCATGGGGATAATACCAAAGCTCCCAAACGGGCGGGAGAGTGCGGATGACTCTGCAGCACCGAATGAGAGAACTCCAGGTCCTCCTTAGCCAGGGTATCAAATTTGTAGGATTTTACCAACGTGTTTGCCCCTGACTAAATAGCCGCTCGGCAAAGTTGTAAAGCCGAGACCCCTCGGGCAGCCGCCCAAGATAAGCCCACCTTCCTTGTGGAATGGGCATTTACATATTTTGGCTGTGGCAGGCCTGCCACAGAATGTGCAAGCTGAATTGTATTACACATCCAACTAGCAATAGTCTGCTTAGAAGCAAGAGCACCCAGTTTGTTGGGTGCATACAGGATAACAGCAAGTCAGTTTTCCTGACTCCAGCCGTCCTGGAACCTATATTTACAGGGCCCTGACAACATCTAGCAACCTGGAGTCCTCCAAGTCCCTAGTAGGCGCAAGGCACCAAAATAAGCTGGTTCAGGTGAAACACTGACACCACCTTAGGGAGAGAACTGGGGACGAGTCCGCAGCTCTGCCCTGTCCAAATGGACAACCAGATATGGGCTTTTTTGAGAAAAAAACCACCAATTTGACACTCGCCTGGTCCAGGCCAGGGCCAAGAGCATGGTCACTTTTCATGTGAGATGCTTCAAATCCACAGATTTGACTGATTTTAAACCAATGTGATTTGAGGAATCCCAGAACTACGTTGAGATCCCACAGTGCCACTGGAGGCACAAAAGGGGGTTGTATATGCAATACTCCCTTGACAAACTTCTGGACTTCAGGAACTGAAGCCACTTCTTTCTGGAAGAAAATCGACAGGGCCGAAATTTGAACCTTAATGGACCCCAATTTGAGGCCCATAGACACTCCTGTTTGCAGGAAATGCAGGAATCGACCGAGTTGAAATTTCTTCGTGGGGCCTTTCTGGCCTCACACCACGCAACATATTTTTGCCACATGTGGTGATAATGTTGTGCGGTCACCTCCTTTTTGGCTTTGACCAGGGTAGGAATGACCTCTTCCCTTAGGATCCGGCGTTCCACCGCCATGCCGTCAAACGCAGCTGCGGTAAGTCTTGGAACAGACATGGTACTTGCTGAAACAAGTCCCTTCTTAGCGGCAGAGGCTATAAGTCCTCTGTGAGCATCTCTTGAAGTTCCGGGTACCAAGTCCTTCTTGGCCAATCCGGAGCCATGAGTATAGTTCTTACTCCTCTACGTCTTATAAGTCTCAGTACCTTAGGTATGAGAAGCAGAGGATGGAACACATACACCGACTGGTACATCCATGGTGTTACCAGAACGTCCACAGCTATTGCCTGAGGGTCTCTTAACCTGGCGCAATACCTGTCCCGTTTTTTGTTCAGACGGGACGCCATCATGTCCACCTTTGGTATTTCCCAACGGTTTACAATCATGTGGAAAACTTCCCGATGACGTTTCCACTCTGCCGGGTGGAGGTCGTGCCTGCTGAGGAAGTCTGCTTCCCAGTTTCCATTCCCGGAATGAAACACTGCTGACAGTGCTATCACATGATTTTCCGCCCAGCGAAAAGTCCTTGCAGTTTCTGCCATTGCCCTCCTGCTTCTTGTGCCGCCCTGTCTATTTACGTGGGCGACTGCCGTGATGTTTTTCCCACTGGATCAATACCGGCTGACCTTGAAGCAGAGGTCTTGCTAAGCTTAGAGTATTATAAATTTACCCTTAGCTGCAGTATATTTATGTGGAGAAAAGTCTCCAGACTTGATCACACTCCCTGGAAATTTTTTCCTTGTGTGACTGCTCCCCAGCCTCTCGGGCTGGCCTCCGTGGTCACCAGCATCCAATCCTGAATGCCGAATCTGCGGCCCTCTAGAAGATGAGCACTCTGTAACCACCACAGGAGAGACACCCTTGTCCTTGGATATAGGGTTATCCGCTGATGCATCTGAAGATGCGATCCGGACCATTTGTCCAGCAGATCCCACTGAAAAATTATTGCGTGAAATCTGCCGAATGGAATTGCTTCGTAGGAAGTCACCATCTTTACCAGGACCCTTGTGCAATGATGCACTGATTTTAGGAGGTTCCTGACTAGCTCGGATAACTCCCTGGCTTTCTCTTCCGGGAGAAACACCTTTTTCTGGACTGTGTCCAGAATCATCCCTAGGCACAGCAGACTTGTCGTCGGGATCAGCTGCGATTTTGGAATATTTAGAATCCACCCGTGCTGTTGTAGCAGTATCCGAGATAGTGCTACTCCGACCTCCAACTGTTCCCTGGACTTTGCCCTTATCAGGAGATCGTCCAAGTAAGGGATAATTAAGACGCCTTTTCTTCGAAGAAGAGTCATCATTTCGGCCATTACCTTGGTAAAGACCCGGGGTGCCGTGGACAATCCAAACGGCAGCGTCTGAAACTGATAGTGACAGTTCTGTACCACGAACCTGAGGTACCCTTAGTGAGAAGGGCAAATTTTGGACATGGAGGTAAGCATCCCTGATGTCTCGGGACACTATATAGTCCCCTTCTTCCTGGTTCGTTATCACTGCTCTGAGTGACTCCATCTTGATTTGAACCTTTGTAAGTGTTCAAATTTTTTTAGATTTAGAATAGGTCTCACCTAGCCTTCTGGCTTCAGTACCACAATATAATGTGGAATAATACCCCTTTTCTTGTTGTAGGAGGGGTAATTTGATTATCACCTGCTGGGAATACAGCTTGTGAATTGTTTCCCATACTGCCTCCTTGTCGGAGGGAGACCTTGGTAAACCAGACTTCAGGAGCCTGCGAAGGGGAAACGTCTCGACATTCCAATCTGTACCCCTGGGATACTACATGTAGGATCCAGGGGTCCTGTACGGTCCCAGCGTCATGCTGAGAGCTTGGCAGAAGCGGTGGAACGCTTCTGTTCCTGGGAATGGGCTGCCTGCTGCAGTCTTCTTCCCTTTCCTCTATCCCTGGGCAGATGAGACTCTTATAGGGACGAAAGGACTGAGGCTGAAAAGACGGTGTCTTTTTCTGCAGAGATGTGACTTAGGGTAAAAACGGTGGATTTTCCAGCAGTTGCCGTGGCCACCAGGTCCGATGGACCGACCCCAAATAACTCCTCTTCCTTTATACGGCAATACACCTTTGTGCCGTTTGGAATCTGCATCACCTGACCACTGTCGTGTCCATAAACATCTTCTGGCAGATATGGACATCGCACTTACTCTTGATGCCAGAGTGCAAATATCCCTCTGTGCATCTCGCATATATAGAAAATGCATCCTTTAAATGCTCTATAGTCATTAAAATACTGTCCCTGTCAAGGGTATCAATATTTTTAGTCAGGGAATCCGACCAAGCCACCCCAGCTCTGCACATCCAGGCTGAGGCGATCGCTGGTCGCAGTATAACACCAGTATGTGTGTATATACTTTTTATGATATTTTCCAGCCTCCTGTCAGCTGGCTCCTTGAGGACGGCCCTATCTATAGACGGTACCGCCACTTGTTTTGATAAGCGTGTGAGCGCCTTATCCACCCTAAGGGGTGTTTCCCAACGCGCCCTAACTTCTGGCGGGAAAGGGTATACCGCCCATAATTTTCTATCGGGGGGAACCCACGCATCATCACACACTTCATTTAATTTATCTGATTCAGGAAAAACTACGGTAGTTTTTTCACATCCCACATAATACCCTCTTTTGTGGTACTTGTAGTATCAGAAATATGTAACACCTCCTTCATTGCCCTTAACGTGTGGCCCTAATAAGGAATACGTTTGTTTATTCACCGTCGACACTGGATTCAGTGTCCGTGTCTGTGTCTGTGTCGACCGACTAAAGTAAACGGGCGTTTTAAAACCCCTGACGGTGTTTCTGAGACGTCTGGACCGGTACTAATTGTTTGTCGGCCGTCTCATGTCGTCAACCGACCTTGCAGCGTGTTGACATTATCACGTAATTCCCTAAATAAGCCATCCATTCCGGTGTCGACTCCCTAGAGAGTGACATCACCATTACAGGCAATTGCTCCGCCTCCTCACCAACATCGTCCTCATACATGTCGACACACACGTACCGACACACAGCACACACACAGGGAATGCTCTGATAGAGGACAGGACCCACTAGCCCTTTGGAGAGACAGAGGGAGAGTTTGCCAGCACACACCAAAAACGCTATAATTATATAGGGACAACCTTATATAAGTGTTTTCCCTTATAGCATCTTTTATATATTTCTAACGCCAAATTAGTGCCCCCCCTCTCTGTTTTAACCCTGTTTCTGTAGTGCAGTGCAGGGGAGAGCCTGGGAGCCTTCCCTCCAGCCTTTCTGTGAGGGAAAATGGCGCTGTGTGCTGAGGAGATAGGTCCCGCCCCTTTTTCGGCGGGCTCGTCTCCCGCTCTTTAATGGATTCTGGCAGGGGTTAAATATCTCCATATAGCCCCCGGAGGCTATATGTGAGGTATTTTTAGCCAAAAAAGGTTTTCGTTTGCCTCCCAGGGCGCCCCCCTCCCAGCGCCCTGCACCCTCAGTGACTGCCGTGTGAAGTGTGCTGAGAGGAAATGGCGCACAGCTGCAGTGCTGTGCGCTACCTTAAGAAGACTGAGGAGTCTTCTGCCGCCGATTCTGGACCTCTTCTCGTTTCAGCATCTGCAAGGGGGCCAGCGGCGAGGCTCCGGTGACCATCCAGGCTGTACCTGTGATCGTCCCTCTGGAGCTAATGTCCAGTAGCCAAAGAAGCCAATCCATCCTGCACGCAGGTGAGTTCACTTCTTCTCCCCTAAGTCCCTCGTTGCAGTGATCCTGTTGCCAGCAGGACTCACTGTAAAATAAAAAACCTAAGCTAAACTTTTCTAAGCAGCTCTTTAGGAGAGCCACCTAGATTGCACCCTTCTCGGCCGGGCACAAAAATCTAACTGAGGCTTGGAGGAGGGTCATAGGGGGAGGAGCCAGTGCACACCACCTGATCCTAAAGCTTTACTTTTTGTGCCCTGTCTCCTGCGGAGCCGCTATTCCCCATGGTCCTTTCAGGAACCCCAGCATCCACTAGGACGATAGAGAAAATGTATACAAAAAATTATTTTTATAAATAAAAATTTGAAAATTGTCATGTGCATATGTAGTCACCCCCTTTGCTATGAAGCCTCTCAAAAGTTCTGGTGCAACCAATTACCTTCAGAAGTCACATCATTAGTGAAATGAAGTCCACCTGTGTGCAATCTAAGTGTCACATGATCTGTCAGTATAAATACACCTTTTCTGAAAGGCCCCAGAGGCTGCAACACCACTAAGCCAGAGGCATCACACTATGAAGACAAAGGAGCTCTCCAAACAAGTCAGGGACAAAGTTGTTGAGAAGTGCAAGTCAGAGTTGGGTTATAAAAAAAATATCCAAATCTTTGATGATCCCCCTGAGCACCATCAAATCCATCATCTTCAAATGGAAAGAACATGGTACCACAAAAAACCTGCTAAGAGAGGGCCGGCTACCAAAACTCACAGAACGGGCAAGGAGGGCATTAATCAGAGAGGTAGCACAAAGACCAAAGGTAATCCTGAAGGAGCTGCAGAGTTCCACAGCAGAGACTGGTGTAGCTGCGCATGTGACCACGATAAGCCGTACACTCCATAGAGCTGGGCTTTATGGAAGAGTGGCCAGAAAAAAAGCCATTAATTATACCCCTTTTCCATCTGTAGCATGGGTCGCAGCCGCCGGGAGCCTGTGGCATATTGCCGGGTTGGTAACGCTGTTGCTGACGCGGCAGGGGCGGCGCTGGGAGATCACATGATCTCCCAGCGCCGCCCTTCCATTCACTGTGAACGGGAGCCGTGTCACCTCGACACGGCTTCCGTTCACACTGCACACTTACCCGGTTGAACACGTGTTCAACCCGGCAAGATACTCGGGTAGGATTCACGGATCACTTGATCCGGGAATTTGCCAGGGGGCGCCGTTTCCACTAGGATAAAGCACGGGTAAATGCGCGCCCCCGTGCATTTACCCGTGTTTTTCAAGGCAGTGGAAAAATAAGATTTTACTTAGCGGTAAATCTATTTCTCGTAGTCCGTAGAGGATGCTGGGACTCTGTAAGGACCATGGAGAATAGACGGGCTCCGCAGGAGATAGGGCACTTTAAGAAAACTTTGGATTCTGGGTGTGCACTGGCTCCTCCCTCTATGACCCTCCTCCAGACCTCAGTTAGGGAAACTGTGCCCAGAGGAGATGGACAGTACAAGGAAGGATTTTTGTAAATCTAAGGGCAAGATCCATACCAGCCACACCAATCACACCGTACAACTTGTGATAAACTACCCAGTTAACAGTATGAACAACAACATAGCCACGGTTCAACCGATAACTATAACATAACCCTTATGTAAGCAATAACTATATACAAGTCTTGCAGAAGAAGTCCGCACTTGGGACGGGCGCCCAGCATCCTCTACGGACTACAAGAAATAGATTTACCGGTAAGTAAAATCTTATTTTCTCTAACGTGCTTGAGGATGCTGTGACTCCGTAAGGACCATGGGGATTATACCAAAGCTCCCAAACGGGCGGGAGAGTGCGGATGACTCTGCAGCACCGATTGAGCAAACAGGAGGTCCTCCTCAGCCAGGGTATCAAACTTATAGAACTTTGCAAAGGTGTTTGACCCCGACCAAGTAGCTGCTCGGCACAACTGTAATGCCGAGACCCCTCGGGCAGCCGCCCAAGAAGAGCCCACTTTCCTAGTGGAGTGGGCCTTAACCGATTTCGGTAACGGCAATCCTGTGGTAGAATGCACCTGCTGAATCGTGTTACAGATCCAGCGACCAATAGTCTGCTTTGAAGCAGGAGCGCCAACCTTGTTGGCCGCATACAGAACAAACAGAGCTTCAGTCTTCCTGATTCTAGCCGTTCTGGTCACATAAATCTTCAAAGCCCTGACCACATCCAGGGACTCAGAATCCTCCAAGTCCCGTGTAGCCACAGGCACGACAATAGGTTGGTTCATATGAAAAGATGAGACCACTTTTGGCAGAAATTGAGGACGAGTCCTCAACTCTGCCCTATCCACGTGAAAAACCAAGTATGGGCTTTTATGTGATAAAGCCGCCAATTCTGAAACACGTCTAGCCGAAGCTAACTCCAACAACAGGACCACTTTCCATGTGAGGTATTTCAACTCCACAGTTTTGAGTGGTTCAAACCAAGGTGACTTGAGGAAACGTAACACCACGTTAAGATCCCAAGGCGCCACAGGAGGCACAAAGGGAGGCTGAATATGCAGCATCCCCTTCACAAAAGTCTGTACTTCAGGAAGAGAGCCTAATACTCTTTGAAAGAAAATGGATAAGGCCGAAATTTGGACCTTTATGGACCCTAATTTTAGGCCCAAAGTCACTCCTGTTTGAAGGAAGTGAAGCAGACGGCCCAAATGGAACTCCTCCGTAGGAGCAGCTCTGGCCTCACACCAAGAAACATATTTTCGCCATATACGGTGATAATGTTTTAACGTCACGTCTTTTCTAGCCTTGATCAGGGTAGGAATGACCTCCTCCGGAATCCCTTTTACCGCTAGGATCCAGCGTTCAACCGCCATGCCGTCATACGCAGCCGCGGTAAGTCTTGGAACAGACAGGGCCCCTGCCACAGCAGGTCCTGCCTTAGAGGAAGAGGCCACGGATCTTCTGTGAGCAACTCTTCCAGCTCCGGATACCAAGTGCTCCGTGGCCAATCTGGAACAATGAGGATTGTTCTGACCCTGCTTATTCTTATTATTCTCAACACTATGGGTATGAGAGGAAGAGGAGGAAACACATAGAACGATCTGAACACACAAGGTGTCACCAGAGCGTCTACTGCTACCGCCTGAGGGTCCCTTGACCTGGCGCAATACCGCCTTAGCTTTTTGTTGAGACGGGATGCCATCATGTCTATTTGAGGCAGTCCCCACCGATCCGTGATCTGTGCGAAGACTTCTTGATGAAGTCCCCACTCTCCCGGATGCAGGTCGTGCCTGCTGAGGAAGTCCGCCTCCCAGTTGTCCACCCCTGGGATGAACACTGCTGACAGCGCGCTTACATGGCCTTCCGCCCAGCGTAGGATCCTGGTCGCTTCCGCCATGGCCACTCTGCTCCTTGTTCCGCCTTGGCGGTTTATATGAGCCACTGCCGTGATATTGTCTGACTGAATCAGAACCGGTTTTTCCTGAAGCAATTTCTCCGCTTGACGCAGGGCATTGTATATGGCCCTCAACTCCAGGACGTTGATGTGGAGACAAGTCACTAGATTTGACCAGAGACCTTGGAAATTTCTTCCCAGTGTGACTGCTCCCCAGCCTCGGAGGCTTGCGTCCGTAGTCACCAGGACCCAGTCCTGAATGCCGACCCTGCGACCCTCCAGTAGGTGAGCACTGTGCAGCCACCACAGGAGAGATACCCTGGTCCTGGGAGACAGGGTGATCCTTCGATGCATTTGTAAATGGGACCCGGACCACATGTCCAAGAGGTCCCATTGAAAAGTCCTCGCATGGAACCTGCCGAAAGGGATGGCCTCGTATGAAGCCACCATCTTCCCCAGGACCCGCGTGCAATGATGCACTGAAACCTTCTTTGGTTTTAATAGGGCCCTGACCAGGGCTATGAGCTCCTGAACCATTTCGATCGGAAGAAAAAGCTTTTTCTGGTCTGTGTCTAGAATCAGGCCCAAAAAGGTCAGACGCGTTGTAGGGACTAGCTGGGACTTCGGTATATTGAGAATCCAGCCGTGTAACTGCAGCGTCTTCATGGATAGAGACACGCTGTCCAGCAACTTCTCCCGAGATCTCGCCTTTATGAGGAGATCGTCCAAGTATGGGATAATTGTGACCCCCTGCCTGCGCAGGAGCACCATCATTTCCGCCATTACCTTGGTGAAAATTCTCAGGGCCGTGGAAAGCCCAAACGGCAACGTCTGAAATTGGTAGTGACCGTTCTGCACTGCAAACCTCAGGAACGCCTGATGCGGAGGGAATATCGGAACATGAAGGTAAGCATCCTTTATGTCCAGGGACACCATCCAATCCCCCCCCCTCCAGGCTGGTGATGACCGCCCTGAGTGATTCCATTTTGAACTTGAACCTCTTCAAGTACAGGTTCAGAGATTTCAAGTTTAAAATGGGTCTGACCGAACCGTCCGGTTTCGGGACTACAAACAGGGTTGAGTAATATCCCTCTCCTTGCTGGAGATGAGGAACTGTGACAATCACCTGTTGAATATACAATTTTTGGATTGCAGCCAACACTAGCTCCCTCTCTGACGGGGAAGCCGGCAGAGCCGATTTGAAAAATCGGCGAGGAGGTAAGTCTTTGAATTCCAGCCTGTATCCCTGAGCAACAATCTCTAATGCCCAGGGATCCACCTGCGAGTGAACCCAGACGTGGCTGAAAAATCGAAGACGAGCCCCCACCAGATCTGCCTCCCCCCGGAAACCCCCAGCGTCATGCGGTGGACTTTGCAGACGCAGGGGAGGACTTCTGCTCTTGGGAACTAGCTGTGTGCAGCTTTTTTCCCCTGCCTTTCCCTCTGGCAATAAAGGATGATCCACGTACCTTCTTGTTTTTATTGGAACGAAAGGACTGCATTTGATAATGAGGTGCCTTTTTTGTATGTTGCGGGGGGACATAAGGTAAGAAATTTGACTTACCAGCCGTAGCCGTAGAGACAAGATCCGAGAGGCCGTCTCCAAACAACTCCACCCCTTTGTAAGGCAAGGACTCCATATGCCGCTTTGAATAGGCATCTCCCGTCCACTGTCGGGTCCACAAGAGCTGCCTAGCAGAAATAGACATAGCATTTATTCTGGAGCTTAATAAACAAATGTCTCTCTGAGCATCCCTCATATACAAGGCAGCATCTCTGATATGCTCTATGGTCATTTGAATGGCATCCCTATCGAAGGTGTCAATTTCCGTAGATAAGGAATCTGCCCATGCTACAACCGCACTACAAACCCAGGCCGACGCCATAGCCGGTCGAGCAATAGTACCGGAATGATTGTAAATGTGCTTTAAGGTAATTTCCTGCCTGCGATCAGTAGGTTCCTTGAGGGAAGCCGTATCCTGAGAAGGCGGTGCCACCTTTTTGGACAAACGTGTCAGCGCCTTGTCAACTTTTGGCGAAGATTCCCAGCGTATCCTATAAGTTCGTGGAAAAGGATACGCCATGAGAATCCTTTTGGGAACTTGTGGTCTCCTATCCGGAGATTCCCAAGCCTTTTCGCACAAGTCACTTAATTCAAATGAGGATGGAAAAGTGACTTCAGGCTTTTTCCCTTTATACATGTGTACCCTCGTGTCAGGGACAGGGGGTTCCTCAGTAATATGCAAAACCTCTTTAATGGCAATAATCATGTACCGTATACCCTTAGCCACCTTTGGCTGTAATTTTGCATCTTCATAGTTGACACTAGAGTCAGTATCTGTGTCGGTATCTGTGTCATCGATCTGGGATATGGTGCGCTTCTGAGACCCCGAAGGACCTGGCGCCCCAGGGACAGGCATGGACTGGCTACCTGACTGATCCCTAGCTTCAGCTTTGTCTAATCTTTTATGCAATAGATTGACATTTGCATTCAAGACATTCAGCATATCCACCCATTCCGGTGTCGGCGTTGCCGACGGCGACCTGACATTCAAGCACTCCCCCTCCACATTAAGTGAGCCTTCCTCGTCAAACATGTCGACACGCGCGTACCGACACACTTCACACACACACACAGGGAACCCCTTTCCTGAAGACAGTATCCCTGTCAAGGCCCTTTGGAGAGACAGAGAGAGAGTATGCCAGCACACACCCCAGCGCAATAACCCTGGAGACCAACACAAAATGTTTTTCCCCAGCAGCGCTGTGTAATATGTAAACCGCCAATTATGTGCCCCACCCCCCCTCTCTTTTAAGCACCCTTTCACCGTGTGTAAGCAGGGGAGAGTCTGGGGAGCTTCCTCTCAGCAGTGCTGTGGAGAGAAATGGCGCTGGCGAGTGCTGAGGGAGAAGCCCCGCCCCCTCGGCGGCGGGCTTCTGTCCCGCTCAAACTTAGTGAAATATGGCAGGGGCTCTTTTATATACATGTACAGAGCCCACCTGTACATGTATATAGTCTTTTTGCCATGCAGAGGTTTATGTTGCTGCCCAGGGCGCCCCCCCCCCCCTGCTCCCTGCACCCTTACAGTGACCGGAGTGTGTGAGGTGTATGGGAGCAATGACGCACAGCTGCAGTGCTGTGCGTTACCTCAGTGAAGCTGAAGGCTTCTGCTGCCTGAGATGTCTTCTGACTTCTGTACTTCTGGCTCTGTGAGGAGAACGGCGGCGCGGCTCCGGGGGTGGACGCCCAGTAAGAACCTGCGTTCACCCCCTCTGGAGCTAATGGTGTCCAGTAGCCGAGGAAGCAGAGCCTATCTTTGACAAGAAGGTCTGCTCCTCTCTCCTCAGTCACTCGGTGCAGGGAGCCTGTTGCCAGCAGTGCTCCCTGTGAAAAAGTAGTAAAAGTAGAAAGAAAAAATCCAAACAAAAATGCTTCTAGGCAGAGAACTCTGGAGAGCTCTCTGCAGTGCACCCATCTTGCTCTGGGCACAGTGTAAAACTGAGGTCTGGAGGAGGGTCATAGAGGGAGGAGCAAGTGCACCCCCAGAATCCAAAGCTTTCTTAAAGTGCCCTATCTCCTGTGGAGCCCGTCTATTCCCCATGGTCCTTACGAAGTCCCAGCATCCTCAAGGACGTTAGAGAAAGGGGTATTAGTGTTAGAAATAAGAAGGCACGTTTTGAGTTTGCCAAAAGGCATGTGGACGAGGACTCAAATGTATGGAGGAAAGTACTCTGGTCAGATGAGACTAAAATGTAACTTTTCGGCCACCAAGGAAAAGACTATGTTGGGCGCAAGCCCAACACATTCCATCACTCCAAGAACACCATCCCCACAGTGAAACATGGTGGTGGCAGCATCATGCTGTGGGGATGTTTTTAAGCAGCAGGGACTGGTAAACTGTTTCGAGTCAAGGGACAGATGGATGGTGCTAAATACAGGGATATTCTTGAGCAAAACCTGTTTCAGTTTGCCTGTGATTTGAGACTGGGACGGAGGTTTACCTTCCAGCAGGACAATGACCCGAAGCATACTGGTAAGGCAACACTCGAGTGGTTTAAGGGGAAACATTTAAATGTGTTGGAATGGCCTAGTGAAAGCCCAGATCTCAATCCAATTGAGAATCTATGGTCAGACTTGAAGATTGCTGTTCACAAGCGGAAACCATCCAACATGAAGGAGCTGGAGCAGTTTTGCCTTGAGGAATGGGCAAAAATCCCAGTGGCAAGATGTAGCAAGCTCATAGAGATTTATCCAAAGCGACTCACAGCTGTAATTGCTGCAAAAGGTGGCTCTACAAAGTAGTGACTTTAGGGGGGTGAATAGTTATGCACGCTGAAGTTTTCTGTTATTTTGTCCTATTTGTTGTTTGCTTCACAATGGGAAAAAAAAACCCTTCAAAGTTGTAGCCATGTTCTGTGAATGAAATAATGCAAACCTTCAAACAATCCATTTTAATTCTGTATCCGAACTCCAGGTCGACACTGGAAATAGGTCGCCGCCTGAAATAGATCGACATGGACAAAAGGTCAACATGGACAAGGTCAACATGGAAAAAGGTCGACATGAGTTTTTCAAATTTTTGTCTTAACTTTTTCATACTTTACGATCAACATGGACTACAATTGGGAACGGTAACCTATACCGATCGCAGCGAGGCACCTTGTCCGAAGTTCACGAGCCGTGCGAGGGGACACAGTGCACTAATTGGGGTTCCCGGTCACATTACGGAGAAAAACACCACCAAAAAAAAACATTACAAACCTAAAGTATGTCGACCAATTGGTGTCGACCTTGAGTCCCAGACCCTTTAATTCCAGGTTGTGAGGCAACAAAACATGAAAAATGCAAAGGGGGTGAATACTTTAGCAAGGCACTGTACATAGGAAATGGCATCAAATCTACACACAAAATTGCCTATACCCTGTGCTACTGAGTAGGTGACTGCATTTGTCACAGTGAAGGATGTTGTATGAATCTGATTTATTATTCTCGCTGTGCACTATTCCTGAATCCAATTACACCACTGCAGACTCCCTGACACCTGCTGAAAGGCTCAGTCAACACCAAGCATGATTCTCTCATTAACATCTACATTTGTTTAAAAATGCATTGGGTGGAGGTGAATGCAGCAGGCTGACTGTGTCAATGTCTTACAGAGGAAAGAGTAGGTAAGGTAA
Source organism: Pseudophryne corroboree (assembly GCF_028390025.1). Classification (NCBI taxonomy): domain Eukaryota; kingdom Metazoa; phylum Chordata; class Amphibia; order Anura; family Myobatrachidae; genus Pseudophryne; species Pseudophryne corroboree. Next base: position 320,997,975 of record NC_086449.1, on the reverse strand, counting down.
AGCTCATCATTCAGGGGCGTACGCTTTTTAGAAGGGTAAATAACACAAGCACATGTTCCTTTCACACACAATTTATGGGTCTATTTGTTCTAATTGTAATACGTATAACTGGGAGAATGAATGCTTTTTCAGTGCACTGCAAGCTATTTTGCTGGCCCATTAAAGCTAAATGAAGATTACTTTGTGCCTACATTAAGATGGATACATGAATGCGCATAAAGTCCCTGATGCAGATTTGGAAGTAAAAGGAGCATTATGTTGCTACAATGAAGTGTGAAATAAAACAAAGCCTGTATGCAGCAATGTACGGATCTCACAATGCAGCCACCAATAAGTATACACCTGGTTTGCTGCTGGTCATCATCATCTGTGTGCATTTGGCCTGCTTTATACTTGGTGCAAATGAATTGCCTCCAAACAGGTGTATCATCCAGGTCTGCTCAATTTGCAGGTTCTTCGACATGTCCTGACTGAACTTTGTCTGCATTACAACTAGAGATGTGCGGCGGGCACTTTTCATGTTTTGGTTCTAATTCCACTTTTGTGTTTTGGTTTTGGCTTGGTTTTGCCAAAACCACCCTTTCGTGTTTTGGTTTTGGATCTGGATGAGTTTTTTTTTAAAAAAAACCTAAAAACAGTGGAATGGGCCTTTACAGAATATGGTAACGGCAATCCAGCCGTAGAATGAGTCTGCTGAATCGTGTTACAGATCCAGCGAGCAATAGTCTGCTTAGAAGCAGGAGCGCCAACCTTGTTGGCTGCATACAGGACAAACAGTGCCTCTGTTTTCCTAACCCGAGCCGTTCTGGCCACATAAATTTTCAATGCCCTGACCACATCAAGGGACTCGGAATCCTCCAAGTACCGCGTAGCCACAGGCACCACAATAGGTTGGTTCATATGAAAAGATGAAACCATCTTGGGCAAAAATTGAGGACGAGTCCGCAACTCCGCTCTATCCACATGGAAAACCAGATAGGGGCTTTTGTGAGATAAAGCCGCCAACTCCGACACTCGCCTTGCCGACGCCAAGGCCATCAACATGACCACTTTCCAAGTGAGATACTTTAATTCCACCGTTTTAAGAGGCTCAAACCAGTGAGACTTAAGGAACCGCAACACCACGTTAAGGTCCCAGGGTGCCACTGGAGGTACAAAAGGAGGCTGGATATGCAGCACTCCCTTCACAAAAGTCTGTACTTCCGGAAGAGAAGCCAATTCCTTCTGAAAGAAAATGGATATGGCCGAAATCTGAACCTTAATGGAGCCTAATTTTAGGCCCAAATTCACTCCAGTCTGTAGGAAGTGAAGGAAACGGCCCAGATGGAATTCTTCCAGAGGAGCATTCCTGGACTCACACCAAGATACATACTTCCGCCATATACGGTGATAATGTTTTGCTGTCACGTCCTTCCTAACCTTTATCAGAGTAGGAATGACCTCATCCGGAATGCCCTTTTCCGCTAGGATCCGGCGTTCAACCACCATGCCGTCAAACGCAGCCGCGGTAAGTCTTGGAACAGACAGGGTCCCTGTTGCAACAGGTCCTCTCTGAGAGGAAGAGGCCACGGATCTTCTGTGAGCATTTCCAGCAGATCCGGATACCAGGCCCTTCGAGGCCAATCTGGAACAATGAGACTTGCCTGTACTCCTCTTCATCTTATGATTCTCAATATCTTGGAGATGAGAGGAAGAGGAGGAAACACATAGACCGACTGGAACACCCATGGTGTCACCAGGGCGTCCACTGCTACCGCCTGAGGGTCCCTTTACCTGGCGCAATACCTTGGTAGTTTTTTGTTGAGGCGTGACACCATCATGTCTATCTGAGGCAGTCCCCACTGACTTGCAATCTCTGCGAAGACTTCCTGGTGAAGTCCCCACTCTCCTGGATGTAGATCCTGTCTGCTGAGGAAGTCTGCTTCCCAGTTGTCCACTCCCGGAATGAAGACTGCCGTCAGAGCGCTTACATGATTTTCCGCCCAGCGAAGAATCCTGGTGGCTTCTGCCATTGCCACTCTGCTCTTTGTTCCGCCCTGGCGGTTTACATGAGCCACTGCAGTGATGTTGTCTGACTGAATCAGAACCGGTAGGTCGCGAAGCAAAGTCTCCGCTTGACGAAGGCCGTTGTATATGGCCCTTAATTCCAGTACGTTGATGTGAAGACAAGCCTCCTGGCTTGACCAGAGACCTTGGAAGTTTCTTCCTTGTGTGACTGCTCCCCAACCTCGGAGGCTCGCGTCCGTGGTTCTCAGAACCCAGTCCTGAATGCAGAACCTGCGACCCTCTAGAAAGTGAGCACTTTGCAGCTACCACAGGAGAGATACCCTGGCCCTGGGGGACAGGCTGATCATCTGATAAATCTGTAGATGTGACCCGGACCACTTGTCCAGAAGGTCCCACTGAAAAGTCCTCACATGGAACCTGCCGAATGGAATGGCCTCGTAAGATGCCACCATCTTTCCCAGAACTCGAGTGCAGTGATGCACCGACACTCTTTTTGGCTTCAAGAGGTCCCTGACCAAATTCATGAGTTCTTGGGCCTTTTCCCTCGGGAGATAAACCCTTTTCTGGTCTGTATCCAGAATCATGCCTAAGAAAGGCAAACGGGTCGTCGGAACCAACTGTGACTTCGGGATATTGAGAATCCAGCCGTGCTGCTGCAACACCCTCAGGGAAAGTGATACGCTGTTCAGCAACTGCTCTCTTGATCTCGCTTTTATTAGGAGATCGTCCAAGTACAGGATAATTGTGACACCCTGCTTGCGCAGGAGCACCATCATTTCCGCCATTACCTTGGTGAAAATCCTCGGGGCCGTGGAAAGCCCAAACGGCAACGTCTGAAATTGGTAATGACAATCCTGTACAGCAAATCTCAGGAATGCCTGATGAGGCGGATATATGGGGACATGAAGGTATGCATCCTTTATGTCCAGGGACACTGTATAATCCCCCCCTTCCAGGCTGGCTATGACCGCTCTGAGCGATTCCATTTTGAACTTGAACCTTTTTAAGTATAGGTTTAAGGATTTTAAATTTAAAATGGGTCTGACCGAACAGGCCGGTTTCGGGACCACAAACAGGGTTGAGTAATACCCCATCCCCTGCTGAAGCAGGGGAAACTTGACCACCACTTGTTGAAGACACAATTTTTGAATTGCATTTAAAACTATCTCCCTCTCTGGGGAAGAAGCTGGTAGGGCCGATTTGAAAAACCGGCGAGGAGGCACCTCTTCGAATTCCAGCTTGTAATCCTGGGAAAAATTTCTATTGCCCAGGGATCTACCTGTGAGTGAACCCAGACGTGGCTAAAAAGTCGAAGACGTGCCCCCACTGGGGCGGACTCCCTCAGCGGAGCCCCAGCGTCATGCGGTGGATTTTGTAGAGGCCGGGGAGGACTTCTGCTCCTGGGAACTAGCTGTAGTTGGCAGCTTTTTCCCCCTGCCCTTACCTCTGGCAAGAAAGGAAGATCCCCGTACTCTCTTGGGTTTATGCGATCGAAAGGACTGCATCTGATAATGTGGCGTTTTCTTAGGCTGTGAGGAAACATAAGGCAAAAAAGTTGATTTACCTGCAGTAGCTGTGGAAACCAGGTCCGTGAGACCTTCCCCAAACAATTCCTCACCCTTGTAAGGCAAAACCTCCATATGCCTCTTCGAGTCGGCATCACCCGTCCATTGTCGGATCCATAGGGCACATCTAGCAGAAATCGCCATAACGTTGGCTCTGGACTCCAGTAGGCCAACGTCTCTCTGAGCATCCCTCATATACAGGACCGCATCTTTAATATGACCCAGGGTCAATAAAATGGTTTCCTTATCCAGCGTATCTATATCAGCAGATAAGGTATCTGTCCACGCTGCTACAGCGCTACAAACCCAAGCCGACGCTATCGCCGGTCCGAGTAATGTACCAGTATGTGTGTAAATTGACCTCAAGGTAGTCTCCTGCCTGCGATCAGCAGGATCCTTGAGGGTTGCGGTATCTTGAGATGGCAGCGCTACCTTTTTGGATAAGCGTGTCAACGCTTTATCCACCCTTGGGTAGGATTCCCACCGTATCCTGTCCTTAGCCGGGAAAGGATACGCCATAAGAATCCTTTTGGGAATCTGCAGTTTTTTGTCCGGAGATTCCCAAGCCTTTTCAAATAACTCGTTAAGCTCATGAGATGGTGGAAAGGTTACCTCAGGTTTCTTTTCCTTATACATGCGCACCCTCGTGTCAGGGACAGAGGGGTCATCAGTGATATGCAACACCTCTTTTATTGCAATAATCATATAATGAATACTTTTAGCCAATTTTGGCTGCAACTTCGCATCATCATAGTCGACACTGGAGTCAGAATCCGTGTCGGTATCCGTGTCTACAACCTGGGATAGTGGGCGCTTTTGAGACCCAGAAGGCCCCTGCGACATAGTAAAAGGCAGGGCTAGACTCCCTGTACATTCACTGGACTCTGCTTTGTCCAACCTCTTGTGTAATAAATTCACATTTGCATTTAAAACATTCCACATATCCACCCAGTCAGGTGTCGGCGTTGCCGACGGAGACACCACGCATTTGCTCCACCTCCTCCCTAGAAGAGCCTTCCGCTTCAGACATGCCGACACACGCGTACTGACACCCCACACACACAGGGAATCTCTAATCTGGAGACAGTTCCCCCACAAGGCCCTCAGGAGAGACAGAGAGAGAGTATGCCAGCACACACCCAGCGCCAATGACTTTGGAAAAAATTCCCAGATAGCGCTTTTTATATATACATATATATTGATTGCGCCAAATTATGTCCCCCCCCCCCTTCTTTAAACCCCTCTGTCACCGTGTTCAGCAGGAGAGAGTCCGGGGAGCCAGCTTCTCAGCGTGTGCTGTGGAGAAAAATGGCGCTGGTGAGTGCTGAGGGATCAAGCTCCGCCCCCTCAGCGGCGGGCTTCGGTCCCGCTCGAATCTGTTCAAAAACTGGCGGGGGATACTCATATACTGCCCACAGAGCCAATATATCTCTTTTTACCAGTCCTAGAGGTTTAAATTGCTGCCAAAGGCGCCCCTCCTGCGCCCTGCACCCTCAGTGCCTGCCGTGCGTGTGTTCTGTGTGGGAGCAATGGCCTCAGTGAAGATCTGTAAGTCTTCTGCCGCCTCTGAAGTCTTCTTATCTTCTCATACTCACCCGGCTTCTATCTTCCGGCTCTGTGGGGAGGACGGCGGCGCGGCTCAGGGACGAACAGCGAGGAGAGACCTGCGTTCCGACTCCCTCTGGAGCTAATGGTGTCCAGTAGCCTAAGAAGCAGAGCCCAGCATTTAAGTAGGTCTGCTTCTCTCTCCTCAGTCCCTCGATGCAGGGAGCCTGTTGCCAGCAGGCTCCCTGAAAATAAAAAAACCTAACAAAATACTTTTTCAGGAAACTCAGGAGAGCTCCCTGTAATGCACCCAGTCTCCTCTGGGCACAGTATCAAACTGAGGTCTGGAGGAGGGGCATAGAGGGAGGAGCCAGTGCACACCCATATCTAAAGTTCTTTTTAGTGCCCATGTCTGCTGCGGAGCCCGTCTATTCCCCATGATCCTTACGGAGTCCCCAGCATCCTCTAGGACGTAAGAGAAAAAAAAGGTGCACCGAGGTTGCTGTAGGCCTAAGCTAAGCGACACAACCACCTGGCTCATCTAGTAGTGTCACTCAGTGGCTGAATGTCGAGAGTGAGCCGCAATTGTTCGGTCCACTGACAGCATCTCCAGCATGCTCCAGTCACTTTAAAAAAAAAATCTGCAATTGGTGGACTTATACGGCAGTACCTCAGGACTAATACAGCAGTACCCCTAGACTCATACGGCAGTGTCACACAGGATGGCACTTTTCAAAAACTAGGCCCCAAACAGCACCTCATGCAAAGATGTCGAAGAGGTGCAATGAGGTAGCTGTATGACTAAGCCAAGCGACACAGACAATTCCAACTGGAATTATACGTCCAAATCACTGGAATTAATTGGCAAGATCACTGTAATTAATTATTATAAATCACTGAAATTAATTGGCAAAATCACTGTAATTATACGTCCAAATCACTGGAATTAAATGGCAAAATCTCGCTATCGCCTGCCTAGTGAAGTGGAATCTAGATGGGAATTGTTAACGGGGACACAATACCTCCATCGATTGTCTAAATCCCACTGCACTAATGGCGAATACCGGACAAACACGTCTAACACCAACATAATTGTCAAGGCCTCAGTTATGAGGGCTTCCATCGTCATGTGAAGCTAAAGCACTAGTCATGAATATAGGCCAGGGCCTCAGCCGTTCCTTGCCACTCCGTGTCGTAAATGGCATATTGGCAAGTTTACGTTTCTCCCCAGACCATTTAAATTTCTTTTTTTGGTTCTTTTTACTGAACTTTGGCTTTTTGGATTTAACATGCCCTCTACTATCACATTGGGCATCGGCCTTGGCAGACGACGTTGATAGCATTTCATCATCTATGTCATGTCTAGTGGCAGCAGCTTCAGCACTAGGAGGAAGTGGTTCTTCTTGATCTTTCCCTATTTTAGCCTCAAAACTTTTGTTCTCCATTATTTTTTGAGAGTTATATGAGACAATATGTGGCACAGGAATGACTGGAGTGACTGATGAGACAGGACACTACCACTGGTCTGATGCAGCAAGACACAACAATACTGTAAAAGACTTGTGGTTGTTGCTGTTATTATACGGCAGCAGTGGACATATAGCAGCACCGTATATCGTTACAGGAATGACTGATGATGAGGCAGGACACTACCACTGGTCTGATGCAGCACAACACAGTCAATAACACTTTATACAGCTACACTGGCAGGAGAGGACACCAACACTGTGACTGCCTGGACTGATGCACCACAATACACTGTGGCTACACTGGACTGGACTGAGCAGCACAACACAGCACAAGACTTGCCACTCCACTTTCCCGCCGCCACACAGACACTGGAGGACGGAGACACGTCCTCTCACTACACTCTCCGAGACTGGAGTGAAAATGGGCGCGATGTGCGGCTCCTTATATGGAATCCAAATCCAGCGAGAATCCGACAGCGGGATGATGACGTTCTGCCGCGTTCGGGTTTCCGAGTCAGGCGGGAAAACCCAGAGCCTGACTCGGATCCGGGCTCGGAAAGCAAAGTCCGGTAGGGTTCGGTTCTCAGAGAACCGAACACGCTTATCTCTAATTACAACACATTTATTTCTCCTCAGACATGTGGGTTGCCTTGAGGCACTTGCAAGGGTGCCTTGGATTGGTGGTCCAGGACCAATTCAAATAATTTATAGCCAATATAATATGCAAAACCAGTGCTGGCGGCTGCCAATCATACAATATATGGACAAACATAAGTGAATTATGTGCCTTACTACATAACTGAACCTTAAGCTGCATACACATTGTGCAATTTTCCTTGTGATATGAACTATATATAGCAAAATTGTATATAGTCAAAATCGCACAGTCAAAAACCGCACTGTGTGTATTAGTCAATATCGGTGGTTCTGGGCTCCGGGGAGTTCAAGGGAAATCGCATGGTAAAAATATAGTGAGTCTCATCTCACCCGTGTGTATCCGCCTTAAGGATAACATATACACATAATTTACTTAATTTGATATATTTTTCAAAATTTCTCAATAAGAACCTTTTGGCCTAGGGGCACCATGAACAAAAATTCTGATACTCTACATTGCTGTGATTTAAAAAAGTTTGGGTAACCACTATAGTACACTATAGGCAAATGTGCATGCAAAAGTGAGGAAAAAGTAGCACAACAGAGGAAACAGTACACAATCTAGGTTAAAAAGGCAAAAGACAGGTCGATACCAGTGTACTGCACCATGCACATTATGCTTAAATCTGCAACTTTATACCAATTACTCTGAACTGCCCTACGTACCTACAGATGTAGTCACACTCATCGTTGCTACTGCACCATACAGGCATCCTAGTCAGGCCATACAAATAGTGCAGATAAGCAAAGTAAAGCGTGATTGGATCCACAGTATGCAATACACAGCTTCACCACTGCGTAGCGATTGTTACACTAATTAAAACTACAGTACAGTGCTGAATAGCAGCGGATGAATATGGCACTATAGAATAATGTACAATGCAGCAAGCCCTGAGAAGCAGGCAAGTACACAGTAAATACAGTAGTTCTTTATTAATACAATAATATTGCAGGGCAGAGTAAGAAATCATCGTAACGGCAGGCACCCAGTGACAACATGTCTTTACACTTAAAAGCTTCCCTATTGCAGTGTATAAAATGATCCCTACATTAAGTAGAAATGTGAACACAGAAAAAGATTTGCTCACTGTCTCCAACACACACACGCACAAAGAAGAAAAAAAAAATCACAGTTCTATACAGCTCTCGAAAAGAAAAAAATAATTACAATTAGCGATAAAGTTGGGACACACAGCACTACAAAAACCTACCGGTAAATCCTTTTCTCGTAGTCCGTAGAGGATGCTGGGGTCCTCATTAGTACCATGGGGGTATAGACGGGTCCACTAGGAGCCACTGGCACTTTAAGAGTTTGAGAGTGTGGGCTGGCTCCCTTCCTCTATGCCCCTCCTACCAGACTCCATCTAGAAACTGTACCCGAGGAGACGGAAAACTTTGAGAGAAGGAATTGACACAGATAGTGGCGAGATTCACACCAGCTCACACATACAAGGCAAACCAAGCTAACCAGCTTGAAACATCAGCAACGGCTGAACAATATTACTTAACAGTACTAAACCAAGAACTAAGCAGTACTGAACAAAGTAACCACTGCAGGATCACGAAGCGCTGGGCGGGCGCCCAGCATCCTCTGCGGACTACGAGAAAAGGATTTACCGGTAGGCAATTAAAGTCCTATTTTCTCTTACGTCCTAGAGGATGCTGGGGTCCACATTAGTACTATGGAGATGCACTAAAGCTCCCAGAACGGGAGGGAGAGTGCTGAGGCTCCTGCAGAACTGATTGAGCAAACTTTAGATCCTCAGAGGCAAAAGTATCGTACTTGTAGAACTTTGCAAACGTGTTCGACCCCGACCAAGTAGCCGCTCGGCAAAGCTGTAAAGCCGAGACACCCCAGGCAGCCGCCCAGGAATAACCCACCTTACGAGTAGAGCGGGCCTTAATCCTGCCGTAGAATACGCATGCTGGATAGTGAACCTGATCAAGCGAGAGATCGTCTGCTTAGAAGCAGGACACCCAAGTTTCTTGGGATCATACAGGACAAACAGAGTCCGATTTTCTGTGACGAGTAGTCCTCTTCACATAGATTTTCAGGGCCCTTACAACATCCAAGGACTTGAAAGAATGAAATTGAGGAGTCAGTAGCAACTGGCACCACAATAGGTTGGTTGATATGAAATGCCGACACAACCTTCGGAAGAAACTGCTGACATGTCCGGAGCTCAGCTCTATCTTCATGGAAGATCAAGTAGGGGCTCTTACAAGACAAAGCCCCCAGCTCCGACACATGTCTAGCAGAAGCGAAGGCCAACAAAGTGACAGGCTTCCATGTGAGAAACTTAACCTCAACCTCCTGTACAGGCTCGAACCAATCCGATTGGAGAAACTGCAGCACCACGTTAAGATCCCATGGTGCAGTAGGCGGCACAAAGGGAGGCTGGAAGTGCAGAACCGCTTTCAAAAAGGTCTGAACCTCTGGGAAAGAAGCCAACTGTTTCTGGAAGAAAATGGATAGGGCCAAAATCTGGACCTTTACGGATCCCAACCACAAGCCCATATCCACACCTGCTTGCAGGAAGAGGAGAAACCGTCCAAGTTTAAACGCCACCGTAGGAAACTTCTTGGACTCAAACAAGATACATATTTTTTACAAATACAATGGTAATGTTCAGACGTTATTCCCTTCCTAGCCTGTATCAGGGTAGGAAATAACCTTGATCGGAATGCCCTTTTGAGCTAATATCTGGCGTTCAACTTCCGTGCTGTCAAACGTAGCCGCGGTAAGTCTTGATAAGTGAACGGCCCCTGCTGCAGCAGGTCCTCCCAAAGAGGAAGAGGCCTCAGCTCTTCTAGCAGTAGATCCAGAAAATCCGCGCACCAAGCCCTCCTTGGCCAGTCCGGAGCAATGAGAATTGCCTGAACTCTTGTTCTCCTTATGAGTTTTAGAACTCTTGGAATGAGTGGAAGTGGAGGAAACACGTACACCAACTGGAACACCTACGAGTCACTAGGGTGTCCACTGCCACGGCTTGCGGGTCCCTCGACCTGGAACAATACCACCAAAGTTTCTTATTGAGACGAGAGGCCATCATGTCTACTTGAGGTACACCCCAAAGATCTGTTACCTCCGTGAACACCTCCGTATGGAGTCCCCACTCTCCTGGATGGAGACAGTGTCTGCTGAGGAAGTCCGCTTCCCAGTTGCCTACTCCCAGAATGAAGATTGCCGACAGTGCCAATCCATGTTTTTCTGCCCAGAGGATGATTCTTGTTACCTCTGACATTGCAGCTCTGCTCTTCGTTCCGCCCTGTCGGTTTACGTAAGCCACCGTCGTTACATTGTCCGACTGCACTTGAATGGCTCGATCTCGCAGAAGATGGGCCGCTTGGAGAAGACCATTGTAGACTGCTCTTAGTTCCAGAATGTTTATTGGAAGGATGGATTCCAAGCCTGACCACCTTCCTTGGAAGGTTTCCCCATGAGTGACTGCGCCCCAGCTCCGGAGACTTGCATCCGTGGTTAGAAGGATCCAGTCCTGAATCCCAAACATGCGGCCCTCCAGAAGCGTAGGTAGTTGTAGCCACCAGAGGAGTGAAATCCTGGCTTTTGGCGACAGACGTATTCTCAGGAGCATGTGTAGATGAGATCCCGACCACTTGTCCAGGAGATACAGTTGGAAGGTCTGAGCATAAAACCTTCCGTACTGTAGAGCCTCGTATGAGGCCACTATCTTCCCTAGAAGGCGAATGCACTGATGAACCAAAACCCGGGCTGGCTTCAGGACATCCCGGACCATTGTTTGTATCACCAACGCTTTCTCTTCCGGAAGAAACACCCTCTGCACTTCCGTGTCAAGGATCATTCCCAGAAAAGACAAACCACCTGGTTGGCTCCAAATGTGATTTTGGAGGATTCAGGATCAAACCGTGTACCCTGAGCAAATGAGTCGTGAGAGCAATGGACTGCAACAACCTCTCCCTGGATGATGCCTTTATCAGCAGATCGTCCAGATATGGGATTATGTTCACCCCCTGTCTGCGGAGAACCCTCATCTCTGCCATCACCTCTTGGTGAACACCCGCGGTGCTGTGGAGAGGCCGAATGGTAGTGCATGGAATTGATAGTGACTGTATAACAGTGCAAATTTGAGATAAGCCTGGTGAGGCGGCCGAATCGGAATATGGAGGTACGCATCCTTGATATCCAGGGATACCAGAAACTCTCCATCCTCCAGACATGAAATCACTGCTCTGAGAGACTCCATTTTGAACTTGAACACCCTCAGATAAGGGATCAACGATTTCAAGTTCAGAATTGGCCTGACCGAACCATCCGGTTTCGGTACCACGAAAAGGTCTGAATAATAACCCTTGTTTTGCAAATGGGGTGGAACTGGGACAATGACTTGTGATTTTTCCACTTTAGGATGGCTTCCTGTAGGATAGCCCTGTCTGTCAGCAAAGCTGGCAAGCCTCATTTGAAGAATCGGTGAGGCGAGAGTTCTTGAAACTCCAGTCTGTATCCCTGGAACACAATATCCTGTACCAAGGGATCCAGGCCGGACGACACCCAGACGTGCTTGAAACGTCGGAGTCTCGCACCCACCTGCCCGTCCTCCAGGCTTTGAGGTCCACCGTCATGCTGAGGATTTTGAGGGACCTGAAGCAGGTCTCTGGTCCTGGGACCTGCGGGTGCAGGCTTTTTGGATTTTGCCCGACCACCTCTAAAGAAAGTGGTAGAAGGCTTGGTCTTTTTGTCTTAGCGGTCCGAAAGGACTGCGGCATAGGTGAAGAAAATGGTGTCTTCGTAGAAGGAGCAGCAGAATGAAGGAAAGGTGACTTACCCGCGGTTGCCGTGGAAATCCACGCATCCAACGCTTCCCCAAATAGAGCCTGACCTGTGCAGTGTAGGTTCTCCACACTTCTCCTGGATTCCGCGTCTTGGTGTAGCCAGAGTCCCCTGCGAGCTGATACCGACATGGAGGATATCCGTGCAGTCAGCGTACCCAGGTCTTTCATGGATTCCACCATGAACCCCGCAAAATCATGTATGTTACGTAAAAACAATTCAATGTCACTTCTATCCATTGTATCCAAATCCTCTAGTAATGTGCCCGACCACTTTACTATGGCTTTAGAAATCCATGCACAGGCAATAGTGGGACTTAAGGCCACTCCTGAAGCAGTGTATATGGATTTGAGCGTAGTGTCAACCTTACGATCAGCTGGTTCTTTCAACGTGGTAGAACCAGGGACAGGTAAAACCACCTTTTTAGACAGTCTGGAGACAGATGCGTCAACAATTGGTGGGTTTTCCCATTTTTTTGCTATCTTCCTCAGGGAAGGGAAAAGCAAACAGAACTCTTTTTGGGATCTGGAATTTTTTCTCCGGGTTTTTCCAGGGTTTTTCTTTAGACGCGGGAAAGGTTAGCGGGGCTTTCTTATTATCAGTGAAGTAAGCCTCCTCAACCTGCTCAGGTATGGTGTCATTAATATTTAACACATCTCTAATGGCCTCAATCATGAGCTGCTCCCCCTTTGCAAGGGATGTCGCCCCCCCTCAGCACGTCCTCATCACCGTCTGTAGTATCAGAATCAGTATCCGTGTCATCTTGCATAATATGGGCAAGTGCACATTTCTGTGGGAACATGCTAGGGGATTTTGCAGGAATAGGGACAGAGCCTGACTAAACTGCCACAGACTTCTTCAACACCTGAGTTTCAGTCTCAGTATTAGCTACCCTAGTAGAGATCTGAGAGATCACATTCCTTTGATAAAAGTTATCCACTCAGGTTCAACAATAGGGATCTGAGACAAAGCATTACAATCTTCTGCAGCATATGACACAGAGTCCCTAGACATGGCTATGGCCCTCATTCCGAGTTGATCGCTCGCTAGCTGCTTTTAGCAGCAGTGCAAACGCTAGGCCGCCGCCCTCTGGGAGTGTATCTTAGCTTAGCAGAAGTGCGAACGAAAGGATCGCAGAACTGCTCCAAAAAAAGATTGTGCAGTTTCTGAGCAGCTCGAAACTTACTCCTAGCTAGCGATCACTTCAGACTGTTTAGTTCCTGATTTGACGTCACAAACACGCCCTGCATTCGGCCAGCCACTCCCCCGTTCCCCAGCCACTCCTGCATTTTTATCGGGCACGCCTGCGTTTTTACACACACTCCCCAAAAACGGTCAGTTTCCGCCCAGAAACACCCACTTCCTGTCAATCACTCACCGAACAGCAGTGCGATTGAAAAGCGTCGCTAGACCTTGTGTGAAACTGCATAATTTTGTGTGAAAGTACGTCGCGCGTGCGCACTGCTTACCATATGCATACGCAGAAATGCCGCTTTTCCACCTAATCGTCACGCTGCAACCGAAAGCAGCTAGCGAACAACTCGGAATGACCCCCTATGTGAGATAGTAAACACCCACACACACAGGGAAATGTCAGACACAGTTTCCCCCCCAAGTATGCCACAGAGACACAGAGATTGGAGCCAACCCACACACAACACTTTTTAAGGTAGAAATAATGAAACTACCAGCGCTGTCTACCTTAATAGACTACACAGACTTTACACAGGCCCCCTCCCCCTTCTACAACACCCTGGTACCGCACAGGATAGCTGGAGTTGCTTGGAGGGACAGCTCTCCCTGTCAGCATCTGTTACACAGGAACTGCAGGCAGGAAAATGGCGCTGAACGCTGCTGGGTCCGCTCTGAGGAGAAGCTCCGCCCCCTGAACATGGCGCTGCTTCCCGCTCTTCATTGTATTATACTGGCCTGAGGATTTCTGCTGGCAGCGATCCAAGGGACCTGACAGGCTTGCTGACCAGTTTAGGGTATAGGCGCTAGTTCAGGGCGCCCCTCACAGCGCCGCACTATGTACAGCTGAGCCCCGGAGCACAGTTAGTACCGCTTTTCCTACCCTGTTGCCGCCATCTTCACACCAGCTCCCCGCTTGCTAGGGGGGCCGGTGACTCACTCGCCACAAACATCTTCTGGCTCTGTTAGGGGGTGGCAGCATGCTGCTGGGGTGAGCGGTCACCTGGGGCGGCTAACGATCTATCCCCTCAGGAGTTCAGTGTCCTGTCAGCGGAGATAGTGGCTCTCACCCCGTAGGGTAGGACACTACTCCCCCTCTAAGTCCCACGAAGCAGGGAGGCTGTTGCCAGCAGCCTCCCTGCAAAATAATAAACTCTAAAAAACTTTTACTAGAGAAACTCTGGAGAGCTCCCCTAGCTGTGACCGGCTCCTCCAGGCACATTTTCTAAACTGAGTCTGGTAGTAGGGGCATAGAGGAAGGAGCCAGCCCACACTCTCAAACTCTTAAAGTGCCAGTGGCTCCTAGTGGACCCATCTATACCCTCATGGTACTAATGTGGACTCCAGCATCCTCTAGGACATAAGAGAAAATTACGAGCGACATCACTATGTCACTGCAGGTGTCAGTTACCTGCCTCTGTGGCTCTCTTGGCATAGTGGTATCGCCGATGGTTACCATGGCCGTGAGCTAGGGTTCGATTCCTGCAAAGACATACTTGTACAGGTTGAGTATCCCATATCCAAATATTCCGAAATACGGAATATTCCGAAATACGGACTTTTTTGAGTGAGAGTGAGATAGTGAAACCTTTGTTTTTTGATTGCTCAATGTACACAAACTTTGTTTAATACACAAAGTTATTAAAAATATTGTATTAAATGACCCCCAGGCTGTGTGTATAAGGTGTATATGAAACATAAATGAATTGTGTGAATGTACACACGCTTTGTTTAGTGCACAAAGTTATAAAAATATTGTCTAAAATGACCTTCAGGCTGTGTGTATAAGGTGTATATGTAACATAAATGCATTCTGTGCTTATATTTAGGTCCCATCACCATGATATCTCCTTATGGTATGCAATTATTCCAAAATACGGAAAAATCCGATATCCAAAATACCTCTGGTCCCAAGCATTTTGGATAAGGGATACTCAACCTGTATTGTATTTCTGTGTAAAAAGTAGCATCCACAATTTTCTAAATATTCCCAAGTTCTGTCATGCTTTTCCCACAAATATACAGTCAAAATTAGAAAAAAAGCTGTGCATGCTACTTTTTACACAGATATACAAGTGGGACTTTTCAAATTACGAGGGTCTTACTTGTATGAGTTTACTGTATTTATTCCCAGGCCTCCCCATTGCTTAGTAAATGATAAACACAACATGGCCAGTACACTACTGTATGTAAATGAATGGTTCATGTTGTCCCTAAGCGAACTAAGAAGCAAACTTGAGGAAAAAATGCACAGTATGTGAATCAAGTCATATGGATAGGTGAATGAAAATACATCTGTAGAAAATTCTGAAAATACAACCTTCTCAATGTATTACAAGTACATTTAGCCTTGAATCAATTCATTATTTTAGGTAAGCAAAAGCTTTATTAGAATAAATTGTTGATGTTTTGTTACAGTAAATTATAAGACTTAGTTTATTCTATATTGGATTATTGCTGCTCTCAACAAGATGAAAACCAAACAGCTGATCTTACACGAGCCTCCTTTAATTACCTAATCAAAGAACGGGAACAAACATAGGCCATGCAGGTTCCAAATACACACATGAGCTTTGGAAATGACCACACTATTTAGATAGCCTTCATCAACAGTGCAAACTAATAGACTGATGAATACATTTATGAACTGCTACACTTTACTTACAAGATAAATAAAATATGCTTTTAGGCTGAAATAGAGCAAATAAAGAGACATACAAATGAATGGTAACATGACAAAACAATATGGGCACTCCTGTGTGTATATTGACATGGTAATGTCCTCTGCTTGTTTGTGCACCCAAAGTAAATGAAAACGCTGTGACAACCATTGGGGGTTTATATGCAAGAGACCATAAGATTAATTATTGTCATAAATCCATATAAAACACATACTGTACAAAGCACTGTGGCTAAGGACGTGCAATTTAGTAAAACATTGTGTTTCAAAAACATGGACTAACAATGATTCCTAGAAGCAAAAGGGTTTGAAATCTTTCCAAATGTTCTCATTTTCTAATTTAAATTGTAGCTTTTAAAAATAAAATTTATTTCAATGAATAGTCAATTTCCCTAAACGAGAACTGCTGAAATAGAGGAATTATAAAACTAAAGACGGACACTGGGAGTCTTGTTGAAGGAGACAATTTAATAGCAGATCATCTTAATGATTATTTTTGCTCAGTATTTACTACTGAAAGAGAGGGGAAGGGGCCACAGTTAAGTTGCAGGGATATTCAGGAAAATGAAACAAGTACATTTACAGAGGAGAAGGTCCTAACAGCACTCTCAAAGCTGAAAGTGGACAAATCTATGGGGCCAGATGGGATACATCCAAGGATACTAAAAGAACTTAAAGAGGTACTGGTAGCACCATTGACAGAATTATTCAACCAGTCATTAGCTACAGGAGTAATTCCAGAGGACTGGAAAAGAGCAAACGTAGTCCCACTGCACAAAAGTGGAAGCAAGGAAGAGGCAAACAACTACAGACCAGTGAGTCTTACATCAGTAGTAGGGAAATTGATGGAAACACTCTTAAAAGAAAGAGTTGTAGATTATCTCAATACCGGCAATTTACAGGATCCCAAACAGCATGGATTCACTGGGGGAAGATCATGTCAAACAAATCTTATTGACTTTTTTGATTGTGTGACTAAAGTGATGGATAAAGGTGGAGCCATGGATATAGCTTATCTAGACTTTAGTAAGGCTTTTGACACTGTTCCACATCGCAGACTGCTAAATTAACTTGAAAGTTTGAGATTGGATATTAGGATTATTGAATGGATAAGATCTTGGTTGAAGGATAGAAAACAGAGAGTTGTGGTAAATGGAGTGCATTCACAGGAGGAAAATGTTACCAGTGGACTACCCCAGGGATCTGTACTTGGACCAGTGCTTTTTAATATCTTTATTGGTGACATTGCAAATGGCATTAAAGGGAAAGTATGCCTTTTTGCAGATGACACAAAGGTATGCAACAGGGTAGACACACCAGGTGGGGTAAAACAAATGATTGAGGATCTAGGTAGACTAGAGGAATGGTCAAGAGTGTGGCAATTACAGTTTAATGCCAAAAAATGCAAAATCATGCACTTAAGTCTCAAAAATCCAAAAGCTAAATATAGCATTAATGGCACTATACTGGAAACTACTGAGGAGGAAAGGGATCTAGGAGTCACTATTTCAGATGACTTAAAGGCAGGTAAGCAATGTAACAAGGCAATGAGGAAGGCTAGTCAGATGCTTGGCTGCACTGGGAGAGGAATCAGCAGCAGAATGAAAGAAGTAATAATGCCACTGTATAGGTCATTGGTACGGCCTCATCTAGAATACTGTATTCAGTTCTGGAGGCCATATCTTCAAAAGGATATTAATACATTAGAAACTGTACAAAGGAGGGCAACTAAAATGGTGCATGGCCTACATCACAAAATATACCCAGAAAGACTAAGAAATCTCAATATGTATAGTTTGGAGCAGAGAAGGGAAAGGGGGGACATGATAGAAAATTTCAAATATATAAAGGGTTTTAACAAAGTCCAGGAGGGAAACATTCTCCAAATGAAGAGACGCAATAGGACACGAGGACATGCACTGAGACTGGAGGGGGGGAGGTTCAGGGGAAATTTGCGGAAAAATTATTTCACAGAAAGGGTAGTGGACAAGTGGAATAGCCTCCCATCAGAGGTGGTAGATGCTAAGACAGTAGAGCAATTTAAACATGCATGGGATAGACATAAGGATATCCTTACAAAGAAATAAGGATCAAATAAGGTTAAAGATAAAAAATAATGTATAAAAAAAAAAAAAGGGGCAGACTAGATGGGCCAAGTGGTTCTTATCTGCCGACAAATTCTATGTTTCTATGAGATGAACTTTGAAATGTAAAACGCTAACAGCCCTCTTGGATTAAACACACAATGCAAAGAGAAGTCAGACAGTTGGTGAGGCCTACTGGTACTGATAAAGCTGCGCGCCATATCAAAGACATGGTGAAACAAGTCTAACAACATGGAACGTTAATCAAGTCCATGCAATACATGATAAAATAAATGGAAAACAAGCTGTGCAGAAACACTCTCTCTTTAGAGGTACTACCCAAGAGTGCAGATGCTTAAGATCCTGACTTTCCTCAATGTTGAAAAGTAGTTTTGGGACCTTCACATCATCTATAACACTATATTCCCAGCTAAACTTATATATTGATGGGGCAAGGCCATTTTCACTTTCACTGGGAATGCACACACAAAACTGGAATTACAGGTACACAAATGAATATCGCTGCCTATATATTCAGATCTGGACTGTTTAAGAATAATGTTTTATGTCACGGACAGGTACAGATGTGTCCTCATAGATCTAGCCTCAATATGGTGCATGGCATCAGATGCTGTGCAAGTCTGCTATTGGTGGGTGCCTTTTTTGCAGAAATTGCATTGTGACTATGAGGTCTGTTTATGAAGCAGTGAAAAGAGTGGAGAAGTGAGCTAGTGGAGAAGTTGCCCATGGCAACCAATCAGCATTAAAGTAACATTTATAATTTGCATACTATAAAATAATACAAAGCAGCTGATTGGTTGCCATGGGCAACTTCTCCACTGGCTCTTTTCTCCACATTTTTCACTGCTTCATGAATAGACCAAGACACCAAGCTCCTGACACGCTCAGAAGGACTGAATGGCGCAACTGCAACATGATGTAAGAGGACACATGTATATGTGTATATTGCTTCAATATAACAATTTGGAGTAAAGCAGTGAAATGATGGCTTCTATTTATTTCTCTAGTTAATGAGAAGTCTATCAGCAGTAATAATTAAGAAAATATGGGGGCGTGGCCAGGGGTAGCTGAGGGTATGGAGCGTTTTGCCTGCTTTACAGCTTCTAATCTTTGATACTTCTGTTTGCCCTGGCGATTTCTGATTTTACGCTATTCCCGGGGGTAGTGTGTGGTCTCCTATTACCTGGGACACCGTTTTGGGACCTTTGATTGCAATCCTTTTCGGTGATTTCTGGTGTCCTCTGCAGCCGGTCCTGCTGCTTGAATTATGGGCCCACCGGCTCCTGCCACTGTTCCAAGGTTTGTGCTGAGTCGCTGGGTCCTCTTCTGCTGCTGATTGACTCCGGTGATCAGTTCCTTCTACCCGTCTGTTCTCTGTTCCTGCTCGTTCATTAGGGCGCAGTACATGAGGACCGGCGCCATCTTGTTACAGCAGCTGCTCTGCATCTGTACAGCTCTGCCTTCTCCTCTGGAGTGCCTTACCTGGTATATTTGCAGCTATACAGTCTGTTTTACTGGAGGATACTTCTTTCGCACTTTGGGTGCTTGATATTCCCTGCAACAGATATTGTGGTATTCACTGGTGGAGTTTGGAGGTGTGCTAGCCCCCGCCGTTTTACCGCTGGCTTGTCGCTTGACTAATTACACAGTCTCAATGGCTGCTGAAATGCTACAATTTATACGTGCTATTCATGCCTCTACTCAACGGCTCCTCGTTAAACTAGATGATGTTTCGACCACACCCTCGACTCTTAAGAAGGCACTCTCAGCGTATTTGTCATCTGAGCTATTTATGGAGTATGTTGGATATGAGGCTATGGTGTTTCCTTATTCAGCTATTCCTGTGGATAATGAGAGTCATGATTGTAATGTCGGTTTCCGGAAACCTCGTTTTATGCTTTGGATAGCCAAATTTAAGATTTCTGATTTTCCACTCAAGCGTCATTTTAATCTCTCTGTGTTTTTGTGGATGGCTGCAGAATTTCAATATATGCTGTTCAAGTACTTTTTGCTTTTATAAACGGAGTTGGGAATTTGGAGATGGATCTGTTTCTACACTCCTGCATGTACTGGAGGACTGGCCGTGCTGATGCTTTGTTTTACACTTGATCTGTGTGTGAGAGCTCCTCTGATTTAGTTAGTTTTAGTTTTTTTAGTACTGTGCTCTGGATGTTAATTTTTGTCTCTATGCCTTTGATTCTATTTGCGGTATATACTGTTTAATTCTATACCGGGGGAGACAAAATCTATCCCGACAATGTGGGGGAGCCGGCTTACTCTCTCTCTAGCTATATGGTCATTAGTTTATTGCTCCGGTTATCCTTTCTTTGTTTAGGGGTATGGAGAAGGGGGGGGGGGGGAGAGGTATGGTCAATATCTCGTGTTTAATCTGTGAGAACTATAATATTCTTCTACAGTGGGAGAGCTGGGATTCACCTAGCTCAGGTCATTAATACATTGCCCTCCGTCAGGTATATGTCTTATTATCTTTTATTGTGACTTAATATATTTCTGGGAGGGTTTGGCTAGTTAGCGTAGTTTGGGGCGGGAGGGGGGTTTGGGATCCAAGTATACCTAACTTGGGAGTAGGCTATAAAGGGGGTTGCAGGGGCGGTTTGTTTTCTGAGGGTTTTGTTTTATTTTTATGGATTCTTTGACAATGATGTATATTTACTCTGATGGAAATCTGGAAATATGTACTACCCTGTTTATTATGTAGCGTGTATTATATGTGTGCTCACATGGCACCTGTGGGCCTCTACGTATTGTGATATTGGGAGATGCTTTATTTCTAATTAGCCATATGCCTTGTGTCTCATCGATCTATATATATCGCTGTGTATTCTATAATCTGCCTTGTAAACCTGCATTCCCTTTTTCTAGTCTTCTTGGTAGTTTGTTTAATTTTTGTTTTTTAAAACATATACAGTACAATAAAAACTATTGAATTTAATAAAAAAAATGTAATTAAGAAAATATATAGTTGTTAAAACAAGTTATGTTTTCAGTGTAAAGCTTCATAAGCTATGATGTTAAGGATCTATGCATTTTCCATTTGGGGATGGCACAATTTACAATATAGCAATTGCTGACCATAATACTTTAAAACAATGGATTAAAACATAAGTGAAGTTATGGGTAAATCTGTTAATGAAAGAGTCTTGTGTATTTCCATTATGGCTATTCAATCACAACACTTATTTCTTGGACTATGCCATGTCTAAAAGTATTAGATTAAAAAAACAATCTAAAAAACAAAACAAAACGGATGTAATGTGTATTCCATGTCAAGTGGACCAGTAGCCCCCTCTTGACCATCTCAGATTTGGATTACATTTTGCATGAAGTTTGGCATATATGTAGAACTATCAAAAGAAAAAATGGGAGACTGCGCTCACTGGTGGGGGAGGAAAATGTAGGGAATTGGTGCTGCTAGACCTGGAGGTGTCCAACCTCCTACTGAATTATGAATTGGATATGGTCAGTGCACTCAAATGTGAGGATGTGTGTGAAGATTTGAAGGATGAGAGGAGGGAGGGAGGGAAATATCAATTTAGTCAATGATTGTGTGTCCAATGATTAAAGAAATGAGGACTAATTAATCCTTGAGGCAGAAGTTTTTGAAATCAGCATCAAAAGTTGTATAAGCATGTGGACTTCCACAACTTCTGTTCTCATAGATCTTCCACTGCAATTACTTTGCTGATTGTGCACCATGGAGTCGGTGACCGTTTCACCTACCTCCACTGCCAGGGCCGTAACTCTACTACTATTGCATACTGTGAACTGAAACTTTACCAAAGTTAGTTCTACATATATGAATTGGATATGGTCAGCTCACTCAGATGTGAGGATGTGTGTGAAGATTTGAAGGATGAGAGGAGGGGGGGGGGATATCAATTTAGTGAATGATTGTGTGTCCAATGATTAAAGAAATGAGGACTATGTTTGTACTAATTTGAGATCTGATATTTATTTGTGGGTAAAAAAGTCTCTATCAGGTGTGTCATGCAGACCACCCTTTGTGCAGTATACACTCCTAAATGGTATACCCTGATCTGGATTGACCCCTGATGGGTGAATGTCAGGTGTTCCTTGTAGGGCACCTTTACCATAGGTGGATATGACCTATGTATTTAGTATGAGTATAATAGTTTATCAGTGTTCGTGGGGTGATGAGCCTGTTGCGGCGTCCCGCTAGTCCGACCCTTGTATTGCTGATGTCTATGTCCACCACTATGAGGAAGACAGGTTACGGGCTTGGTTCTTTTACTTACCGCCGGGGGTGCGTTCGGCGCGCCTGTGTCGGCTCAGCTTCCGTGCCTGTATCCTCCGGTGCTGTTGTCTACCAGTCCGTGGCGTCTCGGACACCGTGCGGTGCAGCAGCCGCTGCACTCGCCTGCTTAGGGTCCCGTTGGTCACTTCCTGGTAGCCACGTCACGTGATGCGTCACGTGGTGCGGGATCTCTCGGGCAGTCCTCGTTCTCCAGCCGGGGGAGAGAGCTGCAAAGTGTGGTAAATAATTGTGTTGCAGTGTCCAGCAGTATCCAACGCGTTTCAGCAATAATGCCTTTGTCAAGGATTACCTGCCATAAGTCCTTGAGTGCTTTTAAACATCCCTGTATGTATTGATCGACAGTATGTGAGTTCAACTCCATCTGTCATTGGTGGAGTCATCTGTCAATCAGTTGATTTGCCAATCTGTGTCTGTAATTGGCTGTCATGTGAATGCAGACTCCTTAGTCATTGGAGGAGTAATCTGTCAATCAAGCAGTTGTCCGTGGACTGAAAGTCAGAATATCAGAACATGTACAGAACATCAAACGAGGTTATGACAAACACAGTGTATCACTGCATTTCAAAGAAAAACATAATCAAGACCCCAGACATATGAAATTCATGGCTATACAACAAGTAACAAATGATTGGAGAGGGGGTGATTTCTTAAAAAAAATCAACAGGGAAGAACTGAAATGGATCTTTACATTAAAAACCCTCTCACCTAGAGGCTTAAACATAGATTACAACATTACTTCCATCATGTAACTACACTCAGAAGAAAACCAACCAAATATACATACGACATAAATGCCACACACAGAGTAATTAATATATAAAAAAGAATGGGTGTCTTTAATTGACACACCAATACTTTCAACCTAGGTGACACACATAAACCTTGGTCCGTACATTACCATATCAACACAGGAAAACAGAGGTGATCTTTAACCCTTTAGTTCCATGCATATCATCATGGCAAAAAACACCTCGTCACAATCTTTCATCTACTGCATCCCACTACGGATATCGTAAGAAACACATAAATGTGATAAAGAAATAAAAATAAATATAAATAAACTCCACATATATCCATAGGTACTGATAATTTTTCACCAACTCTTAACGCCTTCCAATCCCATCTGCTAATTTCTCAAAAAAAAAGTACAATTTTCTCCTCACCACTCTCCCTCCCATCTCTCTCTTCAATCTGATCTTATTATTCATCCTCCATTCATACTATCGATCTATTTTCCCAAAAACAATTACTCCACATGACTTTCTTGTTTCTTTTTTGGTTTACAATACTGCTTTACATCAGTTTCCTTTTATTGATAAACCCCATCATCTCAACAATTGCAATCCCTCACGATACACTGCACTCACCATTAAATCATTAATCCCATTCACAACAAATGGTTAACAATCACAGACATACAGACACATATCCACGAACAACTGCTTGATTGACAGATTACTCCTCCAGTGACTAAGGATAAAATACAAACAAAAACCAAATTGCGCTCAACAGTCAAAATATATGTATTTATTATAAAATATATAAAATACAGCAATTCTCCCGGGAGTGCAATAATTATAAATGAATAATCATAAAATGTATACGGTACAGAATCACTGTGTCCTGATATGTTACTAATTAGCAGATATTATGAAATAATTGCAACAATGTGGCCACAAACAATATGATGTATTGAGCAGTGATGGTAATAATAATACTCTTTTATACACCATATAGGTCTGTATGCTGGTAACAACTAACTTGTTGTATAAAGGTCCCCAGACAGTCCTTGTTCCGTGCAAGCATCTATTGGTTTGCAAAAAGGTTACCTTGTAAAGGATTATTATGGATGGGCACTCAAGTGCATGTAACGGTGAAAGGATGAATTGTGTCCACTGAACAAAGTTCGCTGTGGCGGTGTTTTGGCAGGGAGAGCCCGGAGTGATGTTTCTATAGCCAGCCGTTTTACCCCCGCACGGGGGAGGGGAGAACGGTGTCTGAGAAAGCCGTCGGGTTTGGAATGGAATGTAGCCGTGCACAGGCTGTGAAACCCAGATGGCTAGATGTACTCTGTGACACGGTGTACTTGCGTTCTCACCCACAAAAGGCTGTGCTTACCTCCCACGGGCAGCTCCGACTGAGCCTCCCTCCGATTCACCTGATGTAGACACGGGACTGTTGGAGCCACAGATATGTTCCCCTGGCCGTATGTGCGAAGTTGCCACACTCTAGATGGTATTATCGGAGTTGCGTCTCCTGGCTCAGCTTCAATACGGACTCGCTTAGGTAATCCACCGGCTGTGTCAGAAAGGCACCGGAGCCCCGGCGCTTGATCGTCAGTACGGTGATGTAGCTGTGCAGTGTAGCGGCCGTCAGGAACCAAACTCCTGTGTGGGCTGATATTGTCTGGACTTCAATGAATGAAGGGTACACCTGTATCCTTAACGCGTTTCAACGCCAACAGGACGTCTTCTTCTTTTTGGAAGAAGACGCCCTGTTGGCGTTGAAACGCGTTAAGGATACAGGTGTACCCTTCATTCATTGAAGTCCAGACAATATCAGCCCACACAGGAGTTTGGTTCCTGACGGCCGCTACACTGCACAGCTACATCACCGTACTGACGATCAAGCGCCGGGGCTCCGGTGCCTTTCTGACGCAGCCGGTGGATTACCTAAGCGAGTCCGTATTGAAGCTGAGCCAGGAGACGCAACTCCGATAATACCATCTAGAGTGTGGCAACTTCGCACATACGGCCAGGGGAACATATCTGTGGCTCCAACAGTCCCGTGTCTACATCAGGTGAATCGGAGGGAGGCTCAGTCGGAGCTGCCCGTGGGAGGTAAGCACAGCCTTTTGTGGGTGAGAACGCAAGTACACCGTGTCACAGAGTACATCTAGCCATCTGGGTTTCACAGCCTGTGCACGGCTACATTCCATTCCAAACCCGACGGCTTTCTCAGACACCGTTCTCCCCTCCCCCGTGCGGGGGTAAAACGGCTGGCTATAGAAACATCACTCCGGGCTCTCCCTGCCAAAACACCGCCACAGCGAACTTTGTTCAGTGGACACAATTCATCCTTTCACCGTTACATGCACTTGAGTGCCCATCCATAATAATCCTTTACAAGGTAACCTTTTTGCAAACCAATAGATGCTTGCACGGAACAAGGACTGTCTGGGGACCTTTATACAACAAGTTAGTTGTTACCAGCATACAGACCTATATGGTGTATAAAAGAGTATTATTATTACCATCACTGCTCAATACATCATATTGTTTGTGGCCACATTGTTGCAATTATTTCATAATATCTGCTAATTAGTAACATATCAGGACACAGTGATTCTGTACCGTATACATTTTATGATTATTCATTTATAATTATTGCACTCCCGGGAGAATTGCTGTATTTTATATATTTTATAATAAATACATATATTTTGACTGTTGAGCGCAATTTGGTTTTTGTTTGTATTTTATGCTTTTTGGAGGGATTGGCATTCCCTCTCCAAATCGCTGCTGACAGTCACATACATCACTACTCACCGAGCGCACAGCTGTATTACCTTTGTTGTACTCCAATGACTAAGGAGTCTGCATTCCCATGACAGCCAATTACAGACACAGACACAGATTGACAAATCAACTGATTGACAGATGACTCCACCAATGACAGACGGAGTTGAACTCACATACAGCCATTCAATACATACAGGGATGTTTAAAAGCACCCAAGGACTTATGGCAGGTAATCCTTGAAAATAAGAATTTACTTACCGATAATTCTATTTCTCGTAGTCCGTAGTGGATGCTGGGGACTCCGTCAGGACCATGGGGATTAGCGGCTCCGCAGGAGACAGGGCACAAAAGTAAAAGCTTTAGGATCAGGTGGTGTGCACTGGCTCCTCCCCCTATGACCCTCCTCCAAGCCTCAGTTAGGATACTGTGCCCGGACGAGCGTACACAATAAGGAAGGATTTTGAATCCCGGGTAAGACTCATACCAGCCACACCAATCACACTGTACAACCTGTGATCTGAACCCAGTTAACAGCGGAGCATCTGAAAAGATGGCTCACAACAATAATAACCCGATTTTTGTAACAATAACTATGTACAAGTATTGCAGACAATCCGCACTTGGGATGGGCGCCCAGCATCCACTACGGACTACGAGAAATAGAATTATCGGTAAGTAAATTCTTATTTTCTCTGACGTCCTAAGTGGATGCTGGGGACTCCGTCAGGACCATGGGGATTATACCAAAGCTCCCAAACGGGCGGGAGAGTGCGGATGACTCTGCAGCACCGAAGGAGAGAACTCCAGGTCCTCCTAAGTCAGGGTGTGCCCCTGACCAAGTATCAGCTCGGCAAAGTTGTAAAGCCGAGACCCCTCGGGCAGCCGCCCAAGATGAGCCCACCTTCCTTGTGGAATGGGCATTTACATATTTTGGCTGTGGCAGGCCTGCCACAGAATGTGCAAGCTGAATTGTACTACACATCCAACTAGCAATCGTCTGCTTAGAAGCAAGAGCACCCAGTTTGTTGGGTGCATACAGGATAACAGCAAGTCAGTTTTCCTGACTCCAGCCGTCCTGGAAACTATATTTTCAGGGCCCTGACAACATCTAGCAACTTGGAGTCCTCCAAGTCCCTAGTAGCCGCAGGTACCACAATAAGCTGGTTCGGGTGAAACACTGACACCACCTTAGGGAGAAACTGGGGATGAGTCCGCAGCTCTGCCCTGTCCGAATGGACAATCAGATATGGGCTTTTTTGAGACAAACGCCGCCAATTCTGACACTCGCCTGGCCGAGGCCAGGGCCAACAGCATGGTCACTTTCCCTGTGAGATATTTCAAATCCACAGATTTGAGCGGTTTAAACCAATGTGATTTTAGGAATCCCAGAACTACGTTGAGATCCCACAGTGCCACTGGAGGCACAAAAGGGGGTTGTATATGCAGTACTCCCTTGACAAACTTCTGGACTTCAGGAACTGAAGCCAATTCTTTCTGGAAGAAAATCGACAGGGCCGAAATTTGAACCTTAATGGACCCCAATTTGAGGCCCATAGACACTCCTGTTTGCAGGAAATGACCGAGTTGAAATTTCTTCATGGGGCCTTCCTGGCCTCACACCACGCAACATATTTTCGCCACATGTGGTGATAATGTTGTGCGGTCACCTCCTTCCTGGCTTTGACCAGGGTAGGAATGACCTCTTCCGGAATGCCTTTTTCCCTTAGGATCCGGCGTTCAACCGCCATGCCGTCAAACGCAGCCGCGGTAAGTCTTGGAACAGACATGGTACTTGCTGAAGCAAGTCCCTTCTTAGCGGCAGAGGCCATGAGTCCTCTGTGAGCATCTCTTGAAGTTCCGGGTACCAAGTCCTTCTTGGCCAATCCGGAGCCACGAGTATAGTTCTTACTCCTCTACGTCTTATAATTCTCAATACCTTGGGTATGAGAAGCAGAGGAGGGAAGACATACACCGACTGGTACACCCACGGTGTTACCAGAACGTCCACAGCTATTGCCTGAGGGTCTTTTGACCTGGCGCAATACTTGTCCAGTTTTTTGTTCAGGCGGGACGCCATCATGTCCACCTTTGGTCTTTTCCAACGGTTCACAATCATGTGGAAGACTTCCCGATGAAGTCCCCACTCTCCCGGGTGGAGGTTGTGCCTGCTGAGGAAGTCTGCTTCCCAGTTGTCCACTCCCGGAATGAACACTGCTGACAGTGCTATCACATGATTTTCCGCCCAGCGAAAAATCCTTGCAGTTTCTGCCATTGCCCTCCTGCTTCTTGTGCCGCCCTGTCTGTTTACGTGGGCGACTGCCGTGATGTTGTCCCACTGGATCAATACCGGCTGACCTTGTCCCACTGGATCAATACCGGCTGACCTTAGCTCCAGTATATTTATGTGGAGAAAAATCTCCAGACTTGATCACACTCCCTGGAAATTTTTTCCCTGTGTGACTGCTCCCCAGCCTCTCAGGCTGGCCTCCGTGGTCACCAGCATCCAATCCTGAATGCCGAATCTGCGGCCCTCTAGAAGATGAGCACTCTGTAACCACCACAGGAGAGACACCCTTGTCCTTGGAGATAGGGTTATCCGCTGATGCATCTGAAAATGCGATCCGGACCATTTGTCCAGCAGTTCCCACTGAAAAGTTCTTGCGTGGAATCTGCCGAATGGAATCGCTTCGTAATAAGCCACCATTTTTCCCAGGACTCTTGTGCAATGATGCACTGACACTTTTCCTGGTTTTAGGAGGTTCCTGACTAGCTCGGATAACTCCCTGGCTTTCTCCTCCGGGAGAAACACCTTTTTCTGGACTGTGTCCAGAACCATCCCTAGGAACAGCAGACGTGTCGTCGGAAACGGCTGCGATTTTGGATATTTAGAATCCACCCGTGCTGTCGTAGAACTACTTGAGATAGTGCTACTCCGACTTCCAACTGTTCTCTGGACCTTGCCCTTATCAGGAGATCTTCCAAGTAAGGGATAATTAAGACGCCTTTTCTTTGAAGAAGAATCATCATTTCGGCCATTACTTTGGTAAAGACCCGGGGTGCCGTGGACAATCCAAACGGCAGCGTCTGAAACTGATAGTGACAGTTCCGTACCACGAACCTGAGGTACCCTTGGTGAGAAGGGCAATTTGGGACATGGAGGTAAGCATCCTTGATGTCCAGGGACACCATATAGTCCCCTTCTTCCTGGTTCGCTATCACTGCTCTGAGTGACTCCATCTTGATTTGAACCTTTGTATGTAAGTGTTCAAAGATTTCCCATTTAGAATAGGTCTCACCGAGCCGTCTGGCTTCAGTACCACAATATAGTGTGGAATAATACGCCTTTCCTTGTTGTAGGAGGGGTACTTTGATTATCACCTGCTGGGAATACAGCTTGTGAATTGTTTCCAATACTGCCTCCCTGTCGGAGGAAGACGTTGGTAAAGCAGACATCAGGAGCCTGCGAGGGGGAGACGTCTCGAATCTCCAGTCTGTACCCCTGGGATACTACTTGTAGGATCCAGGGGTCCACTTGCGAGTGAGCCCACTACGCGCTGAAACTCTTGAGACGACCCCCCACCGCACTTGAGTCCGCTTGTACGGCCCCAGCGTCATGCTGAGGACTTGGCAGAAGCTGTGGAGGGCTTCTGTTCCTGGGAATGGGCTGCCTGCTGCAGTCTTCTTCCCTTTCCTCTATCCCTGGGCAGATATGACTGGCCTTTTGCCCGCTTGCCCTTATGGGGACGAAAGGACTGAGGCTGAAAAGACGGTGTCTTTTTCTGCTGAGATGTGATTTGGGGTAAAAAAGGTGGAATTTCCAGCTGTTGCCGAGGCCACCAGGTCCGATGGACCGACCCCAAATAACTCCTCCCCTTTATACGGCAATACTTCCATGTGCCGTTTGGAATCTGCATCACCTGACCACTGTCGTGTCCATAAACATCTTCTGGCAGATATGGACATCGCACTTACTCTTGATGCCAGAGTGCAAATATCCCTCTGTGCATCTCGCATATATAGAAATGCATCCTTTAAATGCTCTATAGTCAATAAAATACTGTCCCTGTCAAGGGTATCAATATTTTCAGTCAGGGAATCCGACCAAGCCACCCCAGCGCTGCACATCCAGGCTGAGGCGATCGCTGGTCGCAGTATAACACCAGTATGTGTGTATATACTTTTTAGGATATTTTCCAGCCTCTCAGCTGGCTCCTTGAGGGCGGCCCTATCTGGAGACGGTACCGCCACTTGTTTTGATAAGCGTGTGAGCGCCTTATCCACCCTAAAGGGTGTTTCCCAACGCGCCCTAACTTCTGGCGGGAAAGGGTATACCGCCAATAATTTTCTATCGGGGGAAACCCACACATCATCACACACTTCATTTAATTTATCTGATTCAGGAAAAACTACAGGTAGTTTTTTCACACCCCACATAATACCCTTCTTGTGGTACTTGTAGTATCAGAAATATGTAACACGTCCTTCATTGCCCTTAACATGTAACGTGTGGCCCTAAAGGAAAATACGTTTGTTTCTTCACCGTCGACACTGGAGTCAGTGTCCGTGTCTGTGTCGACCGACTGAGGTAAATGAGCGTTTTACAGCCCCTGACGGTGTTTGAGACGCCTGGACAGGTACTAATTTATTTGCCGGCCGTCTCATGTCGTCAACCGACCTTGCAGCGTGTTGACATTATCACGTAATTCCTTAAATAAGCCATCCATTCCGGTGTCGACTCCCTAGAGAGTGACATCACCATTTCAGGCAATTGCTCCGCCTCCTCACCAACATCGTCCTCATACATGTCGACACACACGTACCGACACACAGCACACACACAGGGAATGCTCTGATAGAGGACAGGACCCCACTAGCCCTTTGGGGAGACAGAGGGAGAGTTTGCCAGCACACACCAAAAACGCTATAATTATACAGGGACAACCTTTATATAAGTGTTTTTCCCTTATAGCATTTTAATATATATATACATATCGCCAAATAAGTGCCCCCCCTCTCTGTTTTAACCCTGTTTCTGTAGTGCAGTGCAGGGGAGAGCCTGGGAGCCTTCCCACCAGCATTCTGTGAGGGAAAATGGCGCTGTGTGCTGAGGAGAATAGGCCCCGCCCCCTTTTTGGCGGGCTTCTTCTCCCGTTTTTCTGAGACCTGGCAGGGGTTAAATACATCCATATAGCCCCCAGGGGCTATATGTGATGTATTTTTAGCCAGAATAAGGTACTATCATTGCTGCCCAGGGCGCCCCCCCCCAGCGCCCTGCACCCTCAGTGACCGCTGCTATGAAGTGTGCTGACAACAATGGCGCACAGCTGCAGTGCTGTGCGCTACCTTATGAAGACTGAAGAGTCTTCTGCCGCCGTTTCTGGACCTTCACTTTTCGGCATCTGCAAGGGGGGTCGGCGGCGCGGCTCCGGGACGAACCCCAGGGTGAGACCTGTGTTCCGACTCCCTCTGGAGCTAATGGTGTCCAGTAGCCTAAGAAGCCAATCCATCCTGCACGCAGGTGAGTTCACTTCTCTCCCCTAAGTCCCTCGTAGCAGTGAGCCTGTTGCCAGCAGGACTCACTGAAAATAAAAAACCTAACAAACTTTTACTCTAAGCAGCTCTTTAGGAGAGCCACCTAGATTGCACCCTTCTCGGCCGGGCACAAAAATCTAACTGAGGCTTGGAGGAGGGTCATAGGGGGAGGAGCCAGTGCACACCACCTGATCCTAAAGCTTTTACTTTTGTGCCCTGTCTCCTGCGGAGCCGCTAATCCCCATGGTCCTGACGGAGTCCCCAGCATCCACTTAGGACGTCAGAGAAAAAGGCATTATTGCTGAAACGCGTTGGATACTGCTGGACACTGCAACACAATTATTTACCACACTTTACAGCTATCTCCCCCGGCTGGAGAACGAGGACTGCCCGAGAGATCCCGCATCACGTGACGCATCATGTGATGCGGCTACCAGAAAGTGACCAACGGGACCCTATGCACGCGAGTGCAGCGGCTGCTGCACCGCACGGTGTCCGAGACGCCACGGACTGGTAGACAACAGCACCGGAGGATACAGGCACGGAAGCTGAGCCGGCACTGGCGCGCCGAACGCATCCCCGGCGGTAAGTAAAAGAACCAAGCCGGTAACCTGTCTTCCTCATAGTGGTGCACATAGACATCAGCAATACAAGGGTTGGACTAGCGGGACTCCGCAACAGTCCCATCACCCCACGAACACTGATAAACTATTATACTCATACTAAATACATAGGTCATATCCACCTATGGTAAAGGTGCCCTACAAGGAACACCTGACATTCACCCATCAGGGGTCAATCCAGATCAGGGTATACCATTTAGGAGTGTATACTGCACAAAGGGTGGTCTGCATGACACACCTGATAGAGACTTTTTTACCCACAAATAAATATCAGATCTCAAATTAGTACAAACATAGTCCTCATTTCTTTAATCATTGGACACACAATCATTCACTAAATTGATATCCCCGCCCCTCCTCTCATCCTTCAAATCTTCACACACATCCTCACATCTGAGTGAGCTGACCATATCCAATTCATATATGTAGAACTAACTTTGGTAAAGTTTCAGTTCACAGTATGCAATAGTAGTAGAGTTACGGCCCTGGCAGTGGAGGTAGGTGAAACGGTCACCGACTCCATGGTGCACAATCAGCAAAGTAATTGCTGTGGAAGATCTATGAGAACAGAAGTTGTGGAAGTCCACATGCTTATACAACTTTTGATGCTGATTTCAAAAACTTCTGCCTCAGGGATTAATTAAAAAAAAAAAAAAGGACTTTTTTGACAGTACGAGGCCAAAATAGGCCAAAAAGTCTGGTGTAAATTTTTTTCTGGAATTCACCTGTCCATATTTCCAAAGGAAAACATTATTTTAGTATGACATTAGTATAGCTAACTATCAAGAGGACGCCATCACAATCATAAAATAACGGATTTTAAAGTTACTTAGTACCTGTGATAATTGCTTTCACAAATCACATTTTAACTTTTCCACCATATTTGAAGTCCAATAGAAAAAAAGAAAAAAGAAGCATAACTGATTTACTTGAAACAACAATAAATAAAAAGAGCAGACTTTAAACTACAACATATATTTTTTTCTGGATAGACCTTTTGCCTCAGAAGGGAGAAACAGGCTTTAAAGTTAGGTTACTTTCAGCATACACAGTACTTAATATTATGGACAACGAGGCATGTATAAACGGCTATCACTATTAGGCACTGAGAGTTTGAATCTTGTAATGAGTCAGTTTCATGCACGCTCACGGTCCAGCTCCTTCATTTTACTGGAAACTGAGAAAACATTCCTTTTGGGTTAAAAATGAGCATATTACTGCTAATATTGCTGCACCTTCAGCAACCGCAATGGGACGACAATGTAGACTATTATCAGAAACATTGTTGAGCATTGAATAAAAAAATAAAAATAAAATTCTGCTGCTATGAATGAATCAAGCAATAGCTCCAGCTTGGGAACCATTAAGAAACCCAAAAGCAGGCTTTGGCTCCTTTAAAAGACACCCAATTGGCTTTGGATCATATGGAAAAGAAACCAATTTTCAGCAGGCTTGGGATCCTCTGGAAAAGAAACTCAATTTCAGCATGTTTGAAATCCTGTGGTAAAGAAACCCAATATCAGGCTTGGGATCCTGGGAAAGAAACCCACCCGTGGCTGTTGTTGCATGGCTATCGGGTGTGGCCCCTAGGTTACCATTTCTTTAAGAAGTGATAGTGGCAAAGCCACCATGGACCAACGCAACACATTAAAGTTTTATTGCAAATTAATGATTTCAACTAAATCTTGTCAAAGTAGTTGTGACCTTTTTTTGCTAAACTTTATTAGTCCAAATAAATATTTAATAAATGAGCACTAAAAGTTGAATAGCTGTGCCTAAGTACAAGAGTCAAACTCTCATTGCTTTATAGCGACAGCCATTTATACATGCCTTGCTGTCCATATTATTAAGTACTGCGTAAGGCGAAAGTGGCCTAACTTTAAAACCGATTTTCTCCCTTCAGAGGCAAAACGCCTATCTAGAAAATAATAAGAATTTACTTACCGATAATTCTATTTCTCATAGTCCGTAGTGGATGCTGGGACTCCGTCAGGACCATGGGGAATAGCGGGCTCCGCAGGAGACAGGGCACATCTAAAAAAGCTTTTAGGTCACATGGTGCGTACTGGCTCCTCCCCCTATGACCCCCCTCCAAGCCTCAGTTAGGTACTGTGCCCGGACGAGCGTACACAATAAGGAAGGATCTTGAATCCCGGGTAAGACTCATACCAGCCACACCAATCACACCGTACAACTTGTGATCTGAACCCAGTTAACAGTATGATAACACAAACGAAGTAGCCTCTGAACAGATGGCTCACAACAACAGTAATAACCCGATTTTTGTAACAATAACTATGTACAAGCATTGCAGACAATCCGCACTTGGGATGGGCGCCCAGCATCCACTACGGACTATGAGAAATAGAATTATCGGTAAGTAAATTCTTATTTTCTCTAACGTCCTAGTGGATGCTGGGACTCCGTCAGGACCATGGGGATTATACCAAAGCTCCCAAACGGGCGGGAGAGTGCGGATGACTCTGCAGCACCGAATGAGAGAACTCCAGGTCCTCTTTAGCCAGAGTATCAAATTTGTAAAATTTTACTAACGTGTTCTCCCCTGACCACGTAGCTGCTCGGCAAAGTTGTAATGCCGAGACTCCTCGGGCAGCCGCCCAGGATGAGCCCACTTTCCTTGTGGAATGGGCCTTTACAGATTTAGGCTGTGGCAGGCCTGCCACAGAATGTGCAAGTTGGATTGTACTACATATCCAACGTGCAATCGTCTGTT
This sequence comes from Pseudophryne corroboree, assembly GCF_028390025.1. NCBI lineage: Eukaryota > Metazoa > Chordata > Amphibia > Anura > Myobatrachidae > Pseudophryne > Pseudophryne corroboree. Next base: position 320,963,239 of record NC_086449.1, on the reverse strand, counting down.
TAGACGCAGGAGCACCCAACTTGTTGGGTGCATACAATGTAAACAACGAGTCAGATTTTCTGACTCCAGCTGTCCTTGAAATATATATTTTTAATGCTCTGACAACGTCCAGTAACTTGGAGTCCTCCAAGTCGCTAGTAGCCGCAGGCACCACAATAGGCTGGTTCAAGTGAAATGCCGAAACCACCTTAGGGAGAAATTGAGGACGTGTCCTCAATTCTGCCCTGTCCGAATGGAATATCAGATATGGGCTTTTGTATGACAAAGCTGCCAACTCCGAAACTCTCCTGGCTGAAGCCAGGGCCAACAGCATGGTTACCTTCCATGTAAGGTATTTTAAATCTACCGATTTTAAAGGCTCAAACCAATGAGATTTGAGAAAATTTAGAACCACGTTCAAATCCCACGGTGCCACTGGAGGCACTATTGGGGGTTGTATATGTAGTACACCTTTGACAAAAGTTTGTACTTCAGGCACTGACGCCAATTCCTTCTGGAAGAAAATTGATAAGGCCGAAATTTGAACTTTAATGGACCCCAATTTGAGGCCCATAGACAATCCTGCTTGCAGGAAATGTAAGAATCGACCCAATTGAAATTCTTCCGTTGGAGCCTTCTTGGCCTCACACCACGCAACATATTTTCTCCAAATGCGGTGATAATGTTGTGCGGTCACTTCTTTCCTGGCTTTAATTAAAGTAGGAATAACTTCCTCAGGAATGCCCTTCTCTTTTAGAATCCGGCGTTCAACCGCCATGCCGTCAAACGCAGCCGCGGTAAGTCTTGGAACATACAAGGTCCCTGCTGAAGCAGATCCCTTCTTAGAGGTAGAGGCCACGGATCCTCCGTGAGCATCTCTTGAAGTTCCGGATACCAAGTTCTTCTTGGCCAGTCCGGAGCTACCAGTATTGTTCTTACTCCTCTTTTCCGTATAATTCTCAGTACCTTTGGTATGAGAGGCAGAGGAGGGAACACATACACTGACTGGTACACCCACGGTGTTACCAGAGCGTCCACAGCTATTGCCTGAGGGTCTCTTGACCTGGCGCAATACCTGTCCAATTTTTTGTTGAGGCGAGACGCCATCATGTCCACCTTTGGTTTTTCCCAACGGTTCACAATCATGTGGAAAACTTCTGGATGAAGTCCCCACTCTCCCGGGTGAAGGTCGTGTCTGCTGAGGAAATCTGCTTCCCAGTTGTCCACTCCCGGGATGAACACTGCTGACAGTGCTACGACATGATTCTCCGCCCAGCGCAGAATCCTTGCAGCTTCTGCCATTGCACTCCTGCTTCTCGTGCCGCCTTGTCGGTTTACGTGGGCGACTGCCGTGATGTTGTCAGACTGGATCAACACCGGCTGACCCTGAAGCAGCAATTTTGCCAGGCTTAGAGCATTGTAGATCGCTCTTAGCTCCAGTATATTCATGTGAACAGACGTCTCCAGGTTTGACCACACGCCCTGGAAGTTTCTTCCCTTTGTGACTGCTCCCCAACCTCGTAGGCTGGCATCCGTAGTCACCAGGACCCAGTCCTGTATGCCGAATCTGCGGCCCACTAACAGATGGGCAGTCTGCAACCACCACAGGAGAGACAACCTTGTTCTCGGTGACAGTGTTATCCGCTGATGCATGTGCAGATGCGATCCGGACCATTTGTCCAGCAGATCCCACTGAAATGTTCGTGCATGGAATCTGCCGAATGGAATCGCTTCGTACGAAGCCACCATCTTTCCCAGGACTCTTGTGCATTGATGTACTGACACAGTTCCTGGTTTTAGGAGGTTCTTGACAAGTTCGGATAACTCCCTTGCTTTCTCTTCCGGGAGAAATACCTTTTTCTGAACCGTGTCCAGAATCATGCCCAGGAACAGCAGATGTGTTGTCGGGGTCAATTGAGATTTTGGAAGATTTAGAATCCACCCCTGTTGCTGAAGCACTACTTGTGTTAGCGCTACACCGACTTCCAGCTGTTCTCTGGACTTTGCCCTTATCAGGAGATCGTCCAAGTAAGGGATAATTAATACGCCTTTTCTTCGTAGAAGAACCATCATTTCGGTCATTACCTTGGTAAAGACCCGAGGGGCCGTGGACAACCCAAACGGCAGCGTTTGAAACTGATAATGACAGTCTTGTATCACGAACCTGAGATACCCTTGGTGTGAGGGGTAAATCGGGACATGTAGATAAGCATCTTTTATGTCCAAGGACACCATGAAGTCTCCTTCTTCCAGATTCGCTATCACTGCTCTGAGTGACTCCATCTTGAACTTGAATTTCTTTATGTACAGGTTCAAGGATTTCAGATTTAGAATAGGCCTTACCGAACCGTCCGGTTTCGGTACCACAAATAGTGTGGAATAATACCCCTTTCCCTGTTGTAGGAGGGGTACCTTGACTATCACCTGCTGAGAATACAGCTTGTGAATGGCTTCCAAAACCGACGTCCTTTCTGAGGGAGACGTTGGTAAAGCAGACTTTAGGAACCGGCGAGGGGGAGACCTTTCGAACTCCAGCATGTAACCCTGAGATACTATCTGCAGGACCCACGGGTCCACTTGTGAGTGAACCCATTGATTGCTGAAAATCTTGAGTCGACCCCCCACCGTTCCTGAGTCCGCTTGTAAAGCCCCAGCGTCATGCTGATGGCTTTGTAGAAGCCGGGGCGGGCTTCTGTTCCTGGGCAGGGGCTGCTTGCTGCCCTTTCTTACCCTTTCCTCTGCCTCGCGGCAGATAAGACTGTCCTTTTGGTCGCTTTTTATAGGAGCGAAAGGACTGCGGCTGAAAAGACGGTGTCTTTTTCTGTTGGGAGGGGGTCTGAGGTAAAAAAGTGGATTTGCCGGCAGTTGCCGTGGCCACCAGGTCCGAAAGACCGACCCCAAACAATTCCTCTCCTTTATATGGCAATACTTCCATATGCCTCTTGGAATCCGCATCACCTGACCACTGTCGCGTCCATAAACTTCTTCTGGCAGATATGGACATCGCGCTTACTCTTGATGCTAGAGTACAAACATCCCTCTGAGCATCTCGCATATAAAGGAAAGCATCCTTTAATTGCTCTAGAGTCAATAAAATACTGTCCCTATCCAGGGTATCAATATTTTCAGTCAGAGAATCCAACCACACTACCCCAGCACTGCACATCCAGGCTGAGGCTATTGCCGGTCGCAGTATAACACCAGTATGTGTGTATATACTCTTCAGTGTAGTTTCCAGCCTCCTATCTGCTGGATCCTTGAGGGCGGCCGTATCAGGAGACGGCAACGCCACTTGCTTTGATAAACGTGTGAGCGCCTTATCCACCCTAGGGGGTGTTTCCCAGCGCGCCCTAACCTCTGGTGGGAAAGGGTATAATGCCAATAACTTCTTGGAAATTAGCAGTTTTCTATCGGGGTTAACCCACGCTTCATCACACACGTCATTCAATTCCTCTGATTCTGGAAAAAATACAGGTAGTTTTTTCACCCCCCACATAATACCCCTTTTTGAGGTACCAGCAGTATCAGAGATCTGCAAAGCCTCCTTCATTGCCGTGATCATATAACGTGTGGCCCTATTGGAAAATACGTTTGTTTCTTCACCGTCGACACTAGATTCATCTGTGTCGGTACCCGTGTCGACTGACTGAGGTAAAGGACGTTTTACAGCCCCTGACGGTGTCTGAGACGCCTGAACCGGTACTAACTGGTTTGCCGGGCGTCTTATTTCGTCAACTGACTTTTGTAATGTGCTGACATTATCACGTAATTCCATAACTAAAGCCATCCATTCCGGTGTCGACTCCCTAGGGGGTGACATTACCATCATCGGCAATTGCTCTGCCTCCACACCAACATCGTCCTCATACATGTCGACACACACGTACCGACACACAGCAGCCACACAGGGAATGCTCTAATCGAAGACAGGACCCCCTAGCCCTTTGGGGAGACAGAGGGAGAGTTTGCCAGCACACACCAAAAGCGCTATAAATGTATATAAACAACCCTAGAAGGTGTTGTTTACTATATATGCGCTCTTAATATATAAATATTGCCAATTTATGCCCCCCTTCTCTTTGTTACCCTGTTTCTGTAGTGCAGTGCAGGGGAGAGACCTGGGAGCCTTCCTCACCAGCGGAGCTGAGCAGGAAAATGGCGCTGAGTGCTGAGGAGAATAAGCTCCGCCCCTTTTTCGGCGGGCTTTTCCCCGGTTTTTAAGAAACTGGCCTGGGTTAAAATACATACATATAGCCTTAATGGCTATATGTGATGTATTTATTTTGCCACTAAAGGTAATTATATTGCTGCCCAGGGCGCCCCCAGCAGCGCCCTGCACCCTCCGTGACTGAGTCAGTGAGCCGTGTGACAACAATGGCGCACAGCTGCCGTGCTGTGCGCTACCTTCAAGAAGACTGAGGAGTCTTCTGCCGCCTGCTTTCCGGACCTCCGTTCTGCCGTCTCTTCAGCGTCTGTAAGGGGGATCGGCGGCGCGGCTCCGGGACGAACCCCAGGCTGACCCGTGTTCCGACTCCCTCTGGAGCTAAGTGTCCAGTAGCCTAAGACTCCAATCCATCCTGCACGCAGGTGAGTTGGAAATCTCTCCCCTAAGTCCCTCGATGCAGTGATCCTGTTGCCAGCAGGAATCACTGAGATTGAAACCTAAAAAAAAACTTTTCTAAACAGCTCTTTAGGAGAGCCACCTAGATTACACCCTCTCGGACGGGCACAAAAACCTAACTGAGGCTTGGAGGGGGGTCATAGGGGGAGGAGCCAGTACGCACCATGTGACCTAAAAGCTTTTTTAGATGTGCCCTGTCTCCTGCGGAGCCCGCTATTCCCCATGGTCCTGACGGAGTCCCAGCATCCACTAGGACGTTAGAGAAATATACAGTACACTCTCTTCTCATACAGACACTACAATCCCTAGGTCTTAAAGACACAGCCCTTTCTTGGTTCCTATCGTACCTATCCAATCGCTCCTTCAGTGTTCGCTTCTCTGAATCTACCTCCTCTTCGCTACCTCTTTCAGTTGGAGTACCGCAAGGCTCAGTCTTGGGTCCTCTGCTTTTCTCTATCTATACCTCATCTCTTGGTAAACTAATCAGCTCTTTTGGTTTTCAGTATCATCTGTACGCAGATGATACTCAAATCTACCTATCCTCCCCTGACTTGTCCCTATCTGTACTGGACCGTGTCACTGAATGCCTTTCTGCCATCTCATCCTGGATGACATCTCGCCACCTCAAACTTAATATTTCAAAGACAGAGTTAATTATATTTCCACCGGCCAATAGTAGGTACCAACCTGATATCTCTATCACTGTTGAAAACTCTACTATCTACCCTACCCCACAAGCTCGCTGCCTAGGTGTCATCCTTGACTCTGATCTGTCCTTTGTTCCCCACATTCAATCTGTCTCAAGATCATGTTACATGCATCTAAAAAACATATCCAAAATACGACCATACCTTACACAAGACACTGCTAAAACTCTAATCCACGCTCTCATTATCTCCCGCATTGATTATTGCAATAGTCTCCTAACTGGTCTTCCCAAAACAAGACTCTCACCACTACAATCCATTCTGAATGCAGCATCGAGGCTTATCTTCCTCGCTAGACGTTCATCGTCTGCAGATCCACTCTGTCAGTCCCTCCATTGGTTACCTGTACTCTACCGCATTCAATATAAAATACTTTTACTCACACACAAGGCCATTAACCAAACTACACCAATGTACATCACTTCGCTTATCACAAAATATCTCCCAACCCGACCTCTGCGCTCTTCACAAGACCTGCGTCTCTCATCCACACTCATTACTCGCTCCCACTCACGACTGCAGGACTTTCATCGGGCTGCACCCACCCTGTGGAATGCCCTACCACGCACAATAAGACTCTCCTCTAGTCTCCAAACCTTCAAGCGTTCCCTCAAAACTCACCTCTTTAGGCAAGCGTATCAAATTCCTGAACCGCCCACATAACTTTCATAAACCTTCCTATCAAATTACATCCACTCTGTACAGTCCACACATATCCTCACATGTCTTCTCATTCTATGCAATAGATAGCACCTTTCCTTGTGTACATATGCCTATTTCCCTATAGATTGTAAGCTTGCGAGCAGGGCCTTCCTACCCCTATGACTGTTATCACCCAGTTTGTTATTGTTATTTCAAATTGTAAAGCGCAACGGAATTTGCTGCGCTATATAAGAAACTGTTAATAAATAATAATAAATAAATACAGTATGTTGTACAATGTTGTAGTCTGCTCTTTTTAATGAATGTCGTTTCAAGTAAATTGGTTATGCTACTTTTTTGCTATTGGACTTCAAAGATGGTGTAAACTTGAAAGCGCGATTTGTGAAAGCTATTTTAGATGACATTATCACAGGAACTAAGTAACTTTAAATTCTGTTATTCTATGATTGTGATGGTGTCCACGTGGATAGTTAACTATACTAATGTCATACTAAAATAATGTTTTCCTTTGGAGACAAGGGCAGCTGAAATCCAGAAAATTTTTTTACACTACAGATTTTTTTGGCCTACTTTGGCCTCATACGGTCAAAAAAATAAGAATTTACTTACCGATAATTCTATTTCTCGTAGTCCGTAGTGGATGCTGGGAACTCCGTAAGGACCATGGGGAATAGCGGCTCCGCTGGAGTCTGGGCACATCTAAAGAAAGCTTTAGGATCACCTGGTGTGCACTGGCTCCTCCCCCTATGACCCTCCTCCAAGCCTCAGTTAGGATACTGTGCCCGGACGAGCGTACACAATAAGGAAGGATTTTGAATCCCGGGTAAGACTCATACCAGCCACACCAATCACACTGTACAACTTGTGATCTGAACCCAGTTAACAGCATGATAATAGAGGAGCCTCTAGAAAAGATGGCTCACTACAGCAATAACCCAAATTTTTTGGTAACAATAATTATGTACCAGTATTGCAGACAATCCGCACTTGGGATGGGCGCCCAGCATCCACTACGGACTACGAGAAATAGAATTATCGGTAAGTAAATTCTTATTTTCTCTGACGTCCTAGTGGATGCTGGGAACTCCGTAAGGACCATGGGGATTATACCAAAGCTCCCAAACGGGCGGGAGAGTGCGGATGACTCTGCAGCACCCAATGAGAGAACTCCCGGTCCTCCTCAGCCAGGGTATCAAATTTGTAGAATTTTACAAACGTATTTGCTCCTGACCAAGTAACTGCTCGGCAAAGTTGTAAAGCCGAGACCCCTCGGGCAGTTGCCCAAGATGAGCCCACCTTCCTTGTGGAGTGGGCATTTACAGATTTTTTGGCTGTGGCAGGCCTGCCACAGAATGTGCAAGCTGAATTGTACTACAAATCCAACGAGCAATAGTCTGCTTAGAAGCAGGAGCACCCAGCTAGTTGGGTGCATACAGGATAAACAGCGAGTCAGATTTCCTGACTCCAGCCGTCCTGGAAACATATATTTTCCGGGTCCTGACAACGTCTAGCAACTTGGAGTCCTCCAAGTCCCTAGTAGCCGCAGGCACCACAATAGGTTTGGTTCAGGTGAACGCTGAAACCACCTTAGGGAGAAACTGAGGACGAGTCCTCAATTCCGCCCTGTCCGAATGGAAAATCAGATAAGGGCTTTTACAGGATAAAGCCACCAATTCTGACACGCGCCTGGCCCAGGCCAGAGCCAACAGCATGACCACTTTTTCTGTGAGATATTTTAACTCCACAGATTTAAGTGGGTCAAACCAATGTGACTTTTGGAACCCAAAAACCACCTTGAGATCCCAAAGTGCCACTGAAGGCACAAAAGGAGGCTGTATATGCAGTACCCCTTTAACAAACGTCTGAACTTCAGGGACTGAAGCTAGTTCTTTTTTGGAAGAAAATCGACAGAGCCGAAATTTGAACCTTAATGGACCCCAATTTCAGGCCCATAGATACTCCTGTTTGCAGGGAATGTAGGAATCGACCCAGTTGAATTTCCTCCGTCGAGCCTTACTGGCCTCGCACCACGCAACATATTTTCGCCAAATGCGGTAATAATGTTTTGCGGTTACATCCTTCCCGGCCTTGATCAGGATAGGGATGACTTCATCCGGAATGCCTTTTTCCTTCAGGATCCGGCGTTCAACCGCCATGCCGTCAACGCAGCCGCGGCAAGTCTTGGAACAGACAAGGTCCCCGCTGAAGCAGGTCCCTTCTTAGAGGTAGAGGCCACGGATCCTCCGTGAGCATCTCTTGAAGTTCCGGTTACCAAGTCCTTCTTGGCCAATCCGGAGCCACTAATATAGTGCTTACTCCTCTCCATCTTATCAATCTCAGTACCTTGGGTATGAGAGGCAGAGGAGGGAACCCATACACTGATTGGTACACCCACGGTGTTACCAGAGCATCTACAGCTATTGCCTGAGGGTCCCTTGACCTGGCGCAATACCTGTCGAGTTTTTCCCAACGGTTTATAATCATGTGGAAGACTTCTGGGTGAAGTCCCTACTCTCCCGGGTGGAGGTCGTGCTGAGGAAATCTGCTTCCCAGTTGTCCACTCCCGGAATGAAAACTGCTGACAGTGCTATCACATGGTTTTTCGCCCAGTGAAGAATCCTTGCAGCTTCTGCCATTGCCCTCCTGCTTCTTGTGGCACCCTGTCTGTTTACGTGGGTGACTGCCGTGATGTTGTCCGACTGGATCAACACCGGCTGACCTTGAAGCAGAGGTCTTGCTAAGCTTAGAGCATTGTAAATGGCCCTTAGCTTCAGGACATTTATGTGAAGTGATGTCTCCAGGCTTGACCATAAGCCCTGGATATTCCTTCCCTGTGTGACTGCTCCCCAGCCTCGCAGGCTGGCATCCGTGGTCACCAGGACCCAGTCCTGAATGCCGAATCTGCGGCCCACTAGAAGATGAGCACTCTGCAACCACCACAGGATGGATACCCTTGTCCCTGGTGACAGGGTTATCCGCTGATGCATCTGAAGATGAGACCCGGACCATTTGTCCAGTAGGTTCCACTGGAAAGTCTTGCGTGGAATCTGCCGAATGGGATTGCTTCGTAGGAAGCCACCATTTTTACCCAGAACCCTTGTGCATTGATGCACTGAGACTTGGTTCGGTTTTAGGAGGTTCCTGACTAGCTCGGATAACTCCCTGGCTTTCTCCTCCGGGAGAAACACCTTCTTTCTGGACTGTGTCCAGGATCATCCCTAGGAACAGAAAACAAGTCGTCGGAACCAGCTGCGATTTTGGAATATTGAGAATCCAATCGTGCTGCCGCAACACTACCTGAGATAGTGCTACACCGATCTCCAACTGTTCCCTGGATCTTACCCTTATCAGGGAATCGTCCAAGTAAAGGATAACTAAAATTCCCTTCCTTTGAAGGAATATCATCATTTCGGTCATTACTTCAGTAAAGACCCGGGGTGCCGTGGACCATCCCTACGGCAGCGTCTGAACTGATAGTGACAGTTCTGTACCATAACCTGAGATACCCTTGGTGAGAAGGGTAAATTTTGACATGAAGGTAAGCATCCTTGATGTCCCGAGACATCATGTAGTCCCCTTCTTCCAGGTTTGCAATCACTGCTCTGAGTGACTCAATTTTGAATTTGAACCTCTGTATGTAAGTGTTCAAAGATTTTAGATTTTAGAATCGGTCTCACCGAGCCGTCTGGCTTCGGTACCACAATAGTGTGGAATAATACCCCGTTCCCTGTTGCAGGAGGGGTACCTTAATTATCACCTGCTGGGAATACAGCTTGTGAATGGCTTCCAAAACTGCCTCCCTGTCAGCGGGAGACGTCGGTAAAACAGACTTTTGGAAACGGCGAGGGGAATACGTCTCGAATTCCAATTTGTACCCCTGAAAATATTACCTGAAGGATCCAGGGGTCTACTTGCGAGTGAGCCCACTGCGCACTGAAATTCATTGAGAACGGGCCCCCACCGTGCCTGAACTTGTAAAGCCCTAGCGTCATACTGAGGGCTTGGCAGAGGCAGAAAAGGGTTTCTGTTCCTGGGAACTGGCTGATCTCTGCAGCCATTTTCCTCTCCCTCTGTCACGTGCAGAAAAGAGGAACCCTTTTGTCCGCTTGCCAACCAGGACTGCGCCTGATAATACGGCGTCTTATTTTGAGAGGCGACCAGGGGTACATCCCCTTTTTTTAAGGCAATACTCCCAAATGCCGTTTGGAATCCGCATCACCTGACCACTTTACTGGTAGAATTGGACAACGCACTTATACTGGATGCCAGTCGGCAAATATTCCGCTGTGCATCATGCATATATAGAAATGCATCTTTTAATTGCTCTATAGGCAATAATATACTGTCCTTATCTAGGATATCAATATTTCCAGTCAGGGAATCCGACCACGCCAACCCAGCACTGCACATCCAGGCTGAGGCGATTGCTGGTCGCAGTATAACACCAGTATGTGTGTAAATACATTTTAGGATACCCTCCTGCTTTCTATCAGCAGGATCCTTAAGGGCGGCCATCTCAGGAGAGGATAGAGCCCTTGTTCTTACAAGCGTGTGAGCGCCTTATCCCCCCTAGGGGGTGTTTCCCAACGCACCCTAACCTCTGGCGGGAAAAGGTATACTGCCAATAACTTTTTAGAAATTATCAATTGTTATCGGGGGGGAAACCCACGCATCATCACACACCTCATTTTATTTCTCAGATTCAGGAAAACTACAGGAAGTTTTTCCTCACCAAACATAATACCCCTTTTTTTGGTGGTATTCATATTATCAGACAAGTGTAAACATTTTCCATTGCCTCAATCCTGCAATGTGTGGCCCTATTGGAAATCACGGTTGTCTCTTCACCGTCGACACAGGAGTCAGTATCCGTGTCGGCGTCTGTATCTGAGGTAACGGGCGCTTTAGAGCCCCTGTATGAGACGTCTGGACATGCACAAGCTGAGTAGCCGGCTGTCTCATGTCAACCACTGTCTTTAATACAAAGCTGACACTGTCACGCAATTTCAACAGTACATCCACTCAGGTGTCGACCCCCTAGGGGGTGACAACACTATTACAGACACTCTACTCCGTCTCCACATCATTTTTCTCCTCATACATGTCGACACAAACGTACCGACACACAGCACACACACAGGGAATGCTCTGATAGAGGACAGGACCCCACTAGCCCTTTGGGGAGACAGAGGGAGAGTTTGCCAGCACACACCAGAGCGCTATATATATATATACACAGGGATAACCTTATATAAGTGTTTTTCCCTTTATAGCTGCTGTATTGTTTATACTGCGCCTAATTTGTGCCCCCCTCTCTTTTTTAACCCCTTTCTGTAGTGTAGTGACTGCAGGGGAGAGCCAGGGAGCTTCCCTCCAACTGAGCTGTGAGGGAAAATGGCGCCAGTGTGCTGAGGAGATAGGCTCCGCCCCTTTCTCAGCGTCCTTATCATCCGTTTTTCTGTATGTTTTGGCAGGGGTTAAATGCATCCATATAGCCCAGGAGTTATATGTGATGCATTTATTTTAGCCATATAAGGTTTTTATCGATTTATTGCATCTCAGGGCGCTGCCCCCCCAGCGCCCTGCACCCTCAGTGACCGGAGTGTGAAGTGTGCTGAGAGCAATGGCGCACAGCTGCGGTGCTGTGCGCTACCTTATCTGAAGACAGGATCGTCTTCTGCCGCCGATTTTCCGGACCTCTTCGCTCTTCTGGCTCTGTAAGGGGGCCGGCGGCGCGGCTCCGGGACCCATCCAGGCTGAACCTGTGATCGTCCCTCTGGAGCTAATGTCCAGTAGCCAAGAAGCCCAATCCACTCTGCACGCAGGTGAGTTCGCTTCTTCTCCCCTTAGTCCCTCGATGCAGTGAGCCTGTTGCCAGCAGGTCTCACTGAAAATAATAAACCTAAACTAAAACTTTCACAAAGAGCTCAGGAGAGCCCCTAGTGTGCACCCTTCTCGTTCGGGCACAGATCTAACTGAGGCTTGGAGGAGGGTCATAGAGGGAGGAGCCAGTGCACACCAGGTGATCCTAAAGCTTTCTTTAGATGTGCCCAGACTCCTGCGGAGCCGCTATTCCCCATGGTCCTTACGGAGTTCCCAGCATCCACTAGGACGTCAGAGAAAGTACTTTTTTGTAAGCCTTGAGGCAGCGATTTTTGAAATCCGCATAAAAAGTTGTATATGCATGTGCACTTCCACAACTTATGCTCTCATAGATCTGCCACAGCAATTACTTGAACATGGCTGATTGTGCAAAGTTAAGGGGGGTACCAAAATAAAGGGGGGTACTCACGGAGTGATAATCTAAGCAATCTGACTAGATTGCTTAGATTTAAAGCATGATCACGCCGTGTGTACCCACTATAGCGATAGCGATGCGCAGCCCCGCGCATCGCAATCGCTGGGTGAAATGAGCGCTGTGCTGAGCGGGGGGAGAGATGTGTGCTGAGCGGTTCGCTCAGCACACATCTCTCCCCAGAACTGCCCGTACGGGCCTTTAGTTCTACATATATACAAACCTTCATGCAAAATTTAATCAAAATCGGAAATGGTCAAGTGGGGATGATTTTCAAAATTGGTCCACTTGCCTATTTCCGAGTAGTACACATTTAATTAGCAAATTGGTTTTCTATCTCTAATAACTTTTAAATTAGGCTACATCAGCAAATAATATGGTATAAAAATTGTAATAACTTGTGCTTTTCCATTTGACCTTGATTTGAATAAGATGTGTGTATATGTGTGTGTGTATGTGTGTGTGTATGTGTGTGTGCGTGGGGGGGGGGGGGGGGGAGAAAGAGTGCCATATTGCACTCAATGCTATTCTTACATAATATATGGAAAGGTTAAAAGAAAAAACAACACAGTAAAAATCTCACATTCCTTTCATTAATGTACGTAAAATGCACGTGTAGTTGACTAGCTCAAAGCTAAGAAATATCACGGATACAACCTCAAAATCGATCATACAAGATGCTTTTAAAGCTTCCATTAGCGGTAATATGATAGCACAATTTGAACTTTGTACTAAGGATATTGTGAAGCACACAAGTCAGAAAGGGAGGCTGGAGAGGCAGTTGACATATTCACCATTATCTGACACACAAGGCCAGTGGCGGAACTTGTGAGTGGTGGGCCCAGGTGCAAAAATATAATTTAGGCCACCTCCTCCACCCCATCCCAAGTTCACAATATGCCACAAGGCAGGTTGTGACAGGGAGAGACGGGATCGGTATGAAATACCTCCGGTCGAAATCCCGACAGCAATTGACCGACGATCAAAAATCAGACAAGGTCAAAATCCCGACATGGGACAAAATACCGACATTTAAAATACCAACAAGGTCAAAATACCGACATATAAAATGCCGACAGGTCAAAATACCGACATGCGTTTTTCATAGTTTTTTTGTGTGTATGTCGACATAGGTTGCCCTGGACACCATATAAGTGTACCGCTGCACTCGCCATGCTTCGGGCACAGTGCCTTGCTGCGCTCGGCACACTATTATATTCCCCCTCCAGGTCCACTGGGATGGTAAAGTAATAAGTCGGTTTCAATGAAAAAATCATGAAAAACTCTGTCGGCATTTTACATGTCGGTATTTTGTTCATGTCGGGATTTTGACCTTGTCAGGATTTTGACCGTCGGTCAATTGCTGTCGGGATTTCGATTGGAGGTAAATTGACTGCATCCCGGAGAGACAGTGGATGACGGGGGTAAGAGCACAATGTCCTGAGCAGTCCAGAGAACAGGGAGCATGTACCATGGTGGAGGCAGTAACACAGTGGCCTCTAGTCTATCTGTGACAGGTGCCCCCGCCCCTTGTGATTTTCTCAGTTTGTCACTTGGTCAGACCAGAGGTGGATTTAGACCTCATGGAGCCCTAAGCAAGACACCAATTTGGGGCCCCCCTTCCTTAAACAATCCTCAGTGTGCCAATGTGTGTGTCAGTGTGTTTGTGGGGACTGATATATAATGCAGGCACCTATACCTTATAATACTTATTGTTACACCCAATAACATTAGTGTTGACTGCATTATATATGAGTGCCTCTCCACCCATTACTGATTGCAGCAGCCTAGTAGGTCCCCCATACCTTATAATACCCATTATTACACCCCTCAGTCAGTGTGACTGTATTGCTTATATATCAGTGCCCCACTGATTGTAGCAGGCATCTCCCATACTCGATAGTACTTGAAATAAAGTATAGTAGCATATACTGTAGATATATCACCAGTTAGTGTGTGCCTCCTCCCCAGCCATGATTGTATCAGGCAGATGTTAGACAATGAACTTAAAATTGCACTGTCCAACCACAGCCCCCACCCAACCCATCCCCGTCTGATTGGAATTTGAGGTAGGTGAATGTTATAGAAAATAAAAATACTGTAATAAAGTACACTGGAATACCTCATGTTGTTTTCTGTGCACATACCAGCTCCTTTCTCTAAACATCTGACATAATACACACGTGTGTCATGACTGGTCACACGCACGCACAGTACTACAGGACTGGAGACACAGGCATGCGCTGGAGCCGGCACCCAACAGCTGACTAATCCCTGACAGCCTGCTGGGAGTACTCTGCCAGCCCAGCTCTCAGACAATTTCGGTGAAGCTCATGATCTGTTAGAAATTATACAACCTAGTCAGTGGGCCCATTGGGACCAGTAGGGAACCTAGAAACCAACAGGGCCCTAAGCAGCTGCTTTGGATGCCTTGTGGAAAGTCCTCCTATGGGTCAGACAGACTCCGGCAGTGCCAGTCACACCAGCTGTGAGCTGCCTTTAATTCACAGACAGCAGTGAATCAGAAAAATGTACAGGCGCCTGTTAATTAGAGGCAATATGTAGCTGTGATCATCAGCACTGATATGTGGCAGGACTCCTCTATCAGACAGGAGCACACTAGGTCAGCCCTGCCTCTTCAAAGTAAAGGGCAGGTACCTCAGGCAGTGGGGCCGATCCTGCTCTCTGCACTGGGCCGTCCATCTGACACTGCTGAAAATGGTCTAAGGGGGTTCAGGGGATAACACACTGCTAGTCTCGGCAGCAGTGGGCCCCATAGTCCTCAGGGGCTCCGGTGCTATGCACCTGTTGCACCAATGGTACTTCCACCTCTGCACAAGGCAATACTGGAAGATAAACACATGCATTAAATGATTACAAAGGATTTAAAAAAAACCTTATTACATACTGTATGAAGCAGAACTGGTTTGGGAGCACCATGGATCAGGTAGTATGCTGCCATTTTCCTGGAGATCAGCGGATTAAAACAGCAATCAAAGTTAAAACATTGCAAAGCACAACCGGGAAACAAACTTACCTTAGTAAGCCAATGTGTTAGGGACTTGTATGACAAATGATATCCATGCGCATTAAGGGCCTAATTCAGAATGATCGCTGCTGTGCGTTTTCGCTGCGTTCCAGACGTAGCAAAATTTTGCACGGCTACGATCAGGTCTGTATTAGCCCCTAAGTGCACAACAAACTGATATTTTACAACTATCAAGTCAGAGGCTGAGTGGGTGTAACTGGGTGCCAGCAAGTACGCTAATTGGTCTGTGGGTATGTGGGCGGAACTGCAGGCTACTCAGAGTTGAACACATGCAAAGATCAACCTTATTTCAGATGGATGATAAGGGTGGTGTAATTGCATAGATGCAGTCAGCGCAGTCAGCTCTGACTAAACGCTAAGATCTGCATTTATTTCAAGACTACAATACAACCACAAATGAGTCCGATTTGCGGGTAAATCTGTGTCAGGCTGAAAATATTTTGACAACTACCTTTTTTTTGCAATGGAGGTCGACTTAAATGATTACACGTCATGTAAGGTGTGATTCACTGGTGCCAACTTGCTATTCTGTTTCCATTCCACTATAGAATAACGTTAGTTTACACAAGATAACCTCTATACTCAGACAGCTCTGTATATCTAATCTATGCTTGGCAATGTTTACAGAGAGGTCCTAGAATCAGTCAAACAACTAAGATAATGTGCGTTGAAAGTATGCTCAATTTGCATATAAACAATAAGTCCAAAAGACGCTTCTCACCCAAAGCAAAACTCAGGTCAGGGAAACAAAACAACCCCAACATCAGTAGCCCATAAATGGGTAGTCTTTGCCTTTAAAATAAACTAACCTAAAAGGAAGGTATTTTGTCGAACAAAAAGCTAACCTCTGTCAAAGCAGGGGGTAATGAAGGTGGGGTGTTTGCAACACCCACTAATTATACCCAGGTGAAGTCTCCGATACATAATGTATAATTTTAAAATATTCCCTTAGATGTGGGGTTTAGACTGGTTCTACTATCTCTGATTGCCTTCTACAGACAGCCCCTTCCTGGCCGCGGATTGACACCGAGACACGTGATTTATTCATGTGACCGATGCCAGTCACGTGACCAGGAAGTAAATAATTAATATTGTTTGGTGACGGCCTTGGTCATGTGACCACAACCAAAAAGGCCTGATACAGCCTTTCCCTTTGAATATTAGGTCTAATTTTATTTATTATATTTTTTTAACATATATGAAGATCGTCTCTTTCTTTACTTTGGGGTTCTCCAGTTTGGTTGAATGTTGGGATTACACTATTGAAATAGGCTATGCGAATGATACACGCTACTGGACAGTGAAGAATTATGGGATATACTTCGTGGACACGTGATCGGCAAAGGTCACATGAGCCGGAAGTAAAAATACACAATAGGGTTCAAGATACTAACGGTTATGTAACCTAATGGCAATATAGGATGACCCCTTATTTTGAGAAACGGGTTCATCCTAATTCTACAAAAACTGTATATGGAAATCTTCCTTCTTGACAAATCTTCCGGGAGAATCAGATAGTGAGATCGGGTCATGTGACTCGGTCATGTGACCGGTATAAGTAACGTGATCGAGATTAATTTCGTGACCAGGATGCCGGTCACATGACTCGGTCATATGACCGGTGCAAGTCATGTGACCGGGATGAAAGATAAAATAGGAAGTATGCCATCCAGCCTTCATTGGTCACTTCCTCGGTCTATCAATACATACAGCCAATTACAGGCGCAGGTTCCCATATCACTATGGTAATACGGAGCAAACAATGTCACCTATTGGTTAAAAACTGAATTATATTTAATTTGCTCTATATGTAAAACGGATCATAATATTAGAAAATGAAAAGGTTCTTTAAATAAATATATTTAATCGGTCTGCCTCCGATAGTTTATAATCATGTTTTTATTATTATTTGAAGTGATTGGATTGATTATCAGTACATGTGTTATGAATCCTCCTCATTAGATAGGGTATTTAAACCCCATCCATACACCACAAGGCATCCTTCGATAAAGCTGCAATTTGTTTTGGGGAGCAGCGAAACGCGTCAGGACCCCCTGCTATACACCACTTCTTGCTACAATTTTTCCTTGGAGACCATCTACACGTGTCTGAACCAACCCTCGGATCCACAATCAGTCCACTGCACATCAATAAGAGGACGATCCCAGCAACTCACCATTCTCAATGAGGACATTACAAGCATAACATGGATTCTCATGTATGGAAGCCTTTCCACCTCTAAAGTGGTGATCGGTAAATATATACTAACCGAACTGTGCTGCGAGATATACATACAAAATATACCCTCTATGGACTAGTGGACACTCTTGGGTACATTATATAGGAACAGACACCTAATGGTCTTAGGAATAATACAGAATTATATTGGAAGTGGTGTGTACATGTATACCAATTATTTGTGAGGAGAGCCATAATTGTTTTTAATGGTTATACTGTTTTTAATATAATAAATTGTTATAAATTTTAAGACAATATTGTTTAGAATCCAATCACTTCATCAGTAGCGCTGCCATCTGTATATATATACAATTTTTTTCACTATAGAATAACGTTAGCTTACACAAGATAACCTCTATACTCAGACAGCTCTGTATATCTAATCTATGCTTGGCAATGTTTACAGAGAGGTCCTAGAATCAGTCAAACAACTAAGATAATGTGCGTTGAAAGTATGCTCAATTTGCATATAAACAATAGGTCCAAAAGACGCTTCTCACCCAAAGCAAAACTCAGGTCAGGGAACAAAACAACCCCAACATCAGTAGCCCATAAATGGGTAGTCTTTGCCTCTAAAATAAACTAACCTAAAAGGAAGGTATTTTGTCGAACAAAAAGCTAACCTCTGTCAAAGCAGGGGGTAATGAAGGTGGGGTGTTTGCAACACCCACTAATTATACCCAGGTGAAGTCTCCGATATCCGAAACGCTTGGGACCAGAAGTATTTTTGATATTTCCGTATTTTGGAATATTTGTATACAGACATGTCCTCATACATCTGTGATGCAGTCACGTCAAACAGCCCCTCTTGGCGCGCCAGGTCGTGTGAGAAACTTCTAATGTGAGGTATCTTTTTTGTTGAAAATACGTCTTAGTCACAACACAGTGCTACTAGGGCACACAAGGAGACTGTGCTGATTAATTTGATATATGACACTTGTATATCTATGTACGACTGAGCCTCTGAATAGGCATGTGAAGTGCTACAATGCAGCTTTTTTCTAATACAAGTTCTATTTTGCTCTGTATACAGAATATATACTGTATGTGTCATGTTATTAAATCAATTCGCAGTCTCCTTGTGCATCTTAGATGCATTGCATTGCGACTACGATGCACTTTTGGCAAAAAAGATGGGCAACGTTCACAGAGCTGCACGGACCTGGCGACTCACTCATGGCAGGCATCTTGCGCTGCATGGCGTATTGAGGCTGGATGTTTGAGGACACATCTGTACCAAAATGAAATAACTTGGTGATGGGACCCAAGTTTAAACACAAAATACATTTATGTTTCATGTACACATTATACACATAGCCGCAAGATCATTTTATATAATTATTTTAATAATGTTGTGCATGAAACTAAGGGGGAGATTCAAATGTTCGAAAAGTCGGTTGGGTGTCTATTAGATAGGGAAAAATAGGATTTTAATACCTACCGGTAAATCATTTTCTCTTAGTCCGTAGAGGATGCTGGGGACTCCGTACCATGGCGTATAGACGGGATCCGCAGGAGACATGGGCACACTATAAGACTTTGAATGGATGTGAACTGGCTCCTCCCTCTATGCCCCTCCTCCAGACCCCAGTTAGAAAACTGTGCCCAGGGAGACGGACATTTCGAGGAAAGAATTTATTGTTTAAACACTGTGAATGACGTACCAGCTCACACCACGAACATACCGCAGAACGTGGCATTCAATAGAATACCAGCCAACGGCAAGAACAATACACAGCCGCAAGCTGAGAAAATATGTAACACAACCTGTGTGTCAACACAACCAATAATAAGACACCACATGCCATGGCATGAACAACTTCAGCAATTGCCTGACAGAAAAGAAACACCACAAGAGTGTAACCATAACCAATAACTGCAGACACAGTACGCACTGGGATGGGCGCCCAGCATCCTCTACGGACTAAGAGAAAAGGATTTACCGGTAGGTATTAATATCCTATTTTCTCATACGTCCTAGAGGATGCTGGGGACTCTGTAAGGACCATGGGGTTTATACCAAAGCTCTAGACCGGGCGGGAGAGTGCGTACGACTCTGAAGCACCGATTGAGCAAAAAAAAAGGTCCCCATCAGCCAGGGTATCAAACTGGTAGAGCATAGCAAAAGTGTTTGAACCCGGCTAAGTAGCCGCTCAGCATCGTTGAACCGCCGAGACTCCTCGGGCATCCGCCCAAGAAGAGCCCATTTTCCTAGTAGAATGGGTCTCCACCGACTTCAGTAACGGCAATCCAGCCGTAGAACGAGCATACCGAATCGTATCACCGATCCAGCGTGTAACAGACTGAATAAACGCAGGTGCCCCAATCACGCTGGGAGCAAACCAGACAAACAGAGCCTCTGTTTCCCCAATCGGAGCCAAATTGGCGACCTAAATATTCAGAGACTTTGAATCAGCTAATGCCCAAGAAACCACCGGCATCAAAATAGGCGGATTTCTGCGAAACCCAGAAACCACTTTTGGCAGAACTATTATCCGAGCTCTCAATTCCTCTCTATCCACATGGAAGATCAAACAGGGCTCTTGAAAGACAAAGCCACTACTTCCGACACCCCCCTTGCGGACACCAAAGCCAATAGCATGACCACTTTACAAGAAAGAAATTTTAACACAACCTTTCACAAAGGTTCCAAACAGTGTGACACAAGCAAACGCAACACCACGTCAATGTCCCACGGTGCCAACGAGGGCACAAATGGAGGTTGGATGTGCAGTACTCCTTTTTACGAAGGTCTGAACTTCTGGAACGGTTGCCAATTCATTCTTCAAAGAAAATTTATAAGGCCAAAACCGCACTTAAATGGAGCCTAACTTTAGGCTTGCACCCACACCTGCTTGCAAAGAATGGAGAAAAACGAACCAGCTGAAAGTCTTCCGTAGTAGCCTTCTTGGATTCACACCAAGACACATATTTTCTTCAAACACGGTGGTAAAGCTTTGCCGTTACTTCTTTTCTAGCCTGAAGAAGTGTGGAAATGACTTCACTGGGAATACTCCTTCTGGCTAGGATATGGCCTTCAACCGCCACGCCGTCAAACGCAGCCGCGGTAAGTCTTGATGCACGCCCGGATCTTCTATGAGTAAATCTTGAAGAACTGGACACCAAGCTCTCCTTGGTTAGACCGGAACAATGAGGATCGCCTGAACCTTTGTTCTTTTTACGTTTATCACCTTCCGAAGAGCGAAAACGGAGGGGACACATTAACCGACTGAAAACTCCTAAGGTGTCCTGAGGACGTCCCCTGCTATAGCTTGAGTGTCCCCTGACCCGGAACAATATCCCGGAGATCTCTCGTTGAGGTGAGACGCCGACATGTCCACTTGAAGCACTCCTCAAAGACTTGTCACTTCAGTGAAAACTTCTCTATGACCACTGTATTTCTCCCGGATGGAGATCGCATCTGCAGAGGAATCTATTTCTCCGTCGTTCACATCCGGAACGAAGACAGCTAATATAACGTTTACCAGTCTTGCCACCCAGCGGAAAACGTTTTTGGCTTCTGCCATTGTCGCTTTGCTCCTTGTTCCGCCCTAGCGACCTACTTACACCACTGCTGTCAAGTAGTCCGACAGAATTAACACGGGCAGATCACAAAGCATATTTTCACTGAAAATAGCTCTTCAGTCAAGAAAGCTTATTGCAGGCAAGCTTCCCAGCTTGACCTTTTCCTCTGGAAATACTTCCCTTGCAAGGACTGCTCCCCAGTCTCGGAGATCTGCATGCGTGGACACCTGGATCTCATCCTGGATTCCGAGCCTTCGTCCCTCTAGGAGGAAAGAACTGAGCAGCCACCACAGGAGCGATATCCTGGCCATCAGGATTATATTCCGGCGCACGTGCAGGTGAGACCCGGACCACATTTCCAACTGGCCCCGTGAAAACCACTCTGGCATTTGACCTGCTCACCGAAAAGGCCTCTTAGACCGCACCCATCTTCTTCATCAATGGAACATATTGATGGATTGTCACTGCAAATCTGATCCGACTCCGGATCCTCAGACCTCTGTCCACAGGAACACACAGAACTTCCACCTTTCCGTATCTACTCTGATACCCACCTCCGACGTCTGCGTCGTTGGGAACAACAGCCTTCCCCTGTGTTGAAGAACAGTCAGAGAGAAAACAACAATTTGCACCACTTGTGTCTTGACCTCGCCTTAATCAGGAGAGTGTCCCAGTACAGAATAACAATGGCTCTTACAATTGAAAGAATACCATCCTACTGCCATCACTCCGGTGAAATGGCAAAGACAATCCTGGATATCAACCCAGGTAAGCTGAACACGGAGAAAACAAGAATTTACTCACCGGTAATTCTATTTCTCGTAGTCCGTAGTGGATGCTGGGTACTCCGTAAGGACCATGGGGAATAGACGGGCTCCGCAGGAGACTGGGCACTCTTAAAAGAATGATTAGGTACTATATCTGGTGTGCACTGGCTCCTCCCTCTATGCCCCTCCTCCAGACCTCAGTTAGGGAAACTGTGCCCGGAAGAGCTGACATTACTAGGAAAGGATTTGGAATCCAGGGTAAGACTCATACCAGCCACACCATTCACACCGTACAACTTGTGATAACTATACCCAGTTAACAGTATGAACAACAACTGAGCCTCATTCAACAGATGGCTCAGAACAATAACCCTATAGTTAAGCAATAACTATATACAAGTATTGCAGAAAGTCCGCACTTGGGACGGGCTCCCAGCATCCACTACGGACTACGAGAAATAGAATTACCGGTGAGTAAATTCTTATTTTCTCTGACGTCCTAGTGGATGCTGGGTACTTCGTAAGGACCATGGGGATTATACCAAAGCTCCCAAACGGGCGGGAGAGTGCGGATGACTCTGCAGCACCGAATGAGCAAACTCAAGGTCCTCCTCAGCCAGGGTATCAAACTTGTAGAATTTTGCAAAAGTGTTTGAACCCGACCAAGTAGCAGCTCGGCAAAGTTGTAAAGCCGAGACCCCTCGGGTAGCCGCCCAAGAAGAGCCCACCTTCCTCGTGGAATGGGCTTTCACTGATTTAGGATGCGGCAGTTCAGCCGCAGAATGTGCAAGTTGAATCGTGCTACAGATCCAGCGAGCAATAGTCTGCTTTGAAGCAGGAGCACCCAGCTTGTTGGGTGCATGCAGGATAAACAGCGAGTCAGTTTTTCTGACTCTAGCCGTCCTGGATACATAAATTTTCAGGGCCCTGACTACGTCCAGCAACTTGGAATCCTCCAAGTCCCGAGTAGCCGCTGGCACCACAATAGGTTGGTTCAAATGAAACGCTGATACCACCTTTGGGAGAAATTGGGGACGAGTCCTCAATTCTGCCCTGTCCATATGGAAAATCAGATATGGGCTTTTACAGGACAAAGCCGCCAATTCTGACACACGCCTAGCTGAGGCCAAGGCCAACAGCATGACTACCTTCCACGTGAGATACTTCAACTCCACGGTCTGAAGTGGCTCAAACCAATGTGATTTTAGGAAATCCAACACTACGTTGAGATCCCAAGGTGCTACTGGAGGCACAAAAGGGGGCTGAATATGCAGCACTTCCTTAACAAACGTCTGAACTTCAGGCAGTGAAGCCAGTTCTTTTTGAAAGAAAATAGACAGGGCCGAAATCTGGACTTTAATGGATCCTAATTTTAGGCCCATAGTCACTCCTGACTGTAGGAAGTGCAGAAATCAACCCAGCTGAAATTCCTCTGTTGGGGCCTTCATGGCCTCACACCAAGCAACATATTTTCGCCATATGCGGTGATAATGTTTTGCTGTCACATCCTTCCTAGCTTTTATCAGCGTAGGAATGACTTCAACCGGAATGCCCTTTTCCATTAGGATCCGGCGTTCAACCGCCATGCCATCAAACGCAGCTGCGGTAAGTCTTGGAACAGACAGGGCCCCTGCTGTAGCAGGTCCTGTCGGAGCGGCAGAGGCCAAGGGTCCTCTGAGATCATTTCTTGTAGTTCCGGGTACCAAGATCTTCTTGGCCAATCCGGAACGATGAGTATAGTTCTTACTCCTCTCTTTCTTATTATCCTCAGTATCTTTGGTATGAGAGGAAGAGGAGGGAACACATAAACCGACTGGTACACCCACGGTGTCACTAGAGCGTCCACAGCTATCGCCTGAGGGTCCCTTGACCTGGCGCAATATCTTTTTAGCTTTTTGTTGAGGCGGGACGCCATCATGTCCACCTGTGGCCTTTCCCAACGATTTACAATCAGATGGAAGACTTCTAGATGAAGTTCCCACTCTCTCGGGTGGAGGTCGTGCCTGCTGAGGAAGTCTGCTTCCCAGTTGTCCACTCCCGGAATGAACACTGCTGACAGTGCTATCACGTGATTCTCCGCCCATCGGAGAATTCTTGTTGCTTCTGGCATCGCCATCCTGCTTCTTGTGCCGCCCTATCGGTTTACATGGGCGACAGCCGTGATGTTGTCTGACTGAATCAGCACCGGCTGGTTTTGAAGCAGGGGTTCTGCTTGACTTAGGGCATTGTAAATGGCCCTTAGTTCCAGAATATTTATGTGTAGGGAAGTCTCCTGACTCGACCATTGTCCTTGGAAGTTTCTTCCCTGAGTGACTGCCCCCCAACCTCGGAGGCTTGCATCCGTGGTCACCAGGACCCAGTCCTGAATGCCGAATCTGCGGCCCTTGAGAAGATGAGCACTCTGCAGCCACCACAGCAGAGACACCCTGGCCCTCGGGGACAGGGTGATCAGCCGATGCATCTGAAGATGCGATCCGGACCACTTGTCTAACAGATCCCACTGAAAGATCCTTGCATGGAACCTGCCAAAGGTAATTGCTTCGTAAGAAGCTACCATCTTTACCAGGACTCGCGTGCAGTGATGCACCGACACCTGTTTTGGTTTCAGGAGGTCTCTGACCAGAGATGACAACTCCTTGGCCTTCTCCTCCGGGAGAAACACCTTCTTCTGTTCTGTGTCCAGAATCATGCCCAAGAACAGCAGACACGTCGTAGGAACCAGCTGCGACTTTGGGATATTCAGAATCCAGCCGTGCTGTTGTAGCACTTCCTGAGATAGTGCTACTCCGACCAACAACTGCTCCTTGGACCTTGCCTTTATAAGGATATCGTACAAGTACGGGATAATTATAACTCCCTTTTTTCGAAGGAGTATAATCATTTCGACCATTACCTTGGTAAATACCCTCGGTGCCGTGGACAGACCAAACGGCAACGTCTGGAATTGGTAATGGCAGTCCTGTACCACAAACCGGAGGTACTCCTGGTGAGGTGGGTAAATGGGGACATGTAGGTAAGCATCCTTGATGTCCAGTGATACCATAAAATCCCCCTCTTCCAGACTTGCAATAACCGCCCTGAGTGATTCCATTTTGAACTTGAACTTCCTTATATAAGTGTTCAAGGATTTCAAATTTAGAATGGGTCTTACCGAACCGTCTGGTTTCGGTACCACAAACATTGTGGAATAGTAACCCCATCCCTGTTGAAGGAGGGGAACTTTGATTATCACCTGCTGGAGGTACAGCTTGTGAATTGCCGCCAGTACTACCACCCTTTCCTTGGGAGTAGCTGGCAAGGCTGATTTGAGGTAACGGCGAGGGGGAGACGTCTCGAACTCCAGCTTGTATCCCTGAGATACCACTTGTAGAATCCAGAGATCCACCTGTGAGCGAACCCACTGGTCACTGAAGTTCCGGAGACGGGCCCCCACCGCACCTGGCTCCACCTGTGGAGCCCCAGCGTCATGCGGTGGACTTAGTGGAAGCAGTGGAGGATTTTTGTTCCTGGGAACTGGCTGTCTGGTGCAGCTTTTTCCCTCTACCCCTGCCTCTGAGCAGAAAGGACACGCCTCTGACCCGCTTGCCTTTCTGGGGCCGAAAGGACTGTACTTGAAAATACAGTGCTTTCTTAGGCTGTGAGAGAACCTGAGGTAAAAAAGTCGACTTCCCAGCTGTTGCTGTGGATACGAGGTCCGAGAGACCGTCCCCAAACAATTCCTCACCCTTATAAGGCAAAACTTCCATGTGCTTTTTAGAATCAGCATCACCTGTCCACTGCCGAGTCCATAATACTCTCCTGGCAGAAATGGACATTGCATTCATTCTAGATGCCAGCCGGCAAATGTCCCTCTGTGCATCCCTCATATATAAGACTACGTCTTTAATATGCTCTATGGTTAGCAAAATAGTATCCCTGTCAAGGGAATCAATGTTATCCGACAGGGAATCAGACCATGCTGCTGCAGCACTACACATCCATGCTGAAGCAATAGCAGGTCTCAGTATAGTACCTGAGTGTGTATACACAGACTTCAGGATAGCCTCCTGCTTCTATCTGCAGGCTCCTTTAAGGCGGCCGTATCCTGAGACGGCAGTGCCACCTTTTTTGATAAGCGTGTGAGCGCCTTGTCCACCCTAGGGGATGTTTCCCAACGCAACCTGTCCGTTGGCGGGAAAGGGTACACCATTAGTAACCGCTTAGAAATCACTAATTTCTTGTCTGGGGAACACCACGCTTCTTCATACAATTCATTTAACTCATCAGATGGGGGGAAAGTCACTGGCTGCTTTTTCTCCCCAAACATAATACCCTTTTTAGTGGTAACCGAGTTAATGTCAGAAATGTGCAACACATTTTTCATTGCCGTAATCATGCATCGGATGGCCCTTGTGGATTGTACATTTGTCTCATCCTCGTCAACACTGGAGTCAGACTCCGTGTCGACATCTGTGTCTGCCATCTGAGGTAGCGGGCGTTTTTTGAGCCCCTGATGGCCTCTGAGACGCTTGGGCAGGCGCGGGCTGAGATGCCGGCTGTCCCAAAGCTGTTACGTCATCGAACCTTTTATGCAAGGAGTTGACACTGTCGGTTAATACCTTCCACATATCCATCCACTCTGGTGTCGGCCCCGCAGGGGGCGACATCACACTTATTGGCTCCTGCTCCGCCTCCACGTAAGCGTCCTCATCAAACATGTCGACACAGCCGTACCGACACACCGCACACACACAGGGAATGCTCTGACTGAGGACAGGACCCCACAAAGTCCTTTGGGGAGACAGAGAGAGAGTATGCCAGCACACACCAGAGCGCTATATAACAGAGGGATTTACACTAATACAAAGTAAATTTTCCCCCAAGAGCTGCTTATATCACCTTTTGCGCCTAAATTTATGTGCCCCCCCTCTCTTTTTTACCCTTTCCGTAGTGTATACTGCAGGGGAGAGCCTGGGGAGCGTCCTTCCAGCGGAGCTGTGAAGAGAAAATGGCGCTGGCTGTGCTGAGGAAGATAGCCCCGCCCCTTCAGCGGCGGGCTTCTCCCGCTTTTTTTAATAATATTTATGGCGGGGGATTAGGCACATATACAGTTTATAACTGTATTATGTGCATTTTGCCAACTAAGGTATACATATTGCAGCCCAGGGCGCCCCCCCCCCCAGCGCCCTGCACCCACCAGTGACCGGAGCGTGTGGTGTGCTGTGGGAGCAATGGCGCACAGCTGCAGTGCTGTGCGCTACCTTATTGAAGACCGGAGTCTTCAGCCACCGATTTTCTCCTGGAATCTTCCGTCTTCTGGCTCTGCAAGGGGGACGGCGGCGCGGCTCCGGGAACGGACGATCGAGGTCGGGCCCTGTGTTCGATCCCTCTGGAGCTAATGGTGTCCAGTAGCCTTAGAAGCACAAGCTAGCTGCAAGCAGGTAGGTTTGCTTCTCTCCCCTCAGTCCCTCGTAGCAGTGAGTCTGTTGCCAGCAGATCTCACTGAAAATAAAAAACCTAACAAATACTTTCTTTTTTAGTGAACTCAGGAGAGCCCACTAAGTGCATCCAGCTCTGGCCGGGCACAGATTCTAACTGAGGTCTGGGGGAGGGGCATAGAGAGAGGAGCCAGTGCACACCAGATATAGTACCTAATCTTTCTTTTAAGAGTGCCCAGTCTCCTGCGGAGCCCGTCTATTCCCCATGGTCCTTACGGAGTACCCAGCATCCACTAGGACGTCAGAGAAAAACGCATTTAACCCCTCTTTCTACCCTTACGTGCTGGAGTTCCCCTCATAAGTAGAAATCCTTTCTTTTCTTTTTTTCTTTTTTTTTTTTTTTTTAGGGACAGCAGGACAAAGTCCTGAACCTGACGCAACTCTAGTATGGCGTCGCGCACTACCTCCCCTTCCAGAGGGGAATCGGAGGATCTTTTCAAAAAATCAGTGAGGGGAATCATCTGGAAACTCCAGCATGTCCCCTTTTGGATTCCATTATTAACTCACAGGTCTAAGGCCATTCTCGGACTGACTGAAGTGTAGTAGACGATTTCCCACCGAAGTGGGCTCCAGCCAGATCGACCCAGCGACCTGCGGTGGATGTGGTAAAACAGAAAACAACATCCCGTTCAGCGAACCTAGCAGGGCTGCAGAACTCTTACCTTTTCACCTTCTACAACCTGCATCGAAAGGGAAAAAAGAACAGTATCAAAACGGTTAAAATGACTGCATCCCACAACAGAATGCGTCACCAACCGTTGTCAGTGAATCTAACTCATGAAGTTAGACCCACCAGTGGTATCCACCGAGAGTGACTGAACTGAGGCCTCCCCACACAGCAGTACACCGCCCCAGGGAAACACTACAGTATCTCTCGGAGTCCGCCTCAGCATTTCTTGCCATGTTATAGAGAAGACTCAACATAAGAAACCTCCCCACTCTCTTTAGGGTAATACTATCGGATGCTTTTCCGAACATAAACACTCCCCCATGTGCATGTAATGCAAATAACGCCAAAGCATAGAAATAAAATATCACTTAGCTTCCTGTGTACGATCCTTTGTGACAGGGCCCCGTGTCGACCAGGAGTTGACTTTCACCGTATTCTATCCGCAGCGGGAAAAGAATAAACATCCGGACTCCTTGTGAGGATCTGCTCTTCACGGCCAAACTAGAGCTTTATCAACTGAGCGACCAGCACATGAGAAAGAATACTTTACTTCAGCAGTCATTATAATCATAATGTAATACACAAATACACACATATCCCATATATATATATATATATATATATATATATATATAGGGTCCCTAGTGACATGAATGTGTATGACCATGTACTAAAAGCCCCAGTTGTGGATCAAACAGGAAACCTTATGGTCGACAGAAAACCTAGTATTCGTCGACAAACCGGGAGTAGTAACCAGGCAAAATAACCATCTGGCAAACCCCGAGAGGTCCGAGGGGAGTATACCTATATAATCTTTATAACACTCCCCCACACCTACTACCATATCTGTGCTCGAGCTACAGGCCCAAGGAACCGTACCATACATATACATACAAATATATATATATTTATATATATACAGGCATAAAGCAGTTACAGCATGTTAAGTTACTCTCAGTAAATAACAGTTGGTGCCGACAGGGTCTCCCCTACAGTGTTCACTTCTGACAAGCAAACAACTACCGACCTGCTGATACTGCATCAAGGACCAGCAGGTGTCGGCGATGCAGACAGCGATCCCCCTGTTTGTGACAGAGCACTCATACCTGTCGACATATGTCGACTAAAAAGCTATAGTGGGTATTCTGACCAGGGAAACACAGGGATATATGCACAACACACTGTATTAGAAGCCCATTTAACGGGTGGTCTTCTGTTTGCCGGCGGTCGGGCTCCCGGCGCTCAGTATACCGGCGCCGGGAGCCCGACAGCCGGAATACCGACAATTATTTTCCCTCGTGGGGGTCCACGACCCCCATAGAGGGAGAATAAAATAGTGTGGCGCGCGTAGCGCGCCACCGTGCCCGTAGCGTGGCGAGCGCAGCGAGCCCGCAAGGGGCTCATTTGCGCTCGCCAAGCTGTCGGTAAGCCGGCGGTCGGGCTCCCGGCGCCGGGATGCTGGTCGACGGGAGCCCGACCGCCGGCCAGCCGTAGTGAACCCCATTTAACTAACTTAGTGTTATATTGTCTATATACACTAAACACTGTGCCCCCCCATGTTTGCTTTCACTGCTATGGCGGGGACATGGAGGAAAATGGCGCTGGAAGTGTTGTGAGGGCTAAGCACCGGTCCCTTCTCGGCGCGCTTCAGCCCGCTAGAAATATATTGTTTTTTTATGCCAGCGGGGGCCCCTATACAGTGTCTACACACTGTATATTACGTAGCCACCCTTAAAAAAGGTATATATTGCTGCCCAGGGCGCCCCCCCCCCCCCCTGCACCCTTGTAAGCCGTCGGCGCGGGAGCAATGGCGCGCAGCGCGCTGCTTTATGCTGGCGGGTGTACGGGACACGGTGCCCAGGCGCCGAAAATGCTTTTAATGCCAGCTGTTTTAGAAGATCAGTAACTTGCTGCCCAGGGCGCTCTCCCCCAGCGCCCTGCACCCTGTGAGTGCCGTTGGTGTGTGGGAGCATGGAGCACAGCGCGACCGCTGCGCTGTACCTCCGTTACCGAAGGCTTCTGATGTCACTGAAGTCTTCTGTTCTTCACATACTCACCCGACTTCTTTCTTCTGGCTTCTGTGAGGGGGGTGACGGCACGGCTCCGAGAACAAGCAGCTAGGCGAACCAAGTGATAGAACCCTCTGGAGCTAATGGTGTCCAGTAGCCTAAGTAGCAGAGCCCTTGAACTAAGAAGAAGTAGGTCTGACTTCTCTCCCCTCAGTCTCACGATGCAGAAAGCCTGTAGCCAGCAGGTCTCCCTGAAAATAAAAAACCTAACTAAGTCTTTAGAGAAACTCAGTAGAGCTCCCCTAGTGTGTGTCCAGTCACTCCTGGGCACAGAGTCTAACTAAGGTCTGGAGGAGGGGCATAGAGGGAGGAGCCAGTGCACACCCATTCAAAGTCTCATAGTGTGCCCATGTCTCCTGCGGATCCCGTCTATACCCCATGGTCCTTACGGAGTCCTCAGCATCCTCTAGGACGTATGAGAAAAAAAAAACTCCCAACTGACTTTTCAAACATTTGAATCTCCCCCAAAGTGTGTACAAAATTAATTTAGGTTTCATATACACCTTATACACAGTAATTTTATATAGTATTTTAAATAATTTCGAACATGAAACAAAGTTTGTGTACATTGAACCACCAGAAAATAAAAGTGTCCCGATCTCAGTCTCACTCAAAAAAAATATTGGATTTCGGAATATTTTGGATATCGGATTTTCGGCTATGGGAGACTCAACCTATACAAATGAAAGGAATACAACATAGGCTGTCCTACATACAGTTTACCAATGATTTACAAAACACTTATGAAGCAAAAACTTTTCCAGCTGTTGTAAACTGTTCCCCTCTTGTGCTGTTATTCTGGAGAAGCGAAGAGTCACCAGTATAGATGAGACTATTTCACTACTTATTATTTTTATTACCAGTTATTTATATAGCGCACACATATTCCGCAGTGCTTTACAGAGAATAGTTGGCCATTCACATCACTCCCTGCCCCAGTGGAGCTTACAATCTATAATCCCTATCACATGTACACGCACACACATTCATGCTAGGGTTCATTTTGTTAGGAGCCAATTAACCTACCAGTATATTTTTGGATTGTGGGAGGAAACCGGAGAACCCGGAGGAAACCCACGCAAGTACGGGGAGAATATACAAACTCCACACAGTTAGGGCCATGGTGGGAATCGATCCCATGACCTCAGTGCTGTGAGGCAGTAATGCTAACCATTACACCATCCGTACTGCCCTACTTAGATTCACAGTGGACTATTACAGAACCATTATAATATTTGTACTCCAAGCCAGAGCATGATGATATAAGAGTTACAGTAGGCATCTACAGTATTCTCTGAAATTATATTTTCTGATCTTTAATCTTACCGATTCGCAGCGAAACACCCAGGGGATCTCCCGAAAAAGCATGTAATGTATTCCTGCCTCTAGGCAACGTTGAGACAAGATTCTACCTATATTCTCACAGGCCATGGCGTCTTTTGTGCTGTAAAGATGTTTCTTCACCGCCCATTCTCTGGTGGAGGCAGAGAGTACAACATTTCCATTAGCATGTTCCACCACTGCAGTTACATGATGCCCGCTGCGTTCCAGACGTAGCCTAAAAACAAATAAAAAAATGAAGAGTACTTGAATCTTCACACTTACCACTGTAGATGCTGTCAAACTGTACTTGCCTTAAACTATAGAAAGGATATTTCTATAACTGAAACCTAAATAGGGCCAGATATACCCTTAGGTATCATTAAAATATAACCTTTAATTGTATCTTTAAAATTAATAGGAATTTGAAAAGGAAAAATATATAAACACACACACAGGCTTATTCATATACACCTTGGGATCACTTGTCTATCACAAGGAGTTCAAAGAACACTGATTGCTCACTATGGAGCTTATTGGTTCAGAGAACACTGATTGCTCACCGAGGAGCTTGTTTTAATTATTTTTATTCAGATTTTTTTTATAACCAATTATGATCTCTCACTGTTTAAACAACCATATCATGAATAGGTATTGATTTACCGAACGTCAGCTCCTATATTCTCAAACACATGTATAATTATAAAACTTCAAAATTTGCCCAAATGGTATATACACAGTGTTGAGAGATGCAGAATGCCCATCATATTTATATGGTATCTTATGCGCTCATTAGTAGCCCGACATAAATAGTTGGTATAGAGAGAAAAAAGGAAAGAGTAAAAAAGATGATCAGTATGCCATGGTACATTGCTTCTACTGTCTCACCGTCATGAGCTCAAGGTTTTTGTTAGCTCAGCGGCCGGTGGATGAGAGGGCAGCGACCTTGAAATTTCTGACCAGAAAGAGGATAAGTGGCCGTACTGCTTTCCCTGTTAGAGCGGATGGAATGTCTCGATATCCTAGGACATTGCAGGACACTGCACCGCAATCCAGGGATGAGTGTTAACCGAAATTGATTACAATTCCTGCCTGTTAATTTTCAGGTAAAACTGTTTTTTTTTTTGATGCCAGATAGTGCAGTGAAGTGAGCAAGCCTACGGGTGAAAACGCGTTTTGGCACGGCTGGAATCAGCATGGCAATGTCGCCTTGTGAAAGTTAGAATCACTGGTCCTACAACCAACATACGCTGCTCCGTCCAGAAGTCCTGCTGCCTTTAGAACGGTAATCTTCCTATTTTCAGCTAGCTCTCATCCACGGATTTGTGGTGCAGCGTCCTTGCTCTGTCCTATGATATCAAGGCGCTGCAACCGCTCTAACGTGGAAAGCAGCACAGCTACTAATCTTTTTTCCGGCCAGTAATACCCGAAGCGCTGCTGTTTTCATATTTGCCGTCCGCTGCACCGGTCCTAGTGACCAGAGTACATGACGAAAAGAGATCTCAGCGGCTGGACTGGGTTTGCGGTCATAAAAACTTTTCATTCTAGCTGGGTTTGCTGCTACTTTTTAGCCCAACACATATTGTTCAGTGACCTATGGTCAAATGTTAGAGAAAATAATGAATTATGTTAAGTGAGCCTAACAATATTAGTATACCGATAAAGTATACCTGAAAATAAATTTGGGAAAGTACTTTGCTAATAGCCTGTGTGGAGAACGGCTTTTTTGATAAATGCATTTCTATGTGAGAATGTGCACGGCACTGGTTTAACATTGAACCACTCCCTATCATCTCCCTGCAATTACCTGAAAATTAACAGGCAGGAATTGTACTCAATTTCGGTTAACACTCATCCCTGGATTGCGGTGCAGTGTCCTGCAATGTCCTAGGATATCGAGACATTCCATCCGCTCTAACAGGGAAAGCAGTACGGCCACTTATCCTCTTTCTGGTCAGAAATTTCAAGGTCGCTGCCCTCTCATCCACCGGCCGCTGAGCTAACAAAAACCTTGAGCTCATGACGGTGAGACAGTAGAAGCAATGTACCATGGCATACTGATCATCTTTTTTACTCTTTCCTTTTTTCTCTCTATACCAACTATTTATGTCGGGCTACTAATGAGCGCATAAGATGCCATATAAATATGATGGGCATTCTGCATCTCTCAACACTGTGTATATACCATTTGGGCAAATTTTGAATTTTTATAATTATACATGTGTTTGAGAATATAGGAGCTGACGTTCGGTAAATCAATACCTATTCATGATATGGTTGTTTAAACAGTGAGAGATCATAATTGGTTATAAAAAAAATCTGAATAAAAATAATTAAAACAAGCTCCTCGGTGAGCAATCAGTGTTCTCTGAACCAATAAGCTCCATAGTGAGCAATCAGTGTTCTTTGAACTCCTTGTGATAGACAAGTGATCCCAAGGTGTATATGAATAAACCTGTGTGTGTGTTTATATATTTTTCCTTTTCAAATTCCTATTAATTTTAACGATACAATTAAAGGTTATATTTTAATGATACCTAAGGGTATATCTGGCCCTATTTATATTTCAAAGAGTGCCCCCAAGATAGAGTCTTCTTTTCTCTTTCTAGAATATTTGGTTTTCTGACTCTGGGGAGCAACACCAACCCTGTATTATGGTGAATCTACCCGAGTAATCATAGGTATTTGGTTTTCATTAAAGAATTAACCCCCCTCGTGTGTTCATTTTGTGTGTAACTGTGTCATCCAGGCACAAACAAGGGGGTATCTTGTTGCGGATCATCACAAATGTTTCTTCCTATAACTGAAACCTGCAATGAACACAAATGTTGTTTGATCATAAAAAAGATTACCCAGCTTGTTTCATTCTTGTGGATCTTGGAAAGGATCCATCAAATTCTGATGCTGTGTTCAAAATTAAGTGTAGCAGAATGTCCCTTAAATATTGATGGAACTCTGCTATATAGTTATGAATTAGCAACAATAAAATATTATTTTCTTTATAGGTTGGCTTACTTATAGCTTTGCAGCCTAGCGCTACTGCAAAGCTTCCCGCAGTGTCCTTAAGACAGTGCTCTGCTTACTTGAGTGGGCGGCCCTGCCCCTTAGGCAAGACATAATAGTATCACGGGTGTATGAGGCAGGTCGGCAAAGGGCACAGTACCACCTTGTTACACACTGCGCTTCAGTGCATGGTTTTCAGATCATGCAGCTGGTGCACAGGTTTGTTAATGGACAATGGATCAATGTATACCTTGAAAACACCTACTGTTAAGGTTCCATGAGGGCAGAGTTTGAGAAACATTGCTCTATGTATTCTCTTTAAATTAATCCCTGTGCATAACCAGTTCAAAGCTACACCAATTAAAAGAGGAGGGGCTTAACATTGCTAAAACTACAGAAATTAACAATCTTAACTGCCAGACTCTGAGGAAGTACTACTGTACCTGTAATTACCAACTGCCTGGAGAAGCAGTAGCCTATGACCATTATCACATATCTACACCAACAGATATTAACAGTACTTTATGTACAAAGTGTTCCCCACACCACAGACTGTTTGGGCAGAGAAATACTGGGAGGTATTCACTTGTTATATTGCGCCCGATCTCCCTTCTAAAGTGATGGGATATCTAGGGACAATATTCAATTGATCTTCTTTATTGCGCCCATCGCACCCTTAGAGTTTGTGTTCAGCTTAAGCCCAACTAAAAGAATGGGCGTAACGCAAAAAGTCCCGTTTGGGTGCCCAAATTGGTAATTTTTTGCTCATATCAGCTCGCCACCTCAGTGGGTAGCGAGCTGAAAATGAGTTTTATGGTAAGAACTTACCGTTGTTAAAACTCTTTCTGCGAGGTACACTAGGCTCCACAAGTCTGAACAATGGGGTGTAGAGTAGGATCTTGATCCGAGGCACGAACAGGCTCAAAGCTTTGACTGTTCCCAGAATGCACAGCGCCACCTCCTATATCACCCCGCCTCCCAGCATAGGAGCTCAGTTTAGTTAACCAGCCCAATGCAGTAGCAGGAGAAGAGACGACAACGGTTAGTAGCCACATACACCACACTCGCACGACAAGAGAAGTGTCAGCGGCCAATGCCATATCAACCCAAAGAAGCTAAGTGCGTCAGGGAGGGCGCCTTGT
Source organism: Pseudophryne corroboree (assembly GCF_028390025.1). Classification (NCBI taxonomy): domain Eukaryota; kingdom Metazoa; phylum Chordata; class Amphibia; order Anura; family Myobatrachidae; genus Pseudophryne; species Pseudophryne corroboree. Next base: position 320,927,714 of record NC_086449.1, on the reverse strand, counting down.
GGAGCTCAGTGTACCTCGCAGAAAGAGTTTTAACAAGGGTAAGTTCTTACTATAAAACTCGTTTTCTGCTGCGGGGTACACTGGGCTCCACAAGTCTGGACAATGGGGATGTCCTAAAGCTGTGGGAGGGGACGTACTGTAGCGGGCACAAGAACCCGGCGTCCATAGGAAGCATCCTGGGAAGCGGCAGTATCGAAGGCATAGAACCTTATGAACGTGTTCCCGGAGGACCACGTAGCCGCCTTGCACAATTGATCAAGGGTCGCACCGCGTTGGGCCGCCCAACAAGGTCCAACAGACCGAGTAGAATGGGCCGTAATGTGAACAGGAGCTGACAGACCAGCCTTCACATAAGCATGCGCAATCAGCATTCTAATCCACCTGGCCAGGGTCTGCTTGTGAGCAGGCCAGCCACGTTTGTGAAATCCAAACAAAACAAAGAGAGAATCAGACTTTTGAATAGAAGCAGTTCTCTTCACATAGATACGGAGAGCCCGTACCACATCCAAAGACCGCTCTTTGGGAGACAAATCAGGAGAGACAAAAGCTGGAACCACAATCTCCTAATTAAGGTGGAACGAAGAAACCACCTTAGGTAAATATCCGGGACAAGTCCTAAGAACCGCCCGGTCACGGTGAAAAATCAGATATGGGGAACTTTAAGACAAGGCACCCAAATCCGACACTCTTCTAGCAGAGGCAATAGCCAGCAAGACCACCACCTTAAGGGAAAGCCACTTAAGGTCAGCTAAACCAAGAGGTTCAAATGGAGGCTCCTGCAACGCCTCCAAAACCACCGACAAGTCCCAAGGAGCCACAGGCGGGACATAGGGAGGTTGGATACGCAACACACCCTGAGTGAAAGTATGAACATCAGGTAAAGTCGCAATTTTTCTCTGGAACCACACCGACAAGGCAGAAATATTAACCTTGAGGGAGGCCAGACGCACGCCTAAATCTAGGCCCTGCTGTAGAAAAGCCAAAAGTTTGGCTAAACTTGGAAGCGTCATAATGGTTAGATGCGCACCGAACAAAGTAGGAATGCCAGACCCGATGGTAAATCCGAGCAGAGGCCGGTTTCCAGGCCCGCAACATAGTTTTAATGACTTCTACAGAAAAACCCTTAGCTCTTAAGACGGAAGCTTCAAGAGCCACGCCGTCAAAGACAGCCAGGCTAGGTCCTGGTAGACACAGGGGCCCTGAACGAGGAGGTCTGGGCGTTGTGGAAGTAGAAGTGGACGCTCTGACAATAGGCCTTGCAGGTCTGAGAACCAGTGCCGTCTGGGCCACGCCAGAGCTATGAGAAGCAGATTTCCTTTTTCTTGCTTGAACTTCCAAATTACCCTGGGCAGGAGTGACACCGGAGGGAACACGTACGCAGCCGAAACCTCCACGGCACTGCCAGCGCATCCACGAATGCTGCTTGAGGATCCCTTGTCCTTGCTCCGAAGACCGGAACCTTGTGATTGTGTCGAGACGCCATCAGATCCACATCTGGAAGACCCCACCTTTCCACGAGGAGTTTAAACACTTCTGGATGGAGGCCCCACTTGCCGGAATGCACATCCTGACGACTGAGAAAGTCCGCTTCCCAATTCAGGACTCCCGGAATGAATATTGCCGATATTGCTGGTAGATGGTGTTCTGCCCAACGTAGAATCCGTGAGGCTTCCTTCATTGCCAAACGGCTTCGAGTGCCGCCTTGATGATTTATGTAAGCCACTGTGGTGGCATTGTCCGACTGTACTTGAACAGGACGTTTCTGAATCAAATGCTGGGCTAGGTTCAACGCATTGAAGACCGCCCGCAATTCCAGAATGTTGATCGAGAGGAGAGATTCCTCCTTGGTCCACCGACCCTGCAAGGAGTGCTGCTCCAGCACCGCGCCCCAACCTCTTAGACTGGCATCTGTCGTCAACAGGACCCAGTTGGATATCCAGAAGGGACGGCCTCTGCACAATTGTCGGTCCTGGAGCCACCAGAGCAGCGACAGACGGACCTCCGGAGTCAAAGAGATCATTTGAGACCTGATCCGGTGAGGCAGGCCATCCCACTTGGCTAGAATCAGCTTCTGGAGGGGGCGAGAATGGAATTGAGCATACTCCACCATGTCGAATGCTGATACCATGAGACCCAGCACCTGAATTGCCGAATGTATCGACACTTGCGGACGAGAAAGGAGGCAAAGAATCCTGTCCTGAAGTTTCAGGACTTTCTCCTGACACAAGAACAACCTCTGGTTGTGAGTGTCCAACAGCGCTCCCAGATGCACCATGCTCTGAGCAGAGACCAGGGAGGATTTCTTCCAGTTGATGAGCCACCCGTAGGATTGTAGAAACCGGACCGTCATATCCAGATGACGCAGAAGAAGATCTGGGGAATTTGCCAGAATAACCTCAGGTATTGTTGATGTGACACTGCTATAGGAATATGCAGGTAAGCATCCTGTATGTCCAGGGAGACCATGTAGTCCCCAGGTTCCAAGGCCAGAACTATAGAGCGAAGGGTTTCCATACGGAACTTGGAAACCTTCACAAACTTATTCAGTGCCTTGAGGTTGAGAATGGGCCGGGAGGACCCATTCGGTTTTGAGACTAGAAACAGCGGAGAATAGTACCCCAGGCCCCTCTGAGCAAGAGGCACCTGTACTACGACTCCTGTATCCAGGAGTGTCTGTACCACCGAATGCAGAGTGTTTGCCTTTGTCTGGTACGACGGGACGTCTGTCTGTCAAAATCGATGAGGGGGTCGGTTTTTGAAGGCTATGGCGTAACCTCGAGTGACGACTTCCCGTACCCAGGCATCTGAAGTGGTCTTCAACCATTCCTGGGTATACCCTAGAAGCCGGCCCTCCACCCTGGGATCCCCCAGGGGGAGGCCCACCCTGTCATGCGGCAGGCTTATCGGTCTTGGCTGCTGGCTGACTGGCAGCCCAGGCTCTTTTGGGCTTCGGCTTACCAGGTATGGAAGTGCGGGCCTGCTTATGGTACGCCTGTCCTTTTGCTTTACCTGAAGGACAAAAGGGGCGAAAGGACGTGCCTTTGGCCTTCGACACAGAAGGAGCTGTATTAGGCAGACAGGCAGTTTTGGCAGTAGCCAAGTCAGCCACTATCTTATTTAAGTCCTCCCCAAACAGAATATCCCCCTTGAAAGGGAGCACCTCCAGGGTTTTTCTAGAGTCCAGATCCACAGACCAGGATCTCAGCCACAATATCCTGCGAGCCTGGACTGACATAGTAGAGGCCTTGGCTGCTAGGATACCGGCATCAGAAGCCGCCTCTTTAATACAGCGAGAAGCAGAGGAAACCACCATCCTAGCCACATGTGAGTCTACTGGAGGAGGCGTTTCCCAATTCTTAGACAGCTCTGGCGCGAGGGGATAGCGAGGCAGCATCTTCTTTGAGGCACAAACTTCGTACCCGGGCTTTGCCAGGGTTCCTGACGTATATCCACTAGGTGGTCAGAGTGAGGTAAAACTTGTTTAATCACCTTCTGACGCTTGAACCTATCTGGTTTCTTAGGAGGAACGGATGGCTCGGGATCATCTGTAATCTGCAGAATTAACTTAATAGCCTCCAAAAGATCAGGAACATCCACATGTGAACAACCCTCCCCATCAGCCGTATCTGAGTCAGAACCTGTGGGGTCAGTGTATGTGCTGTCTTCATCAGACGAGGTGTCAGTGACAGCAGTGGATTGTGAGGAGACGAGCGCTCGCTTAGAGGACCTCTTGGACTTAGGCGAGCGATGGTTAGACTTTTTAGTAGTCAGGGACTGGTTCAACTTCTTTAACTGAGCAGATTAATCGCCCGCCCACAGCGGGTTAGCTGCAGGGACCACATACGGTTGTACCGGCATTGGGGGTCCCATAGGGGGTGTTAGTTTATGAACTAGCGTATGCAGAAGCGTGGAAAAAGCGACCCACAGAGGGTCAGTATATGCCTCCGTTGCCACAGTCCCACTGGGGGGCAAGGAGCCCCCAGAACCAGAGCCCACAGCTGCTATATTCTCCCCATATGTGCATGTGGCTTCAGCAACACCAGCAGTGTGTTCCACCCCAGAACCGTTACCCTCAGAAGCAGCCATGATATAACTTGCAGTATAAGGTAACACAGTACAATTATTAGCAGAACTATATCCCTAAACCCAAACCCCTGCACAGTGTAGTCAGCACCAGCAGAGATAAAGGAGAGATATGGTGACTAAATCACAGAGAAAAATACGTAATACAGTATATCTTTGTGAAAATCCTATATTGAATGACACCTGACGCACCAAGCCCTCTCAGGTTATAGAATATAGGGATAGCAAGTTGAGTGAAAGACACGAGATGGACACCACTCAGCTATCAATGCACACACAAATAGTCACAGTTTGTACAATGCAGAGGTTATTACAGACAATAATACTGCACTGGACTAGCTTACACAGCTATATAGTCAATAGATATAACACTACATAGTAAGAAACTGGATGTATATCACAGGGTAATTGTTCTATAAACCCCTGACTAAATGCACTCTTTCTTAACTAACACTGACTAAAAAGGCAGGTAGAATATTTAAGTGTCATGTAGAGATGAGCGGGTTCGGTTTCTTTGAATCCGAACCCGCACGAACTTCACTTTTTTTTTCACGGGTCCGAGCGACTCGGATCTTCCCGCCTTGCTCGGTTAACCCGAGCGCGCCCGAACGTCATCATGACGCTGTCGGATTCTCGCGAGGCTCGGATTCTATCGCGAGACTCGGATTCTATCGCGAGACTCGGATTCTATATAAGGAGCCGCGCGTCGCCGCCATTTTCACACGTGCATTGAGATTGATAGGGAGAGGACGTGGCTGGCGTCCTCTCCATTTAGATTAGATTTAGAAGAGAGAGAGAGAGAGAGATTGCTGTGATACTGTAGATTAGAAGAGAGTGCAGAGTGCAGACAGAGTTTAGTGACTGACGACCACAGTGACCAGTGACCACCAGAGACAGTGCAGTTGTTTGTTTTATTTAATATATCCGTTCTCTGCCTGAAAAAAACGATACACAGTCACACAGTGACTCAGTCTGTGTGCACTGCTCAGCCCAGTGTGCTGCACATCAATGTATTGTATATAAAGCTTATAATTGTGGGGGAGACTGGGGAGCACTGCAGGTTGTTATAGCAGGAGCCAGGAGTACATGATAAATAATATTATATTAAAATTAAACAGTGCACACTTTTGCTGCAGGAGTGCCACTGCCAGTGTGACTAGTGGTGACCAGTGCCTGACCACCAGTATATTAGTAGTATTGTATACTATCTCTTTATCAACCAGTCTATATTAGCAGCAGACACAGTACAGTGCGGTAGTTCACGGCTGTGGCTACCTCTGTGTCGGCACTCGGCAGGCAGTCCGTCCATCCATAATTGTATTATATACCACCTAACCGTGGTTTTTTTTTTCTTTCTTTATACCGTCGTCATAGTCATACTAGTTGTTACGAGTATACTACTATCTCTTTATCAACCAGTGTACAGTGCGGTAGTTCACGGCTGTGGCTACCTCTGTGTCGGAACTCGGCAGGCAGTCCGTCCATCCATAATTGTATTATAATATATACCACCTAACCGTGGTTTTTTTTTCGTTCTTTATACCGTCGTCATACTAGTTGTTACGAGTATACTACTATCTCTTTATCAACCAGTGTACAGTGCGGTAGTTCACGGCTGTGGCTACCTCTGTGTCGGAACTCGGCAGGCAGTCCGTCCATCCATAATTGTATTATAATATATACCACCTAACCGTGGTTTTTTTTTCGTTCTTTATACCGTCGTCATACTAGTTGTTACGAGTATACTACTATCTCTTTATCAACCAGTGTACAGTGCGGTAGTTCACGGCTGTGGCTACCTCTGTGTCGGAACTCGGCAGGCAGTCCGTCCATCCATAATTGTATTATAATATATACCACCTAACCGTGGTTTTTTTTTCGTTCTTTATACCGTCGTCATACTAGTTGTTACGAGTATACTACTATCTCTTTATCAACCAGTGTACAGTGCGGTAGTTCACGGCTGTGGCTACCTCTGTGTCGGCACTCGGCAGGCAGTCCGTCCAACCATAATTGTATTATATACCACCTAACCGTGGTTTTTTTTTCATTCTTTATACCGTCGTCATACTAGTTGTTACGAGTATACTACTATCTCTTTATCAACCAGTGTACAGTGCGGTAGTTCACGGCTGTGGCTACCTCTGTGTCGGCACTCGGCAGGCAGTCCGTCCAACCATAATTGTATTATATACCACCTAACCGTGGTTTTTTTTTCATTCTTTATACCGTCGTCATACTAGTTGTTACGAGTATACTACTATCTCTTTATTAACCAGTGTACAGTGCGGTAGTTCACGGCTGTGGCTACCTCTGTGTCGGCACTCGGCAGCCCGTCCATAATTGTATATACCAGTGACCTAACCGTGGTTTTTTTTTCTTTCTTTATACATACATACTAGTTACGAGTATACTATCTCTTTATCAACCAGTCTATATATTAGCAGCAGACACAGTACAGTGCGGTAGTTCACGGCTGTGGCTACCTCTGTGTCGGCACTCGGCAGCCCGTCCATAATTGTATATACCACCTAACCGTGGTTTTTTTTTCTTTCTTTATACATACATACTAGTTACGAGTATACTATCTCTTTATCAACCAGTCTATATATTAGCAGCAGACACAGTACAGTGCGGTAGTTCACGGCTGTGGCTACCTCTGTGTCGGCACTCCGCAGCCCGTCCATAATTGTATATACCAGTGACCTAACCGTGGTTTTTTTTTCTTTCTTTATACATACATACTAGTTACGAGTATACTATCTCTTTATCAACCAGTCTATATATTAGCAGCAGACACAGTACAGTGCGGTAGTTCACGGCTGTGGCTACCTCTGTGTCGGCACTCGGCAGCCCGTCCATAATTGTATATACCAGTGACCTAACCGTGGTTTTTTTTTCTTTCTTTATACATACATACTAGTTACGAGTATACTATCTCTTTATCAACCAGTCTATATATTAGCAGCAGACACAGTACAGTGCGGTAGTTCACGGCTGTGGCTACCTCTGTGTCGGCACTCGGCAGCCCGTCCATAATTGTATATACCAGTGACCTAACCGTGGTTTTTTTTTCTTTCTTTATACATACATACTAGTTACGAGTATACTATCTCTTTATCAACCAGTCTATATATTAGCAGCAGACACAGTACAGTGCGGTAGTTCACGGCTGTGGCTACCTCTGTGTCGGCACTCGGCAGCCCGTCCATAATTGTATACTAGTATCCAATCCATCCATCTGCATTGTTTACCTGAGGTGCCTTTTAGTTGTGCCTATTAAAATATGGAGAACAAAAATGTTGAGGTTCCAAAATTAGGGAAAGATCAAGATCCACTTCCACCTCGTGCTGAAGCTGCTGCCACTAGTCATGGCCGAGACGATGAAATGCCAGCAACGTCGTCTGCCAAGGCCGATGCCCAATGGCATAGTACAGAGCATGTCAAAACCAAAACACCAAATATCAGTAAAAAAAGGACTCCAAAACCTAAAATAAAATTGTCGGAGGAGAAGCGTAAACTTGCCAATATGCCATTTACCACACGGAGTGGCAAGGAACGGCTGAGGCCCTGGCCTATGTTCATGGCTAGTGGTTCAGCTTCACATGAGGATGGAAGCACTCAGCCTCTCGCTAGAAAACTGAAAAGACTCAAGCTGGCAAAAGCACCGCAAAGAACTGTGCGTTCTTTGAAATCCCAAATCCACAAGGAGAGTCCAATTGTGTCGGTTGCGATGCCTGACCTTCCCAACACTGGACGTGAAGAGCATGCGCCTTCCACCATTTGCACGCCCCCTGCAAGTGCTGGAAGGAGCACCCGCAGTCCAGTTCCTGATAGTCAGATTGAAGATGTCAGTGTTGAAGTACACCAGGATGAGGAGGATATGGGTGTTGCTGGCGCTGGGGAGGAAATTGACCAGGAGGATTCTGATGGTGAGGTGGTTTGTTTAAGTCAGGCACCCGGGGAGACACCTGTTGTCCGTGGGAGGAATATGGCCGTTGACATGCCAGGTGAAAATACCAAAAAAATCAGCTCTTCGGTGTGGAGGTATTTCACCAGAAATGCGGACAACAGGTGTCAAGCCGTGTGTTCCCTTTGTCAAGCTGTAATAAGTAGGGGTAAGGACGTTAACCACCTCGGAACATCCTCCCTTATACGTCACCTGCAGCGCATTCATAATAAGTCAGTGACAAGTTCAAAAACTTTGGGTGACAGCGGAAGCAGTCCACTGACCAGTAAATCCCTTCCTCTTGTAACCAAGCTCACGCAAACCACCCCACCAACTCCCTCAGTGTCAATTTCCTCCTTCCCCAGGAATGCCAATAGTCCTGCAGGCCATGTCACTGGCAAGTCTGACGAGTCCTCTCCTGCCTGGGATTCCTCCGATGCATCCTTGCGTGTAACGCCTACTGCTGCTGGCGCTGCTGTTGTTGCCGCTGGGAGTCGATGGTCATCCCAGAGGGGAAGTCGTAAGCCCACTTGTACTACTTCCAGTAAGCAATTGACTGTTCAACAGTCCTTTGCGAGGAAGATGAAATATCACAGCAGTCATCCTACTGCAAAGCGGATAACTGAGTCCTTGACAACTATGTTGGTGTTAGACGTGCGTCCGGTATCCGCCGTTAGTTCACAGGGAACTAGACAATTTATTGAGGCAGTGTGCCCCCGTTACCAAATACCATCTAGGTTCCACTTCTCTAGGCAGGCGATACCGAGAATGTACACGGACGTCAGAAAAAGACTCACCAGTCTCCTAAAAAATGCAGTTGTACCCAATGTCCACTTAACCACGGACATGTGGACAAGTGGAGCAGGGCAGGGTCAGGACTATATGACTGTGACAGCCCACTGGGTAGATGTATGGACTCCCGCCGCAAGAACAGCAGCGGCGGCACCAGTAGCAGCATCTCGCAAACGCCAACTCTTTCCTAGGCAGGCTACGCTTTGTATCACCGCTTTCCAGAATACGCACACAGCTGAAAACCTCTTACGGCAACTGAGGAAGATCATCGCGGAATGGCTTACCCCAATTGGACTCTCCTGTGGATTTGTGGCATCGGACAACGCCAGCAATATTGTGTGTGCATTAAATATGGGCAAATTCCAGCACGTCCCATGTTTTGCACATACCTTGAATTTGGTGGTGCAGAATTTTTTAAAAAACGACAGGGGCGTGCAAGAGATGCTGTCGGTGGCCAGAAAAATTGCGGGACACTTTCGGCGTACAGGCACCACGTACAGAAGACTGGAGCACCACCAAAAACTACTGAACCTGCCCTGCCATCATCTGAAGCAAGAAGTGGTAACGAGGTGGAATTCAACCCTCTATATGCTTCAGAGGTTGGAGGAGCAGCAAAAGGCCATTCAAGCCTATACAATTGAGCACGATATAGGAGATGGAATGCACCTGTCTCAAGTGCAGTGGAGAATGATTTCAACGTTGTGCAAGGTTCTGATGCCCTTTGAACTTGCCACACGTGAAGTCAGTTCAGACACTGCCAGCCTGAGTCAGGTCATTCCCCTCATCAGGCTTTTGCAGAAGAAGCTGGAGGCATTGAAGAAGGAGCTAAAAGGGAGCGATTCCGCTAGGCATGTGGGACTTGTGGATGCAGCCCTTAATTCGCTTAACAAGGATTCACGGGTGGTCAATCTGTTGAAATCAGAGCACTACATTTTGGCCACCGTGCTCGATCCTAGATTTAAAGCCTACCTTGGATCTCTCTTTCCGGCAGACACAGGTCTGCTGGGGTTGAAAGACCTGCTGGTGACAAAATTGTCAAGTCAAGCGGAACGCGACCTGTCAACATCTCCTCCTTCACATTCTCCCGCAACTGGGGGTGCGAGGAAAAGGCTCAGAATTCCGAGCCCACCCGCTGGCGGTGATGCAGGGCAGTCTGGAGCGACTGCTGATGCTGACATCTGGTCCGGACTGAAGGACCTGACAACGATTACGGACATGTCGTCTACTGTCACTGCATATGATTCTCTCAACATTGATAGAATGGTGGAGGATTATATGAGTGACCGCATCCAAGTAGGCACGTCACACAGTCCGTACTTATACTGGCAGGAAAAAGAGGCAATTTGGAGGCCCTTGCACAAACTGGCTTTATTCTACCTAAGTTGCCCTCCCACAAGTGTGTACTCCGAAAGAGTGTTTAGTGCCGCCGCTCACCTTGTCAGCAATCGGCGTACGAGGTTACATCCAGAAAATGTGGAGAAGATGATGTTCATTAAAATGAATTATAATCAATTCCTCCGCGGAGACATTGACCAGCAGCAATTGCCTCCACAAAGTACACAGGGAGCTGAGATGGTGGATTCCAGTGGGGACGAATTGATAATCTGTGAGGAGGGGGATGTACACGGTGATATATCGGAGGGTGAAGATGAGGTGGACATCTTGCCTCTGTAGAGCCAGTTTGTGCAAGGAGAGATTAATTGCTTCTTTTTGGGGGGGGGTCCAAACCAACCCGTCATATCAGTCACAGTCGTGTGGCAGACCCTGTCACTGAAATGATGGGTTGGTTAAAGTGTGCATGTCCTGTTTTGTTTATACAACATAAGGGTGGGTGGGAGGGCCCAAGGATAATTCCATCTTGCACCTCTTTTTTCTTTTCTTTTTCTTTGCATCATGTGCTGATTGGGGAGGGTTTTTTGGAAGGGACATCCTGCGTGACACTGCAGTGCCACTCCTAAATGGGCCCGGTGTTTGTGTCGGCCACTAGGGTCGCTAATCTTACTCACACAGTCAGCTACCTCATTGCGCCTCTTTTTTTCTTTGCGTCATGTGCTGTTTGGGGAGGGTTTTTTGGAAGGGACATCCTGCGTGACACTGCAGTGCCACTCCTAGATGGGCCCGGTGTTTGTGTCGGCGACTAGGGTCGCTAATCTTACTCACACAGCTACCTCATTGCGCCTCTTTTTTTCTTTGCGTCATGTGCTGTTTGGGGAGGGTTTTTTGGAAGGGCCATCCTGCGTGACACTGCAGTGCCACTCCTAGATGGGCCCGGTGTTTGTGTCGGCCACTAGGGTCGCTAATCTTACTCACACAGTCAGCTACCTCATTGCGCCTCTTTTTTTCTTTGCGTCATGTGCTGTTTGGGGAGGGTTTTTTGGAAGGGCCATCCTGCGTGACACTGCAGTGCCACTCCTAGATGGGCCCGGTGTTTGTGTCGGCCACTAGGGTCGCTAATCTTACTCACACAGCTACCTCATTGCGCCTCTTTTTTTCTTTGCGTCATGTGCTGTTTGGGGAGGGTTTTTTGGAAGGGACATCCTGCGTGACACTGCAGTGCCACTCCTAGATGGGCCCGGTGTTTGTGTCGGCCACTAGGGTCGCTTATCTTACTCACACAGCGACCTCGGTGCAAATTTTAGGACTAAAAATAATATTGTGAGGTGTGAGGTATTCAGAATAGACTGAAAATGAGTGTAAATTATGGTTTTTGAGGTTAATAATACTTTGGGATCAAAATGACCCCCAAATTCTATGATTTAAGCTGTTTTTTAGTGTTTTTGGAAAAAAACACCCGAATCCAAAACACACCCGAATCCGACAAAAATAATTCGGTGAGGTTTTGCCAAAACGCGTTCGAACCCAAAACACGGCCGCGGAACCGAACCCAAAACCAAAACACAAAACCCGAAAAATTTCAGGCGCTCATCTCTAGTGTCATGTAAAGGCACAGCGCTGACAACCAGGCGGCTTTACATAGGAGGATTTGCCCAAGCAGTCCCAGGAACAGTGAGTTGAGGAGTAATGGCGCCGCAGACACTGACAGGGTGTGAGGAAAAGACAGAGATGCAGCTCCAGGGCGGGAACACTTGCTGGAAATGGCGCCCTGGGGCTGGGGGAGGGGCTTCAGGTCTAAGCCTTATCCCCCTTGCTGGCAAAACCACCGGGTACTGTGGGCGATATTAAAATCGGTTTTAAGAGAAAACCTGACCTGCGCCCATGCTCTGGTGATCTAGTGGGATCGCCTGTATCCACAGTGTCCACCGCCAGCGCGCGCGGCCCGCCTCCCACTGACCGCGCCGCATCGCGATAAAGACCGGGTCCCGCGAGCGGGACCCACTTATTACCTCCCGAAGCGTGGCCACGCGATCCTGGAGAGCCCCAGCCGTGTGTGTCTAACATGAAGAAAACCGGAGCCTCCGCTGTAGGTACCCGGCAACCAGGGCTCGGGAGTGGACAGCGCCGCTGGGGAGAGCTGGAGCTGCAGCAGTGAATGTCACAAGACACTTACCACCGCTGCTGCCCTTTGAAGTCTTCACTTTTTACCTCATAAAAAGCTTTTCTTAGGGCTGCTTGGAGCAGCCACTCTGTTAAGTGCCTGCTTACTGCAGCACCAACTGACAAACTGAGCTCCTGTGCTGGGAGGCGGGGTGATATAGGAGGCGGCGCTGTGCATTCTGGGAACAGTCAAAGCTTTGAGCCTGTTGGTGCCTCGGATCAAGATCCTACTCTACACCCCATTGTCCAGACTTGTGGAGCCCAGTGAACCCCGCAGCAGAAATTATGTTAGTGTGCCCAATGGCAGAAACAACTGAATAGCTGCCGGCTCTCTGACCATCAGATTTGTGTCAATTTATACATCATGTTTGTGTTATGAGCCTTTCAAGAAACAAAAGCATAATATGTTGACACTTTATCAAATATTAACTTAAATATATATGATAAATAATTTATTATTAACTTAGAGCAGTGGAGCACAATTAACTTATTTAAAATTAGCTGGGTTCCCATCTGTCAATATGGCTTCCCTCCAGGATCAAAGCAAAAGTGTCCGTACGCCTTTTTTCCTTAGGGTGTAGTGGCCCTACAGAGGCATTACCAAATACAAATTACTGTCTGACAGAGAATGTATATCCCCCTAAAAAAATAGGATTTTAATTACCTACCGGTAAATCCTTTTCTCGTAGTCCGTAGAGGATGCTGGGGTCCACATTAGTACCATGGGGCATAGACGGGTCCCTTGGGAGCCATGGGCACTTTAAGAGTTTAATAGTGTGGGTTGGCTGCTCCCGCTATGCCCCTCCTACCAGACCCAGTCTAGAAACTGTGACCGAGGAGATGGACATACTTCGAGAGAAGGAAATACACAGATACTGTAGTGGTGAGATTTGCACCAGCTCACACATAACAAGGCAAACCAGGTCAACCAGCCTGAACAACCTCAGCAACAGCTGAATAACAGTACTTAACCAAGTAACAACACAGTACTTAACCAAGTAACAAGGCAGTACTGAACCAAGTAACAACTGCAGGAAAACGAAGCGCTGGGCGAGCGCCCAGCATCCTCTACGGACTACGAGAAAATGATTTACCGGCAGGTAATTGAAATCCTATTTTCTCTTACGTCCTAGAGGATGCTGGGGTCCACATTAGTACCATGGGGATGTACCAAAGCTCCCAGTACGGGAGGGAGAGCGCGGAGGCTCCTGCAGAACTGATTGACCAAACTTTAGGTCTTCAGAGGCCAAAGTATCGAACTTGTAGAACTTAGCAAACGTGTTAGACCCCGACCAAGTAGCCGCTCGGCAAAGCTGTAAAGCCGAGACACCCCAGGCAGCTGCCCAGGAAGAACCCACCTTACGAGTAGAGTGGGTCTTAACAGATTTTGAACACGGCAAGCCTGCCGTAGAATAAGCATGCTGGAGAGTGAACCTGATCCAGCGAGAAATAGTCTGCTTAGAAGCAGGACACCCAATCTTGTTGGGATCATAAAAGGACAAACAGAGTCCGACTTTCTGTGACGTGAAGTCCTCTTCACAAAAATCCTCAAAGCCCTCGCAACATCCAAGGACTTTGAGGTAATTGAGGAGTCAGTAGCCACAGGCCCCACAATAAGGTGGTTGATATGAAAAGCCGACACAACCTTTTGAAAAAACTGCTAATGCGTCCTGAGCTCAGCTCTATCTTCAAGGAAAATCAAGTAGGGGCTCTTGCAGGACAATGCCCCCAATTCAGACACACACCTAGCCAAAGCTAATGCCAACAGTGTGACCGCCTTCCAAGTGAAAAACTTGACCTCAACCTCCTGTAGAGGCTCGGACCTGCCACACCAGGTTAAGATCCCAAGGTGCCGTAGGAGGCACAAAGGGAGGCTGGATGTGCAACACCCCTTTCAAGAAAGTCTGAACCTCAGGGAGGGAAGCCAATTGTTTCTGGAAGAAAATGGATAAGGCCGAAACTTGGACCTTTATGGATCCCAAACGCAGACACACATCCACACCTGCTTGCAGAGAGAGTAGAAACCGTCCAAGTTGAAACTCCACCGTAGGAAACTTCTTGGATTCACACAAAGACACATACTTTTTCCAAATGCGATGGTAATGTTTAGACGTTACTCCCTTCCTAGCCTGTATCAGGGTAGGAATAACCTTGTTTGGAATGCCCTTCCGAGCTAAGATCTGGCGTTCAACCTCCATGCCATCAAACGTAGCCGCGGTAAGTCTTGATAAGCGAACGGCCCTTGTTGCAGAAGGTCCTCTCAAGGAGGAAGAGGCCTCGGGTCTTCCAGTAGTAACTCCAGAAAATCCGTGTACCAAGCTCATCTTGGCCAGTTCGGAGCAATGAGGATTGTCCGAACTCTTGCTTTCTTTATGAGCTTTAGAATTATTGGGATGAGTGGAAGTGGAGGGAACACGTACACTGACTTGAACACCCACGGAGTTACCAGGGCGTCCACCGCCACTGCGTGTGGATCCCGCGACCTGGAACAGTACCTTCGAAGCTTCTTGTTGAGGCGGGAGGCCATCATGTCTATTTGAGGTACACCCCAAAGATTTGTTACCTCCGTTAACACCTCCGGATGGAGGCCCCACTCTCCCGGATGGAGATCGTGTCTGCTGAGGAAGTCCGCTTCCCAGTTGTCCACTCCCGGAATGAAGATTGCGGACAGTGCCACTGCGTGCTTTTCTGCCCAAAGGAGGATCTCCGTTCCGCCCTGTCGGTTTATGTATGCCACCGTCGTTACATTGTCCAACTGAACCTGAATGGCACGATCTCTCAGAAGATGTGCCGCCTGTAGAAGACCGTTGTACACGGCTCTTAGTTCGAGAATGTTTATTGGAAGGATGGATTCCAGACTTGACCACCTTCCTTGGAAGGTTTCCCCTTGGGTGACAGCGCCCCAACCTCTGAAACTTGCATCCGTGGTTAGAAGGATCTAGTTCTGAATCCCGAACCTGCGGCCCTCGATAAGGTGAGGCATCTGTAGCCACCATAGGAGCGAAATCCTGGCTTTCGGTGACAGCCATATTCTCTGGTGCATGTGCAGGCGAGATCCCGACCACTTGTCCAGGAGATCCAGTTTAAAGGACCGTGCACGAAATCTTCCGTATTGTAGTCTCGTAGGAGGCAACCATCTTTCCCAGAAGGCGAAACACCCTCTGTACTTCCGTGTCGAGGATCATCCCAAGGAAAGACAATCTCCTTGTCTGCTCCACATGCGACTTTGTAAAATTCAGAATCCATCCATGATCCCTGAGCAGTCAAGTCGTGAGAGCAATGGACTGAAACAACCTCTCCCTGGACGACGCCTTTATCAGCAGATCGTCCTGATAAGGAATTATGTTCACTCCCCGTCTGCGGAGCAGTACCATCATCTCTGCCATCACCTTGGTGAACACCCTCGGTTCCGTAGAGAGGCCGAATGGCACTGCCTGGAACGGATAATGACAGTCCAGCAGTGCAAATCTTAGATAAGTCTGGTGAGGCGGCCAGATTGGAATGTAAAGGTACGCATCCTTGATATCCAGGGATACCAGGAATTCCCCCTGATCCTTTCCAATTTTTGAATGGCTTCCTGTAGGATAGCCCTTTCTATCAGCAAAACTGGTAAGACTGATTTGAAGATCTGTGAGGTGGGAGCTCTTGAAATTCCAGTCTGTACTCCTGGGACGCAATATCCTGTACCCAGGGATCCAGGTCGGATGATGCCCAGACGTGACTGAAAAGTCTGAGTCTAGCTCCCACCTGCCCGCTCTCTAGGCCGGGAGGTCCACCTTCATGCTGAGGATTTTGAGGAAACCCAACTGCAGGTTCCCAGGCTTCTGTTCCTGGGAACCTGCAGTTGCAGGTTTTCTGAATTTTCCCCGACCACCTCTGAAGAAAGTAGTAGGGGCTTTGGACTTCTCAACCTTTGCAGTCCGAAAAGACTGCATAGTAGCTGCAGAAAAGTATTTCTTGGGTGTCTGAGTGGCTGAGGGAAGAAAGGCTGACTTACCCTCAGCTGCTGTGGAGATCCACGCATCCAAAGCTGCTCCAAATAGAGCCTGACATGTGAAGGGTAGGTTTTCCACAATTCTCTTGTATTCCGCGTCTGCAGACCATTGGTGCAACCAGAGTTCCCTGCTTGCCGAGACAGCCATGGAAGACGTTCTTGCATTCAGATGACCCAGGTCCTTCATGGCCTCCACCAGAATCCTGTATGGGACGTAAAAAAATTCCAATGTCACTTCTATCCATAGAATCTAATTCCTCTAGTAATATGCCCGACCACTTTACAATGGCTTTAGAAATCCATGCACAGGCAATAGTGGGCCTTAACGCCACGCCTGAAGCAGTGTATATGGATTTGAGTGTAGTCTCAATCTTGCGGTCTGCCGGTTCTTTTAACACGGTAGACCCAGGGACCGGTAAAACCACCTTTTTAGACCGTCTAGATACAGAAGCGTCTACTCTAGGGGGGTTTTCCCACTTTTTCCCTATCCTCCTCAGGAAAGGGAAAAGCCACAAGAACCCTCTTTGGGATCTGGAATTTTTCCTCTGGGTTTTCCCAGGATTTTTCAAATAATGCGTTTAATTCGTTAGACGCAGGAAAGGTCAGGGAGGCTTTCTTATTTTCTGTCAAGTAAGCCTCCTCTACCTGCTCAGGTACTTTGGTACTTTGTCAGTAATGTGTAACATATCCCTAATTGCTTCAATCATGAGCGGCACCCCTTTTGCAAGGGATGCCTCACCCCTTCCTGCCCCCCGCATATCCCCATCACCCGTATCAGAGTTGGTATCCGTGTGGACTTGCATAATTTGGGCAAGAGCACGCTTCTTTGAGCATATACCAGGGGAGTTTGAGGAGGCCGTGGGGACAGAAACAGACAAAACCTCTACAGATTTTTTTCAAAACCTGAGTTTCAGTCTCATTATAAGCTTACCTAGATGAAATCTGGGATATCATTCCCTTAATTGAAGCCACCGACAACGGTTCGGATTCAGAAGGCTGAGAAATATCATTACATTGCTGAATACATGGAATGGATTCCTCTGGGGAAGATACATACTCTGCACAGAGTCCCTGGACATGGTAATGTGAGAAATATACACACACAGGAAAATGTCAGATACAGTTTCCCCCCAGGTACCTTCAGAGAGACACAGAGTTAATGGAGACAGCACCTACACAGCGCCCCAGTAGGCAGTTATATCATAAAAGCCTGGCGCTGACTGTGCAACCTTAATAGACTACACAGTGTAAAAATAAGAATTTACTCACCGGTAATTCTATTTCTCGTAGTCCGTAGTGGATGCTGGGACTCCGTAAGGACCATGGGGAATAGCGGCTCCGCAGGAGACTGGGCACAACTAAAAGAAAGCTTTAGACTACTGGTGTGCACTGGCTCCTCCCACTAAGACCCTCCTCCAGACTTCAGTTAGGATACTGTGCCCGGAAGAGCTGACACAATAAGGAAGGATTTTGAATCCCGGGTAAGACTCATACCAGCCACACCAATCACACCGTATAACTCGTGATACAATACCCAGTTAACAGTATGATAACAACTGAGCCTCTCAACAGATGGCTCAACAATAACCCTTTAGTTAAACAATAACTATATACAAGTATTGCAGACAATCCGCACTTGGGATGGGCGCCCAGCATCCACTACGGACTACGAGAAATAGAATTACCGGTGAGTAAATTCTTATTTTCTCTGACGTCCTAAGTGGATGCTGGGACTCCGTAAGGACCATGGGGATTATACCAAAGCTCCCAAACGGGCAGGAGAGTGCGGATGACTCTGCAGCACCGAATGGGCAAACTCTAGGTCCTCCTCAGCCAGGGTGTCAAACTTATAGAATTTAGCAAACGTGTTTGATCCCGACCAAGTAGCTGCTCGGCAAAGTTGAAGAGCCGAGACCCCTCCGGCAGCCGCCCTAGAAGAGCCCACCTTCCTCGTGGAATGGGCTTTCACTGATTTAGGATGCGGCAGTCCAGCCGCAGAATGTGCAAGCTGAATTGTACTACAGATCCAGCGAGCAATAGTCTGCTTTGAAGCAGGAGCACCCAACTTGTTGGGCGCATACAGGATAAATAGCGAGTCAGTCTTTCTGACTCCAGCTGTCCTGGAAACATAAATTTTCAGGGCCCTGACTACATCCAACAACTTGGAAGCCTCCAAGTCTTTAGTAGCCGCAGGCACCACGATAGGTTGGTTCAGATGAAAGGCTGATACCACCTTAGGGAGAAATTGGGGACGAGTTCTCAATTCTGCCCTATCCATATGGAAAATCAGATAAGGGCTTTTACATGACAAAGCCGCCAATTCTGATACACGCCTGGCCGAAGCCAAGGCCAACAACATGACCACTTTCCACATGAGATATTTCAATTCCACGGTTTTAAGTGGCTCAAACCAATGCGATTTTAGGAAATCCAACACCACGTTGAGATCCCAAGGTGCCACTGGAGGCACAAAAGGGGGCTGAATATGCAGCACTCCCTTAACAAAAGTTTGAACTTCAGGTAGTGAAGCCAGTTCTCTCTGGAAGAAAATCGATAGAGCCGAAATCTGGACCTTAATGGAACCCAATTTTAGGCCCATAGTCACCCCTGACTGTAGGAAGTGCAGGAAACGGCCCAGCTGAAATTCTTCCGTTGGGGCCTTCCTGGCCTCACACCACGCAACATATTTTCGCCATATGCGGTGATAATGGTTTGCGGTTACTTCTTTCCTAGCTTTAATCAGCGTAGGAATGACTTCCTCCGGAATGCCCTTTTCCTTCAGGATCCGGTATTCAACCGCCATGCCGTCAAACGCAGCCGCGGTAAGTCTTGGAACAGACAGGGCCCCTGCTGCAGCAGGTCCTGTCTGAGCGGCAGAGGCCATGGGTCCTCTGAGATCATTTCCTGAAGTTCCGGGTACCAAGCTCTTCTTGGCCAATCCGGAACAATGAGTATAGTTCTTACTCCTCTTCCCCTTATTATCCTCAGTACCTTTGGTATGAGAGGAAGAGGAGGGAATACATAAACCGACCGGTACACCCACGGTGTCACTAGAGCGTCCACAGCTATCGCCTGCGGGTCTCTTGACCTGGCGCAATATTTTTCTAGCTTTTTGTTTAGGCGGGACGCCATCATGTCCACCTGTGGCCTTTCCCAACGGTTTACAATCAGTTGGAAGACTTCTGGATGAAGTCCCCACTCTCCCGGGTGGAGGTCGTGCCTGCTGAGGAAGTCTGCTTCCCAGTTGTCCACTCCCGGAATGAACACTGCTGCCAGTGCTAACACGTGATTTTCCGCCCATCGGAGAATCCTTGTGGTTTCTGCCATCGCCGTCCTGCTTCTCGTGCCGCCCTGTCGGTTTACATGGGCGACCGCCGTGATGTTGTCTGACTGGATCAGTACCGGCTGGTTTTGAAGCAGGGGTTTTGCCTGACTTAGGGCATTGTAAATGGCCCTCAGTTCCAGAATATTTATGTGCAGGGAAGTCTCCTGACTTGACCATAGTCCTTGGAAGTTTCTTCCCTGTGTGACTGCCCCCCAGCCTCGAAGGCTGGCATCCGTGGTCACCAGGACCCAGTCCTGTATGCCGAATCTGCGGCCCTCTTGAAGATGAGCACTCTGCAGCCACCACAGCAGAGACACCCTGGTCCTTGGAGACAGGGTTATCAGCCGATGCATCTGAAGATGCGATCCGGACCACTTGTCCAACAGGTCCCACTGAAAGGTTCTTGCATGGAACCTGCCGAAAGGAATTGCTTTGTAGGAAGCTACCATCTTTCCCAGGATCCGCGTGCAGTGATGCACAGACACCTGTTTTGGTTTTAGGAGGCCTCTGACTAGAGATGACAGCTCCTTGGCCTTCTCCTCCGGGAGAAACACTTTTTTCTGTTCTGTGTCCAGAACCATCCCCAGGAACAGTAGACGTGTCGTAGGAACCAGCTGTGACTTTGGAATATTTAGAATCCAGCCGTGCTGTTGTAGCACCTCCCGAGATAGTGCTACCCCGACCAACAACTGCTCCCTGGACCTCGCCTTTATCAGGAGATCGTCCAAGTACGGGATAATTAAAACTCCCTTCTTTCGAAGGAGTATCATCATTTCTGCCATTACCTTGGTAAAGACCCTCGGAGCCGTGGATAGACCGAACGGCAACGTCTGGAATTGGTAATGACAATCCTGTACCACAAATCTGAGGTACTCCTGGTGAGGATGGTAAATGGGGACATGCAGGTAAGCATCCTTGATGTCCAGTGATACCATGTAATCCCCCTCGTCCAGGCTTGCAATAACCGCCCTGAGCGATTCCATCTTGAACTTGACTTTTTTTATATACGTGTTCAAGGATTTCAAATTTAAAATGGGTCTCACCGAACCGTCCGGTTTCGGTACCACAAACATTGTGGAATAGTAACCCTGTCCTTGTTGAAGTAGGGGCACCTTTACTATCACCTGTTGTGAATACAGCTTGTGAATTGCCTGTAACACTGCCTCCCTGCCTGAGGGAGTTGTTGGTAAGGCAGATTTGAGGAAACGGCGGGGGGGAAGACGTCTCGAATTCCAGCTTGTATCCCTGAGATACTACTTGAAAGATCCAGGGATCCACCCGTGAGCAAGCCCACTGATCGCTGAAATTTTTGAGACGGGCCCCCACCGTAACTGGCTCCGCCTGTGGAGCCCCAGCGTCATGCTGTGGACTTAGAGGAAGCGGGGGAGGACTTTTGCTCCTGGGAACTGGCTGTATGCTGCAGCTTTTTCCCTCTACCTCTGCCTCTGGGCAGAAAGGACGCGCCCTTAACCCGCTTGCCCTTATTGGGCCGAAAGGACTGTACCTGATAATACGGTGCTTTCTTTGGCTGTGAGGGAACATGGGGTAAAAATGTAGACTTCCCAGCTGTTGCTGTGGAAACGAGGTCCGAGAGACCATCCCCGAACAACTCCTCACCCTTAGAAGGCAAAACTTCCATGTGCCTTTTAGAATCTGCATCTCCTGTCCACTGCCGAGTCCATAACCCTCTCCTGGCAGAAATGGACATTGCACTTATTTTAGATGCCAGCCGGCAAATATCCCTCTGTGCATCCCTCATGTATAAGAGTGCGTCTTTATTATGCTCTACGGTTAGCAATATAGTGTCCCCGTCTAGGGTATCAATATTTTCCGACAGGGAATCTGACCACGCAGCTGCAGCACTGCACATCCATGCTGAAGCAATAGCTGGTCTCAGTATAACACCTGTGTGTGTATATATATATATAGACTTCAGGATAGCCTCCTGCTTTCTATCAGCAGATTCCTTCAGGGCGGCCGTATCCGGAGACGGTAGTGCCACCTTCTTTGACAAGCGTGTGAGCGCTTTATCCACCCTAGGGGATGTTTCCCAACGTGACCTATCCTCTGGCGGGAAAGGGTACGCCATTAGTAACCTCTTAGAAATTACCAGTTTCTTATCAGGGGAAGCCCACGCTTCTTCACACACTTCATTTAATTCCTCAGATGGAGGAAAAACAACTGGTAGTTTTTTCTCTCCAAACATAATACCCTTTTTTGTGGTACCCGGGGTAACATCAGAAATATGCAACACATTTTTCATTGCCTCAATCATATAACGTGTGGCCCTATTGGAAGATACATTAGTCTCATCGTCGTCGACACTAGAGTCAGTATCCGTGTCGACATCTGTGTCTGCCATCTGAGGTAGCGGGCGTTTTAGAGCCCCGGATGGCTTTTGAGACGCCTGGGCAGGCACAGGCTGAGAAGCCGGCTGTCCCACATTTGGTATGTCGTCAAACCTTTTATGCAAGGAGTCGACACTGTCGCGTAATTCCTTCCACAGAACCATCCACTCAGGTGTCGACCCCGCAGGGGGTGACATCACATTTATCGGCATCTGTTCCGCCTCCACATAAGCCTCCTCATCAAACATGTCGACACAGCCGTACCGACACACCGCATACACACAGGGAATGCTCTGACAGAGGACAGGACCCCACAAAACCCTTTGGGGAGACAGAGAGAGAGTATGCCAGCACACACCAGAGCGCTATATAACACAGGGATCCCACTATAAATGAGTGTTTTTCCCTTATAGCTGCTTATATTATATATACTGCGCCTAAATTTAGTGCCCCCCCTCTCTTTTTTACCCTTATGTAGCTTGACACTGCAGGGGAGAGCCAGGGAGCGTCCTTCCAGCGGAGCTGTGAGGGAAAAATGGCGCCAGTGTGCTGAGGGAGATGGCCCCGCCCCTTTTCCGGCGGACTTCTCCCGCTTTTTCTGGAATTCTGGTAGGGGTATTTTTACACCTATATAGCCTTCCTGACTATATATGGTGTAGATTTGCCAGCCAAGGTGTCTTATATTGCCCTCAGGGCGCCCCCCCCCCAGCGCCCTGCACCCATCAGTGACCGGAGTGTGAGGTGTGCATGAGGAGCAATGGCGCACAGCTGCAGTGCTGTGCGCTACCTTGTTGAAGACAGAAGTCTTCTGCCAACGATTTTCAGGAACACTTCTTGCTTCTGGCTCTGTAAGGGGGCCGGCGGCGCGGCTCCGGGACCGAACATCGAGGTCGGGTCCTGTGGTCGATCCCTCTGGAGCTAATGGTGTCCAGTAGCCTAAGAAGCCCAAGCTACCACCAGTTAGGTAGGTTCGCTTCTTCTCCCCTTAGTCCCTCGCTGCAGTGAGTCTGTTGCCAGCAGATCTCACTGTAAAATAAAAAAACTAAAATATACTTTCTTTCTAGGAGCTCAGGAGAGCCCCTAGTGTGCATCCAGCTCAGCCGGGCACAAGATTCTAACTAAAGTCTGGAGGAGGGTCATAGTGGGAGGAGCCAGTGCACACCAGTAGTCTAAAGCTTTCTTTTAGTTGTGCCCAGTCTCCTGCGGAGCCGCTATTCCCCATGGTCCTTACGGAGTCCCAGCATCCACTTAGGACGTCAGAGAAATAGTGACTAACACTCTCTCCCCCTTTCTATAACCCCCTGGTACCGCACAGGACAGCTGGAGTTATGTGGAGGGTCAGTGCTCCCTGTCAGCGTCTGTGTGTAGGATCTGTAGGGAGAAAATGGCGCTGGTGAGCTGCTGGATCCGCTCTGAGGAGAAGCTCCGCCCTCTGTCATGGCGCGTCTTCCCGCACTTTAGGATTATAATGGCCTGAGGTAAAAACATCGCTAGCAGTAGAAACGCTTCCCTGATAGCCCAGATGACCAGTTATAAGGGTGTTACGCTGGCCCAGGGCGCCCCTCACAGCGCCGCTCAGCAGTAACTCTGAGCCCTCCGGAGCGCAGCTTCCCACTGTGCTTCTATCCCGATGCCGCCATATTCACCGGTTCCCTGCTTGTCAGGTTGCTGGCAACCTACTCACCACCGACGTCTTCTGGCTCTGTTAGGGGGTGGCGGCATGCTGCGGGAGTGAGCGGTCGCCTCGGGGGCTTGCGATCATCACCCTCAGGAGCTCAGTGTCCTGTCAGCGGAGATAGTGGCCATTAACCTCAGAGGGTTGGACACTACTCCCCCCCCCCCCCCCCCCCCCAAGTCCCACGAAGCAGAGAGGCTGTTGCCAGCAGCCTCCCTGTGCCTAACTCTAAAAAAAAAAAAAAAACTAGAAAAACTCCTATGGAACTCCCCTAGCTGTGACCAGCTCCACCGGGCACATTTTCTAAACTGGGTCTGGTAGGAGGAGCATAGAGGGAGGAGCCAGCCCACACTATTAAACTCTTAAAGTGCCCATGGCTCCCAAGGGACCCATCTATACCCCATGGTACTAATGTGGACCCCAGCATCCTCTAGGACGTAAGAGAAATAATACATTCTGGGACTATACTCGGGGGCTCAACTCAGAAGTTTCACACCTCTGTATAGACTAGGCTCTGTACAGGCTAGAAACACAGATAGATTTGTGACTGCATACAATTTATGTCTCACTGGTTCCCAGATTTTCTTTTTTAACTGTTGATGGCAGAAATCCATATTGGAAATTCTGAGACTCTTCTCGAGACATCACGGCTCCAGTGTACATATTTTGTCTTTTCTGGCAGGGGAAATTTTTCTACATCTATAAACTTGTCCATGAAAGATGTAGAAAATTTTCCCCCTGACAGAAAACATAAAAGGGATTTTGTGTTGCTTACCTTTTTTTCAAATTACAATTCCAAATACAATTCAATGGATTAAAACAATTGGGACACTCATTTCTTACCTATGCCAATATTGCCTTGTTGGCCAGACAGTGCCCCAACCTCGATCTTTAACTGCTAGTGCAAGGCGCTCTAAATTCCGAGGGTTCCTATTGGTGAAATCTGGGTTTACAATTGCATTTTCTTCTGTGTCTATTTCATGCACTTGTGAAGTCTGAGCATTGGTAGAGGTACTTGCAGGACGGATAGCTAGGAATTAAAAAATCAAACAAGAAAAATTAGTAATTATGGAGAATTCTACATGACAAAGTTACAATCAACATAGTCAAATCAGGATATATGTGGTAACTAGTTATTCCTGTAAAAAGAATGTATAATATAGATATTGCACACAATAATATAAGTGATTTTATTCTGTTATAAACCTGATGAAAAAAGGTTGTGTGTTTTTTATTATGTACCTCATAATATATCAACTTCATAACAATGCACTCATTGCAAGGAGGATTGTAAGGGAAGTCTCAAAGAGCTTTACTCAATTCAGCGCGCTGTCATCCCCAACTAGAGGATTTCTTCCCGCACCCCTCCGGGAATGCAAGCAGAAATCCGACAAAACTTAGATCCGCTATGCTGTTTTGTGCCGCAGCGTGGACAAAACAGCATTGTGATTGGGCACTTTAGATGGAGAATGCCTGTTCTTGCACCTAAACACCCTGCTAATTCCCGGCGCTAGTCAATCAGCTCTGAATTGAATCGAGCCCAAAGAGGCCATCTATCACTTTAAAGAAGCTACAATTGGAGCAAATATGCACAGGTCAACATTATCAACAGCTCTACATACAACTGTATACAAAGTCTGTATAGCAGGGTGGCTAGATAAAAGACATTACTAAAAAAAACATCCAAACATGTCTGGAATTTGGCAGAAACATTAGAGTGACCCAGCTAAAATGCAAGATAAGGTTTTCTTTTTTTAGACCATCAATTATATTAATTAGTTTGGTCTATGCAAGGCAGGGTTGGAACCCCCCAACACAAACACAAAAGTTTTTTCTTTTGCTTTACTTGAAAAAAAAAAAAAAAAAAATGGAATCCTGCTTATAATAATAATGCTGAAACATTGTTCTCCATTAGAAACCTTGATCAACCATGTTTTAATGCTTTTTAACATTCCAACTTTGGGTTGTTAATGTTAAAAAACATTAAAACATGGTTGATCAAGGTTTTTAATACATAGCAATGTTTCACAGAATTAATCTAATAAGCATTAATGCACAATAAAAAAAAACTGGGTAAAAAAAAACATTTAAAAAAAAAAAAACTTTTTTGGGTTAAATTGATTTTTTTTTTTTTTTCCAACCCTGCTGCAATGGAATGATACGTTTGACATGTGGAAGCAGAACTTTGTCCATAAGGTATAATAGGCTATAAGGAAGAAACAGTGAATTAGTGAATGCAGTTGGCATCGCTGGTAGATCATTTTATGTAACTTTAATGGATTACCTGTTGTAATGCCATATTTATATGGCTACAGTAATTAAGCTGCAGTTTTGTTCCTTAATTGCATTGGGGGACAAAAATATTGGTCAAATACATAAGACTACATCATTGAACTCAATGGTAAAATGATCTGTAAAAACTCTAGGGCAGAGGTTCTCAAACTCGGTCCTCGGGGGCACACACAGTGCATGTTTTGCATGTCTCCTCACAGAATCGCAAGTGAAATAATTACTGTAGCTCCACCTGTGGATCTTTTAAAATGTGTCAGTGAGTAATTAATACACCTGTGCACCTGCTGGGTTACCTGCAAAACATGCACTGTGTGGGCTCCTGAGGACAGAGTTTGAGAACCTCTGCTCTAGGGCTTTATTTAAGAAGCAGCTGCAGCTTCTCGGGGGTTACAGAAGAAATTGTAAAACAGCCCGATGCACTTGACACTGACTGTAAGTGACATTTAAAATTTCCAACTGGAACCCACTGTCCAGGAGCGGCTTCTAAGTAAATAAGGCCCATAATCTTTAAATGGTTAACAATACTCACACGTGAATGAGTGTGCATCAACTGCATTCCTTCCATTATCAAATATACCAACACAAGTTTACCTGCTACCATTAAATACATGGCCTGCAAAACTTTTGATGTAATTTGTGTAATGCTGCCACCTACTGTTCTCAGTATACCATTATATTTTACAGTGAACTTGCTGAATAAAACGATTCATTATTATTATATATATATATATATATATATATATATATATATATATATATATATATATATATATACACACACACACACACACACACACACACACACACACATATATATATATATATATATATATATATATATACACACATTATATATATATATATATATATATATATATATGTTAGTACAGGTTGAGTATCCCATATCCAAATATTCCAAAATACAGAATTTTTGGAGCGAGGCTGAGATAGTGAAACCTTTGTTTTCTGATTGCTCAATGTACACAAACTTTGTTTAATACACATAGTTATTAAAACTATAGTATTTAATGACCTTCAGGCTCTGTGTATAAGGTGTATGTGAAGCATAAATGAATTGTGTGAATGTACACACACTTTGTTTAATACACAAAGTTACTAAAAGTATTGGCTAAAATTACCTTCAGGCTGTGTGTATAAGGTGTATATGTAACAAACGCATTCTGTGCTTAGACTTGTGTCCCATCGCCATGATATCTCATTATGGTATGCAATTATTCCAAAATACAGAAAAAGCCGATATCCAAAATACTTCTGGTCCCAAGCATTTTGGATAAGGATACTCAACCTGTACCTACAAATTACAAAGCCCTTTACAAAGAACAATTTTCATTCTCTACCAAGCACTGGACTTATAGCACCTCAAAGCGTTGGGTCACGTGTGCGATTCCAAAAAGGGCACTATCTCCATGGTAGTTCTATTATCTCACCATGCCAAAATTACCCAAATGTGTCTGTACACCCAAATTCCTGATCCATCCAGCTCTGCAGTTCAATCCGTGCACGCATCCCCCACCCACAGCTTCCCAGTATAGCAGAACCTAAGCCGCATCCCTCACAGCATAGCAGCCAGTTTCCTTTCTCCCAGCATCACAGAACTCCTCATATACAAAATAATAGAGCATGCCTAGTTCTTAAGTTCTGTTTGGAGCTATAGGGGTATATGCAATTGCGGTCGAATTCCCGAAAATGTCGAAAAACGGGACATTTTCGCCAAAAAAAAAAAATTCGACAATGCAATTCAATACTTTTCGTCAAAAAAACGGACTTTCAAAAATCGACTTTTTGAAATTCGACATTTGTCAAATTCGACATTTCTGCAATGGTACAAATGCGGCAATTTGACAAAAGTATATTCAATTGAAGATTGTAAATTCGACAACAGTGCTTTTAGACAGTAAATTAGTAATTTTCAATCTGCCACACTTTGCTGGCGGAATCTAATAAAAAAATTTAAAAACATGTTTTTTTTATTGGTAATAGCATATCTATTTATATTAGAAGGGATTAGGTACTTGGTTTGTCTATTTTGGAGGCACAAGTATTATTTATATATTTTTAAAAAATAAGATTTTACTTACCGATAAATCTATTTCTCGGAGTCCGTAGTGGATGCTGGGGTTCCTGAAAGGACCATGGGGAATAGCGGCTCCGCAGGAGACAGGGCACAAAAAGTAAAGCTTTTTCCGATCAGGTGGTGTGCACTGGCTCCTCCCCCTATGACCCTCCTCCAGACTCCAGTTAGGTACTGTGCCCGGACGAGCGTACACAATAAGGGAGGATTTTGAATCCCGGGTAAGACTCATACCAGCCACACCAATCACACCGTACAACTTGTGATCTAAACCCAGTTAACAGTATGATAACAGCGGAGCCTCTGAAAGATGGCTTCCTACAACAATAACCCGAATAAGTTAACAATAACTATGTACAATTTATGCAGATAATCCGCACTTGGGATGGGCGCCCAGCATCCACTACGGACTCCGAGAAATAGATTTATCGGTAAGTAAAATCTTATTTTCTCTATCGTCCTAGTGGATGCTGGGGTTCCTGAAAGGACCATGGGGATTATACCAAAGCTCCCAAACGGGCGGGAGAGTGCGGATGACTCTGCAGCACCGAATGAGAGAACTCCAGGTCCTCCTTAGCCAGAGTATCAAATTTGTAAAATTTTACAAACGTGTTCTCCCCTGACCACGTAGCTGCTCGGCAAAGTTGTAATGCCGAGACCCCTCGGGCAGCCGCCCAAGATGAGCCCACCTTCCTTGTGGAGTGGGCCTTTACAGATTTAGGCTGTGGCAGGCCTGCCACAGAATGTGCCAGTTGGATTGTGCTACAGATCCAACGAGCAATCGTCTGCTTAGACGCAGGAGCACCCATCTTGTTGGGTGCATACAATATAAACAACGAGTCAGATTTTCTGACTCCAGCTGTTCTTGCAATATATATTTTTAATGCTCTGACAACGTCCAGTAACTTGGAGTCCTCCAAGTCACTTGTAGCCGCAGGCACTACAATAGGCTGGTTCAGATGAAATGCTGACACCACCTTAGGGAGAAAATGCGGACGAGTCCGCAGTTCTGCCCTGTCCGAATGGAAAATCAGATATGGGCTTTTGTAAGATAAAGCTGCCAATTCTGACACTCTCCTGGCAGAAGCCAGGGCTAGAAGCATGGTCACTTTCCAAGTGAGATATTTCAAATCCACCTTATTTAGTGGTTCAAACCAATGAGATTTTAGAAAATCCAAAACTACATTGAGATCCCACGGTGCCACTGGAGGCACCACAGGAGGCTGTATATGCAGCACTCCCTTAACAAAGGTCTGGACTTCAGGGACTGAAGCCAATTCTTTTTGAAAGAAAATCGACAGGGCCGAAATTTGAACCTTAATAGATCCCAATTTGAGACCCATAGACAATCCTGATTGCAGGAAATGTAGGAATCGACCCAGTTGAAATTCCTCCGTCGGAGCACTCCGATCTTCGCACCACGCAACATATTTTCGCCAAATTCGGTGATAATGTTGCACGGTTACTTCTTTCCTTGCTTTAATCAAAGTAGGAATGACTTCTTCCGGCATGCCTTTTTCCATTAGGATCCGGCGTTCAACCGCCATGCCGTCAAACGCAGCCGCGGTAAGTCTTGAAACAGACAGGGACCCTGCTGAAGCAAGTCCCTCCTTAGAGGTAGAGGCCACGGATCTTCCGTGATCATCTCTTGAAGTTCCGGGTACCAAGTCCTTCTTGGCCAATCCGGAACCACTAGTATCGTTCTTACGCCTCTTTGCCGTATAATTCTCAATACTTTTGGTATGAGAGGCAGAGGAGGAAACACATAAACCGACTGGTACACCCAAGGCGTTACCAGCGCGTCCACAGCTATTGCCTGCGGATCTCTTGACCTGGCGCAATACCTGTCCAGTTTTTTGTTGAGGCGAGACGCCATCATGTCCACCATTGGTCTTTCCCAACGGGTTACCAGCATGTGGAAGACTTCTGGATGAAGTCCCCACTCTCCCGGGTGAAGATCGTGTCTGCTGAGGAAGTCTGCTTCCCAGTTGTCCACTCCCGGGATGAACACTGCTGACAGCGCTATCACATGATTCTCTGCCCAGTGAAGAATCCTTGCAGCTTCTGCCATTGCACTCCTGCTTCTTGTGCCGCCCTGTCTGTTCACATGGGCGACTGCCGTGATGTTGTCCGACTGGATCAACACCGGTTTTCCCTGAAGCAGAGGTTCTGCCTGGCTTAGAGCATTGTATATTGCTCTTAGTTCCAGAATGTTTATGTGAAGAGACGTTTCCAGGCTCGTCCATACTCCCTGGAAGTTTCTTCCTTGTGTGACTGCTCCCCAGCCTCTCAGGCTGGCGTCCGTGGTCACCAGGATCCAATCCTGTATGCCGAATCTGCGGCCCTCCAATAGATGAGGACTCTGCAACCACCACAGAAGAGACACCCTTGTCCTTGGAGACAGGGTTATCCGTAGGTGCATCTGAAGATGCGACCCTGACCATTTGTCCAACAGATCCCTTTGGAAAATTCTTGCGTGGAATCTGCCGAATGGAATTGCTTCGTAAGAAGCCACCATTTTTCCCAGGACTCTTGTGCATTGATGTACAGACACCTTTCCTGGTTTTAGGAGGTTCCTGACAAGCTCGGATAACTCCTTGGCTTTTTCCTCCGGGAGAAAAACCTTTTTCTGAACCGTGTCCAGAATCATCCCTAGGAACAGCAGACGAGTTGTCGGCATTAACTGGGATTTTGGAATATTCAGAATCCACCCGTGCTGTTTTAGCACTTCTTGAGACAGTGCTAATCCCATCTCTAGCTGTTCTCTGGACCTCGACCTTATTAGGAGATCGTCCAAGTATGGGATAATTAATACGCCTTTTCTTCGAAGAAGAATCATCATCTCGGCCATTACCTTTGTAAAGATCCGAGGTGCCGTGGACAATCCGAACGGCAGCGTCTGAAACTGATAGTGACAGTTTTGTACAACGAACCTGAGGTACCCCTGGTGTGAGGGGTAAATTGGAACGTGGAGATACGCATCCTTGATGTCCAAGGATACCATAAAGTCCCCCTCTTCCAGGTTCGCTATCACTGCTCTGAGTGACTCCATTTTGAACTTGAACTTCTTTATGTACAGGTTCAAGGACTTCAGATTTAGAATAGGCCTTACCGAGCCATCCGGCTTCGGTACCACAAAAAGAGTGGAATAATACCCCTTCCCTTGTTGTAGAAGAGGTACCTTGACTATCACCTGCTGAGAGTACAGCTTGTGAATGGCTTCCAAAACCGTCTCCCTTTCGGAGGGGGACGTTGGTAAAGCAGACTTCAGGAAACGGCGAGGTGGATCTGTCTCTAATTCCAACCTGTACCCTTGAGATATTATCTGCAGGATCCAGGGATCTACCTGCGAGTGAGCCCACTGCGCGCTGTAATTTTTGAGACGACCGCCCACCGTCCCCGAGTCCGCTTGAGAAGCCCCAGCGTCATGCTGAGGCTTTTGTAGAAGCCGGGGAGGGCTTCTGTTCCTGGGAAGGAGCTGCCTGTTGCTGTCTCTTCCCTCGACCTCTGCCTCGTGGCAGATATGAATAGCCCTTTGCTCTCTTATTTTTAAAGGAACGAAAGGGCTGCGGTTGAAAAGTCGGTGCCTTTTTCTGTTGGGGAGTGACTTGAGGTAGAAAGGTGGATTTCCCGGCTGTAGCCGTGGCCACCAAATCTGATAGACCGACTCCAAATAACTCCTCCCCTTTATACGGCAAAACTTCCATATGCCGTTTTGAATCCGCATCGCCTGTCCACTGTCGCGTCCATAAAGCTCTTCTGGCCGAAATGGACATAGCACTTACCCGTGATGCCAGTGTGCAGATATCCCTCTGTGCATCACGCATATAAAGAAATGCATCCTTTATTTGTTCTAACGACAGTAAAATATTGTCCCTGTCCAGGGTATCAATATTTTCAATCAGGGACTCTGACCAAACTACCCCAGCACTGCACATCCAGGCAGTCGCTACAGCTGGTCGTAGTATAACACCTGCATGTGTGTATATACTTTTTTGGATATTTTCCATCCTCCTATCTGATGGATCTTTAAGTGCGGCCGTCTCAGGAGAGGGTAACGCCACTTGTTTAGATAAGCGTGTTAGCGCCTTGTCCACCCTAGGAGGTGTTTCCCAGCGCTCCCTAACCTCTGGCGGGAAAGGGTATAATGCCAATAATTTCTTTGAAATTATCAGCTTTTTATCAGGGGCAACCCACGCTTCATTACACACGTCATTTAATTCTTCTGATTCAGGAAAAACTATAGGTAGTTTTTTCACACCCCACATAATACCCTGTTTAGTGGTACCTGTAGTATCAGCTAAATGTAACGCCTCCTTCATTGCCAAAATCATATAACGTGTGGCCCTACTGGAAAATACGGTTGATTCGTCACCGTCACCACTGGAGTCAGTGCCTGTGTCTGGGTCTGTGTCGACCGACTGAGGCAAAGGGCGTTTCACAGCCCCTGACGGTGTTTGAGTCGCCTGGACAGGCACTAATTGATTGTCCGGCCGCCTCATGTCGTCAAACGACTGCTTTAGCGTGTTGACACTATCCCGTAGTTCCATAAATAAAGGCATCCATTCCGGTGTCGACTCCCTAGGGGGTGACATCCTCATATTTGGCAATTGCTCCGCCTCCACACCAATATCGTCCTCATACATGTCGACACACACGTACCGACACACAGCAGACACACAGGGAATGCTCCTAACGAAGACAGGACCCACTAGCCCTTTGGGGAGACAGAGGGAGAGTTTGCCAGCACACACCAAAAGCGCTATATATATATCAGGGATAGCCTTATAATAAGTGCTCCCTTATAGCTGCTTTGTTATATCAAATTATCGCCATAAATGTGCCCCCCCCTCTCTGTTTTACCCTGTTTCTGTAGTGCAGTGCAGGGGAGAGACTTGGGAGCCGTCCTGACCAGCGGAGCTGTGAGAGGAAATGGCGCCGTGTGCTGAGGAGATAGGCCCCGCCCCTTTTCTGGCGGGCTCGTCTCCCGCTATTTAGAAAAATTAGGCAGGGGTTAAATATCTCCATATAGCCTCTAGGGCTATATGTGAGGTATTTTTAGCCTTTATAGGTAATCATTTTGCCTCCCAGGGCGCCCCCCTCCCAGCGCCCTGCACCCTCAGTGACTGCCGTGTGAAGTGTGCTGAGAGGAAAATGGCGCACAGCTGCAGTGCTGTGCGCTACCTTTTGAAGACTGCAGGAGTCTTCAGCCGCCGATTCTGGACCTCTTCTGTCTTCAGCATCTGCAAGGGGGCCGGCGGCGTGGCTCCGGTGACCATCCAGGCTGTACCCGTGATCGTCCCTCTGGAGCTTGATGTCCAGTAGCCAAGAAGCCAATCCATCCTGCACGCAGGTGAGTTGACTCCTTCTCCCCTCAGTCCCTCGCTGCAGTGATCCTGTTGCCAGCAGGAATCACTGTAAAATAAAAAACCTAGCTAAACTTTTTCTAAGCAGCTCTTTAGGAGAGCCACCTAGATTGCACCCTTCTCGGCCGGGCACAAAAATCTAACTGGAGTCTGGAGGAGGGTCATAGGGGGAGGAGCCAGTGCACACCACCTGATCGGAAAAAGCTTTACTTTTTGTGCCCTGTCTCCTGCGGAGCCGCTATTCCCCATGGTCCTTTCAGGAACCCCAGCATCCACTAGGACGATAGAGAAATATATATTTTTTATTTTTTTAAAATGGAATGGTAAAAATCAGAAGAAAAAAATGCATAACCAGCCTCGGGCTCTTCGAGCCGGTTCTGGTTCTAAAAATCTGGGGGAAAAACTGACATGGGATCACCCGTATTTTTAAAACCAGCACCGGGCTCTGCGCCTGGTGCAAAAAATACGGGGGCCAAAAAGCGTAGGGGTCCCCCGTGTTTTTTACACCAGCATCGGGCTCCACTAGCTGGGCAGATAATGCCACAGCCGGGGGTCACTTTTATACAGCGCCCTGCGGCCGTGGCATTAAATATCCAACTAGTCACCCCTGGCCGGGGTACCCTGGAGGAGTGGGGACCCCTTCAATCAAGGGGTCCCCCCCCTCCAGCCACCCAAGGGCCAGGGGTGAAGCCCGAGGCTGTCCCCCCATCCAAGGGCTGCGGATGGGGGGCATATAGCCTTTTGAAAATTGAAAGAATATTGTTTTTTCCAGTAGTACTACAAGTCCCAGCAAGCCTCCCCCGCAAGCTGGTACTTGGAGAACCACAAGTACCAGCATGCGGGAGAAAAACGGGCCCGCTGGTACCTGTATACTACTGGAAAAAAAATACCCAAATAAAAACAGGACACGTACACCGTGAGAGTAAAACTTTATTTCACACATGTCGACACACACATACTTACCTATGTTCACACGCCGACCTCTGTCCACCTGTCCAAGTAGAATCCACGGTGTACCAGAAAATAAAATTATACTCACCTGATCAGTGTCCTGTGGTCTGTGGTCTTTTATTATAATCCACGGACTTGGCAAAAAAAAAAAAAAACGAACACCCGAACCAGGCGGACTGAAAGGGGTCCCATGTTTACACATGGGACCCTTTTCCCCGAATGCAGAAACCCCCCCGTGACTGCTGTCACAGAAAGGTCTCTTCAGCCAATCAGGAAGCGCCACTCTCCTGATTGGCTGTATGAGCGTCTGCTGGCAGACAGCGCATCGCACAGCTCCCTCCATTAGTTTCAATGGTGGGAACTTTGCGGTCAGCGGTGGGGTTACCCGCAGTCAGCCGCTGACCGCGGGTGACCTCACCGCTGACCGCAAAGTTCCCAGCATTGAATATAATGGAGGGAGCTGTGCGATGCGCTGTCTGACAGCTCAGAAGCGCATAGCCAATCAGCAGAGTGCTACGACGTTGCGCTCGCTGATTGGCTGAAGGGACCCTCTGTGACAGGAGTCACGTGGGGTTCCGGCATTCGTGGAAAGGGGTCCCATGTGTAAACATGGGACCCCTTTCAGTCCGTTTAGTCCGGGTTGCCGTTTTGTTGTTTTGCCAAGTACGAGGATTATTTAAAAAGATCCGGACACTGGATCAGGTGAGTATAATTTTATTCAGGATTCTTCAGTGACGAGGGGGGCGTGGCAGTCGGCAGGTCAACATAGGTAAGTATGTATGTGTCGGCATGTATGAAATAAACTTTTACTTTCACGGTGTGTGTCTCCTGTTTTTATTTGGGTATTTTTTTTTTCAGTAGAACTACAGGTACCAGCGGGCCCGTTTTTCCACCCGCAGGCTGGTACTTGTGGTTCTCCAAGTACCAGCTTGCGGGGGAGGCTTGCTGGGACTTGTAGTTCTTCTGGAAAAAACAATATTCTATCATTTTACTCAAGGTTATCAGCCCCCCATCCGCAGCCCTTGGATGGGGGGGGGGGGACAGCTTCGGGCTTCACCCCTGGCCCTTGGGTGGCTGGGGGACGACGACCCCGTGATTGAAGGGGTCCCCAACTCCCCCAGGGTACCCCGGCCAGGGGTGACTAGTTGGATATTTAATGCCACGGCCGCAGGGCGCTGTATAAAAGTGACCCCCGGCTGTGGCATTATCTGTCCAGCTAGTGGAGCCCGATGCTGGTGTAAAAAATACGGGGGACCCCTACTCTTTTTGTCCCCCGTATTTTTTGCA
Organism: Pseudophryne corroboree; assembly: GCF_028390025.1. NCBI lineage: Eukaryota > Metazoa > Chordata > Amphibia > Anura > Myobatrachidae > Pseudophryne > Pseudophryne corroboree. Next base: position 320,892,065 of record NC_086449.1, on the reverse strand, counting down.
CCAGCACCAGGCGCAGAGCCCGGTGCTGGTTTTAAAAATACGGGGGATCCCCTGTCAGTTTTTCCCCCGGATTTTTAGAACCAGGACCGGCTCGAAGAGCCCGAGGCTGGTTATGCTTAGGAGGGGGGACCCCACGCAATTTTTTTTCGTGGTTTTTACCGTTTTTTTTACATTTTTACAAGTCTAATCAAAATTCGTCAAATCGGCCGTTTTTCGACAGCGGGACTGTCGAATCCGTTTTTTATTGAATATGTTGAATTCCGGCACCCACTTGCCCGAATTCGACGGTCGAATTGTGTCGAATTAAAAAACAGGCGAAAAATTGCCGCGATTCGCCGGCAATTGCATATACCCCATAAGGTGGCTATTGGTCATGTGTCAGCACCAGTGCACCATCTCCAATTAATAGGGTTCATTTTGGCATTTCCTTAGTTCATTTTTTTTTTGTTCCGTTTAGCTGTGAGTTTGAACAATACTAGCATAGAACAGTATTTTAATGCATTACCACCTCAATATAAGGATATGCTTCTGAACCCTTTCACACATGTAAACAGTGTTTGCTTTAGTTTTGCTGCAATAAAGGTGTCCGCCCATTATTTAAAATGCTACACATCCCTGTAATTGTTGAATGGAGTTCCATTTAGTTCCTAGATGCGCAGATTCAGTGTGAGTCACTGTAAGCTGCAGTGGAGACCTTCATCCAGCATGCAGAAGACATACCTGCTTCAGACGGGATCCGGTCTGAAGATCGACAGTGTCTAGGTCGACAATGTTAGGTCGACCACTATAGGTCGACAGTCACTAGGTCGACATGGATGGAAGGCCGACAGGGTTTCTAGGTCGACATATGCTAGGTCGACAGGTCTAAAGGTCGACATGAGTTTTTCACATTTTTTTTTCTTTTTTTGAATTTTTTCATACTTAACGATCCACGTGGACTACGATTGGAACGGTAAAGTGTGCCGAGCGAAGCGGTAGCGGAGCGAAGGCACCATGCCCAAAGCATGGCGAGCGAAGCGAGCCATGCGAAGGGACGCGGTGCACTAATTTGGGATCCCGGTCACTCTACGAAGAAAACGACACAAAAAAAATATCCTCATGTCGACCTTTAGACCTGTCGACCTAGCACATGTCGACCTAGAAACCCTGTCGACCTTCCATCCATGTCGACCTAGTGACTGTCGACCTATAGTGGTCGACCTAAACATTGTCGACCTAGACACTGTCGATTTGATGAACCACACCCCTTCAGACTGGTCCAGCTGCTTCACCAAGTGGTGTGAGCGCATGTATCTTTGCAAAGACTCCTCTGGTGAATACTTTGAAAAAATCTATTATATTTACAAACAAAGTGAAGATTACATTTTTTGGGTCTGGAAACTTATTGCGCACCCCTCATATCTAACTGACTAATCAAGGTACGGTATCCCAGTTTGATCAGTGCTGGGGACTGACAGCTGGACATACAATACAAATCGCAGTGGAATATCCACTGGTTGCAAGAAATCGGATCAGTACATAAGCAACAACAAGTAGCTCGGCCCCACACAAATGCCAACAGAATTAACTCTGCTTTATGTACCAATCACTAGCATAGTCTTCATGCTAGGCTGTTACAGACTCGCGCTGAGCCCTGCCCAATTTTGAAAAGACAAAATGCGCCCTGCCAAAACAGCCTGCTGTAGCTATTCACATTAAAGAGAGCTTGGGTGAAGACAAGCACCTTCGTAAGAGCTGGGCACGCCCCCATTAGTGATGTTGACGGCTGGGCATGCCCCCATTTATGACACTTACGTACCTGACTGGCCGAGCCTCCTGCCTACATCCTAGCGGGAACACTACTAGCATATACTGCCTTGCATACAAGCCATCAAATTCAACTAAGGTTTCCATAGTTGCCAACATAATGTCTCTTCTTCATATGCTAGTCACACTGGGATGCACTGTAATCAATGATGTGGGTGACAGGCGTTCTATTCATCAGGCTGTAGCGGGGGGGCAACAATTTCTAATTGTATGTGCTATAAAAGTGTGACAACGGTTCACCACACCAATAGATATAAGTCTGTAACAGAGCAGTTTAAGATATTATTAAGATATTTTGGGCACTTCGCTGAAACAGTGCTTCTGTGCTACTGTATCTAGGGTATGTCTGGGTGCAAAGATGTTGTTGGGCCTAAACACAGCTATAACAGTCAGTAGATTACAAAAGACCATACTTGGGGGCTATCACTCGATATGTTGCGCTGTGGCATAGGGTTAGCAAAGTACTGTATATAAAATATATGATGCTTGGAAGTTTACTAGTATAATGTTTTGAACACTGACACAGCTATGTTACAGTCTTTTTGGTCATTATGGTTGATGATAAAAGAAGACTTGATGCTGGAAGACTAATTTGGTTAGATTCTGAGGGTGATATTCAATTGATAAATCGCGCCCGATCTCCTGTCTAAAGTGACAGCAGATCGCGGGGCAATATTCAATTGTCCCCCGTTATCGCACCTAATGCACCATAGCAGTCGGGTTTAAGCGCATAAAGCTGCTAAAACCTGACTAAAGTCATGGGCGGGATCGTAAAAAATGAGTGTGTAATTATATATTAGGATTTTAATTACCTACCGGTAAATCCTTTTCTCGTAGTCCGTAGAGGATGCTGGGGTCTACATTAGTACCATGGGGTATAGACGGGTCCACCAGGAGCCAGTGGCACTTTAAGAGTTTGAGAGTGTGGGCTGGCTCCTCCCTCTATGCCCCTCCTACCAGACTCAGTCTAGAAACTGTGCAAGAGGAGACGGACATCTTCGAGAGAAGGATTATACACAGATAGTGACGAGATTCATACCAGCTTACACATACAAGGCAAACCAAGCTAACGAGCTTGAAACTCCGCAAAAGCTGAAACATTACTTAACCAAGTAACAAAGGCAGTACTCAACCAAGAACAAAGTTGAACTGAACCAGATAACCCAGCATCCTCTACGGACTACGAGAAAAGGATTTACCGGTAGGTAATTAAAATCCTATTATCTCTTACGTCATAGAGGATGCTGGGGTTCACATTAGTACCATGGGAATGTACCGAAGCTCCCAGAACAGGAGGGAGAGCGCGGAGGCTCCTGCAGAACTGACTGACCAAACTTTAGGTCCTCAGAGGCCAAAGTATCAAACCGGTAGAACTTAGTAAACGTGTTCGACCCTGACCAGATAGCCGCTCGGCAAAGTTGTAAAGCTGAGACACCCCGGGCAGCCGCCCAGGAAGAACCCACTTTACGAGTAGAGTGGGCCTTAACAGATTTTGGACATGGCAATCCTGCCGTAGAATATGCATGCTGGATAGTGAATCTAATCCAGCGAGAAATCATCTGCTCAGAAGCAGGACACCCAATTTTCTAGAGATCATACAGGACAAACAAAGAGTCCGATTTTCTGTGACGAGCAGTCCTCTTCACATAGATCTTCAAAGCCCTCACCACGTCCAAGGACTTTGATGGAATTGAGGAGTCAGTAGCCACTGGCACCACAATAGGTTGGTTGATATGAAAAGCCGATACAACTCAGCTGTATCTTCATGGAAGATTAAATAGGGGCTTTTACAGGATAAAGCCCCCAACTCCGACACACGTCGAGTAGAAGCTAAGGCCAACAAAGTGACAGCCTTCCACGTGAGAAACTTGACCTCAACCTCCTGTAGAGGCTCAAACCAATCCGATTTCAGGAACTGCAACACCACGTTAAGATCCCAGGGTGCCGTCGGCGCTACAAAAAGAGAGCTGGATGTGCAGAACCCCTTTCAAAAAGGTCTGAACCTCAGGGAGGGCAGCCAATTATTTCTGCAAAAAAATAGGTAAGGCCAAAATCTGGACTTTTATGGATCCCAAACGCAGACCCATATCCACACCTGCTTTCAGGAAGAGGAGAAACCGTCCAAGTTGAAACTCCACCGTAGGAAATTTCTTGGATTCACAACAAGACACATTTTTTCCAAATGCGATGGTAATGTTTAGACGTTACCCCTTTCATAGCCTGTATCAGGGTAGGAATAACCGTGCTCGGAATACCCTTACGGGCTAAGATCTGGCGTTCAACCGCCATGCCGTCAAACGTAGCCGCGGTAAGTCCTGATAAGCGAACGGCCCTTGTTGCAGAAGGTCCTCGCGAAGAGGAAGAGGCCACGGTTCTTCCAGCAGTAGATCCAGAAGATCCGCGTACCAAGCTCGCCTTGGCCAGTCCGGAGCAATGAGAATTGCCTGAAGCCTTGTTTTCTTTATGAGCTTAAGAATTCATGGAATGAGTGTAAGTGGAGGGAACACATACACTGACTTGAACACCCACGGAGTTACCAGGGCATCCACCACCACTGCTTGTGGGTCTCTTGACCTGGAACAGTACCACCGGAGTGTCTTGTTGAGACGTGAGGCCATCACGTCTATTTGAGGCACGCCCCAACGACTGGTCACGTCTGTGAACACCTCCGGATGAAGGGCCCATTCTCCTGGATGGAGATCGTGTCTGCTGAGGAAGTCTGCTTCCCAGTTGTCCACTCCTGGAAGGAAGATTGCTGACAACGCCAACGCGTGCCTTTCTGCCCAGAGGAGGATTCTTGTCACCTCTGACATTGCAGCCCTGCTCTTTGTTCCTCCAAGTCGGTTTATGTAGGCCACCGCCGTCACATTGTCTGACTGTACTTGAATGGCCTGATCTTGTAGAAGATGAGACGCTTGGAGAAGACCGTTGTACACGGCTCTTAGTTCCAGAATGTTTATTGGAAGAATGGCTTCCTGATTTGACCATCTTCCTCGGAAGGTTTTCCCTTGGGTGACTGCTCCCCAACCTCCGAGACTTGCATCCGTGGTCAGAAGGATCCAGTTCTGGATTACGAACCTGAGGCCCTCCAGAAGGTGAGGCATTTGCAACCACCAGAGTAGCGAAACCCTTGCCTTTGGTGAGACGTATCCTCTGGTGCATGTGCAGATGAGATCCTGACCATTTGTCTAGGAGATCCAGTTGGAAGGGTCGAGCATGGAATCTCCCGTACTATAGAGCCTCGTAGGAGGCAACCATCTTCCCCAGAAGGTGAATGCACTGATGAACCGATAGCCGGGCTGGTTTCAAGACCATGGATTGTATCCCCAACGCTTACTCTCTTGGAAGAAACACCCTCTGCACTTCCGTGTTGAGGATCATTCCCAGGAAAGACAATCTCCTTGTCAGCTCCAGATGTAATTTCGGAAGGTTCAGGATCCAACCGTGACTCCTGAGTAGTTGAATCGTAAGAGTGATTGACTGCAATAACCTCCCCCTGGACACTGCCTTTATCAGTACATCATCCGGGTATGGAATTATGTTCACTCCCTGCCTGCGGAGGAGAACCATCATCTCTGCCATCACCTTGGTGAACACCCTCGGTGCCGTGGAGAGACCGAACGGCAGTGCCTGGAACTGAAAGTGACTGTCTAACAGTGCGAATCGGAGATAAGCCTGATGCAGCTGCCAAATTGGAATGTGGAGGTACGCATCCTTGGTATCCAGGGATACCAGAAACTCCCTCTCCTCCAGTCCTGAGATTACCGCTCTCAGAGATTTCATTTTGAATTTGAACTCCTCAGATAGGGGTTTAATGATTTCAAATTCTAAATTGGCCTGACCAAACCATCCGGTTTCGGTACCACGAAAAGGTTCGAATAGTAACCCTTGTTGTGCATATGAGGTGGAACTGGGACAAAGACATGTGACCCTTCCAAATTTTGGATGGCTTCCTGTAGGATAGCCCTGTCTGCTAGCAAAGCTGGCAAGACTGATTTGAAGAATCGGTGAGGCAGGAGTTATTGAAATTCCAGCCTGTACCCCTGGGACACAATATCCTGTACCCAGGGGTCAAGGCCGGACGACACCCACACATGGCTGAATCGTCTGAGCGTCACCCCCACGACCCCTCCTCCAGGCCGTGCGGTCCACCATCATGCTGAGGATTTTGACGTTCCAGAAGCAGGCTTCTGGTCTTGGGAGCCTGCAGTAGCAGCTTTTTTTGGATTTTGCCCGCCATCCTCTAAAGAAGGTGTTATGCGGCTTGTTCTTTCTTGTTTTAGGAGTACGAAAAGACTGTGACATAGCTGAAGAAAAGGGTTTCTTCGTAGCAGGCGCAGCTGAAGGAAGAAAAGGTGACTTACCCGCATCTAGCGCTTCCCCAAATAGAGCCTGACCTGTGTAGGATAGGTTCTCCACGCCTCTCCTAGATTCCGTGTCGGCAGACCATTGGCGCAGCCAGAGTCAGACATGGAAGATATCCCTGCAGCCATCAAACCAAGGTCTATCATGGATTCCACCGTATATCCCGCAGAATCCTGTATGTTACGCAAGAACAATTCAACGTCGTTTTTATCCATTGTATCCAATTCCTCAAGTAATGTGCCAGACAACTTTACTATAGCCTTAGAAATCCATGCACAGGCAATAGTAGGGCGTAATATCGCCCCCGAAGCCGTGTATATGGATTTGCGCTTAGTGTCAATTTTGCAATCAGCCGGTTCTTTCAACGCAGCAGATCCCGGGACAGGTAAAACCACCTTTTTTGACAGTCTGGACACAGATGTGTCAACTATGGGTGGGTTTTCCCATTTCTTTCTATCCTCCTCAGGGTAGAGGAATGCAACCAGAACCTTTCTTGGGATCTGGAATTTTTTCCTCTGGGTTTTCCCAGCATTTTTCAAATTTAGCATTTAACTCTTTAGACGCAGGAAAGGTTAGCAAGGCTTTCTTATTATCCGTGAAGTAAGCCTCCTCAACCTGTTCAGGTATTGCGTCAGCAACATTTAACACATCTCTAATGGTTTCAATCATCAACTGCACCCCTTTTGCAAGAGATGCCGCCCCCCGCAGCACGTCCCCATCACCGTCTACCATGTCAGAGTCGGCATCCGTGTCGTCTTGCATAATCTGGGCAAGAGCACGTTTTTGAGAGTGAGTGTCAGGGGGCCCTGAAGGTGCCGACCGGACCAAAAAGCCATACAGTTTTGTAAAACCTGAGTTGCAGTTTCATTCTGTGCTACCCTAGTAGAAATCTGAGAAATCATACTCTTAATAGAGGTTAACCATTGAGGTTCTCTTACTGGAATCTGTGCTAAACCAGAGCAATCCTGATTACATGGAATGGGATCATCCTGAGAGGATATATCCTCTGCAGCATATGACACAGAATCCCTAGACATGGCTTATGTGAGACAGCAAGCACCCCACACGCACACAGGGAATTGGCAGAGTTTCCCCCCTAAGAATGTCAAGAGAGACACAGAGTTTGGAGCCAACCCACACACAGCGTTAAGGAGATAAAGGACACTCTTTACAAGCGCCAGCTGTGTACCTTAATAGGTTACACAGTCTGTTGCACAGCCCCCCCCCCCTTCTAGAACCCCCTGGTACCATACAGAAAGCTGAAGTTGATGTGGAGGGACAGCTCTCTCCTGTCAGCGTCTCTGCATGCAGGAAAGATGGCACTGAACGCTGCTGGATCCACTCTGAGGAGAAGCTCCACCACCTTTTCTGGCGCTGCTTCCCGCTCTGTTAGAAAATTATACTGGCCTGAGGAATTGTGCTGGCGGTGATCTGTGGTCCCCGACAGGCTTGCCGACCAGTGTAGGGTGTAGATGCTAGCTCAGGGCGCTCCTCACAGCGCCGCACCAAGTACCGCTGAGCCCTGGAGCGCAGTTAGTAATGCACTCCCTACCCTGTTGCCGCCATCTTCACACCGGCTCCCCGCTTGTCAGGGGGGGCGGTGACCAACTCGCCACCAACGTCTTCTGGCTCTGTAAGGGGGTGAGCGATCCCCTGTGGCGGGGAACGATCGATCCCCTCAGGAGCTCAGTGTTGTGTCAGCGGAGATAGTGGCTCAGGCCGCTTAGGGCGGACACTACTCCCCCCCCCCTTAGTCCCACGCAGCAGGGAGGCTGTTGCCAGCAGACTCCCTGTGCAGAAACTCTATTCAAAAAAATAAAACTAAAGAAACTCCTATGGAGCTCCTCTAGCTGTGAACGGCTCCTCCAGGCACATTTTCTAAACAGAGTCTGGTAGGAGGGGCATAGAGGGAGGAGCCAGCCCATACTCTCAAACTCTTAAAGTGCCAATGGCTCCTGGTGGACCCGTCTATACCCCATGGCACTAATGTGGACCCCAGCATCCTCCAGGACGTAAGAGAGATATATATATATATATATATATACATACACACACACACACACACACACATACACACACACATATATATATATATATATATATATATATATATTAATATTAGAAATACAGAGAACCTTTGTATTTTTCTCCACAAACTCACCTACTTTATTTAAGCATTTACCATATAGGTCCATAAACTTTGGAATCCCCTTTCACTCGGCTGCCTCCAGACCACTAAACCAGTTCTTAACTGCAAGCTTTAACTATTTATCATTTCCAAAACATAATCTGCCCAGGAACTCTTTTATCTTAGAGAAAATCACTTGGAACAAGGGGCCTAATTCAGACGGGATCTCTGCAGCGGCAGGGATCGCAGTCTGAAGCATTGTATTAAATGACCTGCAGGCTGTGTGTATAAGGTGTATATGAAACATAAATTAATTGTGTGAATGTACACACACTTTGTTTAATGCACAAAGTTATAAAAAAATATTGTCTAAAATGACCTTCAGGCTGTGTGTATAAGGTGTATATGTAACATAAATACATTCTGTGCTTAGATTTAGGCCCCATCACCATGATATCTCATTATGGTATGCAATTATTCCAAAATACGGAAAAATCCCATATCCAAAATACCTCTGGTCCCAAGCATTTTGGATAAGGGAGACCTGTATTTATGAGCCCTTCCTGCCAAGCTCAAGTGTGTGCCTGCCTGCAAACTTTTGCATAAAATTTTATATTCTGTTTGCATCAAGTATATTAGGTAAAACATTACACCTATATGAGTTTCTTATGATTCCTGAAGGTTATAAAAGCAAGACAAAGAATAACTAAAATAGTCATGGTTGGCTGGTTTAAACCAAATGTGTTTCTTTTTATTATTTTTTTTATATTAGGACTTCTTAAATAAAGCCTACTATAAGGGAATCCGTTTGGTATTACTCCACATTGTTGCTTGTGGTCTTCTTTTGAGTGAGTTGATCCAATGCAATAAATTCAAACAAACACACACACACAAAAACACACCAGAGATATAGGGAAGGTGGGAGAATGAACCACATCATATAAGTACTAAATCTGCCTAGCATCAGCTAAGACTCCACAAACTCCTCCCCCAACAATTCTAAAGGACAGGATAAAACCACAACTAAAATTCTTAATCTTAAAGGGTGAAAACTCCAACACATTAAAAGAGGCAATACACAGATAAACATCCTATGGTTTAATCGCCTTCATTTTTATTTAATTCAAAACCTTCAGTCCTATTGAGATGTCCCTGAGTGTACTTTGTATGTTTTAATATATTTAGTCTATGTACATATACTTAGACGTAATAGGGGGAGGCATTCAGTTTGCCGGCTGTCGGGATCATGGCTATCATGATACCAGCGCCGGAATCCCGACTGTCGGCTGGAATTCCCACCCAAGGTGGAATATAACCCTGTGGCAACCAAATGTCAAGCGAAGCGAGTACATGAGGGGACACACTGCGCTCACTCCCTGTATTCCGGCATCGGACTCCTAGTCAGCAGTGAAAAATAGGATTTTAAATACCTACCGGTAAATCCTTTTCTCGTAGTCCATAAGGGATACTGGGGTTCACTTAGTACAATGGGGTATAGACGGGGTCCAAAGGAGCCGGTGCAGTTTAAATTTCTTCAACTGGGTGTGCTGGCTCCTCCCCTCTATGTCCCCTCCCACAGGCAGTTATAGGTAAAATAGTGCCTGAAGGAGAATGGACATACTTGAGAGAAGGAACATAACGAGTGGTGAGATTTACACACCAGCAGACCCCAACATAAACTGACCAGCAACAGCTGGCAACCAAAAAGCAACAGCTGAACAGGTAAACTTATATAGAAGAAACAACCTACAGAAAAGTCAATGCACTGAGGCGGGCGCCCAGTATCTCTTATGGACTACAAGAAAAGGATTTACCAGTAGGTATTTAAAAATAAGAATTTACTTACCGATAATTCTATTTCTCATAGTCCGTAGTGGATGCTGGGGACTCCGTAAGGACCATGGGGAATAGCGGCTCCGCAGGAGACTGGGCACATCTAAAGAAAGCTTTAGGACTAACTGGTGTGCACTGGCTCCTCCCCCTATGACCCTCCTCCAAGCCTCAGCTAGGATACTGTGCCCGGACGAGCGTACACAATAAGGAAGGATTTTGAATCCCGGGTAAGACTCATACCAGCCACACCAATCACACCGTATAACCTGTGATCTGAACCCAGTTAACAGCATGATAACAGAGGAGCCTCTGAAAGATGGCTCACAACAATAATAACCCGATTTTTGTAACAATAACTATGTACAAGTATTGCAGACAATCCGCACTTGGGATGGGCGCCCAGCATCCACTACGGACTATGAGAAATAGAATTATCGGTAAGTAAATTCTTATTTTCTCTAACGTCCAAAGTGGATGCTGGGGACTCCGTAAGGACCATGGGGATTATACCAAAGCTCCCAAACGGGCGGGAGAGTGCGGATGACTCTGCAGCACCAAATGAGAGAACTCCAGGTCCTCCTCAGCCAGGATATCAATTTTGTAGAATTTTACAAACGTATTTGCTCCTGACCAAGTAGCTGCTCGGCAAAGTTGTAAAGCCGAGACCCCTCGGGCAGCCGCCCAAGATGAGCCCACCTTCCTTGTGGAGTGGGCATTTACAGATTTTTGGCTGTGGCAGGCCTGCCACAGAATGTGCAAGCTGAATTGTACTACAAATCCAACGAGCAATAGTCTGCTTAGAAGCAGGAGCACCCAGCTTGTTGGGTGCACACAGGATAAACAGCGAGTCAGATTTCCTGACTCCAGCCGTCCTGGAAACATATATTCTCAGGGCACTGACAACGTCTAGCAACTTGGAGGCCTCCAAGTCCCTAGTAGCCGCAGGCACCACCAATAGGTTGGTTCAGGTGAGACGCTGAAACCACCTTAGGGAGAAACTGAGGACGAGTCCTCAATTCCGCCCTGTCCGAATGGAAAATCAGATAAGGGCTTTTTCAGGATAAAGCCGCCAATTCTGACACGCGCCTGGCCCAGGCCAGGGCCAACAGCATGACCACTTTCCATGTGAGATATTTTAACTCCACAGATTTAAGTGGTTCAAACCAATGTGACTTTTGGAACCAAAAACTACATTGAGATCCCAAAGTGCCACTGGAGGCACAAAAGGAGGCTGTATATGCAGTACCCCTTTTACAAACGTCTGAACTTCAGGGACTGAAGCTAGTTCTTTTTGGAAGAAAATTGACAGGGCCGAAATTTGAACCTTAAATGGACCCCAATTTCAGGCCCATAGACACTCCTGTTTGCAGGAAATGTAGGAATCGACCCAGTTGAATTTCCTCCGTCGGGCCTTACTGGCCTCGCACCACGCAACATATTTTCGCCAATTGCGGTGATAATGTTTTTGCGGTTACATCCTTCCTGGCTTTGATCAGGATAGGGATGACTTCATCCGGAATGCCTTTTTTCCTTCAGGATCCGGCGTTCAACCGCCATGCCGTCAAACGCAGCCGCGGTAAGTCTTGGAACAGACAGGGTCCTTGCTGGAGCAGGTCCCTTCTTAGAGGTAGAGGCCACGGATCCTCCGTGAGCATCTCTTGAAGTTCCGGTTACCAAGTCCTTCTTGACCAATCCGGAGCCACGAATATAGTGCTTTCTCCTCTCCATCTTATCAATCTCAGTACCTTGGGTATGAGAGGCAGAGGAGGGAACACCTACACTGACTGGTACACCCACGGTGTTACCAGAGCGTCTACAACTATTGCCTGAGGGTCTCTTGACCTGGCGCAATACCTGTCGAGTTTTTTAATCATGTGGACGACTTCTGGGTTAAGTCCCCACTCTCCCGGGTGGAGGTCGTGCTGAGGAAGTCTGCTTCCCAGTTGTCCACTCCCGGAATGAATACTGTTGACAGTGCTATCACATGATTTTCCGCCCAGCGAAGAATCCCTGCAGCTTCTGCCATTGCCCTCCTGCTTCTTGTGCCACCCTGTCTGTTTACGTGGGTGACTGCCATGATGTTGTCCGACTGGATCAATACCGGCTGACCTTGAAGCAGAGGTCTTGCTAAGCTTAGAGCATTGTAAATGGCCCTTAGCTTCAGGATATTTATGTGAAGTGATGTATCCAGGCTTGACCCTAAGCCCTGGATATTCCTTCCCTGTGTGACTGCTCCCCAGCCTCGCAGGCTGGCATCCGTGGTCTCCAGGACCCAGTCCTGAATGCCGAATCTGCGGCCCTCTAGAAGATGAGCACTCTGCAACCACCACAGGATGGATACCCTTGTCCTTGGTGACAGGGTTATCCGCTGATGCATCTGAAAATGCGACCCGGACCATTTGTCCAGTAGGTTCCACTGGAAAGTTCTTGCGTGGAATCTAACGAATGGGATTGCTTCGTAGGAAGCCACCATTTTTACCCAGAACCCTTGTGCATTGATGCACTGAGACTTGGTTCGATTTTAGGAGGTTCCTGACTAGCTCGGATAACTCCCTGGCTTTCTCTTCCGGGAGAAACACCTTTTTTCTGGACTGTGTCCAGGAACATCCCTAGGAAACAGAAGACAAGTCGTCGGAACCAGCTGCGATTTTGGAATATTGAGAATCCAATCGTGCTGCCTCAACACTACCTGAGATAGTGCTACACCGACTTCCAACTGTTCCCTGGATCTTACCCTTATCAGGGAATCGTCCAAGTAAGGGATAACTAAAATTCCCTTCCTTCGAAGGGATATCATTTCGGCCATTACCTTGGTAAAGACCCGGGGTGTCGTGGACCATCCCTACGGCAGCGTCTGAACTGATAGTGACAGTTCTGTACCATAACCTGAGGTACCCTTGGTGAGAAGGGTAAATTTTGACATGAAGGTAAGCATCCTTGATGTCCCGAGACATCATGTAGTCCCCTTCTTCCAGGTTCGCAATCACTGCTCTGAGTGACTCAATCTTGAATTTGAACCTCTGTATGTAAGTGTTCAAAGATTTTAGATTTTAGATTTAGAATCGGTCTCACCGAGCCGTCTGGCTTCGGTACCACAATAGTGTGGAATAATACCCCGTTCCCTGTTGCAGGAGGGGTACCTTGATTATCACCTGCTGGGAATACAGCTTGTGAATGGCTTCCAAAACTGCCTCCCTGTCAGAGGGAGACGTCGGTAAAGCCGACCTTTGGAAACGGCGAGGGGGAGACGTCTCGAATTTCAATATGTACCCTTGAGATATTACCTGAAGGATCCAGGGGTCTACTTGCGAGTGAGCCCACTGCGCACTGAAATTCATTGAGAACGGGCCCCCGCCGTGCCTGAGCTTGTAAGGCCCTAGCGTCATACTGAGGGCTTTGCAGAGGCGGGAAAGGATTTCTGTTCCTGGGAACTGGGTAATCTCTTCAGCCTTTTTTCCTCTCCCTCTGTCACGAGCAGAAAAGAGGAACCTTTTGTCCGCTTGCCAACAAAGGACTGCGCCTGATAATACGGCGTCTTATTTTGAGAGGCGACCTGGGGTACAAACGTGGATTTCCCAGTTGTTGCCGTGGCCACCAGGTCTAAAAGACTGACCCCAAATGTCCCCTTTCAAAGGCAATACTTCCAAATGCCGTTTGGAATCCGCATCACCTGACCATTTTACTGGTAGAATTGGACAACGCACTTATACTTGATGCCAGTCGGCAATTATTCCGCTGTGCATCCTGCATATATAGAAATGCATCTTTTAAATGCTCTATAGGCAATAATATACTATCCTTATCTAGGATATCAATATTTCCAGTCAGGGAACCGACCATGCCAACCCAGCACTGCACCTCCAGGCTGAGGCGATTGCTGGTCGCAGTATAACACCAGTATGTGTGTGAATACATTTTTGGATACCCTCCTGCTTTCTATCAGCAGGATCCTTAAGGGCGGCCATCTCATGAGAGGGTAGAGCCCTTGTTCTTACAAGCGTGTGAGCGCCTTATCCCCCCTAGGGGGTGTTTCCAAACGCACCCTAACCTCTGGCGGGAAAGGGTATACAGCCAATACTTTTTAAGAAATTATCAATTGTTATCGGGGGGAAACCCACGCATCATCACACATTTTATTTCTCAGATTCAGGAAAACTACAGGTAGTTTTTCCCTCACCGAAGATAATACCCCTTTTTGGTGGTACTCGTATTATCAGAAATGTATAAAACATTTTCCATTGTCTCAATCATGTAACGTGTGGCCCTACTGGAAATCACGGTTGTCTCTTCACCGTCGACACAGGAGTCAGTATCCGTGTCGGCGCCTGTATCTGCCATCTGAGGTAACGGGCGCTTTAAAGCCCCTGACGGCCTATGAGACGTCAGGACAGGCACAAGCTGAGTAGCCGGCTGTCTCATGTCAACCACTGTTTTTTTATACAGAGCTGACACGGTCACGTAATTTTCAACAGTACATCCACTCAGGTGTCGACCCCCTAGGTGGTGACATCACTGTTACAGACTCTGCTCCGTCTCCACATCATTTTTCTCCTCATACATGTCGACACAAACGTACCGACACACAGCACACACACAGGGAATGCTCTGATAGAGGACAGGACCCCACTAGCCCTTTGGGGAGACAGAGGGAGAGTTTGCCAGCACACACCAGAGCGCTATATATATACAGGGATAACCTTATATAAGTGTTTTTCCCCTTATAGCTGCTGTATAGTTAATACTGCGCCTAATTAGTGCCCCCCTCTCTTTTTTAACCCTTTCTGTAGTGTAGTGACTGCAGGGGAGAGCCAGGGAGCTTCCCTCCAACGGAGCTGTGAGGGAAAATGGCGCTTGTGTGCTGAGGAGATAGGCTCCGCCCCCTTCACGGCGGCCTTTTCTCCCGCTTTTTTTAGGAAAACTGGCAGGGGTGAAATGCATCCATATAGCCCAGGAGCTATATGTGATGTATTTCTTTAGCCATATAAGGTTTAAACATGTTGTATTGCGTGTCAGGGCGCTCCCCCCCAGCGCCCTGCACCCTCAGTGACCGGAGTGTGAAGTGTGCTGAGAGCAATGGCGCACAGCTGCAGTGCTGTGCGCTACCTTATTGAAGACAGGAACGTCTTCTGCCGCCGATTTTTCCGGACCTCTTCGCTCTTCTGGCTCTGTAAGGGGGCCGGCGGCGCGGCTCCGGGACCCATCCAGGCTGAACCTGTGATCGTCCCTCTGGAGCTAATGTCCAGTAGCCAAGAAGCCCAATCCACTCTGCAGTCAGGTGAGTTCGCTTCTTCTCCCCTTAGTCCCACGATGCAGTGAGCCTGTTGCCAGCAGGTCTCACTGAAAATAACAAACCTAAACTAAAACTTTCACTAAGAAGCTCAGGAGAGCCCCTAGTGTGCACCCTTCTCGTCGGGCACAGAAATCTAACTGAGGCTTGGAGGAGGGTCATAGGGGGAGGAGCCAGTGCACACCAGTTAGTCCTAAAGCTTTCTTTAGATGTGCCCAGTCTCCTGCGGAGCCGCTATTCCCCATGGTCCTTACGGAGTCCCCAGCATCCACTTAGGACGTTAGAGAAATCCTATTTTCTCTAGCATCCATAAGGGATACTGGGGTTCACTTAGTACGATGGGGACGTCCCAAAGCCTCCAGAACGTGTGGGAATGTGCGAAGACGTCTGCAGCACCGCCTGTCCAAACCGGGTATCCTCTTTGGCCAGGGTATCAAACTTGTAGAACTTCACAAAGGTGGTCTTCCCCGGCCAAGTAGCAGCTCGGCATAGTTGCAAGACCGAGACTCCACGAGCCCAGGAAGACCCCACTGATCTTGTAGAGTGGGCCTTCAGAGAATTTTGAACAGGTAAGGCTGCCGACACATAGGCCTTTTTGATAGTCAACTTAAGCCAATGAGCAATGGACTCGTAAAAGACCAAGTAGGGACTTTGACACGATAAGGCCCCCAATTCAGATACATTTCTAGCAGAGGCCAGGGCCAAAAACATTACCGTCTTCCACGTAAGGTACTTGACTTCTACTTTCATCAGCGGTTCAAACCAGGAGGATTGTAGAAAATCTAAGACATTCAAAACCCAGGGTGCTGTTGGTGGCAAAAAGGGAGGCTGTATGTAAAGCAAGGTGTCTGAACCTCTGGCAACATAGCCAACTTCTTCTGGAAGAAATCAGAGAGGGCTGAAATCTGGACCTTAAGGGAGCCCAGACGTAAGCCCATATCCACACCAGTCTGCAGGAAATGTAAGAAACATCCCAGGTTAAAATCCGCAGGAGGATGTGTGTGCTCCTCGCACCAAGAGACATATCGTTTCCAGATATAGTGTTTTGACGTCACAGGCTTTCTGGCCTAAACCATAGTTGCAATAACCTTTTTGGAAAGGCCTTTGTGAGTTAGGATGTTCTGCTCAACATCCATGCTGTCAAATGAAGTCGCCTTAAGTCCGGGAAGACGAACGGTCCTTGTTGAAGAAGATCTCTTCTCATTGGCAGAAGCCAAGGGTCTTTTACGGACATGTACAGAAGGTCCACATACCACGCCCTTCAAGGCCATTCTGGGGTAATCAGAATTACCTGGACTCCGATTCCTGATTCGCTTTAGCACCCTTGGGAGCAGAGGAATCGGAGGAAATGGGTAGACCAGCCGTTAAGGCCAAGGCGTCGTCAGTGCATCTGCTGCCCTCACCTGAGGGTCCCTGGTTCTCGAACAATACCATGGAAGCTTCTGTTGAGTTGAGATGCCATCATGTCTATCTGTGGACAGCCCCACATATTGATGATCTGTTGAAACACATGCTGGTGTAGGCCCCACTTCCCGGGTGGAGATTGTGATGACTCAGGAAGTCCGCCACCCAGTTGTCCACCCCCGGAATGAAGATGGCCAACATTGCTCTTGCATTCTTTTCACCCAGAGGGGTATCCTTGACAAGTCTCGCGTGCAGGCTCTGCTTTTTTTGTCCCTGCTTGACGATTGATACAAGCCACGTCCGTGGCATTGTCCGACTGAACCTGAACAGCTTGATCCCAAAACAGAGGAGAGGCCTGAAGCAGAGCATTGTAAATCGTCCGAAGTTCCAGAATGTTGATCGGAAGTAGAGCTTCGTGGGCTGACCACCTGCCCTGGAACTGAGCTCCCTGGATGACAGCACCCTATCCTCTCAGACTTGCATCTGTCGTGAGGAGGATTCAATCCTGAATCCCGAAACTCCGACCTTCCAGTAGGTTGAGGACTGTAGCCACCACAGGAGTGAAATCCTGGCCTGGAGTGATAACCGTATAATCCAATGGATCTGTAGATGCGATCCGGATCACTCGCTTAGGAGATCCAATTGAAATGTTCTGAAATGGAACCTTCCATACTGGATCGCCTCGTATGAGGCTACCATCTTTCCCAACATGTAAAGATGGATGGATATCCGAGGTGACCGTAGGACCGCTCTGACCATTTTCTGAAGCATCCTTGCTTTGTCCTCTGGGAGGAATACTTTCTGAGCTACTGTGTCCAGAAACATTCCCAGGAACAGGAGCCACTGAGTACGCTCCAGATGGGACTTCTGCAAATTGAGAATCGACCCATGTTGTGACAGAAGCTGAATAGTGCGGTCTATACTGAGCAATAGAAGCTCCCGGGATCTCGCTTTTATCAAGAGATTGTCCAGTTAAGGGACGGTTTTTACTCCCTGGACTCGGAGCTGGAACATCATTTCCGCCATTAACTTCGTGAAGACCCTCAGAGCTGTGGACAGTCCGAAGGGTAGCACCTGGAACTGGTAGTGATCGTTCAGCAGGGTGAACTGCAGGTAAGACTGGCCAATTGGAATATGGAGTTAGCGTCCTTTATATCCAGTGAGACCATAAACTCCTGTTCTTCCAGACCCACAAATCACTGCTCAAAAGGATTCCATCTTGAACTTGAAAACCTCTAGGTAAGGGTTTAAGGATTTTAGATTCAAAATGGGTCTTACCGAACTGTCCAGTTCCGGTACCACAAACAGGTTAGAGTAGTAACCCTTTCCCTGTTGTTGTAGTGGCACTGGTACAATGACTTGGGACTAAACCAACTTTTGGATGGCCTGTTTCAACGTAACTCGTGAATCCTCCAAAACTGGTAAGCTTGATTTGAAAAATCGTTGGAGAGGAGATTTCCAGCAGTAACCTTCGAAATCCCCGTATCCAACTCAACCCCGAAGAGCCAATCCCCTGAAAAAGGAAGAGACTCTACACTGCGCTTGGACTCTGCATCCGCTATCCACTGACGCAGCCACAAAGCTCTGCATGCTGACACTGCCATAGCAGTGGTCCCAGCATTAATATTGCCAATCTCCTTGAAAGAGTCACACAGGACGCGTGCAGTGTTTTCAATGTGTTTTAGGAGAATCACCGTAGTGACCAGGGACATATCCCCCCAAAGGCCCTCTTGAATTTGAGTAGCCAATGTATGAATGGCATGCATCATCCAGCAACCCGCTATGACCGGTCTTTGTGATATACCAGCTGCTGTGTAAATAGACTTCA
The DNA here is from genome assembly GCF_028390025.1 of Pseudophryne corroboree. NCBI lineage: Eukaryota > Metazoa > Chordata > Amphibia > Anura > Myobatrachidae > Pseudophryne > Pseudophryne corroboree. The sequence continues at coordinate 320,873,414 of NC_086449.1, read as the reverse complement.
GTGTAGTCTCTATTTTTCTATCCCCAGGGTTCTTTATGGTAAAGGAGCCCGGAGCTGGTCGTATCGCCTTTTCTCTATCGTCCTAGTGGATGCTGGGGTTCCTGAAAGGACCATGGGGAATAGCGGCTCCGCAGGAGACAGGGCACAAAAGTAAAGCTTTTACAGGTCAGGTGGTGTGTACTGGCTCCTCCCCCTATGACCCTCCTCCAGACTCCAGTTAGATTTTTGTGCCCGGCCGAGAAGGGTGCAATTCTAGGTGGCTCTCATAAAGAGCTGCTTAGAGAGTTTAGCTTAGGTTTTTTATTTTACAGTGATTCCTGCTGGCAACAGGATCACTGCAACGAGGGACAGAGGGGAGAAGAAGTGAACTCACCTGCGTGCAGGATGGATTGGCTTCTTGGCTACTGGACATGAAGCTCCAGAGGGACGATCACAGGTACAGCCTGGATGGTCACCGGAGCCACGCCGCCGGCCCCCTCACAGATGCTGAAGCAAGAAGAGGTCCAGAATCGGCGGCTGAAGACTCCTGCAGTCTTCTTAAGGTAGCGCACAGCACTGCAGCTGTGCGCCATTTTCCTCTCAGCACACTTCACACGGCAGTCACTGAGGGTGCAGGGCGCTGGGGGGGGGGCGCCCTGGGAGGCAAATGAAAACCTTTAAAAAGGCTAAAAATACCTCACATATAGCCCCAGAGGCTATATGGAGATATTTACCCCTGCCTAAATGTACTAAATAGCGGGAGACGAGCCCGCCGAAAAAGGGGCGGGGCCTATCTCCTCAGCACACGGCGCCATTTTCTGTCACAGCTCCGCTGGTCAGGAAGGCTCCCAGGTCTCTCCCCTGCACTGCACTACAGAAACAGGGTATAACAGAGAGGGGGGGCAAAATAAATGGCAATATATTAATATAAAAGCAGCTATAAGGGAGCACTTAATCATAAGGCTATCCCTGTCATATATAGCGCTTTTTGGTGTGTGCTGGCAGACTCTCCCTCTGTCTCCCTAAAGGGCTAGTGGGTCCTGTCTTCGTATAGAGCATTCCCTGTGTGTCTGCTGTGTGTCGGTACGTGTGTGTCGACATGTATGAGGACGTTATTGGTGTGGAGGCGGAGCAATTGCCAAATATGAGGATGTCACCTCCTAGGGGGTCGACACCAGAATGGATGCCTTTATTTGTGGAATTACGGGATAGCGTCAACTCGCTTAAGCAGTCGTTTGCCGACATGAGGCGGCCGGACACTCAATTAGTGCCTGTCCAGGCGCCTCAAACACCGTCAGGGGCTGTAAAACGTCCCTTGCCTCAGTCGGTCGACACAGACCCAGACACAGGCACTGATTCCGGTGGTGAAGGTGACGAATCAACCGTATTTTCCAGAAGGGCCACACGTTATATGATTTTGGCAATAAAGGAGATGTTACATTTAGCTGATACTACAGGTACCACTAAACAGGGTATTATGTGGGGTGTGAAAAAACTACCAGTAGTTTTTACCGAATCAGAAGAATTAAATGACGTGTGTGATGAAGCGTGGGGTGCCCCGATAAAAAACTGCTAATTTAAAAGAAGTTATTGGCTTTATACCCTTTCCCGCCAGAGGTTAGGGAGCGCTGGGAAACACCTCCTAGGGTGGACAAAGCGCTAACACGCTTATCAAAACAAGTGGCGTTACCCTCTCCTGAGACGGCCGCACTTAAAGATCCATCAGATAGGAGGATGGAAAATATCCAAAAAGGTATACACACATGCAGGTGTTATACTACGACCAGCTATTGCGACTGCCTGGATGTGCAGTGCTGGGGTAGTTTGGTCAGAGTCCCTGATCGAAAATATTGATACCCTGGACAGGGACAATATTTTACTGTCGTTAGAACAAATAAAGGATGCATTTCTTTATATGCGTGATGCACAGAGAGATATCTGCACACTGGCATCACGGGTAAGTGCTATGTCCATTTCGGCCAGAAGAGCTTTATGGACACGACAGTGGACAGGCGATGCGTAGAGGAGTTATTTGGGGTCGGTCTATCGGATTTGGTGGCCACGGCTACGGCCGGGAAATCCACCTTTCTACCTCAAGTCACTCCCCAACAGAAAAAGGCACCGACCTTTCAACCGCAGCCCTTTCGTTCCTTTAAAAATAAGAGAGCAAAGGGCTATTCATATCTGCCACGAGGCAGAGGACGAGGGAAGAGACAGCAACAGGCAGCTCCTTCCCAGGAACAGAAGCCCTCCCCGGCTTCTACAAAAGCCTCAGCATGACGCTGGGGCTTCGCAAGCGGACTCGGGGGCGGTAGGCGGTCGTCTCAAGAATTACAGCGCGCAGTGGGCTCACTCGAAGGTAAATCCCTGGATCCTGCAGATAATATCTCAGGGGTACAGGTTGAAATTAGAGACAGAGCCACCTCGCCGTTTCCTGAAGTCTGCTTTACCAACGTCCCCCTCAGAAAGGGAGACGGTTTTGGAAGCCATTCACAAGCTGTATTCTCAGCAGGTGATAGTCAAGGTACCTCTTCTACAACAAGGGAAGGGGTATTATTCCACTCTTTTTGTGGTACCGAAGCCGGATGGCTCGGTAAGGCCTATTCTAAATCTGAAGTCCTTGAACCTGTACATAAAGAAGTTCAGGTTCAAGATGGAGTCACTCAGAGCAGTGATAGCGAACCTGGAAGAAGGGGACTTTATGGTATCCTTGGACATCAAGGATGCGTATCTCCACGTTCCAATTACCCCTCACACCAGGGGTACCTCAGGTTCGTTGTACAAAACTGTCACTATCAGTTTCAGACGCTGCCGTTTGGTTTGTCCACGGCACCTCGGGTCTTTACAAAGGTAATGGCCGAGATAATATTTCTTCTTCGAAGAAAAGGCGTATTAATTATCCCATACTTGGACGATCTCCTAATAAGGGCAAGGTCCAGAGAACAGCTAGAGATGGGTTTAGCACTATCTCAAGAGGTGCTAAAGCAGCACGGATGGATTCTGAATATTCCAAAATCCAAATTAATGCCGACAACTCGTCTGCTGTTCCTGGGGATGATTCTGGACACAGTTCAGAAAAAGGTTTTTCTTCCCGAAGAAAAAGCCAAGGAGTTATCTGACCTGGTCAGGAACCTCCTAAAACCAGGAAAGGTGTCTGTACATCAATGCACAAGAGTCCTGGGAAAAAATGGTAGCTTCTTACGAAGCAATCCCTTTCGGCAGATTCCATGCAAAGGGATCTGTTGGACAAATGGTCAGGGTCGCATCTTCAGATGCACCTGCGAATAACCCTGTCGCCGAGGACAAGGGTATCCCTTCTGTGGTGGTTGCAGGAGGCTCATCTATTGGAGGGCCGCAGATTCGGCATGCAGGATTGGATCCTGGTGACCACGGATGCCAGCCTGAGAGGCTGGGGAGCAGTCACACAGGGAAGAAATTTCCAGGGAGTGTGGTCGAGCCTGAAAAAGTCTCTTCACATAAGCATTCTGGAACTAAGAGCAATCTACAATGCTCTAAGCCAGGCGGAACCTCTGCTTCAAGGAAGACCGGTGTTGATCCAGTCGGACAACATCACGGCAGTCGCCCATGTAAACAGACAGGGCGGCACAAGAAGCAGGAGGGCAATGGCAGAAGCTGCCAGGATCCTTCGCTGGGCGGAGAATCACGTGATAGCACTGTCAGCAGTATTCATCCCGGGCGTGGACAACTGGGAAGCAGACTTCCTCAGCAGACACGACCTTCACCCGGGAGAGTGGGGACTTCATCCAGAAGTTTTCCACATGCTATTAAACCGTTGGGTAAAACCAATGGTGGACATGATGGCGTCTCGCCTCAACAAAACACTGGACAGGTATTGCGCCAGGTCAAGAGATCTGCAGGCAATAGCTGTGGACGCGCTGGTAACACCTTGGGTGTACCAGTCGGTATATGTGTTTCCTCCTCTGCCTCTCATACCAAAGGTATTGAGGATTATACGGCAAAGAGGAGTAAGACTAGTGGCTCCGGATTGGCCAAGAAGGACTTGGTACCCGGAACTTCAAGAGATGGTCACGGACGATCCGTGGCCTCTACTTCTGAGAAGGGACCTGCTTCAGCAGGGTCCTTGTCTTTTTCAAGACTTACCGCGGCTGCGTTTGACGGCATGGCGTTTGAATGCCAGATCCTAAAAGGAAAAGGCATTCCAGAAGAAGTCATTCCTACCTTGATAAAGGCAAGGAAGGAAGTCACCGCGAAGCATTATCGTCTTATTTGGCGAAAATATGTTGCGTGGTGCGAGCAGCGGAGTGCTCCGATGGAGGAATTTCAACTGGGTCGTTTTCCTACATTTCCTGCAATCAGGATTGTCTATGGGTCTCAAATTGGGATCTATTAAGGTTCAAATTTCGGCCCTATCAATATTCTTCCAAAAAGAATTGGCCTCAGTCCCTGAGGTCCAGATTTTTATCAAAGGAGTACTGCATATACAGCCTCCTGTGGTGCCTAAGGTGGCACCGTGGGATCTAAATGTAGTTTAGATTTCCTCAAATCCAATTGGTTTGAACCACTAAAGAATGTGGATTTGAAATATCTCACATGGAAAGTGACTATGTTACTGGCCCTGGCTTCGGCCGGGAGAGTATCTGAACTGGCGGCTTTGTTTTATAAAAGCCCTTATTTAATTTTCCATTCGACATAGGGCAGAGCTGCGGACGCGTCCGCATTTTCTCCCTAAGGTGGTATCAGCGTTTCACCTGAACCAGCCTATTGTAGTGCCTGCGGCTACAGACGACTTGAAGGACTCCAAGTTGTTGGACGTTGTCAGAGCCTTAAAAATATACATTTAAAGGACGGCTGGAGTCAGAAAATCTGACTCGCTGTTTATACTGTATGCACCCAACAAGTTAGGTGCACCTGCTTCTAAGCAGTCGATTGCTCGTTGGATTTGTAACAAAATTCAACTTGTACATTCTGTGGCAGGCCTGCCACAGCCTAAATCTGTTAAGGCCCATTCCGCAAGGAAGGTGGGCTCATCTTGGGCGGCTGCCCGAGGGGTCTCGGCATTACAACTCTGCCGAGCAGCTACGTGGTCAGGGGAGAACACGTTTGTAAATTTTTACAAATTTGATACCCTGGCAAAGGAGGACCTGGAGTTCTCTCATTCGGTGCTGCAGAGTCATCCGCACTCTCCCGCCCGTTTGGGAGCTTTGGTATAATCCCCATGGTCCTTTCAGGAACCCCAGCATCCACTAGGACGATAGAGAAAATAAGAATTTACTTACCGATAATTCTATTTCTCGGAGTCCGTAGTGGATGCTGGGCGCCCATCCCAAGTGCGGATTATCTGCAATACTTGTACATAGTTATTGTTAACTAATTCGGGTTATTGTTTAGGAAGCCATCTTTCAGAGGCTCCTCTGTTATCATACTGTTAACTGGGTTTAGATCACAAGTTGTACGGTGTGATTGGTGTGGCTGGTATGAGTCTTACCCGGGATTCAAAATCCTCCCTTATTGTGTACGCTCGTCCGGGCACAGTACCTAACTGGAGTCTGGAGGAGGGTCATAGGGGGAGGAGCCAGTACACACCACCTGACCTGTAAAAGCTTTACTTTTGTGCCCTGTCTCCTGCGGAGCCGCTATTCCCCATGGTCCTTTCAGGAACCCCAGCATCCACTACGGACTCCGAGAAATAGAATTATCGGTAAGTAAATTCTTATTTTTAGATAGGTGAGAGACTAATACGTCTACGTACTGTGTACTTTTTGCTTTCAATATCTCACAGAATTAATTTCAGAACTCTGACTTGATTAATAATTCCCAAAGCATTTACATGTTCCCCTAAGCATGGTGTTATAACCGCAAAAAGAGAAACATGAGATGTGAGTGATACAAATGTATCCACTAAGGGAAAGTTGGTAACTGTCACTGTGAGCATTGGATTCTAGCAGACTCTTCAAAACTGTTTCTAAATATTAGATACAATTGTCTCGATCTTATAACATAGTGGTAAAGCTAAATAACAGCTAGGTCTGCTGCCAACAGTGAATAATCAGTTATCCCTTGTCATAATAACATTCTTTTATCTCATTTTCTCAAAGTCAGCATAGATCTGTATAATGTGTGTGGTTTAATGATCCATATGAGATCACCGTGTACCAGGCACCCAGTAGTACACAGTTTTTCATTATAGTATCTTTTATGAGAATTTCACAAGCTCAATATTCGTATAGCATATGCTGCAAACAGGACTGTGATTATTGAAAGATCATTATGAGTGTGAACCATGTCACAGATATCTTCGCATGTGTTTAATCCTTTATTAGTACTCTTCAGTATGATCGCATGTGCATATAGGATATCTCATAAAGTTCATATTATACACAGTATTTGTTGATCATTTTATTGAGAATAACCACTGGTATCACCATATACAGCCTATTATTAGGGTATTATCAACACATATCACATACAAAGATACCTGGAGTCCTGCTCCCTCAACTGTCCCACACCTTAGATCCCGGAAGGGATTAGATAATAAAATTTTGATTCCCTAAGGGTTCTGTTAAAATTAATAAAAACGCAATGTAAGCCTTAACCATAGACATATAGGAAGTACAAACTCCTAATACACTCTTCATCACTCAGAAACTTTAATAGTTATATATGAGCTAATCCCGTGACATCTAGGGCGCAGTAATTTTCATTTTTAATCACGATTTCTTTCTTATTCACATTATTCTATTTTTCCTTTTATAATTCGCTGGTTTTTTATTGAATATTATAATAAAAGTTATATTTTAATGAAATTAAAAAAAACGTGCACCACTATAGGGCATTTCGAACCTTCTCTCTCTTTTTCTTTTGAGTATTAGCAGTGAGCTGAGATGACATATCTGACATCATGGATTTTATGGCACCTAGCCAGGAAGGCTCTTGACCTTTTCCCCCAGCCCCCTTACTGAGTTGTGAGGACTGGCTGCATTGTTCACATGATATGGAACCAGATGCAGAGGGAGAAAATCTGGTGTGACATACACTGCATAACTGATGTTTTACCATGTTTACAGTAGACAAAACACACACACACACACACACACACACACACACGTAATATAATAGCAAGCCTGTCCTTACGGTGTGTAGCCCTGTACCAGTTTTCCTGCATATCCTGAGTGTCTGGCAGAGCTGTGTGTGCCTGCTGCTGCAGCTGTAAGCAGAGGAAGGCACCAAAACGCTGATGGTCCCGATTTGAAGGAAGCTCCGCCCCCTGTAATGGTGCCGGAGCTATGTAGATTTTTATACTGGCAATGTCTCCCAGAGAGTGTAAAACTAAGTAAAGATACATGTTTTTACTACCGCTGGCCAGTGTACGCAGGGGGCTATAGCGGATCCCCTCAGGGAGGGTTCCGTATGCCACCCCTGCGTTTGCGCCGCACCAAAAACCGGGGGACCCCCCTCGTGGAGCCCCTAATTTGTATTCACCACCCCTCACCTTCAAGCATCTGTTTGAGGTGTGCAGTGTGCTGCGATTGTGACAGCTAAGGCACAGTGCCCCACTGTACAACAACCTCTTAAGACGCTGGTCCTGCAGCGGGTAAGCGGCTCGGACACCTGAAGAGACCGGTAACTGCCATCCCTAACTCCCACGGTGCAGGCATGCAGTTGCCCAAATAGCATACCAAAAATAATAAAGTTTTAAAAGAAACGGAATAAAATTCTCTGGAGCTCCAGTGTGCATCCTCTCCTGAGGGCACATTTCTAAACTGCCTGTGGGAGGGGGCATAGAGGGGAGGAGCCAGCACACACAGTTGAAGAAATTTAAAGTGCACCAGCTCCTTTGGACGCCGTCTATACCCCATCGTACTAAGTGAACCCCAGTATCCCTTATGGATGCTAGAGAAAATAAGAATTTACTTACCGATAATTCTATTTCTCGGAGTCCGTAGTGGATGCTGGGGTTCCTGAAAGGACCATGGGGAATAGCGGCTCCGCAGGAGACAGGGCACAAAAAGTAAAGCTTTTCCAGATCAGGTGGTGTGCACTGGCTCCTCCCCCTATGACCCTCCTCCAGACTCCAGTTAGGTACTGTGCCCGGACGAGCGTACACAATAAGGGAGGATTTTGAATCCCGGGTAAGACTCATACCAGCCACACCAATCACACCGTACAACTTGTGATCTAAACCCAGTTAACAGTATGATAACAGAGGAGCCTCTGAAAGATGGCTCCCTAAACAATAACCCGAATTAGTTAACAATAACTATGTACAAGTATTGCAGATAATCCGCACTTGGGATGGGCGCCCAGCATCCACTACGGACTCCGAGAAATAGAATTATCGGTAAGTAAATTCTTATTTTCTCTATCGTCCTAGTGGATGCTGGGGTTCCTGAAAGGACCATGGGGATTATACCAAAGCTCCCAAACGGGCGGGAGAGTGCGGATGACTCTGCAGCACCGAATGAGAGAACTCCAGGTCCTCCTTTGCCAGGGTATCAAATTTGTAGAATTTTACAAACGTGTTCTCCCCTGACCACGTAGCTGCTCGGCAGAGTTGTAATGCCGAGACCCCTCGGGCAGCCGCCCAAGATGAGCCCACCTTCCTTGTGGAATGGGCCTTAACAGATTTAGGCTGTGGCAGGCCTGCCACAGAATGTGCAAGTTGAATTGTGTTACAAATCCAACGAGCAATCGACTGCTTAGAAGCAGGCGCACCCAACTTGTTGGGTGCATACAGTATAAACAGCGAGTCAGATTTTCTGACTCCAGCCGTCCTTGAAATGTATATTTTTAAAGCTCTGACAACGTCCAACAACTTGGAGTCCTCCAAGTCGCTTGTAGCCGCAGGCACTACAATAGGCTGGTTCAGGTGAAACGCTGATACCACCTTAGGGAGAAAATGCGGACGCGTCCGCAGCTCTGCCCTATCCGAATGGAAAATTAAATAAGGGCTTTTATAAGAAAAAGCCGCCAGTTCAGATACTCTCCTGGCGGACGCCAGGGCCAGTAACATAGTCACTTTCCATGTGAGATATTTCAAATCCACATCTTTTAGTGGTTCAAACCAATGGGATTTGAGGAAATCTAAAACTACATTTAGATCCCACGGTGCCACCGGAGGCACCACAGGAGGCTGTATATGCAGTACTCCCTTGACAAAAGTCTGGACCTCAGGAACTGAGGCCAATTCTTTTTGGAAGAATATTGACAGGTCCGAAATTTGAACCTTAATAGATCCCAATTTGAGACCCATAGACAATCCTGATTGCAGGAAATGTAGGAAACGACCCAGTTGAAATTCCTCCGTCGGAGCACTCCGATCCTCGCACCACGCAACATATTTCCGCCAAATGCGGTGATAATGCTTCGCGGTGACTTCCTTTCTTGCCTTAATCAAGGTAGGAATGACTTCTTCTGGAATGCCTTTTCCTTTTAGGATCTGGCGTTCAACCGCCATGCCGTCAAACGCAGCCGCGGTAAGTCTTGGAATAGACACGGTCCCTGCTGAAGCAGGTCCTGTCTTAGAGGTAGAGGCCACGGATCGTCCGTGACCATCTCTTGAAGTTCCGGGTACCAAGACCTTCTTGGCCAATCCGGAGCCACTAGTATCGTTCTTACTCCGCTTTGCCTTATGATTCTCAATACCTTTGGTATGAGAGGCAGAGGAGGAAACACATACACCGACTGGTACACCCAAGGTGTTACCAGCGCGTCCACAGCTATTGCCTGCGGATCTCTTGACCTGGCGCAATACCTGTCCAGTTTTTTGTTGAGGCGAGACGCCATCATGTCCACCATTGGTCTTTCCCAACGGTTTATTAGCATGTGGAAAACTTCTGGATGAAGTCCCCACTCTCCCGGGTGAAGATCGTGTCTGCTGAGGAAGTCTGCTTCCCAGTTGTCCACTCCCGGGATGAACACTGCTGACAGTGCTATCACGTGATTCTCCGCCCAGCGAAGGATCCTGGCAGCTTCTGCCATTGCACTCCTGCTTCTTGTGCCGCCCTGTCTGTTTACATGGGCGACTGCCGTGATGTTGTCCGACTGGATCAACACCGGTCTTCCTTGAAGCAGAGGTTCCGCCTGGCTTAGAGCATTGTAGATTGCTCTTAGTTCCAGAATGTTTATGTGAAGAGACTTTTCCAGGCTCGACCACACTCCCTGGAAGTTTCTTCCTTGTGTGACTGCTCCCCAGCCTCTCAGGCTGGCGTCCGTGGTCACCAGGATCCAATCCTGTATGCCGAATCTGCGGCCCTCCAATAGATGAGCCCTCTGCAACCACCACAGAAGAGATACCCTTGTCCTTGGAGACAGGGTTATCTTGTGCATTGATGTACAGACACCTTTCCTGGTTTTAGGAGATTCCTGACCAGGTCGGATAACTCCTTGGCTTTTTCCTCGGGAAGAAAAACCTTTTTCTGAACCGTGTCCAGAATCATCCCTAGGAACAGCAGACGAGTTGTCGGCATTAATTGGGATTTTGGAATATTCAGAATCCATCCGTGCTGCTTTAGCACCTCTTGAGATATTGCTAATCCCATCTCTAGCTGTTCTCTGGACCTTGCCCTTATTAGGAGATCGTCCAAGTATGGGATAATTAATACGCCTTTTCTTCGAAGAAGAATCATCATCTCGGCCATTACCTTTGTAAAGATCCGAGGTGCCGTGGACAAACCAAACGGCAGCGTCTGAAACTGATAGTGACAGTTTTGTACAACGAATCTGAGGTACCCCTGGTGTGAGGGGTAAATTGGAACGTGGAGATACGCATCCTTGATGTCCAAGGATACCATAAAGTCCCCTTCTTCCAGGTTCGCTATCACTGCTCTGAGTGACTCCATCTTGAACTTGAACTTCTTTATGTACAGGTTCAAGGACTTCAGATTTAGAATAGGCCTTACCGAGCCATCCGGCTTCGGTACCACAAATAGAGTGGAATAATACCCCTTCCCTTGTTGTAGAAGAGGTACCTTGACTATCACCTGCTGAGAGTACAGCTTGTGAATGGCTTCCAAAACCGTCTCCCTTTCGGAAGGGGACGTTGGTAAAGCAGACTTCAGGAAACGGCGAGGTGGATCTGTCTCTAATTCCAACCTGTACCCCTGAGATATTATCTGCAGGATCCAGGGATCTACCTGCGAGTGAGCCCACTGCGCGCTGTAATTTTTGAGACGACCTCCCACCGTCCCCGAGTCCGCTTGAGAAGCCCCAGCGTCATGCTGAGGCTTTTGTAGAAGCCGGGGAGGGCTTCTGTTCCTGGGAAGGAGCTGCCTGTTGCTGTTTCTTCCCTCGACCTCTGCCTCGTGGCAGATATGAATAGCCCTTTGCTCTCTTATTTTTAAAGGAACGAAAGGGCTGCGGTTGAAAAGTCGGTGCCTTTTTCTGTTGGGGAGTGACTTGAGGTAGAAAGGTGGATTTCCCGGCTGTAGCCGTGGCCACCAAATCTGATAGACCGACTCCAAATAACTCCTCCCCTTTATACGGCAAAACTTCCATATGCCGTTTTGAATCCGCATCGCCTGTCCACTGTCGCGTCCATAAAGCTCTTCTGGCCGAAATGGACATAGCACTTACCCGTGATGCCAGTGTGCAGATATCCCTCTGTGCATCACGCATATAAAGAAATGCATCCTTTATTTGTTCTAACGACAGTAAAATATTGTCCCTGTCCAGGGTATCAATATTTTCAATCAGGGACTCTGACCAAACTACCCCAGCACTGCACATCCAGGCAGACGCTATAGCTGGTCGTAGTATAACACCTGCATGTGTGTATATACTTTTTTGGATATTTTCCATCCTCCTATCTGATGGATCTTTAAGTGCGGCCGTCTCAGGAGAAGGTAACGCCACTTGTTTTGATAAGCGTGTTAGCGCCTTGTCCACCCTAGGAGGTGTTTCCCAGCGCTCCCTAACCTCTGGCGGGAAAGGGTATAATGCCAATAATTTCTTTGAAATTATCAGCTTTTTATCAGGGGCAACCCACGCTTCATCACACACGTCATTTAATTCTTCTGATTCAGGAAAAACTATAGGTAGTTTTTTCACACCCCACATAATACCCTGTTTAGTGGTACCTGTAGTATCAGCTAAATGTAACGCCTCCTTCATTGCCAAAATCATATAACGTGTGGCCCTACTGGAAAATACGGTTGATTGGTCACCGTCACCACTGGAATCAGTGCCTGTGTCTGGGTCTGTGTCGACCGACTGAGGCAAAGGGCGTTTTACAGCCCCTGACGGTGTTTGAGGCGCCTGGACAGGCACTAATTGATTGTCCGGCCGCCTCATGTCGTCAAACGACTGCTTAAGCGAGTTGACGCTATCCCGTAATTCCACAAATAAAGGCATCCATTCTGGTGTCGACCCCCTAGGAGGTGACATCCCCATATTTGGCAATTGCTCCGCCTCCACACCAATATCGTCCTCATACATGTCGACACACACGTACCGACACACAGCAGACACACAGGGAATGCTCTAAACGAAGACAGGACCCACTAGCCCTTTGGGGAGACAGAGGGAGAGTCTGCCAGCACACACCAAAAAGCGCTATATATGACAGGGATAGCCTTATAATAAGTGCTCCCTTATAGCTGCTTTATATATATCAAGATATTGCCATTAAATTTGCCCCCCCTCTCTGTTTTACCCTGTTTCTGTAGTGCAGTGCAGGGGAGAGACCTGGGAGCCGTCCTGACCAGCGGAGCTGTGAGAGGAAATGGCGCCGTGTGCTGAGGAGATAGGCCCCGCCCCTTTTTCGGCGGGCTCGTCTCCCGCTATTTTGTGAATACAGGCAGGGGTTAAATATCTCCATATAGCCTCTGGGGGCTATATGTGAGGTATTTTTAGCCTTTTAATAGGTTTTCATTTGCCTCCCAGGGCGCCCCCCCCCCAGCGCCCTGCACCCTCAGTGACTGCGTGTGAAGTGTGCTGAGAGGAAAATGGCGCACAGCTGCAGTGCTGTGCGCTACCTTTAGAAGACTGCAGGAGTCTTCAGCCGCCGATTCTGGACCTCTTCTTACTTCAGCATCTGCAAGGGGGCCGGCGGCGCGGCTCCGGTGACCATCCAGGCTGTACCTGTGATCGTCCCTCTGGAGCTGATGTCCAGTAGCCAAGAAGCCAATCCATCCTGCACGCAGGTGAGTTCACTTCTTCTCCCCTCTGTCCCTCGTTGCAGTGATCCTGTTGCCAGCAGGAATCACTGTAAAATAAAAAACCTAAGCTAAACTTTCTCTAAGCAGCTCTTTATGAGAGCCACCTAGAATTGCACCCTTCTCGGCCGGGCACAAAAATCTAACTGGAGTCTGGAGGAGGGTCATAGGGGGAGGAGCCAGTGCACACCACCTGATCTGGAAAAGCTTTACTTTTTGTGCCCTGTCTCCTGCGGAGCCGCTATTCCCCATGGTCCTTTCAGGAACCCCAGCATCCACTAGGACGATAGAGAAATTAGATTTTATTGAAAAGCTGTAAAGTAAATCTTATCAAAGCTTAATAACGGTTATTGTTACAAAGCATTAATCAACATTTCTAATATATAGCAATGTTTCACAGTATTAATATAAACAGGTTTATTTTTTGTAACTAAAACATTAATGCAAAAAAAACAACAACCCCAAAATAAACATTTTAACTAAAGAAAAAAAACAATTTGGTTTTTTTTCTTCCAACCCTGAAAACTGTGAATTGTAAAATTTAAAACTAAAGACTGGATAAATATCCCTATTTCTTCTACCCTAACAACTTCTTTAAAAGTGCAGATATTATTTGTATGCCAGGTCTGGTCATAGGGTTGGAAAATATTTACGATCATGAGAAGAGTAAATGCACATCTGACACTATTGGCTTTAATTTGCAATATCAACTAAAGATTTACTTTTCAAGGAAGGTCACATGAAATTATAATACATCACAATTACCATAATTGTTTTTGACAATTTTCCTAGACTTTTCACATACTTTAATCTGCAGAACTCCCATGTTTCCATGCAAATGTATGGAGCCATTATTTTTAATCCAGGTCTGGACAAATTCCATTGCCAGGATTCCATGGGACACCCTGGTAACTGGAGCCTGTGACTCACAGCCCATGTCCCAGTGCATTTACCATGGAAATACTAGACCTGGGGGGGTAATTCAGATCTGATCGCAGCAGCAAATTTGTTAGCTAATGGACAAAACCATGTGCACTGCAGGGGGGCAGATATAACACGTGCAGAGAGAGGTTATATTGTTTCTGTGCAGGGTAAATACTGGCTGCTTTATTTTTACACTGCAATTTAGATTTCAGTTTGAACACGTCCAGCCCAAATCTAATAGGCCCTACACACTGGCCGATCCGCCGCTGAGCTGCCCGATGGCGGATACGGCCGACCCTGCGGCTGGGGGGGGGGGCAGTGAAATTTCTTCACTCCCCCCGTCACCCGGCTGCATTGAAGTGCAGGCGAATATGGACGAGATCGTCCATATTGGCCTGCATGTACAGCCGACGGGGGACCAGCGATGAACGAGCGCGGGGCCGCGCATCGTTCATTGCTGGAGCCTCCACACTGCACGATATGAACGTTATCTCGTTCATTAATGAACAAGATCGTTCATATCGTGCAGTAATGTCGGCCAGTGGGTAGGGCCCATAACTCTCTCTGCACATGTTATATCGCCACCCCCCACCCCCTTCCTGCAGTGCACATGGTTTTGGCCATTTGCGAACAAATTTGCTGCTGCGATCAGATCTGAATTAGACTCGCTAAGCACCTGTAAGAGCTACAGTAAGCAAGCACCACAATTTCTCATAATCCCTGTAAGTGAAGCTTCACTATAGCACATCCCTATCAAAATATACTACTTCATATTGTTTTAGTGTGTGGGTAACAAAAGATCAGTAAGAAATCCTTATTTATTTATTTATTTTGGACCTGCACTCCAGAAAATCCCTGAAGAAAGGTCCAAAGGGCAAGTGTGAGGAAAATGACAATGCATCAAGGCCCTGCCAACTTCCTGAGTTAATGCCAGGCCCACATCATACAATTTTCTGTTATCAGCCAGTTACAGTGGTGCTTGAAAATTTGTGAACCCTTCAGATTTTTCTAAATTTCTTCTGAAATTTGCCCCAAAACTACAATAGGTTTTCACACAAGTCCTAAAAGTAGATAAAAAGAACCAAATCAAACAAATGAGACAAAAAAAAAAAAAAAATAGACAAGCTCATTTTTTATTAGGAAAATTATCCAATATCACATATCTGTGAGTGTCAAAAGTATGTGAACCTTTAGGCTTAGCAGATATTTCGAAGGTGAAGTCAAGTATTTTCAATCTTTGGGATGACAATCAGGTGTAAGTGGACAACCTGTCTTTTTAAAAGAACAGGGATTTATCAAAGTCTGATATTCACAACACGTTTGTGCAAGTGTATCACGCCTAGAACAAGGCGTCTAATAGTTTGCAAGGTCACAAAGGAACCCAGGGTAACCTCTAAATAATTGAAGGCCATTCTCAAATTAGCTAATGTTATACCCCTTTTCCACCTGTAGCACGGGTCGCTGCCGGGAGCCTGACACGGCTGCGACCCGTGCTACAGCCCCCTTTCCCACAGCGCTCACCAACCCGGCATATTGCCGGGTTGGCGACGCTGCTAGTGACGCAGCAGGGGCGGCGCTGGGAGATCACATGATGTCCCAGCGCCGCCCTTCCATTCACTGTGAATGGGAGCCGTGTCGCCTCGACACGGTTTCCGTTCACACTACACAGCTTACCGGGTTGAACACGTGTTCAACCCGGCAAGATACCCGGGTAGGATTCCCGGATCACTTGATCCGGGAATTTGCCAGGGGAAGGGGGTCGTTTTCACTAGGAACCCGTGTTTTTAAAGGTAGTGGAAAAGGGGTATATATGTTCATGAGGCCACCATCAGGAGAACACTGAACAACAATGGTGTGCAAGGCAGGATTTCAAGGAGAAATCGCTGCTCTCCAAAAATGAGATTTATGGTAGACTTACCATAGTTTAATCTCTTTCTGCGAGGTACACTGGACTCCACAGGGAATACATTGGGGTGTAGAGTTGGCTCATGATCCGAGGCACCAATAGGCTAAAGCTTTGACTTTTCCCAGGATGCACTGCACTGCCTCCTCTATAGCCCCGCCTCCATGCACTGGAGCTCAGTTTCGTTAACCAGTCCAATGCAGAAGCAAGTAAAAGAGACGACAGATGTTAGTCACATAGAATCACACTCTCACGACAGGAGAAGGGACCAGCGGCTAATGCCAAACAAACCCAAAGAAGCTAAGAGCGTCAGGATGGGCGCCCTGTGGAATCCAGTGTACCTCGCAGAAAGAGATTCAACTATGGTAAGTCTACCATAAATCTCCTTTTCTGCAGCGGGGTACACTGGGATTCCACAGGGAATACATCAGGGATGTCCTAAAGCAGTTCCTCATGGGAGGGGCAGCATTGTAGCGGGTACAAGAACCCGGCGTAGAAAAGGAAGCATCCTGGGAGGCGGAAGTATCAAAGGTATAGAACCTAAATGAACGTGTTCACGGAGGACCACGTAGTCGCCTTGCACAATTGTTCTGCGGATGTGCGTCGGCGGGCCACCCAAGAAGGTCCAACAGACCAAGTAGAATGGGCTTTGATAGCAGCAGGAGCTGGGAGCCCAGCCTGAGCATAGACTTGTGCAATCACCATTCTAATCCATCTGGCCAAGGTTTGCTTATTCACAGGCCAGCCACGTTTGTGAAAACTAAAAAGTACAAAAAGGATATCTGACCTCCTGATAGAGGCAGTCCTCTCAACATAAATACGGAGAGCCCGTACTACATCCAAAGACTGCTCTTTGGAGGACAGACCAGAAGAGAGAAAAGCCGGAACCACAATCTCTTGGTTAAGATGGAAAGATGACATCACCTTAGGGAGAAAACTAGGGCGAGTTTGAAGAACTGCCCGGTCACTGTGAAAAATCAGAAAAGGTGGACAACAGGACAAAGCGTCTAAGTCCCTCAACCTCCTAGCAGAGGCAACAGCCAACAGAAAAACAACCTTAAACGTAAGGCACTTAAGTTCCACGGACTCAAGAGGCTCAAATGGAGACACTTGTAGGGCATTCAAAACAACAGACAGATCCCATGAGGCCACAGGAGGGATATAGGGAGGCTGAATCCGTAAAACACCCCGAGTGAAAGGATGAACGTCGGGAAGAGACGCAATTTTTCTCTGAAACCACACCGACAAGGCAGAAATATGAACCTTGAGGGAGGCTAGACGAAGGCCTAAGTCCAGGCCCTGTTGCAGAAAAGCCAAAAGTCTGGACGTTTTGAAAGTATATGCATTATATTTCTTACCAGCACACCAGGTGAAGTAAGAATTCCATACCCTATGATAAATCCATGCATAAGCCGGTTTACGGGCTTTCAGCATAGTTTGAATAACCGCCTAAGACAGAGGTTCTCAAACTCGGTCCTCGGGGGCACACACAGTGCATGTTTTGCAGGTCTCCTCACAGAATCGCAAGTGAAATAATTAGCTCCACCTGTGGACCTTTTAAAATGTGTCAGTGAGTAATTAATACACCTGTGCACCTGCTGGGTTACCTGCAAACATGCACTGTGTGTGCCCCCGAGGACCGAGTTTGAGAACCTCTGGCCTAAGAGAATCCCTTGGCCCTCAGGAGTGAAGCTTCAAGAGCCACGCCGTCAACGCCAGCCTGGCCAGGTCCGGGTAGACACAAGGGCCCTGAAAGAGGAGGTCTGGGCATTCAGGAAGTAGAAGAGGACGCTCTATCGAGAGACCCTGCATGTCTGAGAAACCAATGTCTGGAGGGAATACTTACGGCAGCCGAAAGTTCCATGGAATTGCCAGTGCGTCCACGAATGCTGCTTGAGGATCCCTTGTCCTTGATCTGAAGACCGGAACCTTGTGATTGTGTCGAGACACCATCAGGTCTACATCTGGTAGGCCCCACTTGTCCACTAAGAGTTGAAAGACTTCCGGATGAAGACTCCACTCTCCGGCGTGAACGTCCTGATGACTGAGGAAATCCGCTTCCAGGTTGAGGACTCCGGGAATGAACACCGCCGATATCGCTGGCAGAGGATTTTTGACACTTTCATCATTGCCATGCGGCTTCGAGTACCGCCTTGATGATTTATGTACGCCACCGTGGTGGCGTTGTCTGATTGTACTTGAATAGGCCTGTACTGTACTAGAGGCAGGACCAGTATCAATGCATTGAACACTGCCCGCAATTCCAGAATGTTAATTGGGAGGAGAGATTCCTCCCTGGTCCACTGACCCTGGAGAGAGTGTTGCTCCAGCACTGCGCCCCAACCCCGCAGACTGGCATCCGTCGTTAGGAGGACCCAGTTGGAAATCCAGAAGGGACGACCCCTGCTCAACTGTTGGTCCTGTATCCACCAGGACAGTGACAGGCGAACCTCCGGAGTCAAGGAGATCATTTGAGACCCGATCCGATGAGGCAGGCTGTCCCACTTGGAAAGGATTAACCTCTGCAGAGGGCGGGAATGAAATTGAGCGTACTCTACCATGTCGAAAGCAGACACCATGAGGCCTAGTACTTGCATTGCCGAGTGTATCAACACTCTTGGGCGAGAGAGGAAGTATGTGATCCTGTCCTGAAGTTTCAGGAATTTCTCTGGAGACAAAAACAATCGCTGGTTGTGTGTGTCCAGCAGTGTCCCCAGATGCACCATGCTCCGAGCAGGGACCAGCAAGGAATTCTTCCAGTTGATGAGGCACCCGTGGGCTTCTAGGAATTGGACAGTCAGTTCCAGATGACTGAGGAGAACATCTTGGGAGTTCGCCAGGATCAGCAAGTCGTCCAGATACGCAGGATCCAGATTCACTGACGGCGGAGAAGGGACGTCATTACGGCCATGACCTTGGTGAAGATCCGAGGGGCAGTGGCCAATCCAAAAGGCAAGGCCTGGAATTGATAATGTAGGTTGCCAATAGCAAACCGCAGATATTGCTGATGTGACATGGCAATAGGTATGTGCAGGTAAGCATCCTGTATGTTCAGGGATACCATATAGTCTTTGGGCTCCATTGCCAGAACAATGGATTGCAGAGTTTCCATACGGAATTTGGATACTCTCACAAATTTGTTCAAAGATTTGAGGTTGAGTATAGGCCGGAAGAACCCATTTGGTTTCATAACCAGAAACAGGGTCGAATAGTATCCCCTGCCTCTCTGAGACAGAGGTACCGGCACTACCACTCCTGTGTCCAGGAGGGATTGTACAACCAAGTGTAGAGCTTGTGCATTTAACGGATCTGAAGGGATAACCGTCGTGCAAAACTGGCGAGGGGGACGTCTCTTGAAAGAGATTGCGTACCCGTGAGAGACAACTTTCCGCACTCAGGCGTCCGAAGTGGTCTTTAACCAGGCCTGGGCGAACTGCAGAAGTCAGACTCCCACCCTGGGCTCCCTCAGGGGGAGGCCCGTCCCGTCATGCAGCAGGCTTGTAATGTTTGGAAGCAAGCTGACGGGCGGCCCAAGAGTGTTTAGATTTGGGCTTAGTGGTTTTGGAAGCACGAGCCTGTCTCGGGTACGCCTGGCCTTTTGCTTTCCCTGGAGGTCAAAAGGAACGAAAAGTGGTACTCTTAGCCATCGGAGCAGAAGGATTATTACTTGGGAGAAACGCAGTCTTGGCGGTCGCCAAGTCAGTCACAATCTTGTTTAGATCCTCCCCAAATAGTAGGTCTCCCTTAAAAGGGAGCACCTCCAAGGTCTTTTTGGAGTCCAGGTCCACCTTCCAGGACCTCAACCACAGAATCCGGTGAGCCAGGATGGATGCAGTAGACACCTTGGCCACCATTACGCCTGCATCAGAGGCCGCCTCCTGAATATAGTGGGAGGCCGTGGTGATATAAGACAGATATTGTCTGGCAGTGTCAGAAAAATCCTGGAGGCAGCTCATCCTCAATTGCCTGAACCCATGCTTCAATTCCTTTCGCAGCCCCGGAGGCCACCGTAGTGGGTCTATGTACAGCACCGGTAAGAGAGTAAATAGACTTCAGGCAACCCTCCACACGCTTATCCGTCGGTTCCTTCAGTGAGGTGACAGTGGTGACAGGCAGAGTAGACGACACCACTAGACGGGCGACATGAGAGCCCACTGGCGGTAGAGTTTCCCACTTGTTACTCAACCCCGCAGGAATAGGATAACGAGCTAGCATCTTTTAAGACAGGGAAAACTTCTTTTCTGGAGACGACCAGGATTCCTGACGTATGTCAATTAAAAGGTCAGAATGTGGTAAAACTACTTTAGCAACCTTCTGACGTTTAAACTTATCAGGATGCTTAGACGTAGCAGTAGGCTCGATCTCATCATCAATTTGGAGAATCAGCTTGATAGCCTCCACTAGGTCAGGTACATCAACCTGGGTTGTAGATTCCTCATCGGAAGCAACTGTATCAGTGTGATCAGTATATTCCCCATCCTCAACTGAAGAATTATCCGAAATATTAGTGGATTGTGAGGAAGAAATGGTCCGCTTAGATGACCCATTGGCCCCAGATGGGCGTGGGGTAGACTTTTGTCTAACCAAATATTGATTTAATTGTTGTATCTGGGTAGACAGAGTGTCCGCCCAGGGCGGATTAACTACCGGGACAATATGTGGCTGTAATGGCACAGAAGGTCCTACAGGGGGCATATACAGTGTTACAAGCGTAGCCAGCATACTTGAAAACGCTGCCCAAGGTAGGTCCTGATTGGCTACAGGTGCCGCAGGTGGACTGGGAGATGTATGACACCCAGCACCTGAACCAGCAGCTAACATTTCCCCGACCGGTAAATCCGTGGTGACAGTACTGCAGGATGCAGAAGCGTCCACGGATTTGCCGCCCTGAGATTATAGGGAATGTAGCCTTAGAGCGTAACAGTACAATATAGCCAGACAAACACAATACAGTATCTGCAAATAACCCCCTGTGATATTTGACAGTGAATACAGGGCACAAACAGAGGATTTAAGCTGTATGAGGTGACTGAAATACACAGTAAAAAATACAAAACAGTATAAACTGGAGCACTATATATATATATATATATATATATATATATATATATATATATATATATATATATATATATATATAAATAAAATAAGAATTTACTTACCGATAATTCTATTTCTCATAGTCCGTAGTGGATGCTGGGGACTCCGTAAGGACCATGGGGAATAGCGGCTCCGCAGGAGACTGGGCACATCTAAAGAAAGCTTTAGGACTATCTGGTGTGCACTGGCTCCTCCCCCTATGACCCTCCTCCAAGCCTCAGTTAGGATACTGTGCCCGGACGAGCGTACACAATAAGGAAGGATTTTGAATCCCGGGTAAGACTCATACCAGCCACACCAATCACACCGTATAACCTGTGATCTGAACCCAGTTAACAGCATGATAACAGAGAAGCCTCTGAAAGATGGCTCACAACAATAATAACCCAATTTTTGTAACAATAACTATGTACAAGTATTGCAGACAATCCGCACTTGGGATGGGCGCCCAGCATCCACTACGGACTATGAGAAATAGAATTATCGGTAAGTAAATTCTTATTTTCTCTAACGTCCTAAGTGGATGCTGGGGACTCCGTAAGGACCATGGGGATTATACCAAAGCTCCCAAACGGGCGGGAGAGTGCGGATGACTCTGCAGCACCAAATGAGAGAACTCCAGGTCCTCCTCAGCCAGGATATCAATTTTGTAGAATTTTACAAACGTATTTGCTCCTGACCAAGTAGCTGCTCGGCAAAGTTGTAAAGCCGAGACCCCTCGGGCAGCCCACATTCCTTGTGGAGTGGGCATTTACAGATTTTTGGCTGTGGCAGGCCTGCCACAGAATGTGCAAGCTGAATTGTACTACAAATCCAACGAGCAATAGTCTGCTTAGAAGCAGGAGCACCCAGCTTGTTGGGTGCACACAGGATAAACAGCGAGTCAGATTTCCTGACTCCAGCCGTCCTGGAAACATATATTTTCAGGGCACTGACAACGTCTAGCAACTTGGAGGCCTCCAAGTCCCTAGTAGCCGCAGGCACCACCAATAGGTTGGTTCAGGTGAGACGCTGAAACCACCTTGGGGAGAAACTGAGGACGAGTCCTCAATTCCGCCCTGTCCGAATGGAAAATCAGATAAGGGCTTTTTCAGGATAAAGCCGCCAATTCTGACACGCGCCTGGCCCAGGCCAGGGCCAACAGCATGACCACTTTCCATGTGAGATATTTTAACTCCACAGATTTAAGTGGTTCAAACCAAAGTGACTTTTGGAACCCAAAACTACATTGAGATCCCAAAGTGCCACTGGAGGCACAAAAGGAGGCTGTATATGCAGTACCCCTTTTACAAACGTCTGAACATCAGGGACTGAAGCTAGTTCTTTTTGGAAGAAAATTGACAGGGCCGAAATTTGAACCTAAATGGACCCCAATTTCAGGCCAATAGACACTCCTGTTTGCAGGAAATGTAGGAATCGACCCAGTTGAATTTCCTCCGTCGGGCCTTACTGGCCTCGCACCACGCAACATATTTTCGCCAATTGCGGTGATAATGTTTTTGCGGTTACATCCTTCCTGGCTTTGATCAGGATAGGGATGACTTCATCCGGAATGCCTTTTTTCCTTCAGGATCCGGCGTTCAACCGCCATGCCGTCAAACGCAGCCGCGGTAAGTCTTGGAACAGACAGGGTCCTTGCTGGAGCAGGTCCCTTCTTAGAGGTAGAGGCCACGGATCCTCCGTGCGCATCTCTTGAAGTTCCGGTTACCAAGTCCTTCTTGGCCAATCCGGAACCACGAATATAGTGCTTACTCCTCTCCATCTTATCAATCTCAGTACCTTGGGTATGAGAGGCAGAGGAGGGAACACATACCCTGACTGGTACACCCACGGTGTTACCAGAGCGTCTACAGCTTATTGCCTGAGGGTCCCTGGACCTGGCGCAATACCTGTCGAGTTTTTAATCATGTGGAAGACTTCTGGGTGAAGTCCCCACTCTCCCGGGTGGAGGTCGTGCTGAGGAAGTCTGCTTCCCAGTTGTACACTCCCGGAATGAATACTGCTGACAGTGCTATCACATGATTTTCCGCCCAGCGAAGAATCCTTGCAGCTTCTGCCATTGCCCTCCTGCTTCTTGTGCCACCCTGTCTGTTTACGTGGGTGACTGCCGTGATGTTGTCCGACTGGATCAACACCGGCTGACCTTGAAGCAGAGGTCTTGCTAAGCTTAGAGCATTGTAAATGTCCCTTAGCTTCAGGATATTTATGTGAAGTGATGTCTCCAGGCTTGACAATAAGCCCTGGATATTCCTTCCCTGTGTGACTGCTCCCCAGCCTCGCAGGCTGGCATCAGTGGTCACCAGGACCCAGTCCTGAATGCCTAATCTGCGGCCCTCTAGAAGATGAGCACTCTGCAACCACCACAGGAGGGACACCCTTGTCCTTGGTGACAGGGTTATCCGCTGATGCATCTGAAGATGCGATCCGGACCATTTGTCCAGCAGGTCCCACTGGAAAGTTCTTGCGTGGAATCTGCCGAATGGGATTGCTTCATAGGAAGCCACCATTATACCCAGAACCCTTGTGCATTGATGCACTGAGACTTGGCTCGGTTTTAGGAGGTTCCTGACTAGCTCGGATAACTCCCTGGCTTTCTCCTCCGGGAGAAACACCTTTTTCTGGACTGTGTCCAGGATCATCCCTAGGAACAGAAGACACGTCGTCGGAACCAGGTGCGATTTTGGAATATTGAGAATCCAATCGTGCTGCCGCAACACTACCTGAGATAGTGCTACACCGACCTCCAACTGTTCCCTGGATCTTACCCTTATCAGGGAATTGTCCAAGGAAGGGATAACTAAAATTCACTTCCTTCGAAGGAATATCATCATTTCGGCCATTACCTTGGTAAAGACCCGGGGTGCCGTGTACCATCCATACGGCAGCGTCTGAACTGATAGTGACAGTTCTGTACCATAAACCTGAGGTACCCTTGGTGAGAAGGGTAAATTTTGACATGAAGGTAAGCATCCTTGATGTCCCGAGACATCATGTAGTCCCCTTCTTCCAGGTTCGCAATCACTGCTCTGAGTGACTCAATCTTGAATTTGAACCTCTGTACGTAAGTGTTCAAAGATTTTAGATTTAGAATCGGTCTCACCGAGCCGTCCGGCTTCGGTACCACAACAGTGTGGAATAATACCCCGTTCCCTGTTGCAGGAGGGGTATCTTGATTATCACCTGCTGGGAATACAGCTTGTGAATGGCTTCCAAAACTGTCTCCCTGTCAGAAGGAGACATCGGTAAAGCCGACTTTAGGAAACGGCTAGGGGGAGACGTCTCGAATTCTAATTTGTACCCCTGAGATATCACCTGAAGGATCCATGGGTCTACTTGCGAGTGAGCCCACTGCGCGCTGAAATTCATTGAGACGGGCCCCCCACCGTGCCTGATTCTGCTTGTAAAGCCCCAGCGTATACCGAGGGCTTGGCAGAGGCGGGAGAGGGTTTCTGTTCCTGGGAACTGGCTGATTTCTGCAGCCTTTTTCCTCTCCCTCTGTCACGGGGCAGAAATGAGGAACCTTTTGCCCGCTTGTCCACGAAAAGACTGCGCCTGATAATAC
Source organism: Pseudophryne corroboree (assembly GCF_028390025.1). Lineage (NCBI taxonomy): Eukaryota > Metazoa > Chordata > Amphibia > Anura > Myobatrachidae > Pseudophryne > Pseudophryne corroboree. The sequence continues at coordinate 320,848,813 of NC_086449.1, read as the reverse complement.
GGCGTCTTCTCATGTTGAGAGGCGACCTGGGGTACAAACGTGGAATTCCCAGCTGTTGCCGTGGCCACGAGGTCTGAAAGACCGACCCCAAATAACTCCTCCCTTAATAAAGCAATACTTCCAAATGCCGTTTGGAATACGCATCACCTGACCACTGACGTGTCCATAACCCTCTACTGGTAGAAATGGACAACGCGCTTAGACTTGATGCCAGTCGGCAAATATTCCGCTGTGCATCACGCATATATAAAAATGCATCTTTTAAATGCTCTATAGGCAAAAATATACTGTCCCTATCTAGGGTATCAATATTTTCAGTCAGGGAATCCGACCACGCCAACCCAGCACTGCACATCCAGGCTGAGGCGATTGCTGGTCGCAGTATAACACCAGTATGTGTGTAAATACCTTTTAGGATACCCTCCTGCTTTCTATCAGCAGGATCCTTAAGGGCGGCCATCTCAGGCGAAGGTAGAGCCCTTACAAGCGTGTGAGCGCTTTATCCCCCCCCTAGGGGGTGTTTCCCAACGCACCCTAACCTCTGGCGGGAAAGGATATAATGCCAATAACATTTTAGAAATTATCCGTTGTTATCGGGGGAAACCCACGCATCATCACACACCTCATTTAATTTCTCAGATTCAGGAAAACTACAGGTAGTTTTTCCTCACCGAACATAATACCCCTTTTTTGGTGGTACTCGTATTATCAGAAATGTGTAAAACATTTTTCATTGCCTCAATCATGTAACGTGTGGCCCTACTGGAAGTCACATTCGTCTCTTCACCGTCGACACTGGAGTCAGTATCCGTGTCGGCGTCTATATCTGCCATCTGAGGTAACGGGCGCTTTAGAGCCCCTGACGGCCTATGAGACGTCTGGACAGGCACAAGCTGAGTAGCCGGCTGTCTCATGTCAACCACTGTCTTTTATACAGAGCTGACACTGTCACGTAATTCCTTCCAACAGTTCATCCACTAAGGTGTCGACCCCCTAGGGGGTGACATCACTATTACAGGCAATCTGCTCCGTCTCCACATCATTTTTCTCCTCATACATGTCGACACAAAAGTACCGACATACAGCACACACACAGGGAATGCTCTGATAGAGGACAGGACCCCACTAGCCCTTTGGGGAGACAGAGGGAGAGTTTGCCAGCACACACCAGAGCGCTATATATATATATACAGGGATAACCTTATATAAGTGTTTTTCCCCTTATAGCTGCTGTATAGTTAATACTGCGCCTAATTAGTGCCCCCCTCTCTTTTTTTAACCCTTTCTGTAGTGTAGTGACTGCAGGGGAGAGACAGGGAGCTTCCCTCCAACGGAGCTGTGAGGGAAAATGGCGCCAGTGTGCTGAGGAGATAGGCTCCGCCCCTTTTTCGCGGACTTTTCTCCTGCTTTTTTATGGATTCTGGCAGGGGTTAAATGCATCCATATAGCCCAGGAGCTATATGTGATGCATTTTTTTTGCCATCCAAGGTGTTTTTATTGCGTCTCAGGGCGCCCCCCCCCAGCGCCCTGCACCCTCAGTGATCGAAGTGTGAAGTGTGCTGAGAGCAATGGCGCACAGCTGCAGTGCTGTGCGCTACCTTGTTGAAGACAGGACGTCTTCTGCCGCCGATTTTCCGGACCTCTTCTGCCTTCTGGCTCTGTAAGGGGGCCGGCGGCGCGGCTCTGGGACCCATCCAAGCTGGGCCTGTGATCGTCCCTCTGGAGCTAATGTCCAGTAGCCTAAGAAGCCCAATCCACTCTGCACGCAGGTGAGTTCGCTTCTTCTCCCCTTAGTCCCTCGATGCAGTGAGCCTGTTGCCAGCAGGTCTCACTGAAAATAAAAAACCTAATCTAAAACTTTCACTAAGAAGCTCAGGAGAGCCCTTAGTGTGCACCCTTCTCGTTCGGGCACAGAGATCTAACTGAGGCTTGGAGGAGGGTCATAGGGGGAGGAGCCAGTGCACACCAGATAGTCCTAAAGCTTTCTTTAGATGTGCCCAGTCTCCTGCGGAGCCGCTATTCCCCATGGTCCTTACGGAGTCCCCAGCATCCACTTAGGACGTTAGAGAAAATATATGAGACCATGACGCACCTAGACCACCAGAGTACAGAATATAGTGACAGCAATACGTGTGATACAGGAGATGAAATAAATCGACACAACAGCTACAGACACACTCAGTCACCGGTACAATGCAGAAATTATTACATATAAACAATAAAACTTCATTGAACTAGTAGATCTACATATAATAGTGTTCACTCTAGGCTGTTTTAGCAGGGCGCCGCGCCGTCCGTTTTTTAGCAGGCAAAACCCGCCCTGCCCCTTTTGCGGCGCCCTGCTAGAACAGCCGCCCGCTTCCTGCCCTCCTGGCGTGTATAGATGCCGTGCGCATGCGCGCGGCATCCATTCACGCATTGGGAGAGGTCAGGGGGAAGCCCAGCACCGACGGAGGTGCGGGGCACGCCCCCAACAGTGACGTCGCCGGCCACAGACGCTCTCTATAGTAGCGTCTGTGGGCCGCACCGCCCCCTAAAATGACATCGGTGTGGCCACGCCCCCTAATTTGCATGGTCACACCCCCGTTTCGGGCGCGCGCGCACATGTGCCCCCGGAGTCCGGCGCCCTGCCCCTTTTCACTCCTAGAGTGAACACTATATAAATATGTATGAATATAGATATAACAATGCACAGTAACTACTGGATGTATATCACAGAATACTTGTACTAAATATTCAGGTAGCAGTACACTTGTTCTTAACTAATACTGTCTAAAATGACATGTAGAATACTTAAGTGCCTATAAATGCACAGCGCTGATGAGACAGGTGGCTTTACAGAGGAGACAGAGCCCTGCAGTCCCGGAGATCAGCCCAGCTAGTAGTGAAGATGGCGCCAAAATCTCTGTGCTCCTTGCCCTGGTGGATATAGTGAGCTCCCTGTGAAGTACAATGTCCACGCAAGCGGCGCGGTTTGTTCCCTGGGACCGCAATTTACCGGCGGGTCCCACCTGGGGGCCCCTCTTACCTCCTCCCTGATGTGCAGCCACGCAATCCTGGAGAGTGTCAGCGGTGGTGTGTGATGACCGGTGCACCTCCGCTGCAAGTACCCGGGAACCCAGCCGCGGAAGTATGCAGCGCTGCTGGGGAGGTTGATAGAGCTGCAGCACAGAATGTCAGAGTGACATCCACCATGCTGCGGCCCTTGAAGTCTTCTTAAAAGCTCTTTTCAGGGCTGCCTAGCGCAGCCCCACCTGTTAGTGACCTGCTCTGCAGGCACCAACTTACAAACTGAGCTTCAGTACCTGGAGGTGAGGGGTTATAGAGGAGGTGGTGCAATGCATCCTGGGAACAGTCAAAGCTTTAGCCTGTTTGTGCCTCGGATCAAGATCCAACTGTACACCCCAATGTATTCCCTGTGGAATCCCAGTGTACCTCGCTGCAGAAAAGAACACTGCTGCCAGTCTACAGTTTGCTAAAGATCAGCTGGAAGAGCCAGACTATTGTAACAATGTTTTGTGGACAAGTGAGTCCAAAATAGAGCTTTTTGGTTTAATTAAAAAGCGCTATGGATGGACAAAGGAAAGAACACTGCATTACAGCATAAAAACCTCATACCATCCGTGAAACACGGTGGTGGTATCATGGTTTGGGCATTTTATGCTGCATCTGGCCAGGGATGACTTGCCATCACTGATGGGACAATAAATTCTGAATCATACCAGAATATTCTAAAGGAAAATGTCAGGACATCTGTCTATAAGCTGCATCTCAAGAGAACGTGGGTCAGACAGCAAGACAACGACTCAAAGCACACAAATCACTAGTCGAATAGTTAAAGAAGAATAAATAATAAGATTTTACTCACCGGTAAATCTATTTCTCGTAGTCCGTAGTGGATGCTGGGAACTCCGTAAGGACCATGGGGAATAGACGGGCTCCGCAGGAGACTGGGCACTCTAAAAGAAAGATTAGGTACTATCTGGTGTGCACTGGCTCCTCCCTCTATGCCCCTCCTCCAGACCTCAGTTAGGATACTGTGCCCGGAAGAGCTGACACAATAAGGAAGGATTATGAATCCCGGGTAAGACTCATACCAGCCACACCAATCACACCGTATAACTCGTGATACTATACCCAGTTAACAGTATGAAATATAACTGAGCCCCTCAACAGATGGCTCGACAATAACCCTTTAGTTAGGCAATAACTATATACAAGTATTGCAGACAATCCGCACTTGGGATGGGCGCCCAGCATCCACTACGGACTACGAGAAATAGATTTACCGGTGAGTAAATTCTTATTTTCTCTGACGTCCTAGTGGATGCTGGGAACTCCGTAAGGACCATGGGGATTATACCAAAGCTCCCAAACGGGCGGGAGAGTGCGGATGACTCTGCAGCACCGAATGAGAGAACTCAAGGTCCTCCTCAGCCAGGGTATCAAATTTGTAGAATTTAGCAAACGTGTTTGCCCCTGACCGAGTTGCAGCTCGGCAAAGTTGTAAAGCCGAGACCCCTCGGGCAGCCGCCCAAGAAGAACCCACTTTCCTCGTGGAATGGGCTTTTACTGATTTAGGATGCGGCAATCCAGCCGCAAAATGCGCCAGCTGAATTGTGCTACAAATCCAGCGAGCAATAGTCTGCTTAGAAGCAGGAGCACCTAGTTTGTTGGGTGCATACAGGATAAAAAGCTAGTCAGTTTTCCTGACTCCAACCGTCCTGGAAACATAAATTTTCAAGGCCCTGACTACGTCCAGTAACTTGGAATCTTCCAAGCCCCTAGTAGCAGCAGGCACTACAATAGGTTGGTTCAAGTGAAAAGCTGATACCACCTTAGGGAGAAACTGGGGACGAGTCCTCAATTCTGCCCTATCCATATGGAAAATCAGATAAGGACTTTTACATGACAAAGCCGCCAATTCTGACACACGCCTGGCCGAAGCCAAGGCCAATAACATGACCCCTTTCCACGTGAGATATTTCAGATCCACAGTTTTAAGAGGCGCAAACCAATGTGATTTCAGGAAACTCAACACCACGTTGAGATCCCAAGGTGCCACAGGAGGCACAAAAGGGGGCTGAATATGTAGCACTCCCTTTACAAATGTCTGAACTTCAGGCATTGAAGCCAGTTCTTTCTGGAAGAAAATCGACAGAGCCGAAATCTGGACCTTAATGGAACCCAATTTTAGGCCCATAGTCACTCCCGACTGTAGCAAGTGCAGAAAACGACCCAGCTGAAATTCCTCTGTAGGGGCCTTCCTGGCCTCACACCACGCAACATATTTTCGCCAAATACGGTGATAATGGTTTGCGGTTACTTCTTTCCTGGCTTTTATCAGCGTAGGAATGACTTCCTCCGGAATGCCCTCTTCCATTAGGATCCGGGATTCAACCGCCATGCCGTCAAACGCAGCCGCGGTAAGTCTTGGAACAGACAGGGCCCCTGCTGTAGCAGATCCTGTCTGAGCGGTAGAGGCCATGGGTCCTCTGATATCATTTCTTGAAGTTCTGGGTACCAAGCTCTTCTTGGCCTATCCGGAACCACGAGTATCGTTCTTACTCCTCGCCTTCTTAAGATTCTCAGTACCTTTGGTATGAGAGGCAGAGGAGGGAACACATAAACCGACTGGTACACCCACAGTGTCACTAGAGCGTCCACAGCTATCGCCTGAGGGTCCCTTGACCTGGCGCAATTCTCTTTAGCTTTTTTTGAGGCGGGACGCCATCATGTCCACCTGTGGCCTTTCCCAACGGTTTACCAACAGTTGGAAGACTTCTGGATGAAGTCCCCACTCTCTCGGGTGTAGGTCGCGTCTGCTGAGGAAGTCTGCTTCCCAGTTGTCCACTCCCGGAATGAACACTGCTGACAGTGCTAAGACGTGATTTTCCGCCCATCGGAGAATCCTTGTGGCTTCTGCCATCGCCATCCTGCTTCTTGTGCCGCCCTGTCGGTTTACATGGGCGACTGCCGTGATATTGTCTGATTGGATCAGCACCGGCTGGTTTTGAAGCAGGGGCCTTGCCTGACTTAGGGCATTGTAAATGGCCCTCAGTTCCAGAATATTTATGTGTAGGGACGACTCCTGACTTGACCAAAGTCCTTGGAAATTTCTTCCCTGTGTGACTGCTCCCCAGCCTCGAAGGCTGGCATCCGTGGTCACCAGGACCCAGTCCTGTATGCCGAATCTGCGGCCCTCTAGAAGAAGAGCACTCTGCAGCCACCACAGCAGAGACACCCTGGTCCTTGGAGACAGGGTTATCAGCCGATGCATCTGAAGATGCGATCCCGACCACTTGTCCAAGAGGTCCCACTGAAAGGTTCTTGCATGGAACCTGCCGAATGGAATTGCTTCGTATGAAGCTACCATTTTTCCGAGGATTCGTGTGCAGTGATGCACCGATACCTGTTTTGGTTTCAGGAGGTCTCTGACTAGAGATGACAGCTCCTTGGCTTTCTCCTGCGGGAGAAACACTTTTTTCTGTTCTGTGTCCAGAACCATCCCCAGGAACAGTAGGCGTGTGGAAGGAACCAGCTGTGGAATGTTTAGAATCCATCCGTGCTGTTGTAGCACTTCCCGAGATAGTGCTATTCCGACCAACAACTGCTCCTTGGACCTCGCCCTTATAAGGAGAACGTCCAAGTACAGGATAATTAAAACTCCCTTTTTTCGAAGGAGTATCATCATTTCTGCCATTACCTTGGTAAACACCCTCGGTGCCGTGGACAGTCCAAACGGCAGTGTCTGGAATTGGTAATGGCAATCCTGTACCACAAATCTGAGGTACTCCTGGCGAGGATGGTAAATGGGGACATGCAGGTAAGCATCCTTGATGTCCAGGAATACCATGTAATCCCCCTCGTCCAGGCTTGCAATAACCGCCCTGAGCGATTCCACCTTGAACTTGAATTTTTTTATGTATGTGTTCAAGGATTTCAAATTTAAAATGGGTCTCACCGAACCGTCCGGTTTCGGTACCACAAACAGTGTGGAATAGTAACCCCCTCCTTGTTGAAGTAGGGGCACCTTGACTATCACCTGCTGGGAATACAGCTTGTGAATTGCCTCTAGCACAGCCTCCCTGCCCAAGGGAGTTGTCGGCAAGGCAGATTTGAGGAAAACGGCGGGGGGGGGGGGGGGGGGGGGGGACATCTCGAATTCCAGCTTGTACCCCTGAGATACTACTTGAAGGATCCAGGGATCCTGTGAGCGAGCCCACTGATCGCTGAAATTTTTGAGGCGGCCCCCCACCGTACTTGGATACGCCTGTGGAGCCCCCGCGTCATGCGGTGGGCTCAGAGGATGCGGGGGAAGAATTTTGATTCTGGGAACTGGCTGACTTGTCTCTGTGCAGAAAGGAAGCGCCTTTGAGCCGCTTGCTTTTCTGAAGCCGAAAGGACTGTACCTGATAATACAGTGCTTTCTTAGGCTGTGAGGAAACCGGAGGTAAAATATTTTCTTCCCAGCTGTTGCTGTGGATACGAGGTCCCAGAGACCATCCCCAAACAATTCCTCACCCTTATAAGGCAGATCTATGTGCCTTTTAAAGTCAGCATCACCTGTCCAGTGTCGGGTCTCTAATACCCTCCTGACAGAATGGACATTACATTAATTCTGGATGCCAGCCGGTAAAATATCCCTCTGTGCATCCTTCATATATAAGACGACGTCTTTAATATGCTCTTATGTTAGCAAACTAGTATCCCTGTTTGACAGGGTCACAGACCACGCTGCAGCAGCAATATCTGCAGGTCTCAGTCTAGTACCTGAGTGTGTAAATACAGACTTCAGGATAGCCTCCTGCTTTTTATCAACAGGTACCTTCAAAGTGGCCGTATCCTAAGACGGCAGTGCCACCTTTTTTGACAAACGTGTGAGCGCCTTATCCACCCTAGGGGATATCTCCCAGCGTAACTTATCCTCTGGCGGGAAAGGGTACGCCAACAGTAACTTTTTAGAAATTACCAGTTTCTTATCGGGGGAACCCACGCTTTTTCACACACTTCATTCACTCATCTGATGGGGGAACAAAACACTGCCTGCTTTTTCTCCCCAAACATAAAACCCTTTTTTTTTTTTTTTTTTATAGTGGTACTTGGGTTAATGTCAGAAATGTGTAACACATTTTTTATTGCCGGGATCAAGTCACGGATGTTCCTAGTGGATTGTGTATATGTCTCAACCTCGTTGACACTGGAGTCAGACTCCGTGTCGACATCTGTGTCTGCCATCTGAGGGAGCGGGCGTTTTTGAGCCCCTGATGGCCTTTGAGACGCCTGGGCAGGCGCGGGCTAAAAAGCCGGCTGTCCCATAGCTGTTACGTCATCCAGCCTTTTATGTAAGGAGTTGACACTGTCAGTTAATACCTTCCACCTATCCATCCACTCTGGTGTCGGCCCCACAGGGGGCGACATCACATTTATCGGCATCTGCTCCGTCACCACATAAGCCTCCTCATCAAAACATGTCGACACAGCCGTACCGACACACCGCACACACACAGGGAATGCTCTGACTGAGGACAGGACCCCACAAAGCCCTTTGGGGAGACAGAGAGAGAGTATGCCAGCACACACCAGAGCGCTATATAATGTGGGGATTAACACTATAACTGAGTGAATTTTCCCCAATAGCTGCTTGTATATACAATATTGCGCCTAAATTTAGTGCCCCCCCTCTCTTTTTAACCCTTTGAGCCTGAAAACTACAGGGGAGAGACTGGGGAGCTGTCTTCCAGCTGCACTGTGAAGAGAAAATGGCGCCAGTGTGCTGAGGGAGATAGCTCCGCCCCTTTTTCGCGGACTTTTCTCCCGCTTTTTTATGGATTCTGGCAGGGGTATTTATCACATATATAGCCTCTGGGGCTATATATTGTGATTATTTTGCCAGCCAAGGTGTTTATATTGCCCTCAGTGCGCCCCCCCCCCCAGCGCCCTGCACCCATCAGTGACCGGAGTGTGAGGTGTACATGAGGAGCAATGGCGCACAGCTGCAGTGCTGTGCGCTACCTTGGTGAAGACTGAAGTCTTCTGCCGCCGATTTTCCGGACCATCTTCATGCTTCTGGCTCTGTAAGGGGGACGGCGGCGCGGCTCCGGGAACGAACACCAAGGACGGGTCCTGCGGTCGATCCCTCTGGAGCTAATGGTGTCCAGTAGCCTAAGAAGCCCAAGCTAGCTGCAAACAGGTAGGTTCGCTTCTTCTCCCCTTAGTCCCTCGTTGCAGTGAGCCTGTTGCCAGCAGGTCTCACTGTAAAATAAAAAACCTAAAATATACTTTCTTTCTAGGAGCTCAGGAGAGCCCCTAGTGTGCATCCAGCTCGGCCGGGCACAGAAATCTAACTGAGGTCTGGAGGAGGGGCATAGAGGGAGGAGCCAGTGCACACCAGATAGTACCTAATCTTTCTTGTAGAGTGCCCAGTCTCCTGCGGAGCCCGTCTATTCCCCATGGTCCTTACGGAGTTCCCAGCATCCACTAGGACGTCAGAGTAATAAAGTTTTGGAATGGCCAAGTCAAATTCCTGACATTAATCTAATTGAAATGTTGTGGAAGGACCTGAAGCAAGCAATTCATGAGAGAAACCCCACCAACATAACAGAGCTGAAGCTGTTTTGTAGGGAGGAATGGGGTAAAATTCCTCCAAGCCAAGTGATGACCTCCAAGCCAAGTGATGACCTCCAAGCCAAGCCAATGTTCAGGACTAATCAACAGTTATCGCAAATGTTTATATGCAGTTATTGCTGCACAAGGGGGTCATACCAAATACTGAAAGAAAAGGTTCACCTACGTTTGCCATTCACAGATATGTAATATTGGATCATTTTCCATAATTAAAAAAATGAGCACGTCTCATTTTTTTGCATCATTTGTTTGATTTAGTTGTCTTGATCCACTTTCAGGACTTGTGTGAGGTAGTTTTAGGGCAAATTTAAGCAGAAATATAGAAAATTCTGAATGGTTCACAAACTTTCAAGCACCACTGTGATTGTACTATGTATTTGCGTGACCAATCTCAAAATATTAACTGATTGGACATTCTGAATCATCCAGCACGTCCGATAGAGCCAAGAATTTGGGAGCAGCAAATCTGTCACATCAGGAAGTGTATGCTGACCCTGCCCACGTGACTAACATTTTCATTGTCCCTTCAAAAGGGAGGAAAGGGAAATGTCTCCTGCCTCGGGTAGGAACGCAGATATTGTGGCTCAAACAATGTGAAATATCTTACAGTGTATGTCCATGATATCAGACTGTCACACAAAATATCTCACCGAGCTTCAGTGGGTAGGATCCTGGAAGGAGGGTTCCTATCCAAGGACTCTGAGGGAATTCTCCAAAATACAAGCCTCCAGACACCTTGTGGGTAATTCACTGCAATAAACCTTGCACTTAATTTCCAATGCCATGGGTATACCCGTTTCCAATTTAAAAAATGCACGCAGGGTTGTTATCTTTGAAAACCCCAACACGCATACAAAAAATAATAATTATAGTTACTGGTCCAGCGGTCTAGCCTCCATCTTTGCACTGGGGACGGGGCTGTTGAGAGATTTAGGCCCCATTTATCAAGCCCTGGAGATTAAGAAATAGCACATGATAAAGTACCAACCAATCCGCTCCTTACTTCAATGTCACAGGGTATGTTTAAAAAATGACAGTTAGGAGCTGGTGTGCTGGTACTTATCACCATGCTATTTATCACTCTACAAGGCTTGAAAAATCTGGGCCATAGTTCTTCAAGCTGCTCCTCGTCCAAAACTTCCAAGTACAGGCTTGCCGCAGCATGACATGACTGAATGATATTGTTAGCGATATCGTCCAGTGTGTATGCACTATGGGGGTGATTCAGACCTGATCGTAGATGTGCTAAATTTAAAACATCTACGATCAGCTTCCCTGACATGTGGGGGGGGGGACCTGCACAGGGCTAGCCCGCCCCGCATGTCAGGCCCTGCCCCTTCGCACAAGTACAAAAGCATTGCACAACGGCGATGCTTTTGTACTTCAGAGTAGCTCCTGCGCGCTGGCAGGGAGCTACTAGTCGCTGCCCAGTTCGCCGCGGCTGCGTGTGACGTCACACAGCCGCCGCGGCCCACCTTTCCCCCCAACGGTCTGGGCATGCCTGCGTTGCCCGGACCGCGCCCCCTAAACGCCACCAGCCTGCCCCCTCCCCCTAGTGACCGCCTATGTCTGTCAAGCAGGCAGAGGCGATCGCTGGGCAACGACAGCTGTCAACTGTCTGGCTTGTGCCGGTGCACTGCAGTTCAGAACTGATCACTCCTGTGCGTCTGAATCAGCACCAACATCGGCTGCCTGGGAGGGTAGGAAAAATAAGAATTTACTTACCGATAATTCTATTTCTCGGAGTCCGTAGTGGATGCTGGGGTTCCTGAAAGGACCATGGGGAATAGCGGCTCCGCAGGAGACAGGGCACAAAAAGTAAAGCTTTCCGATCAGGTGGTGTGCACTGGCTCCTCCCCCTATGACCCTCCTCCAAGCCTCAGTTAGGTACTGTGCCCGGACGAGCGTACACAATAAGGGAGGAATTTTGAATCCCGGGTAAGACTCATACCAGCCACACCAATCACACCGTACAACTTGTGATCTAAACCCAGTTAACAGTATGATAACAGAGGAGCCTCTGAAAGATGGCTCCCTACAACAATAACCCGAATTAGTTTACAATAACTATGTACAATTATTGCAGATAATCCGCACTTGGGATGGGCGCCCAGCATCCACTACGGACTCCGAGAAATAGAATTATCGGTAAGTAAATTCTTATTTTCTCTATCGTCCTAGTGGATGCTGGGGTTCCTGAAAGGACCATGGGGATTATACCAAAGCTCCCAAACGGGCGGGAGAGTGCGGATGACTCTGCAGCACCGAATGAGAGAACTCCAGGTCCTCCTTAGCCAGAGTATCAAATTTGTAAAATTTTACAAACGTGTTCTCCCCTGACCACGTAGCTGCTCGGCAAAGTTGTAATGCCGAGACCCCTCGGGCAGCCGCCCAAGATGAGCCCACCTTCCTTGTGGAGTGGGCCTTTACAGATTTAGGCTGTGGCAGGCCTGCCACAGAATGTGCAAGTTGGATTGTGCTACAGATCCAACGAGCAATCGTCTGCTTAGACGCAGGAGCACCCATCTTGTTGGGTGCATACAATATAAACAACGAGTCAGATTTTCTGACTCCAGCTGTCCTTGCAATATATATTTTCAATGCTCTGACAACGTCCAGTAACTTGGAGTCCTCCAAGTCACTTGTAGCCGCAGGCACTACAATAGGCTGGTTCAGATGAAATGCTGACACCACCTTAGGGAGAAAATGCGGACGAGTCCGCAGTTCCGCCCTGTCCGAATGGAAAATCAGATATGGGCTTTTGTAAGATAAAGCTGCCAGTTCTGACACTCTCCTGGCCGAAGCCAGGGCTAGTAGCATGGTCACTTTCCATGTGAGATATTTCAAATCCACATTTTTAGTGGTTCAAACCAATGAGATTTTAGAAAGTCCAAAACCACATTGAGATCCCACGGTGCCACTGGAGGCACCACAGGAGGCTGTATATGCAGCACTCCCTTAACAAAAGTCTGGACTTCAGGGACTGAAGCCAATTCTTTCTGGAAGAAAATCGACAGGGCCGAAATTTGAACCTTAATAGATCCCAATTTGAGACCCATAGATAATCCTGATTGCAGGAAATGTAGGAATCGACCCAGTTGAAATTCCTCCGTCGGAGCACTCCGATCCTCGCACCATGCAACATATTTTCGCCAAATGCGGTGATAATGTTGCACGGTTACTTCCTTCCTTGCTTTAATCAAAGTAGGAATGACTTCTTCCGGCATGCCTTTTTCCTTTAGGATCCGGCGTTCAACCGCCATGCCGTCAAACGCAGCCGCGGTAAGTCTTGAAACAGACAGGGACCCTGCTGAAGCAAGTCCCTCATTAGAGGTAGAGGCCACGGATCTTCCGTGATCATCTCTTGAAGTTCCGGGTACCAAGTCCTTCTTGGCCAATCCGGAACCACTAGTATCGTTCTTACGCCTCTTTGCCGTATAATTCTCAATACTTTTGGTATGAGAGGCAGAGGAGGAAACACATACACCGACTGGTACACCCAAGGCGTTACCAGCGCGTCCACAGCTATTGCCTGCGGATCTCTTGACCTGGCGCAATACCTGTCCAGTTTTTTGTTGAGGCGAGACGCCATCATGTCCACCATTGGTCTTTACCAACGGGTTACCAGCATGTGGAAGACTTCTGGATGAAGTCCCCACTCTCCCGGGTGAAGGTCGTGTCTGCTGAGGAAGTCTGCTTCCCAGTTGTCCACTCCCGGGATGAACACTGCTGACAGTGCTATCACATGATTCTCTGCCCAGCGAAGAATCCTTGTAGCTTCTGCCATTGCACTCCTGCTTCTTGTGCCGCCCTGTCTGTTCACATGGGCGACTGCCGTGATGTTGTCCGACTGGATCAACACCGGTTTTCCCTGAAGCAGAGGTTCTGCCTGGTTTAGAGCATTGTAGATTGCTCTTAGTTCCAGAATGTTTATGTGAAGAGACGTTTCCAGGCTCGTCCACACTCCCTGGAAGTTTCTTCCTTGTGTGACTGCTCCCCAGCCTCTCAGGCTGGCGTCCGTGGTCACCAGGATCCAATCCTGTATGCCGAATCTGCGGCCCTCCAATAGATGAGCACTCTGCAACCACCACAGAAGAGATACCCTTGTCCTTGGAGACAGGGTTATCCGCTGGTGCATCTGAAGATGCGACCCTGACCATTTGTCCAACAGATCCCTCTGGAAAATTATTGCGTGGAATCTGCCGAATGGAATTGCTTCGTAAGAAGCCACCATTTTTCCCAGGACTCTTGTGCATTGATGTACAGACACCTTTCCTGGTTTTAGGAGGTTCCTGACAAGCTCGGATAACTCCTTGGCTTTTTCCTCCGGGAGAAAAACCTTTTTCTGAACCGTGTCCAGAATCATCCCTAGGAACAGCAGACGAGTTGTTGGCATTAACTGGGATTTTGGAATATTCAGAATCCACCCGTGCTGTTTTAGCACTTCTTGAGACAGTGCTAATCCCATCTCTAGCTGTTCTCTGGACCTTGCCCTTATCAGGAGATCGTCCAAGTATGGGATAATTAATACGCCTTTTCTTCGAAGAAGAATCATCATCTCGGCCATTACCTTTGTAAAGACCCGAGGTGCCGTGGACAATCCGAACGGCAGCGTCTGAAACTGATAGTGACAGTTTTGTACGATGAACCTGAGGTACCCCTGGTGTGAGGGGTAAATTGGAACGTGGAGGTACGCATCCTTGATGTCCAAGGATACCATAAAGTCCCCTTCTTCCAGGTTCGCTATCACTGCTCTGAGTGACTCCATCTTGAACTTGAACTTCTTTATGTACAGGTTCAAGGACTTCAGATTTAGAATAGGTCTTACCGAGCAATCCGGCTTCGGTACCACAAATAGAGTGGAATAATACCCCTTTCCTTGTTGTAGAAGAGGTACCTTGACTATCACCTGCTGAGAGTACAGCTTGTGAATGGCTTCCAAGACCGTCTCCCTTTCGGAGGGGGACGTTGGTAAAGCAGACTTCAGGAAACGGCGAGGTGGATCTGTCTCTAGTTCCAACCTGTATCCCTGAGATATTATCTGCAGGATCCAGGGATCTACCTGCGAGTGAGCCCACTGCGCGCTGAAATTCTTGAGACGACCGCCCACCGCCCCCGAGTCCGCTTGAGAAGCCCCAGCGTCATGCTGAGGCTTTTGTAGAAGCGGGGGAGGGCTACTGTTCCTGGGAAGGAGCTGCCTGTTGCTGTCTCTTCCCCCTTCCTCTGCCTCGTGGCAGATATGAATATCCCTTTGCTCTCTTGTTTTTAAAGGAACGAAAGGGCTGCGGTTGAAAAGTCGGTGTCTTTTTCTGTTGGGGAGTAACTTGAGGTAAAAAGGTGGATTTCCCGGCTGTAGCCGTGGCCACCAAATCTGATAGACCGACTCCAAATAACTCCTCCCCTTTATACGGCAAAACTTCCATATGCCGTTTTGAGTCCGCATCGCCTGACCACTGTCGCGTCCATAAACTTCTTCTGGCCGAAATGGACATAGCACTTACCCGTGATGTCAGTGTGCAGATATCCCTCTGTGCATCACGCATATAAAGAAATGCATCCTTTATTTGCTCTAAAGACAGTAAAACATTGTCCCTATCCAGGGTATCAATATTTTCAATCAGGGACTCTGACCAAGCTACTCCAGCACTGCACATCCAGGCTGTCGCTATAGCTGGTCGTAGTATAACACCTGTATGTGTGTATATACTTTTTTGGATATTTTCCATCCTCCTATCTGCTGGATCTTTAAGTGCGGCCGTCTCAGGAGAGGGTAACGCCACTTGTTTAGATAAGCGTGTGAGCGCCTTGTCCACCCTAGGAGGTGTTTCCCAGCGCGCCCTAACCTCTGGCGGGAAAGGGTATAAAGCCAATAACTTCTTTGAAATTAGCATCTTTTTATCGGGGGCAACCCACGCTTCATCACACACCTCATTTAGTTCTTCTGATTCAGGAAAAACTATAGGTAGTTTTTTCACACCCCACATAATACCCTGTTTAGTGGTACCTGTAGTATCAGCTAAATGTAACGCCTCCTTCATTGCCAAAATCATATAACGTGTGGCCCTACTGGAAAATACGGTTGATTCGTCACCGTCGCCACTGGAATCAGTGCCTGTGTCTGGGTCTGTGTCGACCGACTGAGGCAAAGGGCGTTTTACAGCCCCTGACGGTGTTTGAGGCGCCTGGACAGGCACTAATTGATTGTCCGGCCGTCTCATGTCGTCAAACGACTGCTTTAGCGTGTTGACACTATCCCGTAATTCCAAAAATAAAGGCATCCATTCTGGTGTCGACCCCCTAGGAGGTGACATCCCCATATTTGGCAATTGCTCCGCCTCCACACCAATATCGTCCTCATACATGTCGACACACACGTACCGACACACAGCAGACACACAGGGAATGCTCTTAACGAAGACAGGACCCCACTAGCCCTTTGGGGAGACAGAGGGAGAGTTTGCCAGCACACACCAAAGCGCTATATATGACAGGGATAGCCTTATAATAAGTGCTCCCTGTATAGCTGCTTTTATAATATAATTTTTGCCACTATTTTGCCCCCCCTCTCTTGTTTTACCCTGTTTCTGTAGTGCAGTGCAGGGGAGAGACCTGGGAGCCGTCCTGACCAGCGGAGCTGTGTAAGGAAAATGGCGCTGTGTGCTGAGGAGATAGGCCCCGCCCCTTTTTCGGCGGGCTCGTCTCCCGCTCTTTAGTGGATTCTGGCAGGGGTTAAATATCTCCATATAGCCCCCGGAGGCTATATGTGAGGTATTTTTTAGCCAAATAGGTTTTCATTTGCCTCCCAGGGCGCTCCCCTCCCAGCACCCTCAGTGACTGCCGTGTGAAGTGTGCTGAGAGGAAAATGGCGCACAGCTGCAGTGCTGTGCGCTACCTTTAGAAGACTGAGGAGTCTTCTGCCGCCGATTCTGGACCTCTTCTTGTTTCAGCATCTGCAAGGGGGCCGGCGGCGAGGCTCCGGTGACCATCCAGGCTGTACCTGTGATCGTCCCTCTGGAGCTGATGTCCAGTAGCCAAGAAGCCAATCCATCCTGCACGCAGGTGAGTTCACCTCTTCTCCCCTAAGTCCCTCGTTGCAGTGATCCTGTTGCCAGCAGGACTCACTGTAAAATAAAAAAACTAAGCTAAACTTTTCTAAGCAGCTCTTTAGGAGAGCCACCTAGATTGCACCCTTCTCGGCCGGGCACAAAAATCTAACTGAGGCTTGGAGGAGGGTCATAGGGGGAGGAGCCAGTGCACACCACCTGATCGGAAAGCTTTACTTTTTGTGCCCTGTCTCCTGCGGAGCCGCTATTCCCCATGGTCCTTTCAGGAACCCCAGCATCCACTAGGACGATAGAGAAAACACTATGCGATATCACTCATGGAGTGTATAGCCTAGTAGTGTGTATCCACCGTGACAGTTGTGATTTATATGGACTACAAATAATAAAGTGTCCTGCTCATAACAGCTTAAATTGAAATAAGTGTTTATATATTGATGTATATATTGTGCTGTGTAAGCAAACACGGCACCACTACTGAAAAACGTCCTTTCACAGAAGTATCGACAGTCGCCTAACAGTACTTCACACCAACACATAACTAAGCAACCCATGATGAGCAGCATAAAGCCGTCTTACCTAGAATAAGATTTCTGCTTCGCCTAAGCATGGACATGGTTACATAAAAGTTCCTTCAGCATTAGTATAACATTGGTAATATGTTATTTGCCGCTTTCAGCCGGGATTACTGTATCTCACAGGGCACGGGGACAACACAGGGCGCAGACATATTTCATGTGGGAAACTTCCGCTGCCCTTACTATGAATTGTTAACAAGCGGCCATGTTTGTTGTGGGCATCTTTCGGCTTCCGTTCATGCTCATATAAACAACAAATATAAGCGGCGTCTGATCTGATGTTGGAAATGGTTAGAGGGCGGCGTGACTGAGTCGCTGTGTTTACTTGTATTTATATAGTGGTATGGAGTCCGCAATGTTTACAGTAGACGCAGTTTGGGAGTATGTGTCAACCTGCCGGTGAAACAAGCAGATGGTCCCTTTATTAGAAACCAGTTTAGTTAGCATTAGGCTGTCCATTATGAGAATGACGGGTGACTGTAGTTTCTGCTCCAGGTCCAGGAGGGATCAAATGCTGTGCTTATGGTCTGTGATAATCGTTTTAGTACAACCCCTTTCTCTGACGTCCTAGTGGATGCTGGGAACTCCGTAAGGACCATGGGGAATAGACGGGCTCCGCAGGAGACTGGGCACGCTAAAGAAAAGATTAGGTACTATCTGGTGTGCACTGGCTCCTCCCTCTATGCCCCTCCTCCAGACCTCAGTTAGAATCTGTGCCCGGCCAGAGCTGGGTGCTCCTAGTGGGCTCTCCTGAGCTTCCTAGTAAAGAAAGTATTTATTAGGTTTTTTATTTTCAGTGAGCTTCTGCTGGCAACAGACTCACTGCTACGTGGGACTAAGGGGAGAGAAGCAAACCTACCTGCTTGCAGCTAGCTTGTGCTTCTTAGGCTACTGGACACCATTAGCTCCAGAGGGTTCGAACACAGGCACCTGTCCTCGATCGTCCGTTCCCGGAGCCGCGCCGCCGTCCCCCTCGCAGAGCCAGAAGAACAGAAGCTTGAAGACGACGAAATCGGCGGCTGAAGACTCCTGTCTTCATTAAGGTAGCGCACAGCACCGCAGCTGTGCGCCATTGCTCCCAGCACACTTACACACTCCGGTCACTGTAGGGTGCAGGGCGCTGGGGGGGGGGGGGGGGGCGCCCTGGGCTGCAATTGAAGTACCTTTTGGCATAAAAATACATATATACAGTCTGGTACTGTATATATGTAAAAACCCCCGCCATTTTTTCACACAGAAAGCGGGACAGAAGCCCGCCACTGAGGGGGCGGGGCCTTCTTCCTCAGCACACCAGCGCCATTTTCTCTTCACAGCTCCGCTGGAAGCAGCTCCCCAGGCTCTCCCCTGCAGTATCCAGGTACAAGACGGGTTAAAAAGAGAGGGGGGGGGGGGGGCACATAAATTTAGGCGCAAATAAGACATATAAAGCAGCTATTGGGTAAATCACTTATTATCAGTGAGAATCCCTGTGTTATATAGCGCTGTGGTGTGTGCTGGCATACTCTCTCTCTGTCTCCCCAAAGGACTTTGTGGGGTCCTGTCCTCAGTCTGAGCATTCCCTGTGTGTGTGCGCGGTGTGTCGGTACGGCTGTGTCGACATGTTTGATGAGGAAGGTTACGTGGAGGCGGAGCAAGGGCAGATAAGTGTGGTGTCGCCCCCGTCGGGGCCGACACCTGATTGGATGGATATGTGGAAGGTCTTAAATGACAATGTAAACTCCTTACATAAAAGGTTTGATGACGCTGCAGCCTTGGGACAGCCGGGGTCTCAGCCCGCGCCTGCCCAGGCGACTCAGAAACCGTCAGGGGCTCATAAAAGCTCTCTATCTCAGATGGTTGACACAGATGTCGACACGGAGTCCGACTCCAGTGTCGACGATGGTGAGGCACATTTACAGTCTAAAATGACCAAGGCCATCCGATACATGATTATTGCAATGAAAGATGTATTACACATTTCTGAGATTACCCCTGTTAATACCAAGAGGGTTTATATGTTTGGGGAGAAAAAGCAGCCAGGGACTTTTCCCCCATCTGATGAATTAAATGAATTGTGTGAAGAAGCGTGGAGTTCCCCTGATAAGAAATTAGTGATTTCTAAGATGTTACTAATGGCGTACCCTTTCCCGCCAACGGACAGGTTACGTTGGGAAACATCCCCTAGGGTGGACAAGGCACTGACACGCTTATCTAAAAAGGTGGCCCTGCCGTCTCAGGATACGGCCGCCCTAAAGGAGCCTGCGGATAGAAAGCAGGAAGCTATCCTGAAGTCAGTGTATACACATTCTGGTACTCTACTGAGACCTGCTATTACTTCAGCCTGGATGTGTAGTGCTGTAGCAGCGTGGACAGATACTCTGTTAGACGACATAGATTCCCTCGACAGAGATACTGTTTTGCTAACCCTGGGCCATATCAAAGACGTCGTCTTATATATGCGGGATGCTCAGAGGGACATTTGCCTGCTGGGCTCTAGAATTAATGCTATGTCCATTTCTGCCAGGAGGGTCTTATGGACTCGGCAATGGACAGGAGATGCTGATTCTAAAAAACACATGGAGGTTTTGCCTTATAAGGGTGAGGAATTGTTTGGGGACGGTCTGTCGGACCTCGTGTCTACAGCGACAGCTGGAAAGTCGACTTTCTTGCCTCAGGTTTCCTCACAGCCTAAGAAAGCACCGTATTATCAAATGCAGTCCTTTCGTTCCCAAAAAGGCAAGAGGGTCAGGGGCGCATCCTTTCTTGCCAGAGGCAGGGGTAGAGGTAAGAAGCTGCACCATGCAGCCAGTTCCCAGGAACAAAAGTCCTCCCCTGCTTCCACTAAGTCCACCGCATGACGTTGGGGCTCCACAGGCGGAGCCAGGTGCGGTGGGGGCGCGTCTCCGAAACTTCAGCAACCAGTGGGTTCGCTCACAGGTGGATCTCTGGGCTATACAAATTGTATCTCAGGGATACAAGCTGGAATTCGAAGCGACTCCCCCCAGCCGTTACCTCAAATCAGCCTTGCCAGCTTCCCCCATGGAAAGGGAGGTAGTACTGGCGGCAATTCACAAGCTGTACCTCCAGCAAGTGATTGTCAGGGTCCCCCTCCTTCAACAGGGAAGGGGTTACTATTCCACAATGTTTGTGGTACCGAAACCGGACGGTTCGGTGAGACCCATTCTGAATTTAAAATCCTTGAACACTTATATAAAGAAATTCAAGTTCAAAATGGAATCGCTCAGAGCGGTTATTGCAAGCCTGGAATAGGGGGATTTTATGGTGTCGCTGGACATCAAAGATGCTTACTTGCATGTCCCCATTTACCCACCTCACCAGGAGTACCTCAGGTTTGTGGTACAGGACTGTCATTACCAGTTCCAGACGTTGCCGTTTGGCCTGTCCACGGCACCGAGAATATTTACCAAGGTAATGGCCGAAATGATGATACTCCTTCGGCAGAAGGGAGTTATAATTATCCCGTACATGGACGATCTCCTCATGAAGGCGAGGTCCAGGGAGCAGTTGTTGATCAGCGTAGCACTCTCTCAGGAAGTGTTGCAACAGCACGGCTGGATTCTGAATGTTCCAAAGTCGCAGCTGATTTCTACGACGTGTCTGCTTTTCCTGGGCATGATTCTGGACACAGAACAGAAGAAGGTGTTTCTCCCGGTGGAGAAGGCCCAGGACTTAGCATCTCTGGTCAGGGACCTCCTGAAACCAAAACAGGTATCTGTGCATCACTGCACGCGAGTCCTGGGAAAGATGGTGGCTTCATACGAAGCCATTCCCTTCGGCAGGTTCCATGCGAGGATCTTTCAGTGGGATCTGTTGGACAAGTGGTCCGGATCGCATCTTCAGATGCATCGGCTGATCACCCTGTCCCCAAAGGCCAGGGTGTCTCTTCTGTGGTGGCTGCAGAGTGCTCACCTTCTCGAGGGCCGCAGGTTCGGCATACAGGACTGGGTCCTGGTGACCACGGATGCAAGCCTCCGAGGGTGGGGGGCAGTCACTCAGGGAAGAAACTTCCAAGGGCTGTGGTCAAGTCTGGAAACTTCTCTACACATAAATATACTGGAACTAAGGGCCATTTACAACGCCCTGAGTCAAGCAGAGCCCCTGCTTCGAAACCGGCCAGTACTGATTCAGTCAGACAACATCACGGCGGTCGCCCATGTGAACCGCCAGGGCGGCACAAGAAGCAGGATGGCAATGGCGGAAGCCACAAAGATTCTTCGGTGGGCGGAGAATCACGTGTAAGCACTGTCAGCAGTGTTCATTCCGGGAGTGGACAACTGGGAAGCAGACTTCCTCAGCAGACACGACCTCCACCCGGGAGAGTGGGGACTTCATCAAGAAGTCTTCACACAGATCGCAAAGCGATGGGGACTGCCACAGGTGGACATGATGGCGTCCCGCCTCAACAAAAAGCTAAAAAGATATTGCGCCAGGTCAAGGGACCCTCAGGCGATAGCTGTGGACGCCCTAGTGACACCGTGGGTGTACCAGTCTGTATATGTGTTTCCTCCTCTTCCTCTCATACCCAAGGTACTGAGAATAGTAAGAAAGAGAGGAATAAGAACAATACTCATTGTTCTGGATTGGCCAAGAAGGACTTGGTACCCGGAACTGCAAGAAATGCGCACAGAGGACCCATGGCCTCTGCCTCTCAGACAGGACCTGCTGCAACAAGGGCCCTGTCTGTTCCAAGACTTGCTGCGTTTGACGGCATGGCGGTTGAACGCCGGATCCTAGCTGAAAAAGGCATTCCGGATGAAGTTATTCCTACGCTGATAAAGGCTAGGAAAGACGTGACAGCAAAGCATTATCACCGTATATGGCGAAAATATGTTGCTTGGTGTGAGGCCAGGAAGGCCCCTACAGAGGAATTCCAGCTGGGTCGATTCCTGCACTTCCTACAGTCAGGGGTGACTATGGGCCTAAAATTGGGGTCCATAAAGGTCCAGATTTCGGCCCTATCCATTTTCTTTCAAAAAGAACTGGCTTCACTGCCTGAGGTTCAGACGTTTGTTAAGGGAGTGCTGCATATTCAGCCCCCTTTTGTGCCACCAGTGGCACCCTGGGATCTTAACGTTGTGTTGGATTTCCTGAAATCCCACTGGTTTGAGCCACTTAGGACCGTGGAACTAAAGTATCTCACGTGGAAAGTGGTCATGCTGTTGGCCTTAGCATCGGCTAGGCGTGTGTCGGAATTGGCGGCTTTGTCATGTAAAAGCCCATATCTGATCTTCCATATGGACAGGGCAGAATTGAGGACTCGTCCCCAATTTCTCACAAAGGTGGTATCATCGTTTCATTTGAACCAACCTATTGTGGTGCTTGCGGCTACTCGGGTCTTGGAGGACTCCAAGTTACTGGACGTAGTCAGGGCTTTGAAAATATATGTTTCCAGAACGGCTGGGGTCAGGAAGACTGACTCGCTGTTTATCCTGCATGCACCCAACAAGCTGGGTGCTCCTGCTTCAAAGCAAACTATTGTGCGCTGGATCTGTAGCACGATTCAGCTAGCTCATTCTGCGGCTGGATTGCCGCATCCAAAATCAGTAAAAGCCCATTCCACAAGGAAGGTGGGCTCTTCTTGGGCGGCTGCCCGAGGGGTCTCGGCTTTACAGCTTTGCCGAGCGGCTACTTGGTCGGGTTCAAACACATTTGCAAAGTTCTACAAGTTTGATACCCTGGCTGAGGAGGACCTTGTGTTTGCTCATTCGGTGCTGCAGAGTCATCCGCACTCTCCCGCCCGTTTGGGAGCTTTGGTATAATCCCCATGGTCCTTACGGAGTTCCCAGCATCCACTAGGACGTCAGAGAAAATAAGAATTTACTCACCGGTAATTCTATTTCTCGTAGTCCGTAGTGGATGCTGGGCGCCCGTCCCAAGTGCGGACTTTCTGCAATACGTGTATATAGTTATTGCTTAAATAAGGGTTATTGTTATGAGCCATCCGTTGAGTGAGGCTCAGTTGTTGTTCATACTGTTAACTGGGTAAGTTTATCACGAGTTATACGGTGTGATTGGTGTGGCTGGTATGAGTCTTACCCTGGATTCAAATTTCCTTTCCTTGTAATGTCAGCTCGTCCGGGCACAGTTTCCCTAACTGAGGTCTGGAGGAGGGGCATAGCGGGAGGAGCCAGTGCACACCAGATAGTACCTAATCTTTTCTTTAGAGTGCCCAGTCTCCTGCGGAGCCCGTCTATTCCCCATGGTCCTTACGGAGTTCCCAGCATCCACTACGGACTACGAGAAATAGAATTACCGGTGAGTAAATTCTTATTTTTTCGCTTCATTTAGGATTGCCGGCACATGTTTTGAACAGGTTATTGGATAAGACAGGTGTTTCAGCACAGGTGATGGCACTGATAAATTAAAAAGGAAGTCCAGGAGCAGATCATTCTGTCTTGCTGGGTCAGGTGTACATTTTACAGAATGGCAGCTGTCAGTTCCTGCAGTGACTTGGACAGACACATTTGTCTTTTATGTAGTGCACATATACTGTGCTGCATTTTACAGAGAATATTTGTTCATTCACATCAGTCCTTACCCCGCTAGAGCTTTCCTACTGCATGTGTACATATACACATGCAGACTATGTGGGTGATTCAGACCTGATCGCTGGGCTGCTAACTATGCTGTCCTGCGTTCAAACAGTCGCCGCCCAAGGGGGGTGTAAATTCGCAGTGCAAGTGTGCGATCGCATGTGTACGCCAAACTGCAAAAATCCAGTGTGTGCAGTCTGTGCGCAGCCCAGGACTTCTACAGTGTGATGAGAACAGGCTGATCGGGGCCGGAGCTGATGTCCGACACATACCTCCCAACATGACCCTCTCCAGGAGGGACAGAATGCTCTGCTCCTGGACTTCCCTCTTAATGTATGATTGCCATCACCTGTGATGAAACACCTTTCTTTTCCATTAACCTGGTCAAAACAGGTGCCGGCAATCAAAAATGAAGAAAAAAGTCCAGAAGCAGAGCATTGTGTCCCTCCTGGAGAGGGTCATGTTGGGAGGTATGCAGACACCCTCCCTGAAAACTCTTGGGAATGCCTGTGTTTTTCCGAACACTCCCTGTAAACGGTCAGTTACCACCCACTAACAGCCTCTTCCTGTCAATCACTTTGCGAACGCCCGTGCGTTCTAAATTTTAGCACCGTCCTGTTGCTGGTCGGTGATGCTTGTAGTTTGGTGACGTGCATGCGCACAGCAGAAATCAGATCTGAATCACCCCCTTTATGTGCTGGTGCTGGTATCGCTTTGGTTGAGGGTGGATGTCATTACTTTTTTATTTTATTATTTATGTAATGCTGTATTGGAAATAATATACACTGGTACACAGTACCTATTGTTTCGTGTGGTAAATTGCATTAGTATAGGTATATAGTAATAGTATCTATAAGAGGCAAAAATATACTGATGAATACAGGGGAGCGTGTGCCCGCGCGAGGCTGCTGGTTAATTACTGCTTGTGCTGCCTGGAGGTGAGGGGCTGCGAGCGGAGCGGAGGGGAAGGAGGCTGGCAAAAGGGCAGTTGGTGGTGCAGCTGGATGGGAGCGGAGGCGGGTGAGCGGTTCCCCTGGTGAGTGGACCCTTGAGGTGGGTGGTGATACCGCAGAGAAAGGATTATTGGCGGAAGCATTGGGGGAAAAAAGCCGCTGTGTGGCTAGATCCCGCAGCGCGTTAGAGTAACAGAAAAGTGCTATCCTATTTGCTAAAGGTGAGGGAGACGGTTCCCATCTTCCGGTGGCTGATAACGGAGACTGGATGTGGTGCTGCCAGGGACAACAGCAGGAGGAGCTGATCAAAGCGACAGGTGCAGCGGCCAGTAAGAAAGCTGGGGGAGGTGAGCACTCCTAATGCTGTAGGCGGGTACATCGGCTCGGCAGCCACTAGTCAGTGAGTGAACTGGAGCTTACCGACAGTGAGTATACCCCTTTCACACCGCAAACCCGGGTACGACCCAGTATTTTGAACCCGGGTCAGACCCTTTCACACTACACTTTTAACCCGGGTTATTGCAGGGTTGGCTTCTTTTATCTCAACCCGGGTCAGCAATTAAAACACCATGGATGTCATTTTAAATGGACTCTTTTTGGCACAGAAAGATGAAGTGTCAGAAGGGGACAAAAGGAGAGGGTGGGAACAACTCACAGCATTGCAGGAATTATGGCTGACAGAGCTATGTTTTTATACACAATTGCATCTTTAACTGTTCCAGTAACTTACCTCACAACTGTCCCGATTTTGGCGGGACAGTCCCGTTTTTTGGGGACTTTCCCACCCGTGGCCTGCAGTGTCCCGCAGCGTCTATTCACAGGTGACAGAGGGAGAGGGGGCATGCCAGCAGCTCAGAGAGCGCTGGGCATGCCCCCTCAGTGATGGCACAAGGGGGGCGTGACTCACGATCGCGGATCTGCCATGAGACCATGCCCCTTTCACATAGGCTACGCCCCCTTTTCGGGCGCGCCCCAAGGTCCCTGTTTGTACTTTAATAAGTTGGGAGGTATGCAGTAAGCTGTCTAGCAATCTCTACCTCACCACTAATTCTTAATAGCTCTAATTGTTCAAGCTCTCTGGGGTAGATGTATTAACCTGGATAAGGCATAGGGAAGTGATAAACTAGTGATAAATGCAAGGTGATAAAGGCAGCAGCCAATCAGCTCCAATATGTAAATTAACAGTTAAGATCTGGTTGGCTGGTGCGTGTATCACCTTGCACATGTCACTGGTTTATCACTTCCTTATGCCATCTTCAGGTTAATACATCTGCCCCTCTGTTCTCTCTTGTGTAGCAGAGCTCAGGCTGCTGACATCATCAAGGCACACAAAGAACAGCCAATCAGCACTTTTATATGAATGCAGGGTTGAATAACCCGGGTTGGACACTTTAGAGTGCACATCGACCCGGGTCAGACCCGTGTATAACACTGCTTTTATACCAGGTTGAAATGCAGGGTTACTCGACCCGGGATATTTAAAAGTGGTGCTTTTAGACTGCACCTCGACCCGGCAATATCCCGGGATATATTTGCGGTGTGAAAGGGGTATACTCTACATCAGAGGTTCTCAAACTCGGTCCTCGGGGGCACACACAGTGCATGTTTTGCAGGTAACCCAGCAGGTGCACAGGTGTATTAATTACTCACTGACACATTTTAAAAGGTCCACAGGTGGAGCTAATTATTTCACTTGCGATTCTGTGAGGAGACATGCAAAACATGCACTGTGTGTGCCCCCGAGGACCGAGTTTGAGAACCTCTGCTCTACATAATACCCCTCTCTCACAGCAACGGAAGACACGTGAAAGACATGAATACTGAAGGAGTGTTATAAATAAAAAGAGGAACGAAGAGGGTACGCAGCTGTTGGGGTTGACAGACATAAAGGATATAAGCAGTGGGTTAAGACTAGATATATATATTAGTTTATCTGGACAAAGGAAGTTGTAGAGTCTGGACTAATGAATAGGAATTGCATAGTAGTCCTATAACTATACGTCCTGTAAAGAGAGACAGAATAGAAAAGTGAAAGGACACTGCTATGATGGGTTATACTGGATGGCATACCTCCTATTATATAGCGTTAGGATAAGCATGGAAACTACCAAACTGTATAATGAAAAGAGAGTTTCCATTCACACTGGGTTATACCTTAAGGATACAATGGTAACAACTTTCTAAGTAGGGTACACTGCATGAATTGTATCCACCACAGCTGCTGGGCCATATATGCATACTTGCCTACCTGACCCTCTCCATGAGGGAGAAAATGCTCTGTTCCTGGACTTTCCTGGTAATGTATGATTGCCATCACCTGTGGTGAGCTAGTTAATTGATAAGAAAGGTGTTTCACCACAGGTGATGGCAATCATACATTACCAGGAAAGTCCAGGCACAGAGCATTTTCTCCCTCATGGAGAGGGTCAGGTAGGCAAGTATGCATATATGAGGAGAGTTGGATGAATGGCAGATTATTAATACAAAGTAGCAGAGCAGGAAGGAGAGTATCCGCAGAAGTATAAGTAATGTTTTCTTTCCAAGACAAGCTACATTTATTCCATGGAGGGTGACTGTATTAGACTTTGGGAAAAA
Source organism: Pseudophryne corroboree (assembly GCF_028390025.1). Classification (NCBI taxonomy): domain Eukaryota; kingdom Metazoa; phylum Chordata; class Amphibia; order Anura; family Myobatrachidae; genus Pseudophryne; species Pseudophryne corroboree. The sequence goes on along the minus strand of NC_086449.1, from coordinate 320,821,466 downwards.
AAGAATTCTATTTAATGAGGCACATGTATCCCGCTTATTCCGCTTATTGAACTGTTATTTACAAAGAACATTTGAAAGCCCGACTCATGACTTATGCCTCTACATTGAGGTCCGGATGCTGGACCCATACGGGAATGGGAATTTAGACTTCTTGCCCGGCTAGATTGAACACGGATATTACGTATATAGGGGGTCATTCCGACCCGATCGCACGCTGCACATCTTCGCAGCCGTGCGATCGGGTCAGAAATGCGTATGTGCGGTGGCTGCATTGCTCAGGCGTGTCATTGCTCGCCGGGCAGCGACGCCGCAAACTAAGAAAGCGGTCGCATCGGTGACCGCAAGAAGATCGTCAGGAGGAAGGCATTCCTGGGCGTCAACTGACAGTTTTCTGGGAGTGGTGCGGCGAGCACAGGCGTGTCCAGGAGTTTGGAAGGAGGATGTCTGACGTCATTTCCGGGACCTGCATCGCTGGATCGATCACACAGGGTAAGTAACTCTTACCCTGGTCTACTTCTACACAAAATTTATTTTGCATAGCAGGGCTGCACAAGCGTTCGCAGCCTTGCTATGCAAAAAAGCCCTCCCCCCATAGGCAGCGTCTAGTTGATCACACGGGCAGCAAAACGTTTATTTATAAACTACTTTTATTCAAGTTATGGGCCCCAACGAGAAATTGACTGCAGTTATTCTGTTAACATAATACCCGGGTATTTAGGTATTGACTATTACCGGCCTTTTTTGTGTGCCGCTGTGTTTTTTTTGTAATGCATGCAAACTCTTTTGTATAGGCCAGACAAATATTAAAATAGATATTACAATTTATTATGAGTTAAGTATATGTTGAGTATAAAATACAATTGAAAACCATCTTCTTGGCTGGTATTTGATCTCAGTATTGGGTGAGTTATCGAGCACTAAATCTTTACCTGTATAGTGGAACCGGATGAAGGTATCCAGAAGGAATCTGAACGAGAAGAAGGACGCCAAGTGTTAAATGTATGTGTATTAATAAGTCATACTAAAGCGTAATTTTATACTCTTATAAGAACAGGCTTACCCAAGCAAGTCGCGAGTAGCAAAAGAGCTTGGGTGGAGGCACGCCATAATACTTAATTATAGTAACCCCATCACAAACATTCTTAGTGGGTAAGAAAGGGTTACATTTATTTGTTTAAAACATTTGTTTTTTTCATTTGCAAAGGTTCGTTCTACTAATTGTGTAGAGCAACCAAAACAGAAACAGATATACCTCTTGACGGATGCGACTGTTTTACCTACAGAATAATTAAAGTGTGTGTACAAGAACAAGCTGTTACTGTAATTGACCTTTAACAAGCCTTTCTCTCTGTTCCACCTCTTCATATGTAAGTACTGTAAATTTAACAATATGTAAAAAGCTTAATATAGATGTGGTGATACTCCATTGTCTTGCCTTTACAGTATGCACAATAGCAGTAAAGTATTCTACGATTAAAAATAATTTTGTCTATATTCCACTTTTAACACTTAAACAAAAAATAAAAATTAAGTAGCAAGTTTGTTAGTGATGGTAAAATATGGTGACGTGTCTCCAAAAAACAAGAAAAGACTAACAACAGATCACACTGCACAATGCTTACCCTATCTGCACAGTATACACTCGTGTAGTGACGCACAGCAATGATGTAGGATTTCATTACCACAATGAATGCCATGCACACCAGACAAGTTCTCAGAACTGAAAAATTAGATCCATTTATCTCAGATGTCATTCAATTTAATTAGGCTGTTGGTGTATACACGTTAAAGAGCTTGTGTAAGTTTAGAAATGAATTTTGACTTTCACAAATGTACTTGTACCCCTTATTATAACAGGAGTAAGCATTTTTTATACTCTTTTTAGTAAGTGTATTAAAGGAACAAAAGGGTACTACACAAATATTGGCTGCTACCGATACATAATAATATAATAACATCACAGCAAAGATCATGTATCATGAATGCATGTGGGTAATCTTGAAAGATCTCTAGATCCCTATTTTAAAAGAGAGAATCGCGTGAAGAAACTGGACAGGAAGGGTGCAAGAACCGTTTGTGTGTTTGTTTGGCGTGGAGTCATTTAAGAAAGGTTATGGGGGTTATTCAATCAGAGGTGTAAAAACATTGAGTGCGAAAAACTGTGGGGTTTTTTGCACTTTTTTCTGATGTTTCACGGATATATTTTTTTTTACAGGCAATCCTATTATATCACCTGTAAAAAAATACATTATCTCTTGAAAACACACAGGTTTACCGTAGAAACAGCCCCATTTTCTCATGAGGCAGAATCCCAAATAACTGCAGTGACCTGCAGTGTACCTTGCCCACCACAGCAGCAGCAAACAGGGACTGAAGGGAGGGCATCGCGGCCTGGGAGCCAGCACTTGGCGCTGTGAACCCCAACGAGGGATAGCCGGGGCAGCGCCATTACCTGCATCCCCCATCTGCCCCTGACAGCGGTCACATGATGGGGGGGCGGTCATGTGACTAGGGGGATCCGGAGGTGCAGCACTGCACTGGGAGCAGTCAGGAGTCGGCACCCGGTGCAGCAACAGGTAACCCCTGATAAGCCGTCGCTCGTGCCGGCTTATCGGGGCTAATAGGATAGCCCCAGGCGGGATTGTTAGCCCCGGTAAATTACCGGGGCTAATTGGATATGCCCCTATGTCTTAAATGCGGTGAAGAAACTGACGGTCCATCTGATCAGATTAAAAAAATAGGTTGGAGTGTACTTCCCAAGCCTATACCTCCCAAGTCCCAACATGACCCCCACCGGGAGGGACAAGATGCTCTGTTCCTGGACTTCCTTCTTAATTTAGGATTGCCATCACCTGTGTAGATCTAGTTAATTGATAAGAAAAATGATTCAACACAGGTAAAATATTGTAAAGTGAAGTCCAGGAACAGAGCATGTCATCCCTCCAGGGAGGGGGGGGGGGGGGCGGTCATATTGGGAGGGGTGCCAAGCCTCCAAAAACTTATTAAACAATTTGGTAGAGCATTTGATAATGCAGATAATAGACTCCATGCAATATACATGTCCAAACTTTTTGAAGACATTTGCCTGACAGTGGTTGCAGAGGCAGTGTGTCTAATAATTCTGAAACAGACAGGAAAATACCCCACCCACTTTTGTATGACCGTAAAAATGAATCTGCCATTACAGTATACTACCTAATGTGCCCAATTTCAACCAGGCAAAGGCTTGCTGGGTTGAACATTTTTCCCCTTTTCACACCCCCAAGCTTAGTAGGTGGCTGCAAATAACGGTCACACAGTTTCCAGATCGCCCATCAGGCCACATGTGTCAGGGCACCCAGCAGGTGAACAGGGAGAGTTCAACTGACACATTTTCCAGCGCACAATGGTGATGCAGTGTAAATATCAGGCAGATGTTTTGCCACATAACTCCAAAACTAAGCAACCAGTTACAACACCAATACAAATCTACGGGCCAAGACCTTTAATTTGGTATATGACATCAGCATTATAGAAATATGTCACTCATAAAGGTTGTCCTTCTGGTATAGATAAGCAGATTTGCACATAAAATGAAGAAGTCTTAGTTACATAAATTTTAAACTATATTTCTCTGACGTCCTAGTGGATGCTGGGAACTCCGTAAGGACCATGGGGAATAGCGGCTCCGCAGGAGACTGGGCACAACTAAAGAAAGCTTTAGGACTACCTGGTGTGCACTGGCTCCTCCCACTATGACCCTCCTCCAGACCTCAGTTAGAATCTTGTGCCCGGCTGAGCTGGATGCACACTAGGGGCTCTCCTGAGCTCCTAGAAAAAGAAAGTTTATTTTAGGTTTTTTATTTTCAGTGAGATCTGCTGGCAACAGACTCACTGCTACGAGGGACTAAGGGGAGAAGAAGCGAACCTACCTGCTTGCAGCTAGCTTGGGCTTCTTAGGCTACTGGACACCATTAGCTCCAGAGGGATCGAACACAGGGCCCGACCTCGATCGTCCGGTCCCGGAGCCGCGCCGCCGTCCCCCTTACAGAGCCAGAAGCAAGAAGATGGTCCGGAAAATCGGCGGCAGAAGACTTTGGTCTTCAACAAGGTAGCGCACAGCACTGCAGCTGTGCGCCATTGCTCCTCATGCACACCTCACACTCCGGTCACTGATGGGTGCAGGGCGCTGGGGGGTGGGTCGCCCTGAGCAGCAATATTAACACCTTGTCTGGCAAAATAACACAATATATAGTCCTAGAGGCTATATATGTGTAAAATACCCCTGCCAGGATCCATAAAAAAGCGGGAGAAAGTCCGCCGAAAAAGGGGCGGGGCTATCTCCCTCAGCACACTGGCGCCATTTTCTCTTCACAGTGCAGCTGGAAGACAGCTCCCCAGGCTCTCCCCTGTAGTTTTCAGGCTCAAAGGGTTAAAAAGAGAGGGGGGGCACTAAATTTAGGCGCAAATCTGTGTATTATAGCAGCTATAAGGGAAAAATGACTGTGGGTAGTGTGAATCCCTGCATTATATGGCGCTCTGGTGTGTGCTGGCATACTCTCTCTGTCTCCCCAAAGGACTTTGTGGGGTCCTGTCCTCAGTCAGAGCATTCCCTGTGTGTGTGCGGTGTGTCGGTACGGCTGTGTCGACATGGTTGATGAGGCTTATGTGGAGGCGGAGCAGATGCCGATAAATGTGATGTCGCCCCCTGTGGGGCCGACACCAGAGTGGATGGATAGGTGGAAGGTATTAACCGACAGTGTCAACTCCTTACATACAAGGCTGGATAACGTAACAGCTGTGGGACAGCCGGCTTCTCAGCCCGAGCCTGCCCAGGCGTCTCAAAGGCCATCAGGGGCTCTAAAACGCCCGCTACCTCAGATGGCAGACACAGATGTCGACACGGAGTCTGACTCCAGTGTCGACGAGGTTGAGACATATACACAATCCACTAGGAACATCCGTTGCATGATCTCGGCAATGAAAAATGTGTTACACATTTCTGACATTAACCCAGGTACCTCAAAAAAAGGGGTTTTATGTTTGGGGAGAAAAAGCAGACCGTGTTTTGTTCCCCCATCAGATGAGTGAATGAAGTGTGTAAAGAAGCGTGGGTTCCCCCGATAAGAAACTGGTAATTTCTATAAAGTTACTGATGGCGTACCCTTTCCCGCCAGAGGATAGGTCACGTTGGGATATATCCCCTAGGGGGGATAAGGCGCTCACACATTTGTCAAAAAAGGTGGCACTGCCGTCTTAGGATACGGCCACTTTGAAGGAGCCTGCTGATAAAAAGCAGGAGGCTATCCTGAAGTCTGTATATACACACTCAGGTACTATACTGAGACCTGCAATTGCCTCAGCATGGATAGTGCTGCTGCAGCGTGGTCTATTACCCTGTCAGGACAGGGATACTATTTGCTAACCATAGAGCATATTAAAGATGTCGTCTTATATATGAGGGATGCACAGAGGGATATTTGCCGGCTGGCATCCAGAATTAATGCAATGTCCATTCTGCCAGGAGGGTATTAGGGACCCGGCAGTGGACAGGCGATGCTGACTTTAGAAGGCACATGAGATTCTGCCTTATAAGGGTGAGGAATTGTTTGGGGATGGGCTCTGGGACCTCGTATCCACAGCAACAGCTGGGAAGGAAAAAATTTACCTCAAGTTTCCTCACAGCCTAAGAAAGCACCGTATTATAAGGTACAGTCCTTTTCGGCTTCAGAAAAGCAAGCGGGTTAAAGGCGCTTCCTTTCTGCACAGAGACAAGGGAAGAGGGAAAAAGCTGCACCAGACAGCCAGTTCCCTGGATCAAAAATCTTCCCCCGCTTCCTCTGAGTCCACCGCATGGCGCTGGGGCTCCACAGGTGGAGCCAGGTGCGGTGAGGGCGCATCTCGGGAACTTCAGCGACCAGTAGGCTCGCTCACAGGTGGTTCCCTGGGTTCTGCAAGTAGTATCACAGGGATACAAGCTGGAGTTTCGGGGCGACTCCCCCTCGCCGTTACCTCAAATCAGTCTTACCTACTGCCCTCGAGGAGAGGTAGTACTGGCGGCAATTCACAAGCTGTACTTCCAGCAGGTGATAATCACGGTACCCCTCCTTCAACAAGGCCGGGGTTACTATTCCACAAAGTTTGTGGTACCGAAACCAGACGGTTCGGTGAGACCCATTCTAAAATTGAAATCCTTGAACACTTATATACGAAGGTTCAAGTTCAAAATGGAATCGCTCAGGGCGGTTATTGCAAGCCTGGACGAAGGGGATTACATGGTATCACTGGACATCAAGGATGCTTACCTGCATGTCCCCATTTACCCTCCTCACCAGGAATACCTCAAAATTGTGGTACAGGACTGTCATTACCAATTCCAGACGTTGCCGTTGGTCTGTCCCCGGCACCGAGGGTATTTACCAAGGTAATGGCCGAAATGATGATACTCTTTCGAAAAAAGGGAGTTATAATTATCCCGTACTTGGACGATCTCCTTATAAAGGCGAGGTCCAGGGAGCAGTTGTTCGTCGGAGTAGCACTATCTCGGGAAGTGCTACAACAGCACGGCTTGATTCTGAATAGTCCAAAGTCGCAGCTGGTTCCTACGACGCGTCTACTGTTCCTGGGTATGGTTCTGGACACAGAACAGGAAAAAGGGTTTCTCCCGGAGGAGAAAGCCAAGGAGTTGTCATCTCTAGTCAGAGACCTCCTAATACAAATATAGGTGTCGGTGCATCAATGCACGCGAGTCCTGGGAAAGATGGTAGCTTCTTACGAAGAAATTCCATTCGGTAGGTTCCATGCAAGGATCTTCCAGTGGGATCTGTTGGACAAGAGGTCCGGGCGCATCTTCAGATGCATCGGCTGATAACCCTGTCTCCAAGGGCCAGGGTGTCGCTGTTGTGGTGGCTGCAGAGTGCTCATCTTCTAGAGGGCCGCAGATTCGGCATACAGGACTGGGTCCTGGTGACCACAGATGCCAGCCTTCGAGGCTGGGGGGCAGTCACACAGGGAAGAAACTTCCAAGGACTATGGTCAAGTCAGGAGACTTCCCTACACATAAATATTCTGGGACTAAGGGCCATTCACAATGCCCTAAGTCAGGCTAGACCCCCTGCTTCAACACCAGCCGGTGCTGATCCAGTCAGACAACATCACGGCGGTCGCCCATGTAAACCAGCAGGGCGGCACAAGAAGCAGGATGGTGATGGCAGAAGCCACAAGGATTTTCCGATGGGCGAAAAATCATGTGTTAGCACTGTCAGCAGTGTTCATCCCCGGAGTGGACAACTGGGAAGCAGACTTTCTCAGCAGGCACGACCTCCACCCGGGAGAGTGGGGACTTCATCCAGAAGTCTTCAAAATGATTGTACACCATTGGGAAAGGCCACAGGTGGACATGATGGTGTACCGCCTCAACATAAAGCTAAAAAGATATTGCGCCAGGTCAAGGGACCCTCAGGCGATAGCTGTGGACGCTCTGGTAACACCGTGGGTGTACCAGTCGGTGTATGTGTTCCCTCCTTTGCCTCTCATACCCAAGGTATGGAGAATACTAAGAAGGAGAGGAGTAAGAACTATACTCGTGGTTCCGGATTGGCCAAGAAGAGCTTGGTACCCAGAACTTCAAGAAATGATCTCAGAGGATCCATGACCTCTGCCGCTCAGACAGGACCTGCTGCAGCAGGGGCCCTGCCTGTTCCAAGACTTACCACGGCTGTGTTTGACGGCATGGCGGTTGAACACCGGATCCTAAAGGAAAAAGGCATTCCGGAGGAAGTAATTCCTACGCTGATTAAGGCTAGGAAAGATGTGAAAAAATATTATCACCGCATATGGCAAAAATATGTTGCTTGGTGTGAGGCCAGGAAGGCCCCAACGGAGGAATTTCAACTGGGTCGATTTCTGCACTTCCTACAGTCAGGAGTGACTACGGGCCTAAAATTGGGTTACGTTAAGGTCCAGATTTCGGCTCTGTACATTTTCTTCCAAAAAGAACTGGCTTCACTGCCTGAAGTTCAGACTTTTGTTAAGGGAGTGCTGCATATTCAGCCCCCATTTGTGCCTCTAGTGGCACCGTGGCACCGTGGGATCTCAACGTGGTGTTGGATTTCCTGAAGTCTCATTGGGTTGAGCCACTTAAATCCGTAGAGCTAAAATACCTCACGTGGAAAGTGGTCATGCGGTTGGCCTTGGCGTCGGCCAGGCGTGTATCAGAATTGGCGGTTTTGTCATGCAAAAGCCTTATCTGATTTTCATATGGATAGGGCGAAATTGAGGACTCGTTCCCAATTCCTTCCTAAGGTGGTATCAGCTTTTCATGTGAACCAACCTATTGTGGTGCCTGCGGCTACGTGGGACTTGGAGGACTCCAAGTTACTGGACGTAGTCAGGGCCCTGAAAATATATGTTTCCAGGACGGCTGGAGTCAGGAAAACTGACTCGCTATTTATCCTGTATGCACCCAACAAGCCTGGTGCTCCTGCTTCTAAGCAGACTATTGCTCGCTGGATCTGTAGCACGATTCAACTTGCACATTCTGCGGCTGGACTGCCGCACCCTAAATCTGTAAAAGCCCATTCCACGAGGAAAATGGGCTCTTCTCGGGCGGCTGCCCGAGGGGTCTCGGCTTTACAACTTTGCCGAGCTGTTACTTGGTCGGGTTCAAACATTTTTGCAAAAATCTACAAGTTTGATACCCTGGCTGAGGAGGAGCTTTGGTATAATCCCCATGGTCCTTACGGAGTTCCCAGCATCCACTAGGACGTCAGAGAAAATAAGATTTTACTCACCGGTAAATCTATTTCTCGTAGTCCGTACTGGATGCTGGGCGCCCATCCCAAGTGCGGATTGTCTGCAATACTTGTATATATTTATTGCCTAACTAAAGGGTTATTGTTATGAGCCATCTGTTAGTGAGGCTCAGTTATATTTCATACTGTTAACTGGGTATAATATCACGAGTTATACGGTGTGATTGGTGTGGCTGGTATGAGTCTTACCCGGGATTCAAAATCCTTCCTTATTGTGTCAGCTCTTCCGGGCACAGTATCCTAACTGAGGTCTGGAGGAGGGTCATAGTGGGAGGAGCCAGTGCACACCAGGTAGTCCTAAAGCTTTCTTTAGTTGTGCCCAGTCTCCTGCGGAGCCGCTATTCCCCATGGTCCTTACGGAGTTCCCAGCATCCACTACGGACTACGAGAAATAGATTTACCGGTGAGTAAAATCTTATTTATAGGCTGCTCACTTCATAAGGCTAATGCAAACCTCAAACAATGAGAGAATATTGGGTCATATATTCAAGTTTTATTAAATTAAGTGCTAATTTACCAGGACATATACCAAGAGCCTCAAATGGCACTACAAGGACCACCGCTTCCTGGGGGTAATTCCAAGCTGATCGCAGCAGGATTTTTGATAGCAATTGGGCAAAACCATGTGCACTGCAGGGGAGGCAGATATAACATGTGCAGAAAGAGTTAGATATGGGTGGGTTATTTTATTTCTGTGCAGGGTAAATACTGGCTGCTTTAGTTTTACACTGCAATTTAGATTGCAGATTGAACTCACCACACCCAAATTTAACTCTCTCTGCACATGTTATATCTGCCTCCCCTGCAGTGCACATGGTTTTGCCCAATTGCTAACAAAAATCCTGCTGCGATCAACTTGGAATAACCCCCCCCCTGTTAGCTACTTACGCCATATGTGCTTAACAGAAAATTATACTCAAAATGGATATTGCTTGATTTATAAGTGATAGTTGGTGCTAAAACTTTGTTATCTAAAACAGAAATTGAAAGAAACCCCAGCTTACTGTTGTCAATCAGTAAAAAAAGATGCCATTCTATTTCTACAGGTACATCCTGGTGTTAACAGGTTGTGGGCACTTGGGCTGGTAGAAGGTAGCATTTGGGTTAATGTGGAGGTCAATCTGCAAGAGAGTGCATAGAAAGGAGCTGATGTTGAACTGAAAGTAAAATGTAAGTACATTTCTCAAAAGTAAAGATCACAGAAAAATAGCGTACACATCTGTCTGGGCAGCATATGAGCATGGTTTACTACTAGTCATCATCAGTGTGCACTTGCATCCGCCCTATACTAAAGGTCAAAAAATTGCCTCCTAATGCATATACACACATAAATGCAGGTGTGGTTGAACTACAGATGTGTGGGTTCGGATTTTCTTGGTTTTACGCGGATCTCAAAAATGACTGGCTATAAGGCTTTTACATGTTTTGGATAGTCATTAAGATAAATCCGAACTTGCGCTAAGTTTGGCAAAAAGAGCCAGTAAATCTAGTTTCAGCTGCTATTGACTAAATATGCCCTTACTGAATTTTCCTATACAAATGGAGCTGCGCTCATCTGAGGTGGCTCCATCGCAAACGTGCACTCCTGACGTGACTAGGCGATTCGTCCGCCTAGTTACGCGGGGAGTGCACAAAGATGCTCCCATTCAGAGCATCTCTGTCCAGGCGCGCAGACGGAGGCGCTCTCAATTCAAGTGAATGGGGTGCGTCACGGGCGCCCAGCCAGGGACGCTCCTCGCGTTAGGCACGCCCATAGTCACAGACGGAGCACGACTAGTGTGGCTCCATCTGTACTTGTAGATCAGAGAAACATTGCCTGGTCTGATGAATCTACCCAGTAAATTGTCCACTGAGTGTAACATTTAAAACACCAATCCCTGACTCCTTATTACGGGTTCTCTTTGCAAGTAATTCTGTTAACTGGCATTCAATTAGGGTAATTTGGGGGTTTTGTAAGGTGTTCTGTCTTTACAGTTACAATATAGAGATTTTTTTTTTTTGCTTTGGCTCTGGACTATGTACCTTTGAGACTTTGGACCTGACTCTGAGTCGGATGCAAGTGGGTTTTGGGAACACATTACATGTGGATTTCAGATTACTGTGCATGCACCATAAAATGATATTGGTGACTGTGAGCTAAATCAGACGTATGGACAGAGGGCCTGATTCAGACCTGGCCGCATGTCTGGGGCAATGGAAGGGAAGAGGCTAGGGTATGAGTGTCACTACACAGACTTCATGGTCTCGCAGACTGTGGGTCAGCTGAGTAATCTAGCGCTTACCCACAAAGAGAAAAGATGCACCAGTCAAACATTTCTTACTAGACCTGTAAAACATTTTGCAGTACATTTTGCAATAAGTACAAGTTATTTTGCATAATCTTGGCCAGGGTTATGGGCTTACCCACCATATCCAGGTAACCTCATCGGATAAGTCCCTAACATTGTAAGAGTGGAATTCAATTGTTAGCACCGGCAGCTATCTCTCGGATCTATTCAATTGTTGCTCCTGTTAGGCACGAACAGCTGCTGGCACCAGCATTCCAGCTTGCACCGCTGAGGGGGGTGAGCTGAAATGTGCGAAAAGTAACCTGTTTGGTTGTTCAAAGGAACAGCTTATAAGCAGCACCAATTGAATATCACCCCTGCGATCTCCCATCACTTTAGACGTGAGATTGGGTGGCTGTAACAATTGAATTGTTATAGTGGTGAAAGATAAATGTGTGAAAAAATGTTACATATATACTAAAAAAAAAACAATAAAAGTGTTATAGGATGGAATTCAATTGTTGCCTCCCCCTCCTGGCCCCTATCGTGCCCGCTGGCTGCTATTCAAATGTTGCTGCCGACGGGCGTGATATTATTATTATTATTACATTTTATTTATAGGGCGCCACAAGTGTTTCACAGCGCCGTACAAAGGACAGTACAGGAAGACAAAACTTAGCATTACAGTAAATAAATAACAAAAATAGAGTACAGGTATCAAAGTGCACCACAATTCTCAAAACATAATACAGCTTAGATGTAAGTAGCGAGGGAGTAATCACCATACTACTAGGGGCTGGCGGCCATAGATAGAGATGAGCCTTTACCAGTAGGAGAAAAAGCGGGTAAAGATGGTTGCTGAGTAGGAGAGAGATGCGAGTGAAATGTGTCGAGAAGAGTGCTTTGACAACAAGAGGAAAGAGGGCCCTGCTCTGAAGAGCTAACAATCTAGTGGGGAGGGGCAACGGACAGATGACATGAGGTGCAAGGAAGCGGGAGAAATCCTCATGGCAGTATGTAAGCAAAGCAAAGAAGTTGAAGGCATGGGGCAGGGGGATGGAGGAGCAGCCTAAGGACTAGATTATGCATTGGAGGGGTACGCTTTGATGAATAGGTGGGTTTTCAGTGACGGTTTGAAGCTTTGCAAGGTCGGGGAGAGTCTAATGGAGTGGGGGAGCGTGTTCCACTGAGGGGGTGCAGCAAGGTCAAAATCTTGAACTCGTACATGGGAAGCAGTGACCAGGGCAAAGGAGAGGCGACGGTCCTTGGCCGACCGTAGTGGGTGGGGGGGAGTATGAAGGGAGAGGAGGTTGGAGATGTAGGGAGCAGTGGAATAAGAGATGGCCTTGTATGTGAGGGTGAGGAGTTTGAAGAGGATTTTGTAGGGGAATGGAAGCCAGTGTAGATTTTGTCAGAGGGGAGTGGCAGATGTGGAGCGGTGGGAAAGGAAGATGAGCCTAGCTTGGCGATGCATTGTACCACAAAAAATTCCTAGTATACGTGAGTACACCTGGCCAATAAAGCTGATTCTGATTCTGCAGAGTTGAGGACAGATTGGAGGGGAGCGAGATGGGAGCAAGTGAGGCCAGTGAGGAGAGCATTGCAGTAGTCGAGTCGTGAGATGACCAGTGAGTGGATGATAAGTTTAGTTGCACTCTGTGAGAGAAATGGCCTGATGCGAGCAATGTTGCATAGATGGAACCGACAGGATTGCTCAAGAGCTTGGATGTGGGGTGCAAAGGAGAGGGAGGAGTCCAGAGTGACATCAAGGCAGCAGAGTTGGGGAACGGGGGAGATGATTCTGTTGTCAACAGTGATAGAGATATTTGTAAGGGTTACTCTGGATGGGGGAAAGATAATGAGTTCAGTTTTGTCCATGTTGAGCTTCAGAGAGCGCTTAGACATCCAATAGGAGATGGCAGAGAGGCAGCTGGAAACCTGAGAGAGGACAGAGGGAGACAGATCAGGAGATGAGAGGTAGAGTTGTGTGTCATCAGCATAGAGGTGGTATTGAAGGCCAAAGGAGTTAATGAGCGCACCCAGGGAAGAGGTGTACAGGGAGAACAGAAGGGAGCCTAGGACAGAACCCTGAGGGACACCAACAGGAAGGATGGAAGGGTATGAGGTGGTGCCAGAGGCAAACACAGAGAAGGAGCGGTTAGTGAAGTAAGAGGTAAATCAGTCAAGGACGGCGCTAGAGAGGCCAACGTTTTGTAGTGTGCGGAGGAAGAGAGGTTGATCCATGGTGTCAAAGGCAGCAGAGAGGTCCAGAAGGATGAGCAGAGAGAAGTGGCCCTTGGATTTGGCCGAAAGCAGGTCATTGGTGACTTTCACCAGGGCAGTCTCGGTGGAGTGGAGTAGGCTAAAGCCAGATTGTAGTGGATCAAGGATGGATTGTCAGAGAGGTAGCTTGTGAGACAGCTGTAGACCAGTCATTCAAGTAGTTTGGAGGCGAATGGGAGAAGAGAGATGGGTCGGTAGCTAGTGAGTGATGAAGGGTCGAGGTTGATTTTTTTGAGAATAGGTGAGACCAGAGCATGTTTGGTGAGGGAAAGATGCCGGTAGAGAGCGATAGGTTAAAGAGGTGAGCAAGGTGGGAGCAGGCAGTGGGGGAGAGGGAGTGGAGAAGACGGGAGGGGCTCCAAGGGGCAGGTTGAGGGGGGGGGGATAAGATGAGGGAGTGGACTTCCTTGTCTGCGGTGGGACGAAAGCAGGACAGGGTGGGATAGATGGAGGGGTGATGGGGGCAGGGGGCAGCAGAGGGGTGACGGGAGGAGATGTCATTTTGGATATCCTTCATTTTGGAGATGGAGAAGGAGGCAAAGTCAGTGGCAGTGAGGAAGGAGGGGAGGCGAAGGATAGTGTTGAAAGTTTCAAAGAGACAGCGTGGACTGGAGGACTGAGAAGAGATGAGTACTTGAATAAAGGATTGCTTGGCGAGAGAAAGAGCACAGCTGTAGGAGGAGAGAATAAACTTGAAATGGAGGAAGTCCGCCACAGAGTGAGAACTCCTCCAGGAGCGTTCTGCGGAGCGTGAACATTTTTGTAAGAATCGTGTTAGTTTGGTGTGCCAGGGTTGGGGTTTGGAGCGGCGGAGAGGGATAAAGGAGAGGGGGGCCACAGAGTCGAGAGCAGCGGTAAGGGAAGAGTTATACAAGGATGCTGTCTGGTTGGGACAAGTCATAGTGGAAAGAGGTGAGAGGAAAGTCTCGAGGGAGGAAAGGATAGCGGGGTTGAGAGACCCAAGATTGTGTCCGGTGATGGTGGGTCTGGGCGTGTAGAGGAGAGTGGAAGATGAGATGGTGAAAGAAAGCAGAGGGTGGTCAGAGAGAGGGAAGGAAGAGTTTGAGAAATCAGAACGATCACATTGGTGGGTGAAGACAAGGTCAAGGGAGTGGCCGAGATTGTGAGTAGGGGTGGAGGTCCATTGAGAAAGTCCAAAGGAGGTGGAAAGGGCAAGAAGATTAGTGGAAGCTGCATTAGTGAGGTCGATAGGGATATTAAAGTCACCGAGGATGATAGAGGGGAGGTCAGAGGAGAGAGAGTGGGGAAGCCAGGCAGCAAAGTTTTCAAGGAAAGGTGAACAGAGGCCAGGGGGGCTGTACTGCCACATGGAGGTGAATGGGGTAGAAAAGGCGGATAGTGTGGACCTCAAAGGTGGGGAAGGTGAGTTTGGGTAGAGAAGGATGCACACGCCTCCACCCTGGCGGTCATCAGGTCTGACCGAGTGGGTGAAGGAGAGGCCTCCGTATTAGAGGGCAGCAGGGGAGGTGGTGTCAGAGGTGGAGAGCCAGGTTTCAGTGATGGCGAGAATGTTAAAAGAGTGGGAGATAAAGAGGTCATGGATAGTTGCCAGCTTTTGCAGATTGATCTAGCATTCCAGAGTGCGCAGGAGAAAGGAAGGGACAGGGGAGAGGGGGATCAGGTTGGCTGGGTTCTGAATGCGTGTGGGCGGTCTGGAAATTAGGGGGGGGGGGGGTTGACCTAGCAGTGAGGATTGGTATGGGACAGGATTGAGGAGCCATAATTCCAGTACAGTAGTGTTGTTCAGAGGAATAATATAGAATGGAGTGTGTGTAATATAGAATGAACAATGAGAAGGGTGGTGTAGTAAAAGCAGAGACAGTGCAAACAGTATTTTTGGTAAATAATGGAAGGAACGGAAAGGCTGAGAATGTTACATAGTGGTTGTATAGAGTATAAATGAGGTGCAGAAAGTGTGTGAGAGCAGTGGGCTGTTACTTAATCAGACAGGGAGGTCAGTGTCCAAGCTGTGCAGGCTGCAGGCATTGGTAGTAGTGGATTAGGTAACTCTGTAGTATGTTTATTGCAGTTCTTTTGTGGAGGCATGGAAGGTAGTCTGCTGTCCTTCTGTTTCTCTCCTGTTTACCTCCGAGTATCTCTAAAGTTCATATCCTCATACTTAACACTAACATACTTAGCAGCTAAGATGCTCTTCTGCCATATATGTACGATATCAGCATTTCAGCTTGCTAACCCTTGCCACAGCAATTCAGGGGGCCCTACACCCCAAAACTCACCCCACAACTGACATACTATATAAATGTATAGGTCTTACCTTAGTTGTGCCTTGTTCAATGTGCAGTCAGAAAATGCTAGGATCCCTATTTAAAAGCAATCAGGGTTAGGTGGGGAGCGGTGCTACTCTAGGCTGAAGGAGCCTCATTCTTTCAAGTGTACATATAAATACACAATATAGGATATATAGAGAGGGGCCATAGACTGCACATCCTAACTACATGTAATGAGAGGTGGTACCTTGCTGAGACTTACAGTGCCACACACTATATGCAAAAAAACTATATTTATTGCAAAATGTATTACAATTCTAGTTGTAATGTTTGAATAGCGCACTCGCATCTTTTCTCTTTGTGTGTGACACTGTAAGTCTCAGCAAGGTAGCACCTCTCATTACATGTAGTTAGGGTGTGCAGTCCTCTCTATATACGCTGGAGCTTACTCAGTTGACATTCTGTGTGGAACATCGCGACTGATGGTCGCAATGTTGGATCCCAGCTTGTGACATCGGTCGCAGTGCTGGGATAGCAGCTACATGCCGGTAGGCATCTCTTCTACTGAGACGTCTCTTGACTGCCCCTCCTAGAGATCTGATGCATGCAGCGTTGCATTTCCGTCCATCTCTGAATCAGGCCCAGATATCCCAATTGTGGACGGATAGATTGGGCCACTCATTCCGTGAAATAGGCTCTTCTTGGAGGGCAACTGCAAGGAACTGTTCAGATAAGTCTTACTGTATACATTATTTTTAATGTACACACATTACCTCTAGTCTTAAACTCTAAATTGATTGTGGTATGTTTACCAAACCATAATGTCCAGTTCTGTATTTTAATGAGCCACACAACCCCAAGCTTTATTTTGTTTTAAATAGGATTTGTGAAGTGATAATCCAATATTTTGCTAGAGATCACAGCCGACTGAAGTTCCTCCCACATCTATAGGATAGCGCCATTATTGGGATCTCAATCAGGTAAATAATACAGTGGCTAAAACTAGTTATTCCATCTGCTGTGACATCACTACAGTTATTTACCTACTCTCTTTCACCTGAGTAGCCTCATCCTTTGACAACCTAAAAGGGAATGGTATCGAAATCCTGGCAGTACCCCACCCTGACTATCAGAATGTCAACAGCAGCATCCTACAGATCAGAGTCCGACAGATCCAAATATGCCCAAACAGTATAATGCGTTGCACCAATTTATATGACTATCAAGTGCTAAACTACACTTAAACGTCATTCTCCTTATACTTAGGTATATAATTAGGACCTTACATCACATGTTTGCCTATACAATCACACTTAGCGCTGTACAGGTGCTGGATGGGCAGGGGGGGCAGGGTACCATCTGTCCTCCCAGGCAAGTGCAGTTTAAGTGTCCCAGGGTTCATTTTTGCATTGCATTCCCTATGAAGAGCTGGGCTTCTTGCTTGAGTCTGCCCCCCAGGGCTGAAAGTTGCCAGCCAGCTTCTGGTGCTGTACACTATAGACCAGGCATTTCCAACCACGGTCCTCAAGGCACACTAACAGTGCAGGTTTTAGTGCTATCCAGGCTTGAGCACAGGTGTGCCTTGAGGGCCGTGGTTGGTAATGCCTGCTATAGACACGTCAATGGGCAGCTTCTTCTGAAAAAAACCCCAAAACCTTAAAATGTAGATTCTGGTTACCTGCTCAATAACTCAACACCTACCTGCAATGGGCAGGGTACATAAAATATCTTTTGCATTCCCTTTTGTACAAATAAAATGTTTTAAACCAACATTTACTGGAAGTTTAGGAATAAACAAAGACACCATTTAATAATGTATCACTTATATTATGTGTTTTGTAGACTAGTTTAAAATGTTGCTTCTATTCTGGTCTCCATCATGTATCATTTTCATACCATCACAAAATATTATCCTCATCTTCTTTGTTGTCATTTTCTTCTGTAATATTTTCACGCAAATATTTTCCTTCTGTTTTATTAATATCATCAGATGTCTTTATTTTTTCAGGAATCCGTTCTCTTGGTTTTACATTATCTGTCAAATATTTTCTTCTGATTTCTTTATTAGCGTTCTTACCTTCTGACAAAGTAATGTTTCTTGTTTCATTAGCAACTTTTATAAATGTACTTCTGTTAGATGTTTTGTTGTTTTTGTTAATTTGCTGTAGACTTTCATTTTTTAATGCAGTCACTTCACTGTCACTGATGTTTTGAACATAGCTGCCTTTCCCAAACTTAGTTTGGTTCGTTTGCAGAGTCTGAGCCAAATCTGAAAGCTTTTCCTGCCTGTCAGCGTTTTTACTTAGTTGCTGTCTGGATTGTTTTTGACCATCTTCTGTATTATTTTCAAGGAATAATATTTCTTTTATCAGTGCTTTTTCACTGGCAGTGTTATCATTCCCACCTCCTTCTGAGTCCTTCAGTGATTTAATAACTTCCTTCTCTGTTGGACTGTGTATGTTCTCCTCTGCTGTTTCATCCTCTTCGTCATCCTCTTCATCATGCCCAGTGCTCGTAGTGTTTTTGTCTTCATACCTTGGTGCTTGTAGGTCCTGCTTCACCTTTTGGCTGCTTTGTTTGTTATCTAAAAATATACACAATACGCAGTCATTACTAGTTTGTGCTTGCTTCAAGAATCTGTGTAAGAGTTACTGTTTTCAGCTATGGTTAACAATATTTTTCTATCTTACTAGAGTAAAATCTGTTCTCTGTATATAGCTACTTTGGTTAATGAAAAATAAGCACACTTGATCAGGTTTTACATTTTTCAGTGGTGGATATTCACATAAATGTTTTAAATTTTTTCACATTTTTTTGCAATTGGTGCCTGATGTTTTTTTCTGGCAATTCAATGATGGCTATTTTTCTTTTGCGAAAAAAGTTACCCATTTCAGTGCAAAAACATTCCCCCCCAATCAGGATCTATAAAACGCTGTACTTCATCTTTCACTCGGATGTGAAATAGTTCTAATTTAGTCAGTATAGAGGTCATTTAAAAAAAAAAAAAAAAATATATATATATATATATATATATATATATATATATATATATATGCTGTATGTGCCCGCCAAGGTGGTAGAGTGGGCATCCTACTCTCTCCAAACTGCACTTTTCGCGTCATCCCACCCGAACCCTCCCTCAATTTTTCCACTTTTGAGGTCTACTCTATCCGCCTCTTCTCTCCCATTCACCTCCAGTTGGCGGTCATCTACCGCCATACCGGCTGCTCCTCCCCATTCCTTGATAACTTTGCTGGCTGGTTTCCCCACTTCCTCTCCTCGGACATCCCCTCTATCATCCTTGGTGACATTAACATCCCTATTGACACTGCTAAACCAGCATCTACTAATCTTCTTGCCATCTCTTCCTCCTTTGGCCTTTTTCAATGGACCTCTACCCCCACTCACCGTCTTGGCCACTCCCTTGACCTTGTCTTCACCCACAGGTGTGATTCTTCTGAATTCTCTAGCTCTCCTTTCCCCCTCTCTGACCACCATCTACTCTCTTTCAGCCTCTCATCTCCTCCCCACACCCCGGCCCACCTTCACCAGACGCAATCTCCGATCTCTAGACACCACTGTCCTGTCCTCCTTCTATAAATCTACTTTCACCTCTGCACTTGATTCTGTTGCTCCCGACTCCTCTTTTCCCCTCCGCCATTCTAAACCCCAACCCTGGCACTCCAAACTGACCAGATTCCTCCAAAAATGTTCTTGCGCGGCCGAGCGCTTCTGGAAGAAATCTCGCTCTCTGGCGGACTACCTTAATTTAAATTTGTTTTCTCTTCCTATAGCTCTGCACTGTCCCTTGCCAAGCAATCCTTTTTCTACTCACTCATCTCTTCAGTCCTCCAATCCCCGCCAACTATTTAATAATTTTAACACTCTCCTTTGCACCCCCCATCCTTCTTCTAACCTCCTTCACTGCCACTGACTTTGCCTTCTTCTTCTCAAAAATTGAGGCAATCCGACACAAAATCACCTCCCGTTTTCCCTTGGCAGCCCCCCTCCCCCATCATTATCTCCCTCCCACCATCCCACCTTATGTTCCTTTCTCCCAACCACAGACAAAGAAGTACACTTCCTTATCCTATCCTCTCCCCCCTCTACCTGCCCCCTGGATCTTCTCCGCTCCCTCTCGCCCATTGCCTGCTCCCACCTTGCTCACATCTTCAACCTATCACTCTCTACTGGCATCTTTCCTTCACCATGCTTTTGTCTCACCTAGTCTCAAAAAACCCAACCTTGACACTTCCTCACCCGCTAGCTACCCCTCCAGCTCTCTTCTCCCATATGCCTCTGAACTACTTGAGCGGCTGGTATTCAGCCGTCTCACCAGCTACCTCTCTGACCACTCCATCCTTGATCCTCTTCAATCTGGCTTTCGCCCACTTCACTCCACTAAAACTGCCCTGGTTAAAGTCACCAATGACCTGCTTTTGGCCAAATCCAAGGGTCACTTGGCCCCCTTCTCTTCTCCATATACACCTCTTCCCTGGGGGTGCTCATAAGCTCCTTCGGCCTCCAATACGCCTCTGTGTGGATGATATGCAGCTACACCTTCCTCTCATGATCTCTCCCTCAGTACTCTCTCAGGTATCCAGCTGTTTCTCTGCCATCTGCTCCTGGATGTCTGAGCGCTCCCTGATGCTCAACATGGACAAAACTAAACTCACCCTCTTTCCCCCACCCATCTTCCCCGTTCCCCAACTCTGCTGCCTGGGCGTCACTCTTGACTCCTCCCTCTCCTTCACCCCCCACATCCAATCTCTGGCTCAATCCTGTCGATTCCAGCTACGCAACATCGCTTGCATCAGGCCATTACTCTCCCAGAGTGCGACTAAACTTATTATCCACTCACAAGCCATCTCATGGCTTGACTATTGCATTATTCCCCTCACTGGCCTCCCACTCTCCCATCTCACTCCACTCCAATTTGTTCTTAACCTTGCAGCTAGACTTTTCCTCTCCCGCCGCTCCACATCTGCCACTCCCCTTCAACAAAACCTACGCTGGCTCCCTTTCCCCCACAGAATCCTCTTCAAACTCCTCACCCTCACATACAAAGCCCTCTCTGATTCCACTGCACCATACATCTCCAACCTCATCTCCCTACATACTCCCGCCTGCCCACTCCGGTCAGCCAATGACCGTCGCCTCTCGTCTACCTTGGTCACTACATCCCTTGAGCGAATCCAAGATTTTGCCAGTGCTGCCCCTCTTCACTGGAACAAGCTCCCTTGCTCTATTAGACTCTCCCCAACCTTGCAGAGCTTCAAACGGGCACTGAAAACTCAACTGTTCATCAAAGCCTACCCTTCCACATAACCCAGTCTTGAGACCGCTCTCTCATCCTCATGCCTTGGCCATCTCTGCCTCGCTTACTTCCTGACACCAAGCCACTTTCCTCTTGCTTGTACCTCATGTCACCTGTCTCTCTCCCTCTTCCCCTAGATTGTAAGCTCCTTGAAGCAGGGCCCTCTTCCCTCCTGTTCTCACAGCCCTCTTATTATTATTATGATTATTAACAGTTATTTATATAGCGCACACATATTCTGCAGCGCTTTACAGAGAATATTTGGCCATTCACATCAGTCTTTGCCCCGGTGGAGCTTACAATCTATATTCCCAACCACATGTACACACACACACATACACACACTAGGGTTAATTTTTGTTAGGAGCCAATTAACCTACCAGTATATTTTTGGATTGTGGGAGGAAACCGGAGTACCTGGAGGAAACCCACGTGAGTACGGGGAAAATATACAAACTCCACACAGTTAGGGCCATGGTGGGAATCGAACCCATGACCTCAGTGCTGTGAGGCAGTAATGCTAACCATTACACCATCCATATTGCCCTCTTCTCCTGCACTTCAATTACAGCTCCCTCCTACTCAGTGACTGTTCATCTCTTCCAATGGCTGCCCTCCCCCAGTAGTAGGCCAATTACAGTACTTCTTTGCTTCCTGACATCTCAGATTTATTGTGTACTGAGGACTGGTGCTAATTGTTACCCATGCTCTGTGTTTAGTTTTCTGTGATGTTAAGTTCTGTATACCCTGTATTGTTCTAATGTGTGTTCATGTACGGCGCTTTGAAACACTTGTGGCGCCTTATAAATAAATTGTAATAATAATGATATATATATATATATATATATATATATATATGTTACAAGACATGCATTGGTGTATCTATAATGGGTGCAATGTGTGCAGTGCCACAGGGCCCCAGGTACTTGGGTGCCCACACAGCACACCTAGCATTACTTCAGAAATCACCTTGAATATTGCATGACAGCCATTTTCCTGGTGATTTGCGCAGTAGAGACATGCGTAGTAGACTCTACTGAACCGCAGAGAGTAGGGGGCCATCCCGGAGTCTGCACATGGCCACCCTCCTTTGTTTTACAACCCCTGAAGACATGTTTCCTAAAGGATCAACTTCGATTTTGCTTCCTGTTACATTGCAGCCTGCAAAAACGAGTGACCTTATGAAGCCATCATGGCTTTTCTCATAGATTGTTCATGTACCGTGATAATAATCAATAGAATGTTTTTCTTTGCATCATTATTATGTGTTTAACAAAATTTGCAAAGGTTCAGCTCTTACCTGACTCTAAAATGATGCTGCCTGTATTCTGAAGTGTAACAAAGCGATTAGTGCCAGGTTTCTGATTTGCTTTAAAAATGTCTTTAGGATTTGAATTTAGAGAAATATCTTCAGTTTTATTTTTCCCAGCAACCAATTTTTTACCAGCCATATAATCATCTTTTTCACTTTTTGTAGACTTTATATTTTGTAGTTTAAGTTCTTTTTCCTCTACATGTCTGTCTATGTTGTCCTGTGTTGTAACATTCTCCTCATCTCCAGTGCTGGTAGTGTTCTTGACTTCATATCCCAATGCTTGTAATTCTAGTTTGACAATCTGGTTTCTTTGTTTGTCATCTAAAAGGATATGTATTAAAGAATACTAGTTTCAAACAAATACAGCTAGTAATATTCTTCTGTGTTACTGTTGTCAAAGCTATTCTCTGTGTATAGGTACATTTGCATATTCTAAAGCAGTGTTTCCAGTCCAGTCCTCATAGACCCTAACAGTGCATGCTTTACAGATCTCCTAGCTGGAGCACAGGTGTATTAATAACTGACTGAAACATTTAAAAAGTTCCAGTGGAGGAGCCAATTATTTCCCTTTTGATACTGTGAAAATTTGTAAAACATACTGCCATGGGTTGTAGTAGACTGGAGTTGGGAAACTCTGGTCTAAAGTAAGCAGTTACTGTGTAAGGCAGAGGTTCTCAAACACTCTTCAAGGCACCCAAACAGTCCAGGTTTTAGGTATATCCATGGCTCAGCACAGATGGTTAGATCAAATTGACTGAGGTGCTAATTAAGTTACCTGTGGCCAAGCATGGATAAACTTAAAACCTGGATTGTAGATGTGGCTTGAGGATAGCATTTGAGAACCTCTTGTGTAAGGATATCTCCGATTTTCAGAGGGGAGTTTGCAAAACATATATAAGAGATATCTCCTTTGTTAGACAGAAGTAAGCTTCATATCACAGTTGCAATGTTTTCTAATGGAGACTGCAGCCTAACCCAGTTTACTCCAGACTCATAGCTATTGTAGCTTATGGGCTAAGGTATCACTCAGTGTTCAGGGGAGGCAGGTTCTAACCTGTCATGCTACAGAATACGTTGACTATAAAAATGATTACAATAATACAAATTCATATTTAGAACTTATAAATATCATCTTTGTATTATACATATCATGTTTTGTATTATTTTAATCATTTTTATAGTAAAAAGTCATCACCAAATCATATATGTGTGTAAATTGGTCCGGGAGACTTGCCCACTCTCTTGGGCGGCTGGTAGTGCCATGGCCACCTCATTATCCATAGCCTCCCGGCTATTCTGGGAACTTGGGCAAGTATGCCACTGTGTCCGACACTCTGACTCCCAACTGTTGGAAAACCTCATTTATATATACTTCTGACTTTTTTGTAATTTGACAATCATATGTACAATATTAGCCATTGTATTTAGTAGCACCATTTTTGGGGGCTATGCCAGAGTCACTTGAGGTACATGATAGATAGAAGTATACTTCTAGAAGCTATTGAATAAGTCTAAACTACATGTTGTTTGTGAGTTATCGATAACATTCACAAAATATATATGCACATGTCTCATTGTCTTCTTGGAATGAAAGATCATGTGATCGTGGGCATTGGGGCATATCCAATTATCCACGTTAATTTTGCCTCTGAAATTAACACAGATATTGCAACCATTTTCCTGTTACCGCGCCTATGCACACTCCTGATAGCCATGGTATTAAATTGGAAAACAAAAATAGCACTTTTTTTTGGGTCTGAAACCTACAGGAAATTTGGTAACATTGGGAACAGCCAGTACCCACATAAACAGTATAAAAAATATTGGATAACAGTAATACTGTTTATTACTGTCCCATTTTTGTGATTGTACAAATATGATATAAAGAAAACTTTTTTGGTTTAACTGCAAAAGAAAAAAAAATGAAAAATATAAAAAAGTAGGCATACAGGAAATTTTGGGGTAATTTGAGGCCATTATTATTATTTTTTTTAAATACAGCATTTTTTTTTCATGTATTTTGGGGTGCATAACGCAAAAAAAAAAGTTTTTGGGGGGTAATTTTATTATTTTCTTTTTTTTACAATAATGACATGTAATTATTGGACCAGTTAAGCTCATTTAACATTTACAGTTAACTAATTAGTGGGGCGTCCAAAGGGTCCTGAAGTACCGGTAAGTCCTAACATTTTTAGCTTTAAATAGTTTTTTTTGTGTCCCCCCCCCCCTTTCTTGCGCCTGCTCTGGGGCTGCTAAAAAAATGTCCGCAGTAAATCCTATAGAAATAACTGCTTCTCCTTGAATTGAATACATAAACACCTTGCACTTGAATACACTGTACCCTTTGGTTTATTTACTAATTGCTCAATTATGAATATCTTCATTACCACCACAGTAGCCAATCAGACATCAGTATTATCTGTCATGTGCAAGTCCTACTGATTGTCTCATTCACTGTAAGATTGAAGCAATTTTGAAAAATCACACTTATATGTACTTGTGACCTCTTGTTTTCCTTGTTACTCCAGAATTCTTGTCCATTAATTATTTTGAAAAGCATTGCAAGGTCAGTGTTGTGTAACTTAACATATAGTGTATTTGTGAAGGTTAGAAGACATGTTTTCATATCATATCAACCAGTACTTTACCAAGGAACTTCAGCCCCCTGTACAGTCCCCATTGCCCCACCGTACATCATGTGTGCTGTGAAGAGCAGGCCGGAAGCAGTAAGGTGAGTGCTTCCAGTACATAAAATATGCAAACAAGTGCTGCTGGCCCAGCAACTGTGCCTCCCCTTAGGTGGCGACACCAGTCACACATTCCTCACTGCATTGATAGCCTGCAAAATACCTGTAACCATTTGAAATCATAGCTGGTCTGGAGAACCACTGATTGAGCATCTAAGTAACCTTGACAATTCAGTAAGTTTTTATATATATATATATAATTATATATATATAATTTAAATATGTTTGTTAAAATACATTTCTTACCTGGACTTAAGATAGTGCTAGCTGTAGTCTGATATGTAGAGGAGCTTTCCATGCCGTGTCTTTGGTTTGTTATATAGATATCTTCTTGTGGCTCTAGATAAGAATCTTCAGTTTCATTTATTATAGTAACTGATGGCACTGTAATTCCATGTACTGTAACGCTATCACTTGAAGTATGAATTCTCTTGGTGAGCGCTGGTATTTTATGTAAGTTGTCTGTTCCCTTTTTACATAGTTCACTCATCATATTAATAACATTCATACACTGTGTCCTTTAAAAAAAAAAAAATTAGTTTAACTCAAAAGTAAAATTATATACAAAGAAAGACATTAAGGCCCTCATTCCGAGTTGTTCGCTCGCAAGGCGAATGTAGCAGAGTTACACACGCTAAGCCGCCGCCTACTGGGAGTGAATCTTAGCTTCTTAAAATTGCGACCGACGTACGCGCAATATTGCGATTACAAACGAGTTAGCAGTTTCAGAGTAGCTCCAGACTTACTCTGCCTGTGCGATCATTTCAGTGCTTGTCGTTCCTGGTTGACGTCACAAACACACCCAGCGTTCGCCCAGGCACTCCCACCGTTTCCCCGGCCACTCCTGCGTTTTTTCCGGAAACGGTAGCGTTTTCAGCCACACGCCCCTGAAACGCCGTGTATCCGCCCAGTAACACCCATTTCCTGTCAATCACATTACGATCGCCGGAGCGAAGAAAAAGCCGTGAGTAAAAATACTTTCTTCATAGTAAAGTTACTTGGCGCAGTCGCAGTGCGAACATTGCGCATGCGTACTAAGCGGATTTTCACTGCGATGCGATGAAAAATACCGAGCGAACAACTCGGAATGAGGGCCTAAATCCCATAAGAGTTATGATAAAGAAGGGAAAATACAAAACAATGAAACATAGGCATTCTGTGATATATACAGTATGCATTATACATTACATATTTGAAAACTAAATGTAGACCTTATTCTTTGATGCTATTACTAGGCAGGTGCTAAATTCTAAGCTCCAACAAATTCACCTCTACAAAGCAATGTAATACTTTATTTTCCCAGTGCTGAGAAGCCAGAACCGTTCAAATTAAAAATGCACTGGATTATATTCTGACTCAGGCACTGGTTTGACCAAGTTGTATCTGTGCATCCAATGCCTGCATTAGAAAGTGACCTGATTTAGAGTCTGGCGGAAGTCGGCTGCAGCACGTAAAATCCCGATTATCGGGAATCTGCTGCTGCGCAAAGTTCGTTCTTCACACATGCGATGTTGCCGACAGTTCTCCTTTGCCGCTGCATGATTTAAAGGCAACAGTATTAAGGTGGGGAGGGGGCAGGTGGAAACCTGTGTTCCCAGGAATGGGGGCATGATGCCGCCGTTTTCTAGGAGGGGAGAGTAAAGGGTCTGCGTGTTACCACACAGACATCTTGGCCTCGTAGCCCTCACTTCAGTCAGTTAGCTGAGAAAGCTGGATCTAATTGCTAATGTCCCTTGGTGTGCTGGGGAAAATGTGTTTTGTGTATCCTTTTAGTTTAAAACAACACACAAATCTGTGAGTGGCAAAAGTATGCAAACCTTTAGGCTTA
Organism: Pseudophryne corroboree; assembly: GCF_028390025.1. NCBI lineage: Eukaryota > Metazoa > Chordata > Amphibia > Anura > Myobatrachidae > Pseudophryne > Pseudophryne corroboree. Next base: position 320,794,668 of record NC_086449.1, on the reverse strand, counting down.
GCAAATATTTTGAAGGTGAAATTAGAGCCAGGTATTTTCAATCTGTTGGATGTCAATCAGGTGTGAGTGGACAACCGGTCTTTTTAAAAAGGAACAGGGATCTATCAAAGTCTGATGTTCACAACACATGTTTGTGGAAGTGTATCATGCCACGAACAAAGAAAATATCTGAGGACCTCAGAAGAAGAGTTGAGAAGATGTTCATCAAGCTGGAAAAGGTTACAAAACCATCTGTAAAGAGTTTGGACTCTACCAACCAACAGTCAGACAGATGGTGTACAAATGGAGGAAATTCCAAACCATTATTACCTTCCCCAAGTGTGGTCGACCAACAAAGATCACGCCAAGAGCAAGGCGTCTAATAGTTTGTAATGTCACAAAGGAACCTAAGGTAACCTCTAAGCAACGGAAGGCCTTTGTCACATTAGCTCATGTTAATGTTCATGAGTCCACCATTAAGAGAACACTGGACAACAATGGTGTGCATAGCTTGCAAGGAGAAATTGCTGCTCTCCAAAAAGAACATTGCTGCCCATCTGCAGTTTGCTAAAGATCACCTGGACAAGCTAGAAGGCTATTGGAACAATGGGGGTAACTCAGATCTGATCATAGATGTGCTAAATTTAGAACATCTACAATCAGTTTCTCAGACATGCAGGAGAAAGCCCAGCATGTCTGGCTTGGCCCCTCCACACACACACAACAGTGATGCTTTTGCACCTGGCGAGTAGCTCCCAGCCAGCGCATCTCCTGCGAGCTGGCAGACGGCTACCCTCCATGTCCCGGGTTGCAGCGGCTGCGTATGATGTCACACAGCTACCGCGGCCCGCCCCTGCAATGGTCCGGACATGCCTGCGTTGTCCGGACCATGCCCTGCCAACGGCGTTCTAATGCTGCAGCGACCCAGTCTGAATTACCCCCAATGTTTTGTGGACAAATGAGTGCAAAATAGAGCTTTGTGGTTTTAAATTAGAAGCGTTATGTTTGGGGAAAGGAGAACACTGCATTCCAGCATAAAAACATCATACCATCTGTGAAACACGTTGGTGGTGCTTTCATAGTTTGGGCCTGTTTTGCTGCATCTGGCCCAGGACGACTTGCCATTATTGATGGGACAGTGAATTCTGAATTATAAAGGAAAATGTCAGGACATCTGTCCATGAGCTGCATCTCATGAGAACTTGGGTCATGCAGCAAAACAATGATCCAAAGCACATAAGTCGTTTGACCAAAGAATGGTTAAAGAAGAATAAATGAAAAGTTTTGGAATGGCCAAGTCAAAGTCCTAACCTTAATCTAATCGAAATGTTGTGGAAGGACCTGAAGTGAGCAATTCATGGGAGGAAACTCACCAACATAACTGAGTTGGAGCTGTTTTATACAGAGGAATAGGGTAAAATGCCTCCAAGCTGATGTTTTGGGCTAGTCAACAATTACTGGAAACCTTTGCATGCAGTTATTGCTGCAAGTGGGTCATATCAGATACTGAAAGTAAAGGTTCACATACTTTTGCCACTCACAGATATGTGATATTGGAACCTTGTCTTCAATTTGATTTGGTTATTTTTATCTACTATTAGAACTTGTGTGAAAATCTGAGGTAGTTTTAGGGCAAATTTCAGCAGAAATATTGAAAATTCTGAATGGTTCACAAAATTTCAAGCACTACTGTATATGGCCAGAGTGGGTACTGTTATTATGCAGTGTGGGGACCTCCAGTATCAGAGAAGCCTTGGTGTTGACCTGGAGGCTTACCATATTTTTGCAAATACTGTATATGTATATAGATCTCTGAATTATCTACTACCATGTCACCTGTTTTGTGTATCTTTCTAATGTAGAACAACCCCTCCCTTTCAGCACCTGAGGGGTAGTACTAATTTGATTGAGCAAGATTCCATTTTATGCTGAAGCTAGAGCTTACTCGGCTAGCCTCTGCATGTTGGTCGCGATGTTTGATCCCAGCTTGCGACGTCGGCCGCAGTGCTGAGATCGTAGCTATAAATGTAGCTACACTCATCGTGTCTACATCTGCGCAGAACGAGCAATCTTGGCGTAGCTAGGCACACCTGCACCTATCCACACCGAGCTGCGCCAGCTGCCGCTCCCACTCATGAGCAACCCATACTTACAGTCGGTCTCTCCTATTGACACGTCTCCTGAATGTCCCTCCTTATAGTCAGATAGAAATGCAAAGCTGCTTGCAAGCGGCTTTGCATTTTCATCCATCTCTGAATCAGGCCCTAAGTGTATTATGAGCATCACCTCGCACTGGCTGTTAGTACAGAGATCAGAAGGTCTATTGCACTAGTTATGGTAAGTACTTCCAAACTGTAGAGGTCTTGGACATGGAACTTTCCATTGTTCTGTTAGTTCAAATGAGTTGGTTAAATTATCTCTATTATCAGCATTAGAAGAACATGTTTATTTTTTGGTATATTTCTGTTGTATGCATTATTATATATTTTGCCATGCTGTATGTAATGAAATTAAAGAGACACTCAGACTACTGAACCACAGGACACAATATAAAAAGCAGGTTCTTATAGATAAGAAAATATATACTATTATTATTATTATTATTATTATTATTATTATGGCAATTCCTTTAAAATTGTCGTTTATGTTACACATCAGATTGTTCTGTTTCATTTTGTCATATATTCATTATCATAAAGCTAAAAATATATAATTGTTCACCCATTATTGAATATACTGTATCACTAACATTAAAGTGGCACAAGTATGCGTCTCTGGTGCATGGAAGTTAGATTCTTCCTTGATGCTGCACTGTACAATTTTTAGTCTCACAGTATATTCCAACTTACGATTGAGTAGAAAATTTTTCCAGAAGTCTTGACTGATTTTTTTCAAACTGCCCCATAACTGAGCTAAGATGCTCAAAACGTTGTTTCATCTCTTTATACTGATCTGAAGAAATAGAAATCAGCATTTTTTTTGTAAAATAGACAATATATTAATATTTTGAATGATCTGTTCTTCATTATACAGTTAGGCTAATTCAGATGTGGTTGGAGGAGCTATCGTGATAACTATGTAAATGCAGCAGGAGGTGTCTATTACAAGTAGGACGCAGATCCTTCAGGATCTGAATTTCGGCCCAATGTGCATTCTAATGTTTTAAAATTCCTAAGAGAAATGATAATTATCACAATAACTTTACTGCTGCGGTCCCTTTGCTTTCGATTGGAAGAGCTGCCCCCACATGTTTCTATGGAGACTACTAAATTCTGAAATGTTCCACTCTCGGAAAGCTACGGTTTTCGGAGCTTGGTCCTGATAGCTAACACCATCTTTAGTGTCTTGCTATTCGTAGCATTCCCTTTTTAAATCTTGAGCTTAAACACGCTGGTAAGTGGCGGATTATAAATTAAACTCCTGTATATATGAGGACTGTTTTCATGAAGAACTTGAAAAGCCCTTTTCACAATTTCTTCCTATTCAGAGAGAGGTTTTCCAGTGGCGTCCGTGTTCGCCTCTCCATACAATAGAAAAAAAATCTTGCTTTTATTTTGCTTCTTAAACTTTTTTGCCATTTGGAGATGTGAAGTTCATCTGTTCTCCGCCTCTAGTGCCCTGTGACATGTGCGGATGCTGGAACGCAAGGCACTTCCAGCGCATGCGCAGTCTGCACAAGAATTAGCCGACTCATGAAAGTTCAATCTCCACGCACCTTACAGGGATCGCAAAGGGGCTGCTTATCGGAGGTCACCACAGGACAGGTATTAATGATTGGCTACATAACACTACAATATATCGCATCTATATGATGCAATACATAGTGATAATTACTGGAAGCTACTTTATGTACTATGTCAGTGGTTCCCAAACTTTTTGGAATCACGGCGCCCTAGAGCATCAGAATTGTTTTCACGGCACCTCCAGGACAAAAGCTTCTTACTGAGAAATTTAGAAAGAAATATTAAATTAAGTAAATTGTGTTTATATGTCATCTTTACGTTCAACTGTGTGGTGAGGGACAGGATTTGCTTCTGTTTGTCCATATATTTTATGATTGGCAGCCACCAGCACTGGTTTTGCCTATTACATTGACCATAAATAATTTTAATTGGTCCTGGACCACCAATACAAGGCACCCCTGCAAGTGTCCTGAGGCACCCCAGGGTATCTAGGCACACAGTTTGGGAACCATTGTTCTATGTGAAAAGAGCCCTATGTGTTTCGTTTAACTTTATTCATTCAAACATAATGTGCCCTTGGTGCAGATCACTGTGAGAAAATATTTTGTGCTGTTTGGAATAGTTTCCCTCATGGTACAAAACATCCTTGTCTGTATTTTGATTACAGTCACATCATTGTCTATCAATGTCCTGTGTCCTTTAATGTGTTTTTTTTTCATAGTGTATTATATATATATATATATATATATATATATATATATATTATTTTGTATATGTATTGAATTCTAAGAGACAAAGGAATAAGAAGCTAATTTTCACTTTTACTGACTAAATGCATGGAAATAGATATCACCTTATAAATGATGCAACACAGTCAGCAAAGTGTTAATGCATTATGGCATACAGTAGATCATAACCATATATGGGCTAAGAAGCACAAAACCAGCAGCTGGGTAAATACACACTCAGGTCAGCGAGGACAGGCTTTTAGTCTAAAAAAGACATTAATTTGCTCCCAAGTACGAATATAGTAACACAAATAGAGACAAATATCTATCATCAAAAACTGTCTTCTCAGATTCGACAATGGAATGCTTACATTGGATCCACAATCATTCTTCTCCTGGACCTGCAACATATTGCCATTTACAATATACAGTCGTTTTCCATGTTTCTTTTTCCTCTGTAATTAGGGCTCCCATGTGTCCTGGTTTTTCCCGATAATGATCCCTTTTTTACTCAGAATGCTTAATTTTCCTAAACTCAGTTGTTCGATTCATACAATTGCCAGAATATGTGTAGGAACCTATAACTTTTCTTTTGCTCTTATTCACATTGAAAATTAAGTGTTGGTTAACTTTTATTGCATGAACAAACTTCAGGCCAGATGGGTGTTGTGGTTTCTTATTTCAAATTGAAGGGAGCCCTGTCTGTAAGCTTGTCCTTATCTTTGTACAATGAAAGTGACAATGCTAGTAAGAAGAACATGACAGTTTATATGGCAAAATCAGATAAAATAGATGTAAAATGGCCTACTTATGTTTTTATTAGTGGGAACTTGAGAGAGGAGAAAGCACACGAAGGGAGGAATTCAATTGTTTCTCCCTGCGGCCGCCTAACTAGTGGGGCGGATGCCACTAGTTATGGCGCCCATACAGCACTTTTTGTGATCACGTCCATTAGTTTAGTCATGTTTAGTTGCTTTATACTGCTAATGGGTGCAATCAGCGCAATAATAGGCATCAATTGAATTTTGCCCCCTGCGATCTCCCGTCACTTTGGTGGAAGATTGGGCGGCGATATCAGTTGAAGTAAGATAATTAAAAAAATATATAAAGTCTATATGTTTTCTACACTCACAGGTCATAAATCTAAAGTGATAATTAATTCACATAAATGCCATCTTGTGACCTTCTAGTGTGTTCTCCCATGACTCCAAGGAGGGCAGGGAACCCTCTTGGATCTGACCCACTTCCCTTTTCCCATAATGACACGGGGGAGCAGTTTGGTTCAAAAGTTAACAATTACGTAGCCCACCCCAATCTGCTTGTTTTACATCAATAATTGTACGTCAGAAAGGCTGCTAGCTTCGTGTCCATTGGTGTCGCCCTAAAAGCAGGCATACAATGGTAAATAATGGGCTCATTTAGTAACATTATTCTGTGCCACACTGCAACACCTCCCAATCCCCCTATAATTCAGGAAGCACATCCTGACCATGTGACCCCAATATACTCTTCCAAACTAGGGATTATTTTGTAAACAAAACTATACAATTGTGTCCTCTTACATTATGCATCAGTGCTGCAGCTGCCCCAAATAGACCCGCTCAGGGCATTAGATACCGCGAGACTGTTCAAATGTCGGGTTTCTTTTCTGTGTCTTTTTTGCTGAAACTGATGCTTGGATGCAATGCGATGAGACTAGGATGCACCAGGAGACTGTGCTGACTAATTTGATATGGGACACTTACTGTATATATCTTTGACTGAGTCTCTGAATCTGTATACGGAGTGCTTCAATGCAGCGGACACAGCTTTTTCCTATGCCAGGTTCCTTTGTGCTTCGTTTACCGACTCAGTCACAGATATAAAAGATGCACCAAGATGCATTTTTGTCAAAAAATATCCACAAAGCTATCAGAGTTACATGGAACCTGATGGCTGACAGCCATCTCGCACTGCGCGGCACATTTAGGCTAGATGTTTGAGGATACATCCTTACAACTAGCTGTTAATAATTGAATAAAGTGTTCTCACAGCATAATATAATGAAAGAGGACATCAACCCCCCAAAAAAATAACTATGAATTATGTCTAGTTTCTATTGCCAATTTTTTTTTTTTTTTTTTGCATGACAAGGAAACGTTGGCCCCGTTATTCACCCTTCTAGCCTGTTGTTTGTTCAGCTTGCAGACAGAACACTCATGTGAATGGCCTGCTTACAGAAGAGATATGTGTAGGGTAAGTGACTTATGACTTTCAGTGTAAAAATACTCTCAGGAGAAAAACATCTAGACGTCAGTAATTATTATTATTATTATTATTGTGATACAAAAGCTGCATACCCTCCAACATGACCCGCCCCACTAGGTACAAAATGCTCTGTTTCTGGACTTCCCTCTTAATTTATTATTGCCATCACCTGTGAAGAAACAGCTTTCTTATCATTTAACTAGTTCAACACAGGTGATGGAAATCATAAATTAAGAGGGAAGTCCAGAAACAAGAGCATTTTGTACCTAGTGGGGCGGGTCATGTTGGAGGGTCTGTAGCTGTTGCACATTTTATTGTTTTAGATATACTACAGCAGGAATTAAATCCTGCACAATGAGCCATTAGACATTACAGAGATGCCTAGATGCACACATTACCATGTATGAAGGGGAAGCACACTTTGTTAATGTTCCTGTGCACCTCTGTGGGCCTGATTTGGAGTTTCTGTCAAGGCTGATGTTCATGAAGTTGAGCATTTTTTTTCCTGTTGTGCAAGCACAAAACTCCCTAAATCCTCATGCATAACACAGTGTGTGCGTACAAAGGTGCACTTGTGATGGACACACACGTAACAGAAATGTCTTGGAAAAGTGCTGGACGTTCCTGGGCGGTGACAGGGAGGTGGCTAATAGAACATGCAGAAATGGTCCAACTTTTGAGGGTGTTATGGGAGTGTTGCTAACGTGTTTGACTACATGATAGGAGGCAGACAGAATGTCTGCACCTGCCATAGGGCTGGGACAAGTTGTGATGGTGCGACCAATGGTGGCGTAAAAGACGTACCAGGCGTTACTACAGCATCTGCTCAAAGTGGTCATCTCAGTCCTAGCATATGCTCACGAACGGGTGTACACCTGAGAAGAGCTTGATAGCGGGTGACCACCTGTAGATGCAGGCACGCCCAATGGGTACTTTCATCTGGCCTGGATGCACCATGTCGACCTCACTTTAAACTGAGATACACTTTGTACAGCTTTCCTGCATATGTTATGTGAGTCTGCTACAGGTCTTAGCTGCACAGCTCCTTGTTTGCCACTTTGCAGTGATGTTCCTGCAACGGCGTATTTATTGAAAAAGTGATTAACAGGTAGTCAGCATTTGGAGGCGGTAATGGGGGCATTTTGAAGGTGTGTTACAGCTTGCGTCTGCAATCCCATATGCAGTAAAATTGTCTATAGCGTATTACTTACCCTCTGCAGCCATGCTGCACGGCCATAGTCTTACTCAGAAGGTCGACGTTTGACTGATGTGACACATATCAAATTAATCAGTACAATCTCCTGGTGCATTGCGATTTATATGCCCAACACTAACCTCATGGGACCTAGCATGCCAAGAGGAGCTGTTTGTCATGACTGCAGCAATGATTTATGAGCACACATCTGTACAAGGGTAACCTGATAAACATTTGAAAAGTAGTAGACTCAAAAGGTGGAACCCCTTTATTGGGGTGGTCCTAACTTCCCAGGGTATCCCTGGCCTGGGCTGACTAGTTGGGAGGAGGTTTAAGGCATCAAATATGTGCACTGGCTGTGGCATTATCCCCCTGCTAGTGAAGCCCGGTGCTGGTTCATCAAATGTGGTGCTATGCATTTTTTATACTATGTTTTTGGAACCGGGGCCGATTATGCTTTTTGTTTTGTATAGTTCTGCCTGCTCACAGGCAGAACTACAGATGGAGACACGCTAAACGTGGCTCCGTCTGCTACTCAGTGCGCCCAGCGAGCCACGACTTCTGGAGATGAATGCGACGTGCGTTCATCGTAGACGTGTTTGCGCCCCATTCAAGTGAATGGGAGCATCTTTTTACGCTGGCTGTCGTGGCCAGGTGCACGCGTGCCCCGTCTGCGATGCAGTTACACTCAATGAGCGTGGCTCCATCTGTATACAATTTGGGCACAAACACGACTGAACACGCACACTATTAAACATGAATAAGCACGATTGCATGCACTAATGGAAAACGTGTCTGTCAAACATGATTCTTAGTAAATTTCATGTTTGAGCTTGAAAAACTCACATATCCCAGTGATGCAGATCTTATTTAAACTAAAGGCCCATACACACTGGGCGATTTTGAGCTGAAAGCAGGTCACTTTTGGTGTGTTGAGCTGCTTTCCCCCCAAACCCGCCCAGTGTGTATGAGCAAGCGGTGATCGCAGATGCGAGCTCCCGCTTCATCGCTGGCAGCCGCCGTTCATCTACTGGTATTACCAGTAGATGAACGGCGGGGTGAGCGGCTTTCCATAGCATCCTGCTATGGAAAGCCGCTCACCCCTGCTGACATCGCTAGGCAGCGGGGAAAAGCGCTCAGTGTGTATGAGCAAGCGATGAGCGGTGATCGCTGATGCGACGGCGGGGTGAGCGGCTTTCCATAGCGTCCTGCTATGGAAAGCCGCTAACCCCCGCTGACATCGCTGGGCAGGGGGGAAAAGCACTGAGCGCTTTTCAGCCCAGCGATGTCAGCGATCATCGCTATGCATACAGCTGGGCAAAACGCCCAGTGTGTATGGACCTTAAGACTTTATGAGTGTCAGTAAATTTACTCTATGGAGGGGAAGAGAGAGAGACCTGGGCATACAGGACAAAGTACCTATCTTGTACTTCCCTCTCCCTCTATAGTAGACCAAACAATGTGCAGTAGCTCCATCCTTCTTATGTCCCATGATGCATCCAGAGCTGCAAAAGCCCTTTTACTAAAACCCTCTACTTGGCCTTAAGATATATAACAGTTGGCTGTCCGAGCAGCCTATGAGACAATTGTCCTCCTGCCTCTTGGGATCAGCTTTCCCTGACCTAAGCTTATTTTCTGCATTCACTAATTCTTAATGTCTAAAAATGTCTTATAGCAATAGTTTACACACAAGTAGCTATGGACCTGTTCATTATTAACATGTGATGGGTCCACACAAAATATGTATCTACTCCTGGTGAGTTGCAGTGACAGGCACATATCAATGTTGCTCTGGTCGGGGGACAGCTGTCCTGAAAGCAGCGGTCCCATGATCCCTAACAGCCACATTTTCGCTGATAATTAGTAATTAGACCTTTTAAAGACATTTTTTTAAAACCCGCAAAAATCTTACATTGAACTTCTATGACTTCATCTTCCTTTGTTGAAAGAATATCTAGTAGCTCGTTCTGTAAGAAAATATATTTAATATATGACATTTGAAACAGGTTAGATTGATAAATATAAATTATAATAATGAACGTTGACAGTTGCAATGATCAAATAGTACATACATCAGTTAAGGGGATGCGTTCAATTTGCCGGCTGTCGGGATCCCGGCGGTCAGGATACCAACCCCGAAATCCCGACAGCCGGCAATGGCGCCAGCCGGAATCATGACTATTGCCACTTGTTGATGTCCACGACACCTATAGAGTGGGAATAGATCCTGTGGAGAGCCACCGAGCCCGCAAGGGGACGCTTTGCGCTCGCTCCACTGTCGGCATTCTGGCGTGCGGGATGCCGTTGTTGGGATATGGACAGCCGGCATCCCGCCCACTGGTAAATCATACAGAATCCCCGTTAATGTATTAGACAGTGCATTGCTGTCTTAAATCCAGCAGATGTCACTTCTAGGTAATGCATGGATAATTCATTGATATGTACAAATGATTCTTGATGATTACAACTGGGTGCAAATGTAAAATTTATCAATGACAAATAACTGGTTTTATTCTTGCAATAGTATCACAGACGTATATTGATTGCTGAGCTGTGGGAGTCCATGCAATAGGCAGAAAAAAATAATATTGCTGATACTGCTTATACAGATTTTTTTCTGTTATAATAAAACATGTTATACTTAGCGTTAACCCAATATTTATAGTTATTTTAACTAGTTGTTATTCTATCTGGCCTGGACGGATTAGAGGATTTTGTAGGACCAAAAACAACTTCATATAGACATAAACAAAATGCAGTTTATATAAAGTACACCTTAAAATGAGAGTAATGAGGGCAGGAATACAAAGGGGGATATTCAATTTACCTCCAAAGAGACATCGGGATAAAAAGCCCCCGATGTTTCTTCGGGTGCTGCGGTCGGGCTATTTAATTAGCTCGGCCGGTAACAGGTTCAATGAAACCTGTGTGTTTTCGGGTGAAATAGCCCCGTTAGGTGAAGCAAAATCCCTGATAAGCCGCAGCACGCGCCGGCTTATCAGAGCTAATTAGATAGCCCCGACGGCTATACTTTACACCCGCAATCGTTGCGGCCAAATTGAATATTCCCCCTTAGGATGAAAGCAGTAAGGAAATGTTCGGATTATTGTGACATAACTAGACATGGACACTTCCCCAAATAAGCCCTTAGGACGATACGTGATAATGACTATGATGACTATCTGCAGCACGGACTACAGTAGCCGCTTCAGGTGGCTGTTTGCATGATGACTTCTCCAGCTTATAAACTTCACAGCTATAATATATCAAGCCGTGGCCATCTATTTGCATTACTTAATTGCCATTTTCATTTATATAACTACAGGAAAGAAGATTGCCATTTCATTTTAAAGAAGTAAACAATAGCTGTAGGGAGGTTATTATTTAATTTCATTTTATATTCAAAATATGGCTTTGACTTTAATTAAAAATGGAACAGAGGAAATACAGCATGACACTTTATTACATTTGTATATTGTGTATAAATTGGCTAATTCAACTTTAACATTCACATTCTCTGTTATTGTTAAGAATACATATTCACACTTTCTCTTGCGTCCTACTGGATATTGGGGAACTGTACTTTAGTACCATGGGGTATAGATCGGGACCACTGGAGCCTGTCACTTTAAAAACCTTTAGTGTGTGTATGTGTGTGCTGGCTCCTCCCCTCTATGCCCCTCCTACCAGACTCAGTTTAGAAAAATGTGCCCAAGGAGCCAGGTGTATTTCTCTGGAGCTCAGGAGAGATTCCTTTATTTTTTATTTTAGTTATTTATTTTACAGTGTAACATAGTAATTGAGGTTGAATAAAGGCAAAATGCCCATCGTGTTTAACCTGTGTTCTGTATTAAGTTGAGTTGATTATAATGTACCTGCTGAAGTAATGTTTTATGACTAGTTAACAACTATAAATCGTGTTACACCCGGATTATCAACATCAATATTTTGAATGTTATAACCTTGGATATAATTTTCAATCAGAAATTTTTCCAATCCGTTTTTAAATGCATTTACACAGTCCGCCATTATCACCTTCCCTGGCAGGGAATTCCAAATCCTTATTGCCCTAACAGTGAAGAACCCTTTCCTCCGTTGCGTACGGAATTTTCTCTCCTCCAGCCTCAGCAAGTGCCCACGTGTCCTAAACAGAGTTCTTTTAATAAATAATTCCTCTGATAACTTTTTGTAATGTCCCTTTACATATTTGAAGATATTAATAATGTCTCCTCTTAGACGCCTCTTTTCCAGTGTATACATATTCTAGCCCTTAAATCAATTTAGTAGCTCGCCTTTGAACCCTTTCGAGTTCACCGATATCTTTTATATACAGTGGTGCTCAAAACTGAACACAAAATTACAGGTGTGGACGTACAGTACCAATGATTTGTACAGCGGCAGGATTACATGTCCACGTCCCTTGTCGCAATTCCCTGTTTTATGCACGCTAGCACCTTACTTGCCTTCTTTACTGCTCTTTGACATTGTATACGGTTATTAAGCCTATTATCAATGAGTACCCCAAAATCTTTTTCCAATACTATTACCCCTAGACTTTCCCCATTTAATATGTAGGATTCAAGTTTGTTTTTAGTCCCGACATGCATAACCTTGCATTTTTCTATATTGAACCTCATTCTCCATTTAGACGCCCAGATTTCAAGTTTAGATAAATCATTCTGCAGAGACTCCACATCTATTTCCAAATTAATTACCCTACACAGTTTAGTATCATCTGCAAAGATTGACACTGTGCTTTCCAGGCCTATTTCTAGGTCATTGATAAATATGTTGAACAGTAGTGGCCCTAGTACGGACCCTTGTGGTATTTTACACTCTACTGGTGTCCAGCTTGAGGACTTCCCGTTGACCACTACTCGCTGTACCCTGTTATCCTGCCAGTTACTTATCCATGTACAAACAGTTTTTCCTAGGCCAAGCTCCTTTAATTTGATGATCAGTCTCCTGTGAGACAACCAGTTTTCCTGCTTCGTGGGACTTAGAGGGGGGACCGAACCAACCTCCTGAGGGTTAATGGTTCGTAATCCCAGCTGACAGGACACTGAGCTCCTGAGGTGCTGTGTTACACACCATACTGTGTGTGCCCACGCCAGCAGCTAGCCGCCACCCTCTAACAGATGCCAAAGATTGCAGGTGTGGTGAGTGTTAACACCGGGGTCCCGGTTAGCGGGACCCTGGTGTGGCTTGTCGGCATGTCACGCCGCGGTCATGGGCCACGAGCTGTGGTGCACGCCGCCGCGGACTTCACTGGATCAGTGGTCTTTATGCTCCACAGTACTCACTGTCAGTAGGCTTTGTGTGTACTGTATATCTTAATTCAGCCAGTATAAGCATTGTGGGACCACGTGCCATTACAGGGGCGGGGCTTCCCAGAGAGCAGGACCAGAGGCGGGAAGGCGCCATTTCCTGCTGCTGCGGATCATCAAGGCTGCATGCACACTGCTCCTCCACGGACCCACGCTGTTACAGACTCTGTACTGGTACCAGGGGGTCATAGCAGGGGGGAGCACATCAGCGGTAGCACCGCTGCACATCTATAAGGTGATACACATATTTTCACACACTACGCTGCTGTGTTCTGTGTGCTGGTCTCCGTTGCTCTGTGTCACTCCAGGGACTCTCTAGGGTCTGTGTGGAGGTTTTTTTCAGTGGGTTTGCACTGTACTATAGTTGTGTACAATATGTTGACATGGTTATGTGTGCTGCTTATAACTCTACCCCTTCTGTGGGGTCCCTCGTGTGAACAGTGCTCCTTATCTCCACAGGGACACAGTTCACAGGTACCTGGCTGGCTAGATACTTTTAAGAGCATGATTCACAATGTGAATTCAGAATTAGCTGCAGCTAAGAAGGAGAGATAGGTGTTAAAACAGTCTATTGATTGTATGGCCAAAGCAGCATATACCAGAAAGGCTTCTCAGCCCCCCTCTGCTGGTTTCACATAAACGCTCACTGCCACAGGTGCTCCAGTCTGATTCTGACCAGCCTGACGTGGATGATGATGATATGGATGAGGACAGCTCTCTGTCCCCCGGGGTGGAGGCCCTCATTTATGCTGTAAGAGAGGTTCTTCACATACCAACTCAGGAAGCAGAACCAGATGAGGAGTTGTATTTTAATGTTAGACCCAAGACCTCAGCCACGTTTCCTATGTCTAAGGAATTAAACTCCCTGGCCAGGGAGGCATGGGTGAACCCTGACGATAAATGTAAAACTCCTCAGAGGTTTTTATCTACTTTTCCCCTCCTGGCTGAGGACATGAAGGTATGGGAAAATCCCCCATCAGTCAATGTGTCTGTGTCCAGACTGTCTAAAAAATTGGTACTGCCGGTGCTAGGGGCTTGTCACGTCTAGCAAAGTTTGAGGATCCGGCAGCTGAGATTTGTCCGAGGAGGTAGCAGGCTGTGGATGAACAAGATGAGGGGGTTGGATATAGTTCCTTCGCATGGGACACGGAGCAATGAAGAACGTAGGCTGGGTTTGAGAGTCAATAGAAAGTATTTTTCTCTATCGTCCTAGTGGATGCTGGGGTTCCTGAAAGGACCATGGGGAATAGCGGCTCCGCAGGAGACAGGGCACAAAAAGTAAAGCTTTTCCAGATCAGGTGGTGTGCACTGGCTCCTCCCCCCATGACCCTCCTCCAGACTCCAGTTAGATTTTTGTGCCCGGCCGAGAAGGGTGCAATCTAGGTGGCTCTCCTAAAGAGCTGCTTAGAAAAAGTTTAGCTTAGGTTTTTTATTTTACAGTGAGTCCTGCTGGCAACAGGATCACTGCAACGAGGGACTGAGGGGAGAAGAAGTGAACTCACCTGCGTGCAGGATGGATTGGCTTCTTGGCTACTGGACATCAGCTCCAGAGGGACGATCACAGGTACAGCCTGGATGGTCACCGGAGCCGCGCCGCCGGCCCCCTTGCAGATGCTGAAGTCAGAAGAGGTCCAGAATCGGCGGCTGAAGACTCCTGCAGTCTTCTAAAGGTAGCGCACAGCACTGCAGCTGTGCGCCATTTTCCTCTCAGCACACTTCACACGCAGTCACTGAGGGTGCAGGGCGCTGGGGGGGGGCGCCCTGGGAGGCAAATGTAACCTATATAAAGGCTAAAAATACCTCACATATAGCCCCCAGAGGCTATATGGAGATATTTAACCCCTGCCTGGATTCACTAAATAGCGGGAGACGAGCCCGCCGGAAAAGGGGCGGGGCCTATCTCCTCAGCACACGGCGCCATTTCCTCTCACAGCTCCGCTGGTCAGGACGGCTCCCAGGTCTCTCCCCTGCACTGCACTACAGAAACAGGGTAAAACAGAGAGGGGGGGCAAATTTATGGCGATATTTTGATATATATAAAGCAGCTATAAGGGAGCACTTATTATAAGGCTATCCCTGTTATATATAGCGCTTTTGGTGTGTGCTGGCAAACTCTCCCTCTGTCTCCCCAAAGGGCTAGTGGGTCCTGTCTTCGTTAGGAGCATTCCCTGTGTGTCTGCTGTGTGTCGGTACGTGTGTGTCGACATGTATGAGGACGATATTGGTGTGGAGGCGGAGCAATTGCCAAATATGAGGATGTCACCCCCTAGGGAGTCGACACCAGAATGGATGCCTTTATTTATGGAACTACGGGATAGTGTCAACACGCTAAAGCAGTCGTTTGACGACATGAGACGGCCGGACAATCAATTAGTGCCTGTCCAGGCGACTCAAACACCGTCAGGGGCTGTGAAACGCCCTTTGCCTCAGTCGGTCGACACAGACCCAGACACAGGCACTGACTCCAGTGGTGACGGTGACGAATCAACCGTATTTTCCAGTAGGGCCACACGTTATATGATTTTGGCAATGAAGGAGGCGTTACATTTAGCTGATACTACAGGTACCACTAAACAGGGTATTATGTGGGGTGTGAAAAAACTACCTATAGTTTTTCCTGAATCAGAAGAATTAAATGACGTGTGTAATGAAGCGTGGGTTGCCCCTGATAAAAAGCTGATAATTTCAAAGAAATTATTGGCATTATACCCTTTCCCGCCAGAGGTTAGGGAGCGCTGGGAAACACCTCCTAGGGTGGACAAGGCGCTAACACGCTTATCTAAACAAGTGGCGTTACCCTCTCCTGAGACGGCCGCACTTAAAGATCCATCAGATAGGAGGATGGAAAATATCCAAAAAAGTATATACACACATGCAGGTGTTATACTACGACCAGCTATAGCGACTGCCTGGATGTGCAGTGCTGGGGTAGTTTGGTCAGAGTCCCTGATTGAAAATATTGATACCCTGGACAGGGACAATATTTTACTGTCGTTAGAACAAATAAAGGATGCATTTCTTTATATGCGTGATGCACAGAGGGATATCTGCACACTGGCATCACGGGTAAGTGCTATGTCCATTTCGGCCAGAAGAGCTTTATGGACGCGACAGTGGACAGGCGATGCGGATTCAAAACGACATATGGAAGTTTTGCCGTATAAAGGGGAGGAGTTATTTGGAGTCGGTCTATCAGATTTGGTGGCCACGGCTACAGCCGGGAAATCCACCTTTCTACCTCAAGTCACTCCCCAACAGAAAAAGGCACCGACTTTTCAACCGCAGCCCTTTCGTTCCTTTAAAAATAAGAGAGCAAAGGGCTATTCATATCTGCCACGAGGCAGAGGTCGAGGGAAGAGACAGCAACAGGCAGCTCCTTCCCAGGAACAGAAGCCTTCCCCGGCTTCTACAAAAGCCTCAGCATGACGCTGGGGCTTCTCAAGCGGACTCGGGGACGGTGGGTGGTCGTCTCAAAAATTACAGCGCGCAGTGGGCTCACTCGCAGGTAGATCCCTGGATCCTGCAGATAATATCTCAGGGGTACAGGTTGGAATTAGAGACAGATCCACCTCGCCGTTTCCTGAAGTCTGCTTTACCAACGTCCCCCTCCGAAAGGGAGACGATTTTGGAAGCCATTCACAAGCTGTACTCTCAGCAGGTGATAGTCAAGGTACCTCTTCTACAACAAGGGAAGGGGTATTATTCCACTCTTTTTGTGGTACCGAAGCCGGATGGCTCGGTAAGGCCTATTCTAAATCTGAAGTCCTTGAACCTGTACATAAAGAAGTTCAAGTTCAAGATGGAGTCACTCAGAGCAGTGATAGCGAACCTGGAAGAGGGGGACTTTATGGTATCCTTGGACATCAAGGATGCGTATCTCCACGTTCCAATTTACCCCTCACACCAGGGGTACCTCAGGTTCGTTGTACAAAACTGTCACTATCAGTTTCAGACGCTGCCGTTCGGATTGTCCACGGCACCTCGGGTCTTTACAAAGGTAATGGCCGAGATGATGATTCTTCTTCGAAGAAAAGGCATATTAATTATCCCATACTTGGACGATCTCCTAATAAGGGCAAGGTCCAGAGAACAGCTAGAGATGGGATTAGCACTGTCGCAAGAAGTGCTAAAACAGCACGGGTGGATTCTGAATATTCCAAAATCCCAGTTAATGCCGACAACTCGTCTGCTGTTCCTAGGGATGATTCTGGACACGGTTCAGAAAAAGGTTTTTCTCCCGGAGGAAAAAGCCAAGGAGTTATCCGAGCTTGTCAGGAACCTCCTAAAACCAGGAAAGGTGTCTGTACATCAATGCACAAGAGTCCTGGGAAAAATGGTGGCTTCTTACGAAGCAATTCCATTCGGCAGATTCCACGCAAATGGTCAGGGTCGCATCTTCAGATGCACCTGCGGATAACCCTGTCTCCAAGGACAAGGGTGTCTCTTCTGTGGTGGTTGCAGAGTGCTCATCTATTGGAGGGCCGCAGATTCGGCATACAGGATTGGATCCTGGTGACCACGGACGCCAGCCTGAGAGGCTGGGGAGCAGTCACACAAGGAAGAAACTTCCAGGGAGTATGGACGAGCCTGGAAACGTCTCTTCACATAAACATTCTGGAACTAAGAGCAATATACAATGCTCTAAGCCAGGCAGAACCTCTGCTTCAGGGAAAACCGGTGTTGATCCAGTCGGACAACATCACGGCAGTCGCCCATGTGAACAGACAGGGCGGCACAAGAAGCAGGAGTGCAATGGCAGAAGCTGCAAGGATTCTTCGCTGGGCAGAGAATCATGTGATAGCACTGTCAGCAGTGTTCATCCCGGGAGTGGACAACTGGGAAGCAGACTTCCTCAGCAGACACGATCTTCACCCGGGAGAGTGGGGACTTCATCCAGAAGTCTTCCACTTGCTGGTAACCCGTTGGGAAAGACCAATGGTGGACATGATGGCGTCTCGCCTCAACAAAAAACTGGACAGGTATTGCGCCAGGTCAAGAGATCCGCAGGCAATAGCTGTGGACGCGCTGGTAACGCCTTGGGTGTACCAGTCGGTGTATGTGTTTCCTCCTCTGCCTCTCATACCAAAAGTATTGAGAATTATACGGCAAAGAGGCGTAAGGACGATACTAGTGGTTCCGGATTGGCCAAGAAGGACTTGGTACCCGGAACTTCAAGAGATGATCACGGAAGATCCGTGGCCTCTACCTCTAAGGAGGGACTTGCTTCAGCAGGGTCCCTGTCTGTTTCAAGACTTACCGCGGCTGCGTTTGACGGCATGGCGGTTGAACGCCGGATCCTAAAGGAAAAAGGCATGCCGGAAGAAGTCATTCCTACTTTGATTAAAGCAAGGAAGGAAGTAACCGTGCAACATTATCACCGAATTTGGCGAAAATATGTTGCGTGGTGCGAAGATCGGAGTGCTCCGACGGAGGAATTTCAACTGGGTCGATTCCTACATTTCCTGCAATCAGGATTGTCTATGGGTCTCAAATTGGGATCTATTAAGGTTCAAATTTCGGCCCTGTCGATTTTCTTTCAAAAAGAATTGGCTTCAGTCCCTGAAGTCCAGACCTTTGTTAAGGGAGTGCTACATATACAGCCTCCTGTGGTGCCTCCAGTGGCACCGTGGGATCTCAATGTGGTTTTGGACTTTCTAAAATCTCATTGGTTTGAACCACTAAAGAAGGTGGATTTGAAATATCTCACATGGAAAGTGACCATGCTTCTAGCCCTGGCTTCGGCCAGGAGAGTGTCAGAACTGGCAGCTTTATCTTACAAAAGCCCATATCTGATTTTCCATTCGGACAGGGCAGAACTGCGGACTCGTCCGCATTTTCTCCCTAAGGTGGTGTCAGCATTTCATCTGAACCAGCCTATTGTAGTGCCTGCGGCTACAAGTGACTTGGAGGACTCCAAGTTACTGGACGTTGTCAGAGCATTAAAAATATATATTGCAAGGACAGCTGGAGTCAGAAAATCTGACTCGTTGTTTATATTGTATGCACCCAACAAGATGGGTGCTCCTGCGTCTAAGCAGACGATTGCTCGTTGGATCTGTAGCACAATCCAACTTGCACATTCTGTGGCAGGCCTGCCACAGCCTAAATCTGTAAAGGCCCACTCCACAAGGAAGGTGGGCTCATCTTGGGCGGCTGCCCGAGGGGTCTCGGCATTACAACTTTGCCGAGCAGCTACGTGGTCAGGGGAGAACACGTTTGTAAAATTTTACAAATTTGATACTCTGGCTAAGGAGGACCTGGAGTTCTCTCATTCGGTGCTGCAGAGTCATCCGCACTCTCCCGCCCGTTTGGGAGCTTTGGTATAATCCCCATGGTCCTTTCAGGAACCCCAGCATCCACTAGGACGATAGAGAAAATAAGATTTTACTTACCGATAAATCTATTTCTCGGAGTCCGTAGTGGATGCTGGGCGCCCATCCCAAGTGCGGATTATCTGCAATAATTGTACATAGTTATTGTTAACTAATTCGGGTTATTGTTGAAGGAAGCCATCTTTCAGAGGCTCCGCTGTTATCATACTGTTAACTGGGTTTAGATCACAAGTTGTACGGTGTGATTGGTGTGGCTGGTATGAGTCTTACCCGGGATTCAAAATCCTCCCTTATTGTGTACGCTCGTCCGGGCACAGTACCTAACTGGAGTCTGGAGGAGGGTCATGGGGGGAGGAGCCAGTGCACACCACCTGATCTGGAAAAGCTTTACTTTTTGTGCCCTGTCTCCTGCGGAGCCGCTATTCCCCATGGTCCTTTCAGGAACCCCAGCATCCACTACGGACTCCGAGAAATAGATTTATCGGTAAGTAAAATCTTATTATTATGTACAGGGCTGAGGTAGAGAACTGAGGCTGGAGCACGATGGTTAAGGAACGTAATTGCGGATAAAGAACTCCGGGTTGTGGCTTGAAAGACAAGGTTGTGATTAATGAACTGCGGAACTGTGGATAGTGGTTAAAGACGTGGCTCGAGGCGGAGAACCTGTGGACTGTGGTTTGAAAGACGAGACTGTAGATGATGAACTGTGGAACTGTAGATGGTGGTTGAAGACGTGGCTGAGGACTGTGGACTGTGGTTTGGAAAACGAAGCTAAAGATAATAATCTGCAGGCTGTGGTCGGTGGTACAAAGGCGTGGCTGGTGAAGGAGATCTGTGGAGTGTGGCTTGAAAGACGAGGCAGGAGACCCGGGGCCGACTATGCCCAAAGAGTCTTACTGAACCGGGTTTTCCAGGAGCGCTTCCACAGGCAGTAGCAGGCTAGAAACGGCAGGGCTGCAGCAGCAACAGAGAACCAACCAAGCAGGATCAGGAGGAACCAGAATACAGCAGGAATCCTGGGAGCACAGGCTAAAGCACCTACAACAGGGTTGTAACTTAAAGCACTGGCGTCCCTGTCCTAAACCAGCCCCCTTTTATAGGGAGAGCTTCCCCTGGATTGGCTGGAAGAAACAGGAAACAGGAACTATGCTTAAAACTTGGTCTCCAACATGGCGGCGCCCAGTAATGCAGACCTTTTTGCAAAGCCACATTGCTCACTGCCCCTGGTCTCCTAGCAATGGCTCAGCAAGAGCGACCTGCTGTAGCGGCGTCCTGCCGCCATGAGCAGATCCCCTCACCGCCGCTACTGCTACCCACGGATCCGGCGCAGCATCCACCTCCGCCCGCACATCACCAAGGAAGCCAGCCCCGCGGCCCCAGCGTACTGGTAAGACTCCGGATGCTGACAGGGCTATATCCCTAAAAGACCCTGCTGACCATAAAATTGAGACCACTCTCAAGGCAATATATATGGCAGCGGGCGTAGCACAGCGCCCCACGATAGTTTGTGGTTGGATTTCTAGGACAGTAGTCAAGTGGTCTGATAATATTATTAATGGATTAGACACTCTGCCCCAGGATGAGGTCATTACTCTTCTGCAACACATACAGAATGCTGCAAATTTTATGAGCGAAGCTATAAAGGAATTGTGTAAGATAAATGGCCGCACTACTGCTATGGCAGTTTCAGCACGCAGAGCTCTGTGGTTACGTCAATGGTCAGCGGACGCAGATTCCAAAAAGGGTGTAGAAAATCTTCCCTTTACAGGTGATGCCTTGTTTGGGGATGAGTTAAATAATTGGATCTCCCAGGCAACGGCGGGTAAGTCTACCTATCTGCCATCGGCTGCACCGCCTGCTCGACATTCTTACACAGGACCCTCCTTGCAGTCCTTTTGTGTGGCACGGTTCAGAGACAGGGGCCGAGGGGTCTCCACCACTCCCAGAGGATCACATGGTAAGTCCTGTAAACCTGCAACTGCTACATCCCAGGACCAGACCCCCGGTTTCCCTGCTGCTAAGCCTTTCCATGTGATGGTTGACCCCAGCAGCAAGGCGACTTTCAGGTAGGTGCTCGCCTTCAACACTTCGCCCACGTGTGGGCGAAGTCCTGCCGGTATCCTTGGGTGAGGGACATCATTTCCCTGGGGTACCGGCTGGAATTTCAATCACTTCCTCCTCACAGATTTTTCAAATCGGGCTTACCAGTTTTGCCCGCAGCAAAAGTTACCTTGCAAAAGGCTTTTCAAAGACCTTTGCAGACAGAGGTGGTAGTTCCAGTATCTCCTCTGTTACGCACCAGGGGTTTTTACTCCAGTCTTTTTGTCATTTCAAAACCAGATGGTTCGGTGCGACCTACTGTATCTTGAAACTGAAGCCTCTAAACCCGTCTCTGCGGGTGTTCAAATTCAAGATGGTTTCCCTGCGGGCAGTGGTGTCCGGTCTGGAGGAAGGGGCATTCCTGGTATCTCTAGATGTCATGGATGCTTACCTAAATGTTCCCATGTGGTCCCCTCATCAGGCTTACCTCAGGTTCGCCATATTGGACGACCATTTCCAGTTTTAGGCCTTACCCTTTGTCAGAATCCATTTGGATTTCCCACTGTAGGAACATATTCACAGGGACTGATGTTCTCGGCACAATAATAGGTTTATTTATACAGGGTAAAGCAGTGTACAACTGTAAACAATAAGTATAAACCAGGAATGATTGAAGAACACAAAATGAAAGGGAGAACTGGAATTGCACTTGCAATGCTGGGAGTCTGGGAAGTACTTGGCAGTACTGGATACTTGGGAACACACTTGTGATACTGGGATTGGAAACTCACTTGTGATGCTGGGAACTGAGGGGACACAGAGACGCTGGAAAATGTGGGTACACGGGATGCCAGGAGACTGAGTACCCGGACACACTGAAGTCTGTGATTACATGAAACCGGTGTAGACTGTGGAAACACTTGAGACACTGTGGACTGTGAAGGCACTTGTAACACTGTAGACTGTATAGACACTGTAATAGGATTGTTCTGTAGCAGAATTAGCACCATAGCAGGATGCACTTGAGCAGAGAATGCAGGGTTGCAGGATTGCACTGTAGAAGGTTAGCACCATAGCAGGATGCACTTGAGCAGAGAATGCAGGATTGCACTGTAGAAGGTTAGCACCATAGCAGGATGCACTTGAGCAGAGAATGCAGGGTTGCAGGATTGCACTGTAGAAGGTTAGCACCATAGCAGGATGCACTTGAGCAGAGAATGCAGGATTGCACTGTAGAAGGTTAGCACCATAGCAGGATGCACTTGAGCAGAGAATGCAGGATTGCACTGTAGAAGGTTAGCACCGTAGCAGGATGCACTTGAGCAGAGAATGCAGAATTGCACTGTAGAAGGTTAGCACCGTAGCAGGATACACTTGAGCAGAGAATGCAGGGTTGCAGGATTGCACTGTAGCAGGATCACAGGATAGCACTGTGGTAGAGTATGCAACGTAGCAGGATAACGGGATTGCACTGTAGCAGGATCACAGGATAGTACTGTAGTAGAGCATGCAACGTAGCAGGATCACAGGATAGTACTGTAGTAGAGCATGCAATGTAGCAGGATAACGGGATTGCACTGTAGCAGGATCTCAGGATAGTACTGTAGTAGAGCATGCAACGTAGCAGGATAATGGGATTGCACTGTAGCAGGATCACAGGATAGCACTGTGGTAGAGTATGCAACATACCAGGACAACAGGATTGCACTGTAGCAGGATCACAGGACGGCACTGTACTATTCAACGTAGCAGGATAACGGGATTGCACTGTAGCAGAGTAGCTACACAGGATAGCTGTTGGAGCCTGGCAGTACTATGGATGTTTTTAGCAGTAGAGACCAGCATAACTAAGAACAGGAACTGAAACAATATTGACACGATGAACTGGCCACTGGGAGCCTGTGTGGCTGGCCTATATAGTAAGTTCAGGTGCTGCTCACAGCTGTGGTAACAGCTAATTACCAAACTGCAGATACAGAGCAGAGTGCTGAGCACCAGAGCAGAGAGCGCCACCCCAGGCATGGAGGAGAAACTGCATGGATCGTGACACCCTTTGGCCTCTCCACAGCTCAGAGGGTCTTCACCAAAGTCATGGCAGAGATGATGCTGAAACTGCGCATGATGTGAGTTAACGTAGTCCCCTACTTGGACAATCTGGTAATAAAGGATATGTCCAGGGAGCGTCTACTGCACAGCATCAATCTGACGACTTGCCTACTTGCGGATCATGGGTGGATCCTCAATTTTCAGAAATCTCACCTGGAACCGACCCAACGTCTTCAGTTCTTGGGAATGATACTGGATACAGTGTCTCAAAAGGTGTTTCTTTTGATGGACAAGGCCTTGGCTATCCAGGCTATGGTCCGCTCAGTGCTCCGTCCTCGCAAGGTATCCATACATCTTCCCATCCACTTGCTGGGCAGGATGGTTCCTGCTTACGAGGCAATCCAATACGGCAGATTTCATTCCCGGCCATTTCAGCTGGATCTGCTGGAAAAATGGTCGGGGTCTCACCTTCACATGCATCAGGAAGTGACCTTATCTATGAACGCCCAGATTTCTCTATTATGGTGGCTACAAGTTCCTAACCTGGTAGAAGGCAGGAATTTCAATATCCACTCGTGGATTCTATTGACAACGGATGCCAGCCTCCAGGGTTGGGGGGCTGTGACCCAAGGGGCCCAGTTCCAGGGGATATGGTCAGTGCAGGAATCTGCTCTACCAATAAACATCCTGGAACTCATGGCAATCTACAGTGCTATTCTGCAAGCTTCCCATCTCCTGAAAGATCAGGATCCAGGTTCAATCGGACAACGCCATGGTGGTGGCGTACATAAACCGACAAGGGGGAACAAGAAGCAGAGCCGTGATGCGGGAAGTGTTAAAAATACTCTTCTGGGTGGAGGTCAATGCAATGGCCATCTCAGCCATATTCATTCCAGGAGTGGACAACTGAGAAGCAGACTTCCTTAGCAGACACGACCTCCATCCTGGGGAATGAGGCATACATCCCTAGGTGTTCACAGTTAATTCACCGGTGGGGCTGTCCGCAGATAGATCTGATGGCTTCTCATCTCAACAAGAAGCTATGCCGTTACTGCTCCAGAAAAAGTGATCCGCAGGCTGTAGCAACGTACGCGCTGATGACACCGTGGACATACCAGTTTCTGTACCTGTTCCCTCCTCTAACGCTAATCCCAAGGGTTCTAAAAAGACTAAGAAGTGAAAGCATTTAAGCAATTCTAGTTGCCCCGGATTGGCCTCGATGGGCGTGGTACTCAGACCTCCTAACCATGGCTCTGGAGGATCCCTGGCATCTGCTGCTCCAAAAGGATCTTCTTCAACAAGGTCCGTTCGCCTATCCAGACTTACAGCAGCTACGTTTGATGGCTTGGAAGTTGAGAGGGAGAATTTAGCATGGAAAGGTCTTCCCTCCAGGGTTATTTCCACTATGGTTCAGGCCAGGAAGATAGTTACGTCTAAACATTATAATCGTATCTGGAAAAAGTATGTTTCCTAGTGTGAAAGTAGTAAAGTTTCTCCTGTGGAATTTAGAATTGGTCGTTTTCTGCTTTTCGCGCAGGCTGGAGTGGATATGGGCCTATGTTTAGGCTCCATCAAAGTGCAAATTTCGGCGCTTTCTATTTTCTTCCAGAAACAACTTGCCATGTTGCCGGAAGTACAGACTTTACTAAAAGGAGTTCTTCATATGTAACCACTCTTCGTACCTCCCACGGATCCATGAGATCTTAATATGGTTCTGTCCTTTCTTCAATTGGATTGGTTTGAACCCTTACATAGGGTAGAGTTGAAATTCCTTACCTGGAAGTCGGTGATGTTATTAGCATTGGTGTCTGCCAGACGTGTCTCTGAATTGGGTGCCTTATTCTGTAAGAGCCCTTATTTGATTTTTCATGAAGACAGGGCGGAACTCAGGACCCGATCTCAGTTTTTGCCAGCTTTTCATGTGAATCAACCCATTGTGGTTCCGGTGTTGTCTGAGGCTTCTGTTGGTCCAGAGTTCTTGGATGTAGTGAGGGCTCTAAAGATTTATGTCAAACGGACTGCTCATCATCGGAAATCTGACTCACTGTTTGTACTTTATGATGCCACCAAGATTGGTTGTCCAGCTTCTAAGCAATTAATTGCTCATTGGCTCAGGTTGACCATTCAACAAGCCTATTCAGATAGATCTATGGTTATCTTGGCCTCTTCGCTGCGCCTAGGCACACCATGGTTTATTTACATGAACCCTTCTTCTATTGTTGTCAGCGGCAATACAATACAGAGAACAATACAGCAGGGGATTAAGTCATTACAGCAGGGGATTAAGTCCGACTGCCCAGTCTCAGTTAATCTTATTAAAGGCCAAGATAAACGTGGACCCATCTGTACTTCGGCGGCTCTGCCTTTGCCTTCTATTCAGGCCCACTCGATGAGGTCTATGGGCTCTTCCTAGGCGGCTGCCCGGGGGGTCTCGGCCATACAGTTGTGCCAAGCTGCTACTTGTTCTGGTTCAAACACTTTTGTTAAATTCTATTGGTTCGACACCTTGGCCAAGGATGACCTTCAGTTTGGTCAGGCGGTTTTACAGGGGTCTCAGCACTCTCCCACCCATTTTGGAGCTTTGGGACTTCCCCATGGTACTAAAGTACAGTTCCCCAGTTTCCACTAGGACATAAGAGAAAATAGGAATTTAATACCTACTGGTAATTCCTTTTCACGTAGTCCATAGTGGAAACTGGGCGCCTGCCTCAGTGCTTCTATTCCTGCTTACCTGTGTAAGTGTTTGGTTGGCCCGCCGTTGCGTCCCCCTTCTGTTTGTTGGGATAGCTTTGCTATTCTGGTTAGGTTGGTGTTGCTATCCTCTGTTCTGGTTAGCACCCTCCTTTTTCGGTTAGCTGTTGGCTTAGTGCCTCACCGCTGTTGTACCTGTTTTCTTCTCTTGTGGTATGTCTGTCTCCTCGGGCACAGTTTTCTAAACTGAGTCTGGTAGGAGGGGCATAGAGGGGAGGAGCCAGCACACACATACACACACTACAGGTTTTTAAAGTGCCAGGCTCCAGTGGACCCGATCTATACCCCATGGTACTAAAGTACAGTTCCCCAGTATCCACTACGGACTACGAGAGAAGGAATTACCGGTAGGTATTAAATTCCTATTTTTACAGTTGGCGTATGCTTAGCTGGACATATTTTGAGATGTATCTGACACAACTCACACACACAAGTATGCTCTTCTGGGTATGTCATTTTCTGCATATAATCTTAGTGCAAATGCCTCCAGCTTTACTTAAGTGAATCAATTATATTTTATATCTGCACTGGACAATAACAAAGTCTGCAACTTGAGAGGTACATCAATATTGTTAATTACATAAGTACCATGTGTCTCTCTTTGTGTATAATAAGTTAAAAAAGGAACATAGGGCTCATTGGACGATGCATATGTGCCCTGAACATACTTAGGAAGACTAGAGACATAATAGTAAGCATGCATACATAAATTCTGAAGCATCTCAAGATGTATTACACAGTTGCATGTGTGTAGTTGTATATCAGGCACACAAGTGGGAAGCGGTTAAAATACCACTAGTTGGGATCTCGGTGGTCACAATGCCGACACTGGGATCCAGACTAGCAGTGAAATGTCATCGCCAGAATACCGGCGACACAGGCTGTTCTCCCTCTGTTGGTGTCGAGCACAGCGAGCCAACGAGCCCACAGCGTGGCGAATGCAGCGAGCCCACAAGGGGCTTTCTAGCGGTTGCCCCGCTGATGTCATTACGGCAGATGGGATCCCACTGTCGGGATCATGACAGCCGGGATCCTTTCCGTCAGCATTTCATACTGATCCCGCACAAGTATGTAAACGCACGGGCCAGGATAGCGTAGATAAGGCATAGAGATGGGGCTTGATAGATGCTTTACCCTGTTTGTACACAAGTTAATTAATTAAGGGTCACATTTACTAAGCAGTGATAAGAGCGGAGAAGTGAGCCAGTGGAGAAGTTGCCCCATCAACCAATCAGCAACTCTTTCTCATTTTACAGTATGCAAATTATAGATGTTACTTCAATGCTGATTGGTTGCCATTGGCAACTTTTTCACTGGCTCACTTCTCCGCTCTTATCACTACTTAGTAAATGTCCCCCTAAGTCCTGTATACAAATGAGAAAATAGTGTATTGATTGTGAAAATGCAATATAAATAACACAATCTGTCAATCAGAAATGGCAAGATAGTGCTGCTGATAGTCATCATTATCAATGCGTGTTTTATTTCACCTATACTCCATCAGCCACAAGAGATATAGGTGGTCATTCCGAGTTGTTCGCTCGTTGCCGATTTTCGCTATGCTGCGATTTGTTGCTAAATGCGCATGCACATGGTACGCAGGGCGCATGCATTTAGTTATTTAACTAAAAACTTAGCAGTTTTACTGTTGTTCGTGTGGCGCTTTTTAGTCGCACTGCTGATCGGTGAGTGATTGACAGGAAAGGGGCGTTTCTAGGTGGTAACTGAGCGTTTTCCGGGAGTGTGCTAAAAAATGCAGGCATGTCAGGTAAAAATGCGGGAGTGTCTGGAGAAACGGGGGAGTGGCTGGCCGAACGCAGGGCGTGTTTGTGACGTCAAACCAGGAACTAAATGGACCGAGCTGATCGTAATCTAGGAGTTGGTCTGGAGCTACTCAGAAACTGCAGGGAAATATTTAGTAGCAATTCTGCTAATCTTTCGTTCGCTATTCTGCTAAGCTAAGATACACTCCCAGAGGGCGGCGGCCTAGCGTTTGCAATGCTGCTAAAAGCAGCTAGCGAGCGAACAACTCGGAATGAGGGCCATACCTTCTAAAAGCCATATCTAAGCTTGCGTCCATGTCTTATTTTATTGCTGCTACGTGAAAGCATCTTTACTGTACTCCTGTACTTGTACATCTTGTGCCCCTCTTCCGGGAGGAGGCAACATTGTAGGCATGTGGGGGCGTGGCTGGTGGTATGATGGGCTGGCCGGGGGCGTGGTCAGTCAATGTGGGCTGTCCGGGGGCATGATTACTGGGAAGTGGGCAGTCCGGGGGGCGTGATATCACGATCACGCCATCTTGGCTTGATGTTACTTCAATGCTGATTGGTTGCCATTGGCAACTTTTTCACTGGCTCACTTCTCCGCTCTTATCACTACTTAGTAAATGTCCCCCTAAGTCCTGTATACAAATGAGAAAATAGTGTATTGATTGTGAAAATGCAATATAAATAACACAATCTGTCAATCAGAAATGGCAAGATAGTGCTGCTGATAGTCATCATTATCAATGCGTGTTTTATTTCACCTATACTCCATCAGCCACAAGAGATATAGGTGGTCATTCCGAGTTGTTCGCTCGTTGCCGATTTTTGCTATGCTGCGATTTGTTGCTAAATGCGCATGCACATGGTACGCAGGGCGCATGCACTTAGTTATTTAACTAAAAACTTAGCAGTTTTACTGTTGTTCGTGTGGCGCTTTTAAGTCGCACTGCTGATCGGTGAGTGATTGACAGGAAAGGGGCGTTTCTAGGTGGTAACTGAGCGTTTTCCGGGAGTGTGCTAAAAAATGCAGGCATGTCAGGTAAAAATGCGGGAGTGTCTGGAGAAACGGGGGAGTGGCTGGCCGAACGCAGGGCGTGTTTGTGACGTCAAACCAGGAACTAAATGGACCGAGCTGATCGTAATCTAGGAGTAGGTCTGGAGCTACTCAGAAACTGCAGGGAAATATTTAGTAGCAATTCTGCTAATCTTTCGTTCGCTATTCTGCTAAGCTAAGATACACTCCCAGAGGGCGGCGGCCTAGCGTTTGCAATGCTGCTAAAAGCAGCTAGCGAGCGAACAACTCGGAATGAGGGCCATACCTTCTAAAAGCCATATCTAAGCTTGCGTCCATGTCTTATTTTATTGCTGCTACGTGAAAGCATCTTTACTGTACTCCTGTACTTGTACATCTTGTGCCCCTCTTCCGGGAGGAGGCAACATTGTAGGCATGTGGGGGCGTGGCTGGTGGTATGATGGGCTGGCCGGGGGCGTGGTCAGTCAATGTGGGCTGTCCGGGGGCATGATTACTGGGAAGTGGGCAGTCCGGGGGGCGTGATATCACGATCACGCCATCTTGGCTCACCCCCGCTATACAGTGCCGAGAAAATAGGTGCTGTATAGCGGGGGCGGAGCTACGATGACGCGATTCAACCCGAAACGCATCATCATCAGATCCCCTCGCACCGCCCACCTGTTCCTGCTGTGGGCGGCCGATACGGAGGGCCTGACAGGGAAAATGGGAGGCTTGCCCTCCTTTCCGGGGGGGGGGGCGATTTTCAGGTGCCTCCCGGCCATTCCAGGAGGGTAGGCAAGTATTTACACAAGTCAGTGATAAACATAATGTACAGACTATTTGCCGCTACTAGCGTGCCCACGGGAGTTTGCACTGTATTTACACCCGCGATCCATAGAATCAAATGGGTACGTACACTCCAATGAATGGGTCACAGGCTGCTGCGGCTAGTAGCGTGCGTAGACTTTCACAGTGTGATCGCATCCTGGAAGGATGCGATCGTACTGTGATTGAGAGCGGAAGACATTGGGGAGAGACGGTGTTAGAGGGGAGTGGTCTGGACAATGCAGGCGTATAAGAGCCATTTTAGGGGCGGCTAGGTAATGTCACACAAAGCCTCTGCGGGGGGAAAACATGGTGGTGGTGCGCAGGCAGGGGTCGATCCCTAACTGCTGAGATCACTGTTATTCCTGTGATGTGATTGCAATTAGATGCTTAGCATGCTGGACGGCCTTGTCCTGTGCTGGGTGGCACCCAGCATGCGATCGTAAGCAGTTTTGCTATTTTAGAAACTGCAACTGAAGCTGAATAAGGCCCTTAGGGATCTATTAATGAACCAGTGAAAAGAGTATAGGAAAGGACCAATGCAACTAACTAGTTGCCCATAGCAACCAATTAGCTTTGATGGAAGCCTTTATCAAGTACATTCTATAAAATGTAAGGGAGATGCTGCTTTGTTACCATGGGCAACTTCTCCACTGGTCTGTTTCTCCAATATTTTCACTGCTTCACGAATAGACCCCTTCGACTGAAATCTTAGCAAGTAAAAAAAATATATTTTCTTGTCTGATAAAAAAAGATGATATAGTGAAAGTAATACAGACAATATCAGATTGTTAAATGGTCCTTTAGTTGGTGTTTCAGAATTTCACATTTGATACTACTGTACCAACAACTGCTTTCCTTTGAAAAAAAAAATACTAATTTTAATTAAAAGTCAGGCAGATTATAAGTAAAACCATTAAAAAATAGATGATTTATTTACCTTTTCTTTTTCAAAATTTGCACTCTGCTGCTTCGTTTGGAATTCTTGCATGTCTTTCAGATCCTCTATCTCTTTATCCGCATTATCTAGTTGTCTCTGTAATTGAGTTGCTTTGCGTTGGAGATTTGATCGCTCTGCTAAAACATGTTGTGTTTGTCTTTCAACAAGCATCATGTCTTCCTGAAAGACAATGTAAATAAATTGTAGAGATTTAGTGTAAATTACATTTAGTTTATATATTTCTGAGTAAGACACTTTGGGACTAATTCAGTTCCCGAAGGATCTGAGGCACAAGTACTGATGTCTGGTGCTTTGTGCATACTGCATCATTGGACGCACTAAGGCTGCAGACATCAGTTGATTGACAGTCTGCAGCCATTTGGGGGCAACGGAGGGGGCGACGATGGGCTCTGTTTCCTGTGTCCCCTCTGTATTGGGGGAGTGCTGAGGCCACGATCTCGATTGGAAGACCAAGATTTCCTGGCCCCTTGTCCGGAGCTGCATCAGCTGGCTTGCGTGACCACATGGGTCATGCAGCCAGCTGATGGTGTCGCAAGTGATCTGCATTCTAGACACAGCACTAATGCATGCAGGAGGCATCTACTTATACCGGAGAGCTCCTGCTGTATTGTTATATCAGAGCATTGCTGCATTGCTGCTCCAAGAAAGCAGCAGCAATTCTCTCTCCAACCACATCTAAATTAGGCCCTTTGCTCTCACATAGCTTTACATGCAATAAATGTTCCATGGTAATTTTATGAGTTCAATGTCTGACTCTCCCGTGTCTGAGCCCATTTCTGTCTGTCTCACAATTTTCTCCTAGAATGACATGGGCAAAAATGGATCCTAGTGCTGCTTTGGTAAATGGTAAAGGATTGCTCCCAGCACTCTGATGATGGATACTGTCAATCAAATCTTAAAGTGTAGGGAGGTTTTGGAACTCCACTGCCTTCCCCCCTCCCCCATTGGTGCCACATCCCTTCCTGCCCACCTGGAAAATATCATGCTTCTAGCCCCTTACCTTCTTCCTCACTTGTAGGTGCAGGTCAGCCTATAGTTTTGGTTTAGGGGATGGTTCTTTAGGGGGGCGTAATGTACTAAGCATCACATCTGCACTACAATACATCCTTCCACTTATCGGGTGCATACCGGTGTTGATAACACCGATATGTACTTAGACATTTATTTAATAACGCAGCTCACCCAATAAGAGCTATCTTTTATGATAGAGGACTTCCAGGTTAAGGACCAGGGAGTCTTTCTGTGTATGCACAGATCGATGAATGCCACAGGAGGTTCTGAGAAGTATCCGATTGGATCCCTCTTGGAATATGTGAAAAGAAGTCCATAGGTTTCTATTGGCGAGGACCAAGCTCCAGAATATATAGCTTTCCAGAGCTTGGTACATATAGAAATGCGGTCAAAAAGAGTTTCTGAGTTTTGGCCTCATTTTCTGCTATAGTACATCCCACCACTTGTCTGGTACAGTCTAGTGGACATTTTAGAAGAAAGCTTCTGTGGTGCAGTTAAGTGTTTATAGCTTGTTTGTTAAAATGTAGATTTACCTTTGTACATCCTTTTCTGTCCTTATTTCTTTCTGCTGGATTTTTTTTTGCCGTCTCTTGGTCTGTCTGTGGTCTTTCACCCCTTTTTCTCTGACGTCCTAGTGGATGCTGGGACTCCGTCAGGACCATGGGGATTAGCGGCTCCGCAGGAGACAGGGCACAAAAATAAAAGCTTTAGGACTAGGTGGTGTGCACTGGCTCCTCCCCCTATGACCCTCCTCCAAGCCTCAGTTAGGTTTTTGTGCCCGTCCGAGCAGGGTGCAATCTAGGTGGCTCTCCTAAAGAGCTGCTTAGAAAAAGTTATTAGGTTTTTTATTTTCAGTGAGTCCTGCTGGCAACAGGCTCACTGCAACGAGGGACTTAGGGGAGAAGAAGTGAACTCACCTGCGTGCAGGATGGATTGGCTTCTTAGGCTACTGGACACCATTAGCTCCAGAGGGATCGAACACAGGCCCAGCCATGGAGTCCGGTCCCGGAGCCGCGCCGCCGACCCCCTTGCAGATGCCGAAAAGTGAAGAGGTCCAGAAACCGGCGGCAGAAGACTTTTCAGTCTTCATGAGGTAGCGCACAGCACTGCAGCTGTGCGCCATTGTTGTCAGCACACTTCACACCAGCGGTCACTGAGGGTGCAGGGCGCTGGGGGGGGGCACCCTGGGCAGCAATGATAATACCTTGTTCTGGCTAAAAATACATCACATATAGCCCCTGGGGCTATATGGATGTATTTAACCCCTGCCAGGTCTCACAAACACCGGGAGAAGAGCCCGCCGAAATAGGGGGCGGGGCCTATCTCCTCAGCACACAGCGCCATTTTCCTGCACAGCTCCGCTGCGAGGAAGGGTCCCAGGACTCTCCCCTGCACTGCACTACAGAAACAGGATAAAAAAACAGAGAGGGGGGGCACTTTTTTGGCGATATTGATATATTAAGCTGCTATAAAGGAAACAACACTTCTGTAGGGTTGTTCCTATATATTTATAGCGCTTGGGTGTGTGCTGGCAAACTCTCCCTCTGTCTCCCCAAAGGGCTAGTGGGGTCCTGTCTTCGATAAGAGCATTCCCTGTGTGTCGGTACGTGTGTGTCGACATGTATGAGGACGATGTTGGTGTGGAGGCGGAGCAATTGCCGGTAATGGTGATGTCACCCCCTAGGGAGTCGACACCGGAATGGATGGCTTTGTTTATGGAATTACGTGATAATGTCAGCACGTTACAAAAATCAGTTGACGACATGAGACGGCCGGCAAACCAGTTAGTACCTGTCCAGGCGTCTCAGACACCGTCAGGGGCTGTAAAACGCCCTTTACCTCAGTCGGTCGACACAGACACGGACACCGAATCTAGTGTCGACGGTGAAGAAACAAATGTATTTTCCAGTAGGGCCACACGTTATATGATCACGGCAATGAAGGAGGCTTTGCATATCTCTGATACTGCAAGTACCACAAAAAGGGGTATTATGTGGGGTCTGAAAAAACTACCTGTAGTTTTTCCTGAATCAGAGGAATTGAATGAAGTGTGTGATGAAGCGTGGGTTAACCCCGATAGAAAACTGCTAATTTCAAAGAAGTTATTGGCATTATATCCTTTCCCGCCAGAGGTTAGGGCGCGCTGGGAAACACCCCCTAGGGTGGATAAGGCACTCACACGCTTATCAAAACAAGTGGCGTTACCGTCTCCTGAAACGGCCGCCCTCAAGGATCCAGCTGATAGGAGGCTGGAAACTACCCTGAAAAGTATATACACTCATACTGGTGTTATACTGCGACCAGCCATCGCCTCAGCATGGATGTGCAGTGCTGGGGTGGTTTGGTCGGATTCCCTGACTGAAAATATTGATACCCTGGATAGGGACAGTATTTTATTGACTATAGAGCAATTAAAGGATGCTTTTCTTTATATGCGAGATGCTCAGAGGGATATTTGCACTCTGGCATCGAGAGTAAGTGCGATGTCCATATCTGCCAGAAGAAGTTTATGGACGCGACAGTGGTCAGGTGATGCGGATTCCAAACGGCATATGGAAGTATTGCCGTATAAAGGGGAGGAATTATTTGGGGTCGGTCTAACGGATTTGGTGGCCACGGCAACAGCCAAGAAATCCACCTTTTTACCTCAGGTCCCCTCCCAACAGAAAAAGACACCGTCTTTTCAGCCGCAGTCCTTTCGTTCCTATAAGAACAAGCGGGCAAAAGGACAGTCATATCTGCCCCGAGGCAAAGGAAAGGGTAAGAGTGCACCAAGCAGCTCCCTCCCAGGAGCAGAAGCCCTCCCCGGCTTCTGCAAAGCCCTCAGCATGACGTTGGGGCTTTACAAGCGGACTCAGGGGCGGTGGGGGGTCGACTCAAGAATTTCAGCGCACAGTGGGCTCACTCACAGGTGGACCCCTGGATCCTGCAGGTAGTATCTCAGGGTTACAGGTTGGAATTCGAGAAGTCTCCCCCTCGCCGGTTCCTAAAGTCTGCTCTGCCAACGTCTCCCTCAGACAGGGCGACGGTATTGGAAGCCATTCACAAGCTGTATTCTCAGCAGGTGATAGTCAAGGTACCCCTCCTACAACAGGGAAAGGGGTATTATTCCACACTATTTGTGGTACCGAAGCCGGACGGCTCGGTAAGACCTATTCTAAATCTGAAATCTTTGAACCTGTACATACAAAAATTCAAGTTCAAGATGGAGTCACTCAGAGCAGTGATAGCGAATCTGGAAGAAGGGGACTTTATGGTGTCCCTGGACATCAAGGATGCTTACCTGCATGTCCCAATTTGCCCTTCACATCAAGGGTACCTCAGGTTCATGGTGCAAAACTGTCATTATCAGTTTCAGACGCTGCCGTTTGGATTGTCCACGGCACCTCGGGTCTTTACCAAGGTAATGGCCGAAATGATGTTTCTTCTGCGAAGAAAAGGCGTATTAATTATCCCTTACTTGGACGATCTCCTGATAAGGGCAAGGTCCAGAGAACAGCTGGAGGACGTAGTAGCACTAACCCAAGTAGTACTGCAACAGCACGGGTGGATTCTAAATTTTCCAAAATCTCAATTGACCCCGACGACACGTCTGCTGTTCCTGGGAATGATTCTGGACACGGTTCAGAAAAAG
Organism: Pseudophryne corroboree; assembly: GCF_028390025.1. Lineage (NCBI taxonomy): Eukaryota > Metazoa > Chordata > Amphibia > Anura > Myobatrachidae > Pseudophryne > Pseudophryne corroboree. The sequence goes on along the minus strand of NC_086449.1, from coordinate 320,759,128 downwards.
GTGTTTCTTCCGGAGGAGAAAGCCAGGGAGTTATCCGAACTTGTCAGGAACCTCCTAAAACCAGGAAAAGTGTCTGTGCATCAATGCACAAGAGTCCTGGGAAAAATGGTGGCTTCTTACGAAGCGATTCCATTCGGCAGATTCCACGCACGAACTTTTCAGTGGGATCTGCTGGACAAATGGTCCGGATCGCATCTGCAGATGCATCAGCGGATAACTTTGTCTCCACGGACAAGGGTGTCTCTTCTGTGGTGGTTGCAGAGTGCTCATCTGTTAGAGGGCCGCAGATTCGGCATACAGGACTGGGTCCTGGTGACCACGGATGCCAGTCTGAGAGGCTGGGGAGCGGTCACACAGGGAAGAAACTTCCACGGAGTGTGGTCAAGCCTGGAGATGTCTCTTCACATAAATATACTGGAGCTAAGAGCGATTTACAATGCTCTAAGCCTGGCAAAACCCCTGCTTCAGGGTCAGCCGGTGTTGATCCAGTCGGACAACATCACGGCAGTCGCCCACGTAAACAGACAGGGCGGCACAAGAAGCAGGAGGGCAATGGCAGAAGCTGCAAGGATTCTTCGCTGGGCGGAAGATCATGTGATAGCACTGTCAGCAGTGTTCATTCCGGGAGTGGACAACTGGGAAGCGGACTTCCTCAGCAGACACGATCTACACCCGGGAGAGTGGGGACTTCATCCAGAAGTCTTCCACATGATTGTGAACCGTTGGGAAAAACCAAAGGTGGATATGATGGCGTCCCGCCTCAACAAAAAACTGGACAGGTATTGCGCCAGGTCAAGAGACCCTCAGGCAATAGCTGTGGACGCTCTGGTAACACCGTGGGTGTTCCAGTCAGTGTATGTGTTTCCTCCTCTGCCTCTCATACCAAAAGTACTGAGAATTATACGGCAAAGGGGAGTAAGAACGATACTCGTGGCTCCGGATTGGCCAAGAAGAACTTGGTACCCGGAACTTCAGGAGATGCTCACGGAAGATCCGTGGCCTCTACCTCTAAGACGGGACCTGCTTCAGCAGGGACCGTGTCTATTCCAAGACTTACCGCGGCTGCGTTTGACGGCATGGCGGTTGAACGCCGAATTCTAAGGGAAAAAGGCATTCTGGAAGAGGTCATCCCTACCCTGGTAAAAGCCAGGAAGGAGGTGACTGCACAACATTATCACCGCATTTGGAGAAAATATGTTGCGTGGTGTGAGGCCAGGAAGGCCCCGACGGAGGAATTTCAACTGGGTCGATTCCTACATTTCCTGCAAACAGGATTGTCTATGGGCCTCAAATTAGGGTCCATTAAGGTTCAAATTTCGGCCCTGTCGATTTTCTTCCAGAAAGAATTGGCTTCAGTTCCTGAAGTCCAGACTTTTGTAAAAGGAGTACTACATATACAGCCCCCGGTTGTGCCCCCAGTGGCTCCGTGGGATCTTAATGTAGTTTTGGATTTTCTCAAATCCCATTGGTTTGAGCCACTCAAATCGGTGGATTTGAAATATCTTACATGGAAAGTAACCATGCTACTGGCCCTGGCTTCAGCCAGGAGAGTGTCAGAATTGGCGGCTTTATCGTATAAAAGCCCATATCTGATTTTCCATTCGGACAGGGCAGAACTGCGGACGCGTCCTCAGTTTCTGCCTAAGGTGGTTTCAGCGTTTCACCTGAACCAGCCTATTGTGGTGCCTGCGGCTACTAGCGATTTGGAGGATTCCAAGTTGCTGGACGTTGTCAGGGCATTGAAAATATATATTTCAAGGACGGCTGGAGTCAGAAAATCTGACTCGCTGTTTATACTGTATGCACCCAACAAGCTGGGTGCTCCTTCTTCTAAGCAGACGATTGCTCGTTGGATTTGTAGCACAATTCAACTTGCACATTCTGTGGCAGGCCTGCCACAGCCTAAATCTATCAAGGCCCATTCCACAAGGAAGGTGGGCTCATCTTGGGCGGCTGCCCGAGGGGTCTCGGCATTACAACTCTGCCGAGCAGCTACGTGGTCGGGGGAGAACACGTTTGTAAAATTCTACAAATTTGATACCCTGGCTAAAGAGGACCTGGAGTTCTCTCATTCGGTGCTGCAGAGTCATCCGCACTCTCCCGCCCGTTTGGGAGCTTTGGTATAATCCCCATGGTCCTGACGGAGTCCCAGCATCCACTAGGACGTCAGAGAAAATAAGATTTTACTTACCGATAAATCTATTTCTCGTAGTCCGTAGTGGATGCTGGGCGCCCATCCCAAGTGCGGATTGTCTGCAATACTTGTACATAGTTATTGTTACAAAAAAATCGGGTTGTTATTGTTGTGAGCCGTCTGTTCAGAGGCTCCTACGTTTGTCATACTGTTAACTGGGTTCAGATCACAGGTTGTACGGTGTGATTGGTGTGGCTGGTATGAGTCTTACCCGGGATTCAAAATCCTTCCTTATTGTGTACGCTCGTCCGGGCACAGTATCCTAACTGAGGCTTGGAGGAGGGTCATAGGGGGAGGAGCCAGTCCACACCACCTAATCCTAAAGCTTTTATTTTTGTGCCCTGTCTCCTGCGGAGCCGCTAATCCCCATGGTCCTGACGGAGTCCCAGCATCCACTACGGACTACGAGAAATAGATTTATCGGTAAGTAAAATCTTATTTTTTTATCTGCTGTTGCTCCTTCACCATGCTAACCCATCTTAGTTCTATCCTTTCTCGATCCTACCTTCTCTGCACTTTCCATTATCTGCTATCCCTTCTCTGTCCTGCTAATACTTTGCTATTCCTTCTGCAGTCATGGGCCGCCAGCACCATTCAGTCGGTATCCCGGCCCGTTACCTTGTGGATGACAGCTCGGAGGCCCCCCGCGAGGTGGGTCATCGGGCTGTACATGTCCTGTCTGGATCACTGACCCAGTTTGCGGGGCCTCCAGGCCGACTCCTCTCTAATGTCAGTGACCGCTGTGGCTACTGTTCATTGAGGGAGGGACTTGTGGGTGGGCAAAGGCGGAATGCATTCCACCTCTACACAGTTCGCCCCATTCCTGCCCACTTTAACCCCTGCTGCCAGAGCATTGGCTATAGTACTTATGCAATATCTAGGAAACAGCCAGCACCTTGTCTGCTCATAAAAACCACAGTCCCCCCTCCAAACAGCACCCATCATAATCACAATCTCCGCACATCGCACCGAATGTGCATCCTCCCCAGATGTTGCCCTGATGTTACAGTTGAAAAAAAAGTTTGGCGCAGGTCGATTGAGCTTACAATGTGATTTTAGGTGTTTTATGTCATTTAAAATACTCAAATAAATAAGAGTTTGCTGCCATGAATAAAACTGGAGGCATTTTGATCTAATACTTTTATACCTCTGGCCAAGCAGGTGCTCCTTACATTTCTCTGTGCTACCAATAATTATTTCAGTTAATTTAACTACATAATTTTGGTTTGCCTCAATGTTCCTGCACCTGTAATATTCAAAATTTCTTACTTAATAAAATAATCAGATTTATTTTAAAAGAGAGTTTCCAGAAATATACTGAAACCTAGTAAAAAGTTATTGTATTACATCTGATGCAGGTTAATTGAAGTTACCTTTCTGATTTCAGTGACACCATTTATATACCAAGTAACTGGAAATATTATTGCCCACTTCCTTACAACTTTTTCCCACTAGTGGGACCCAGCATATTGTTCTGTTTTCAAGTTCCGGCCCCTGTCGGACATCCCTGTGAGATGCGGCTTTGTGCTGTTCGCTGACTGTCTCTCCACTCAGCTCCTCTCCACTGGCTGCACTGGTGCGCGGTAGGGAGAGTTATGTGAGGCAACGGGGAGGTGGGGGGGATCTGCAGTGCCAATTACAAAGTACATAGACAAATGAGTAAAACAAGAAAACAGCACTTACATTGGAAGATTATATAGGACAAGTACAGAAAACCAGGGGTTAGGTGCCATCAAAGGGAGTATGGAGTATAAGGTATTGTAAGTAAGAGAAGGAAAGGCACATGAGGGGAGAAGTCCCTGCTCTTGCGAGTGTACAATCTAAAAAGGTGAAGGGCTAAAGACCGGGGTGACACCGACAGGGTAGACGGTGAGCATAGAGAAGAGGGTTAGGAGGAGAGTTGGCTTTGTTTGGTGGGACTTGAAAGCTTGTTTGAATTTTGTAGAGAGGTGGAGAGTTGGATGGGTAGAGGTAGAGATAGGGAGCAGCATACTCAAAATCTTGTAGGTAGGAGTGGGAGGATGTAATCAGTTGGTAGGGGAGGCGGCGTGCATTAGCAGAGCGAAGATTATGGATATTGCCTTGTAAATGTTTGCTGCTTTAAAAAAACTAACGAGTTCAGCCAAAATCTCGGAGCTCCGGCCATCTCGCACTCTATTATATCCAGTCCATTGTGTATGAATCATTAGAATCTCTATGTATTCTACAACTTAAATGCTGAACCTATTATGCACTGGTTGATAAGAAACTTTCTTTGTCATACAGAGATATGTATTCTTGGTATATAAAGCTGTCTGGATCATTCTCTGTATTGTTTATTGCTTTCAAATCCTGTTTACGTGCTCTGTATTTAATTATAGATATTTGAAATTTATTTTTTACATATTGTTTTTCGAGATATGTATAATCATGCCCACATGTTGCTTTTACCATGCCTAAGCACTTCGCAAAACTCAACCATCTAGTGAAATGAGCAGTGCCTCCAAGTATCCAAGCCTCCAAGTACTTGGAGGCACTGCTCATTTCACTAGTTGAATAAATCAGAGTTTTTCCTGTGAACCTCACGATTGTGATGTCCTAAGTATCATATGCCTTTTGTAGACACAATCAGGCAACATTACTCACTTGTTCAACTGCGTGAGGCCTGTTTGATGGAAAATATTGTATAGAAACACTGCTTTAGGAACACATATTTTTGATGAAGATACACCCCTGATGAAGTCTATCTGAAGAAACGCGTTGGATATTGTATTATGCTTTGATGTAACCTCCAATCTGTATCATTGGAAGGAGTATCTCAAGAAAGAAGCAATCTGTTCATCTATGAGAAATCAAACCTCCATGTTATGTGAGGAGGCTGTCATCTGTTAATGCATCTAAGGATATAAGGACATAATTGATATTTTAGCAATGTTTTAATAAAAAATCTGTATATTGGAACTCACTGTGTACTTTATGCTCTCTGTAAGATATATTGAAAGAGATACTAACGTAAGAGGGGTCAGGAGTATACCTTCCCTAGGGTGCCAATTTCACTATTGTGTTTGTAGTGTGATTTGTTTATGACGAGTAGAGAACCCAGTGTAATAAGGCAGCTCACAAATCCTTACTCACATATTTTTTAATATAGCGCAATAAGGGAGATTGTTTTCTCTCTCTCTATATATCTATATCTTAGTATACATATTAATTATCTGGAGGTATACCTTTAATTGGGGACATGTTTAGGGAGTTTTAGCAAACTGAGCATGCCCTGCTCCATGCATATGCCACTTGAAGGTGGCTCTGTGCGCCCTATTTATTAAATTGTTATTTCTGGGTGTTAACCGAGCACCTACCTTTTGAACAGATGCAAAAGATCTGTTCCATTAGAGTGTTGTGGGTGTGTCACCAGACTGTGCCTGTTTCTAACAGATCTGTTTCACCAAGCATGGGACTGGTGTAAATGATGATACTAATCATAATGGCTGTGGATACAAATGCACATGAAACCACACAGATACTCTAATTAGCATAAAGCAGAAGTAGGACCATAGCAGCCGACTCAGAATGAGGCCAATAACACTATATAGTGCTACATATTAAGCCCATACACAAGAGTAATGGTCAGTCAGACAAGTACAAAAAGTGCTTCTCAGCTTTATTTTTTCATATTATGCATAACATTTAGGTGATTTATATGCCAGTCTTATGTGATATCTGATGCATATAGAGAAAAGGAACGAATGAATGGTTATTGTACTCTGAAATACAGTTATGATGTTACACGCCAGACTGGCAAGCTCCATTATTGGACCCGGTCGCTCTCAATATGTGGTAGTACATCTCTCTTCTTGGCTGTGAGGATTTGTTTCAAGTAATACCAATGCCAGAGTCTGTCTGTTTCCCTCACTTGGTGCCGGCACCACCAGGACATGGGCAGGGACATCTTTCCTGAGATTAGCTGACTGCTGTTCTACCAATTCGAGACCTGATTTCCTACACATGACTTCAGTGACCTATCAACAGCCAGAACGCCCTATATAAGTCTTTCATTAGCCACTACTCATTGCCAGTACATATGCTGTAACCTGCTTTCTAGTTCCTGTCTGCAGTTTACAGAGTTCGGTTCCATAGTTCAATTTACTCCATCAATGCTGTGATTCACTCAGCACTAGCCATTACTGCTAAGCGCTATCCACAGTCTCTTTTGTGTTCCTTAGGTTCTTCTAGCACTAGTCTGTACTACTGAGTGCTCTCTGTTTCCAGAGCATTCCTGTTGTGCTTATAGTATTATGAAGTGCTCTTTCCAGTTTCCTGTGTGCTCCTGTGATACTCCAAGTGCTAGTCATTATTACTAGAGATGAGCGGGTTCGGATTTACTCGTTCTTAACGCCAGAATTATTGCAAGTTCTTTTTTTCTGGATTTTTCTTATTGGCTAACCAAAACACGTGACGTCCGTGAGCTAATAAGGAGGTTCGAGTAAATCCGAGTAAAACCGAACCCGCTCATCTCTAATTATTACTGAGCACTCTTTGTTTTCCTGTTATCCTGCCAGTATTGCTGAGCGATCTCTCCAGTTTCCTGTATGCTCCTGCTATACTCCAAGAGCTGGTTATTATTACTAAGCACTCTCTCAGTCTCCAGTGTGCTCCTGTTGTGTGTCACATTGTAGAGTTTTTGATTTGAGGCAATACCCTTAGGCAGGACTGATAGGAAGTATTGAAACCTGGGGGGCTTGCCAGTGTGAACCAACAATTGGGGATTACTCTGGGCCACGATGGTTGCTAAACCAGACAAATGGAACTCACCAGCCAATCCCTGGAACCATTGAGAGGACAAATCAAAAAGGGGTACCGTCCCAAGAAGAGTTTGGGAGAGATATCAGAAGAAATTCTCCTTTTTGAGGGCAAACTTTGTACAATATGTATAATATGTACAAAATGTGAAATTATAACTTTATTCAAACTTAGGTAAAATATATAAGACTTTACTCACAATACAACAACAAAGAGAAATTTTTGTAGGAAAAAATAGGGCATTCAGTTACTTCAAATACAAAATTACATCACAGCACAATAGTACTTCTTTTTGGACTTGCCTAATCTAGGTGAAATACATGCACATAAAGGTGTCTTTAGTGTTTCAAGAGCCCCGGTATCTACTTCTCGAGTTAGATTTGGTTAGATTTACTTCCTAAGTACAGGTGTAGTCATTCCTCAAAATGTATCTTTTACACCAGGTCACACCTCCACACCCGATTCACTTTCACCATAGTAAGTAAGCATAGGTAACGTCCACAGGTTGGATTTTTTTAAAACAGGTATTTGTTCCAAACATGGGATAAAACCAGATAAAATTATCCCCAAGCCAAACCTTCCATAACAAATGAACTCACAGACAAACCACCTTCTTCTCAGTGGAGCTGGAAATGTCTTTAGTAGATGGAATGTCTTTAGTAGATGGAAATAGGATGGAAATAGGTACATCCACAGTCCCACAGAGTCCTCTTTCACCACCAGCTTCCTCAGGTGAAGGACCCTATGGTCACAAAAATGTTGGTACTGTGGAGTTACCTAAGAGAAGAGTTATACATTCCATCCAGCAGGCTGCTCTTACTATTGGACCATTTTTTGTCTGCCCAATGGATAGAGTCTGTCTCATGCTGGTGATAATTCCATTGTATACTTGTTGAGAGTTAGGCAGAAGCCAAGTATTGGTATCACAGGCACCTTGTGGAACCTTCAATTAGCAGATGATATGACAAACTAAAAATGCTATGAGACACACTGGAGTTGTTGAGCACTTAACAGACTGGGCTAAATGGTATTTGAGCAGTCTGGGGTAGTGGTAGCTGTAGACTAAACAACAGTCTGGAGCAGAGTGTAGAATACAGGCTGATGGCAGAGATACTGGATTCAGGCTGAAGACAAGAGCACTGGCACATGCTGATATCAGGAGCACAGAATACAGGCAGGTGACAGGTGCTGGACTCAGACTGATAACAGGAGCACTGAATATAGACAGGTAATAGAGATACTGGAATCTTGCTGACAACAGGAGCACAGACACAGGCTGGAACTGGGTGTCAGAGAGCAAATACACAATTAAGTTAATTGTTCCAACAATGGCTGAACCACATGTCCACTTTTAAATAGGACAATCTTGGCTGGCATGATCTGATTGGAAGGTTTATTCACCTCACTTGGAAAAAATGGGATGTAGTTATGTTACCAGCGGTCAGGAGACCGCCGGTCACAATATCTCCCCCTAGAACCTGCCCCCTCACAATCCCGAGGGTCGGCATGCCGACCAACAGGGACTATTCCCACTTGTGGGTGTCCACGACACCCATAGAGTGGCAATAGAACCCACTGGGCATAGCGAGCGTAGAGTGGCAAGCGCAGCGAGCCCCCCCCCCCTCCCCGTCCCCTGACGGCATTCCGCCATCAGGAGACTGCCGGTCACTCATACCACACCTGGAAAAAACATGACTGCGAACATGCAGCCATGGAACAAATGATTAGGAACGCTGTAGCAGACCAGGAACAATGCAGCCCTCCTGAATATGGCAGCGCAGAATTGGAAACACAGACTAAGGCCCCTGGGTTGTGACATTGTGCTCCAAGTACCGGCCAGTATTACGGAGTGTCTCTCACCGTCTTCAATGTGTTCCAGTTGTGCTCCAAGTCTCAGCTAATACTATTGAATGCCTCTACTCAGTCTTCCGCATCAGTCACTACTGGTGGGCACACCTCACAGTCTCCAGTATACTCCTGGGTAATATCAGCATAGTTCATTCTGCTGACACTCTACACAAGTTCCTGTTTACTATATGCTGCTGTGCTACCATCATCCAAATTGTCCTCTGAATACCTTTTGGCTCCTATACTATTGACTGTTCTATATCCTCATAAAATCTCTGTTTTATTTGTACTTGGCAACTCCGCAGTCCTTTGTCTTCATTATTTTCACCAGTCCTTTCTGCTCATAAGTGACTGTTACACTATGCCTTACAGATCTCTACTGCCAGGGTCAATAAACTAGTTCCAATCCTTTTCTAAGGAGAAACCATATTATACCTTCTAGTTTTCATTACATGGCCTCCAGCCATATACAGAACTCGGGTCCTGCTTCAAATCCAGACAAATCAGAGATCCTGATATTTGGGATGGAAACTTCTTATTTTGATGAGGCTGAGTTTCTTTTCTATTTTCATTTTGGTTGTGTCTTTACAAAAAAAACCACATAGCTAGTACATTGTACCTCATTTAGAAATGGGCACATGCCAATTTTTATGATGTGAATAGATGTTTTTCCATACTTCATAAGCTTAATGACAGCTGGTTACTTGATACTGATATTGATAAAAAAAAAAAGGCTAAGCCTGCTGAATGCCGGTAGAAGTTCCCCTAATTGTGTCATGTAGCATAATTAATTATATAGATTAATGTAATTGTAACTTGTCTTTCAAAGTGCATAGTCACAGTAATATTCTTTAGTTCATAGTTCTACTGTACATTCCCCTTCAGCTACCGACTGCTTTGGACTTTGAGCACTAGCAGTTGGCTACCTGAACAACTTCATGTCCTGTTTAATAGGAAAAACGGTCAATGGTAACTTTAGGAGAAACCTAGCACTTAAAAGCTCACTGTCACGTCTAGCAAAGTTTGGGGATCCGGCAGTTGAGACTTGCCCAAGGAGGTAGCAGGCTGGGGAAGAACAAAATTAGGGGGTTGGATATAGTTCCTTTGCATGGGATACGGAGCAATGAAGGATGTAGGCGGAGTTTGAGAGTCAATGGAAAGTATTTATTATGTACAGAGCAGAGGTAGAAAACTGAGGTTGATGAACGGTGACTTGAAAACGTGGTCGTAGACAAAGAACTGTGGAACTGTGGGTGAGAGTAAAACGAGGCTGAAGACAAGATCCGTGGACTGCGACTTATGAGATGAAACTGTGGTAGAGGAGCTGAGAACTGTGGACGGTAGTTTGGGTCGTGACTGGAGACTGAGATCTGTAGACTGTGGCTTGAAAGATGAAGCTGGAGATAACGAGCTGAGGACTGTGAATGGTGGTTGAGGACTTGGCTGGAAGCAAGAATCTGTGGACTGTGGCTTGGAGGACGAGGCAAGAGACCCGGGGTCGTCCGTGCCCAAAGGGTCTTACTGAACCGGGTTTTCCAAGAGCGTCTCCACGGGCAGCAGCAGGCTAGGAACGGGAAAACTGCAGCAGCAACTGAGAACTGGCAAAGCAGGGTTAGAAGTACCAGAATACAGCAGGAATCCTGGGAGCACAGGCTAAAGCACCTACAACAGGGTTGTAACTTGAAGCACTGGCATCCCTGTCCTAAACCAGCCCCCTTTTATAGGAAGAAGTCTCCCTGGATTGGCTGGAAAACTAGGAACAGGAATTATGTCAGAAACTTGGTCTCCAACATGGCGGCGCCCAGTAATGCAGACCTCTTCAGACAACATGCTGCTCACTGCCCCTGGTCTCCTAGGCAACGGCTTAGCGAGAGCGAGCTGCTGCAGCGGCGTCCCGCCGCCACGAGCGGACCCCCTAAACGCCATTACCGCTGCCTGTACTCTTGAACCCAGCACCGCAGCCCTCCACCGCCGCTGCCCGGCCGCCCGTGAAGCCCGCCCCGCCGCCCCAGCGTGCCGGTAAGACCCTGGACGCTGACAGTACCCCCCCCCTTTGCGACTGGACTCCGGACACCTATAAGGTTTAGCTGGAAATTTGGCATGAAATGTCCAAAGAAGTCTTGGGGCATGGACATCCTCTGCCTCTACCCGGGACCTTTCCTCAGGTCCATATCAACTAGGTACTGGAGGCGACCATATCGTTTGCGGGAGTCGAGGATCTTATGAATCTCAAATTCGTCTCCTTGTGTTGACTGGATCTTGGGTGATTTAGGTAGAGCAGCTCTGAATCGATTGAGTACCAACGGTTTTAAGAGAGAAATATGAAAAGCGTTAGGGATTATTAAATGTGGAGGTAACTTTACCTTGTAAGCCACAGGATTCAAAACTCTTTCGATTGGGTAGGGCCCAATACACCTGGGAGCAAACTTCTTAGTAGGAACCTTCAATCTTAGGTTACGTGTGGAAACCCAAACCCGATCTCCCACTTTAAGACTTGGTACCGCTTTTGCTTTAGATCTGCGTAGGTCTTATACTTCTTGGATGTCTTGAGCAAGGCCTTGTGAATTTGTTTCCAGGTTTCAGTAAATTGTCTAAGTGTTGACTCTGCGTCAGGAACCTCGAGTGTAGGCAGAAGTTGGAAGTCAGGAACTTTCGGATGATAACCATAATTAATGAAAAATGGAGAAGATTTAGTGACAGGATGATAAAGATTGTTATGGGCAAATTCTGCAAATGGGAGGAAGTCCAGACAGTCGTCCTAGAGAGGAGGACATGAATAAACGCAGAAATGTCTCCAGGTCCTGGTTCACTCTTTCTGTTTGACCATCCGTTTGAGGATGATATCCTGAGGAGAAATTCAATTTCACGCCAAGAGCAGAACATAGAGATCTCCAAAACTTGGCCACAAACTGGGGACCTCTATCAGATACGATTTCCTGCGGTAATCCATGGAGACGAAAAATCTCTGCTATGAATAATTTTGCCAGCTGGGATGCTGATGGAAGACTGGCCAGGGGGACAAAGTGTGCCATTTTAGAAAATCGATCAACTATGACCCATACGGTGTTCCGTCCGCCAGACACAGGCAAATCAGTAATAAAGTCCATAGAAATATATGTTCATGGTCTTTGCGGCACAGGTAGCGGATGAAGTAACCCGGCTGGAGGACCTTTAGGACTTTTATGCTGAGCACACTTTGGACAGGCAGCCACGAATTTCTGTACATCAGTCCTGAGATGAGGCCACCAGTAGGAGCGCTGAATGAATTTGAGCGTTTTATGACCACCCGCATGGCCCATGAAGGAGGAGGAGTGAGCCCATGTAAGCAGTCTCTTGCGAAGATTTGGAGCAACGAAGATCTTTCCTGGAGGAGGAAGTGGAGAGGTATTGGTTGCTGAAAAAGAGGTGGAGTCTAAGATGTATTGTTCTTTTGAACGGTCAGAGGGTTCTTCAGAACTCAAGGAACAAGATAATGCATCTGCCTTTTTGTTGAGGGACCCTGGGCCGAACTAAGTTTAAAGTTGAAACAGGTAAAGAAGAGTGCCCATCTTGCTTGACGTGGATTCAGACATCGGGCTGACTGTAGATACAGGAGGTTCTTATGATCCGTGGTTACAGAGATTGGATGCTGAGCTCCCTCCAACAAATACCTCCACTCCTCAAAGGCTAACTTAATTGCTAGTAATTCTTGCTCCCCAATAGCGTAATTCTGCTCAGCGGGGGAGAATCTTCGCGAGAAGAACGCACAAGGATGGACTTTCTTGTCCTCGAAGAGCTGAGATAAAACTGCTCCCACTCCTACCGTGGAGGCATCGACTTCCACCAGGAACGGACGACTGAGATCAGGTTGTCGAAGAACAGGAGCGGTCATGAAGGCCTTCTTTAACGAAAAGGCTTCTAAAGCCTCTGGAGACCATTTGGCTGGATCGGCTCCTTTCCTGGTTAATGCTGTTATGGGGGCTATGACAGAGGAATAATTCTGAATGAATCTTCGGTAGAAGTTAGCGATCCCTAGGAAACGTTGAACTCCCTTAAGGGAAGCTGGAAGCGACCAATCCTGAATCGCTTGGACTTTAGCGGGATCCATCTGCAATTTCTGCCCTGAAAGGATGTAACCGAGGAATGGAATCGTGGGTACTTCGAAGGTGCACTTCTCAAGCTTACAAAATAGTTGATTCCTCCGTAAACGAGTTAGAACTTCTTTGACTTGTTCTCGATCGGTCTTCAGATCCCTAGAAAAAATGAGGATGTCATCCAAGTAAACCACCAAGCAGTCATAGAGGAGATCTCTGAAGATTTAATTAACGAATTCTTGAAAGACGGCTGGGGCGTTACATAGGCCGAAAGACATTACCAGATATTCGTAGTGGCCGTCGCGGGTATTAAAAGCCGTCTTCCATTCGTCACCTGGGCGAATACGTATAAGGTTGTAGGCTCCCCGTAAGTCCAGCTTAGTGAATACAGTAGCTCCTTTAACACGGTCGAACAGTTCTGGAATTAGAGGTAATGGATATCTGTTCTTAATTGTAATGTCATTGAGACCTCTATAGTCAATAGAGGGCCGCAGACCCCCATCCTTCTTTTTGACAAAGGAAAACCCCGCAGCCGGAGAGGTGGACGACCTAATGAACCCTTTTTCCAAGTTCTCCCGGATATACTCCGACATGGCCTGAGTCTCAGGGAGTGAGAGCGGGTAGATTCGACCTCGGGGAGGAGTCTTGCCGGGTACCAGATCAATGGGACAATCCCAAGTGCGATGCGGAGGCAAGGTGTCCGCCCCATGCTTACTAAAAACATCTTGGAAGACCTGGTATTCTGCAGGGAGGCTGGAAGGACTAGAAGAGCAGAGAGGTCTTACAGAGGGCAAACAGTTCTGGAAGCAGTTTCGTCCCCAGGAAAGAATATCCATGGTTTGCCAATCTATGTGGGGATTGTGTCTACTTAACCATGGAAATCCTAGGATCAGTTCGTGAGAGGCTTTGGGAATTACTAGGAAAGAGATGTTTTCCGAATGAAGAGCTCCAACCTTCATCTTAAGATGAATTGTACGAAGAGTGATAATTCCCTCAGGAATATGACTTCCATCCACAGCAGTAATTAAGATGGTACGATCTAAACGGACCATTTGTATCCCAGATCGTTTGACCAGATCTGACTGTCACATCTAGCAAAGTTTGGGGATCCGGCAGTTGAGACTTGCCCAAGGAGGTAGCAGGCTGGGGAAGAACAAAATGAGGGCGTTGGATATAGTTCCTTTGCATGGGATACGGAGCAATGAAGGATGTAGGCGGAGTTTGAGAGTCAATGGAAAGTATTTATTATGTACAGAGCAGAGGTAGAAAACTGAGGTTGATGAATGGTGACTTGAAAACGTGGTCGTAGACAAAGAACTGTGGAACTGTGGGTGAGAGTAAAACGAGGCTGAAGACAAGATCCGTGGACTGCGACTTATGAGATGAAACTGTGGTAGAGGAGCTGAGAACTGTGGACGATAGTTTGGGTCGTGACTGGAGACTGAGAACTGTAGACTGTGGCTTGAAAGATGAAGCTGGAGATAACGAGCTGAGGACTGTGAATGGTGGTTCGAGGACTTGGCTGGAAGCAAGAATCTGTGGACTGTGGCTTGGAGGGCGAGGCAAGAGACCCGGGGTCGTCCGTGCCCAAAGGGTCTTACTGAACCGGGTTTTCCAAGAGCGTCTCCACGGGCAGCAGCAGGCTAGGAACGGGAAAACGGCAGCAGCAACTGAGAACTGGCAAAGCAGGGTTAGAAGTACCAGAATACAGCAGGAATCCTGGGAGCACAGGCTAAAGCACCTACAACAGGGTTGTAACTTGAAGCACTGGCATCCCTGTCCTAAACCAGCCCCCTTTTATAGAAAGAAGTCTCCCTGGATTGGCTGGAAAACTAGGAACAGGAATTATGTCAGAAACTTGGTCTCCAACATGGCGGCGCCCAGTAATGCAGACCTCTTCAGACAACATGCTGCTCACTGCCCCTGGTCTCCTAGGCAACGGCTTAGCGAGAGCGAGCTGCTGCAGCGGCGTCCCGCCACCACGAGCGGACCCCCTCAACGCCATTACCGCTGCCTGTACCCTTGAACCCAGCGCCGCAGCCCTCCACCGCCGCTGCCCGGCCGCCCGTGAAGCCCACCCCGCGGCCCCAGCGTGCCGTTAAGACCCCGGACGCTGACACTCACAAAGTAAGATTACTGTTGTGGGTGCCCCTATTGTTTAGTCAGTATAAACAATTATGAGACGAGATGAGGGACGGGCCAGCAATACTCACAAACAGATAGGGGCCATCAATCTTGATTGCTAAAATGGGAAACTTCCGGGGTGCACAAACTGCCATGGACCATGGGAATTGAGAGAGTTCAGAGAGCAGATCGTGGTTCTCTTAGTTGGCAGGACAAGCTTGAGGGACTGGATTCTGCTATATTGCCTTTATCCAGCATCACAACAGGTTTTGGTCTAAGTACTTGTATTAAGTCATGTATTTAGCATGTTACTGTACTGTGCAATATTAAAAATAGTCTTACCTGAAATTGGATCCTTTGATTCATCTCATTCCAGTAGTTGAACCCAAGTATCAATGAACTGGCTGTCAGAACAAAAAATAGGAAATGCCCAGGTTTCAGAGAGTAGTCTATCCCCCACAGTCCCATGTTATAAGCAGGTGCTCTGCATACAGGAAACATGAAGAGCAAATTCAGGTAGAGATTGTGCACTTTTATTACATTCTTTGTACCACAATCACCAAACTTTACAGCCACTCATAATAACACATGGTTTTATCACAGCAGAGCAGGATTAACATCTTGTGGGCATACTAGCCTACTCTGCCGGAATGGCCAATAAAACATTTTCACTATAGTCCTGACAAGTGGTGAAATGCAGATGCCGGAATCCCGGCGACACAGGATATTCTCCCTCTGTGGGTGTCCACGGCACCCACGGGGGAGAATATAACCTGTGGCAAGTGCAGCAACCATGCCAGCGTGACGAGCACAGCAAGCCCGCAAAGGGCTCTCTAGCGATCACCCCGCTGCCAGCATATTGGTGGCCAGGATGCTGCTCTTGGTATACTGACGGCCGACCTCCCGGTATATCATACTGAAACCCTCTATATACTGCATGTGTTATAACAGTTCAAAATTTTATTTTATTTTTAAGATTTACTATTTTTGTTCCTGGTTTCATTATTCTATAAACCACTCCAGAAAGTGGTATCACAGTCACTGTCTGAAAGTGCAAGTCTACCCAGCTGTCTGGCTCCAATTGTTGCTGTGCTGTTTTATCTGCGAGTATGGGCAAATCCACTGTTACCCATACATTTGTGGTGGCTGGCCCCTTAAGCAATTCAACATGTGTCCTATGTCGTGACATAGGTTGATCCATGCATGTGTACTACATCACCACCACGTACGGAACATGAGCATGCATGGTCTGGCGTCTCTACTTGCATCAAGGACAGATACTATGCAGCCATGGAAACCTAGGATTTGTGGATAGCTTGACAGGTACTCTGATGGAGCAACCTTTAACCCCATCCCCCTTAACCATAGCTCATAACTGCAGGCCGTGTGGCACTGGCTGATATTTTCAAATAGAAGTGCAACACACATGCGCTGGTGGCAGGGAAGGTTGCAGATGGGCCCTGGATCCCCACGGACCCTAGACGGCCGCCTGCACTGCCTTAATAGTAATCTGGACATGCATCCCAGCAAAAGCTATTGATGTTAACATGCTTTGTAGTAAATGTAATCAGTCCTATTATTAGTTTAGAAACAGGGGCAAAGGGGATATTTTGCAACTCTGTGATGTTCAGAATGGGTGTGGTATGGAGGGTCGACCCCACTTAGGTCGACAGTATCTAGGTTGACAGGGATTCTAGGTCGACAGGGTTTCTAGGTCGACATGTTCTAGGTCAAAAGGTCGACATGAGTTTTTTTAGGGGGGTTTGGTGTCGCTTTCTCTGTACAGTGACCGGGAACCACAATTCCCGCTCGGCACAGGTCACTATTCCCAATCGTAGTCCACGTGGATCGTTATGTATGACAAATGTTCAAAAAAAAGAAAAATTTGTGAAAAACTCATGTCGACCTTTTGACCTGTTAACCTAGAACATGTCGACCTAGAAACCCTCTCGACCTAGTTACTGTCGATAAATAGTGGTCGACCTAGACATTGTCGACCTAAGTCTTGTCGACTTAGAGACCGGATACCATGCAGAACAGGACTTGTTCCCTATGAAAAGGGCCAGACAGGGTTAATGATCCTGCTGTTACCTGCAGGTAGGGTTTTACACCCAGCTGCACTCAGGGATGGACTGGGGCCGAAAAGCGACCCTGACATAAGTGTAAATGTGAATGGGGAGCGCGTGCTGTGAAAGGGGGTGTGCGGACATTATTCACGGGGGCTTGCTGCGAGTTAGGGGGTGTGGCCTCACAGCACACCCCCATATTTCATAGAAATAAGGTCTTTGAGAGGGGCTCTCTGTGTGACCATACCGGCCCTCCAGCCAATCGGCCCTTCTAGCATTTGCCAGAAATGTCAGATGAGCAGTCTGGCCCTGGCTGCACTACATGGTTGTGATTGGTTTGGGATGTGCAGAGAAGATAAAAGGACTGGCAGTGGGTTGGGCTCCTGACGTTGAATAAGAGGCGGCTGATAGCTTGGGCTAGTGGGTTCCACTTAGGGATGGCCATTGATGGGTTATCCATAAATGGTGTAAAACCATCTGGATGGGATTCATCGATGGTTTTACCCATGACCACCATTACAGTAACATGATATACGGGTCAAACAGAGCCTGGGAGCGTGGCTTTGTGGGTGTCAGGGTTTGGGGCTAAGCTCCGTGCCTTGACACTTTGAGGGATATATAAAAAAATATTCGGTAGCCCTGAACCATCGATGGCTTGAAACCATCTGATTCTCCCCATTGATGGTAAAAGTATTTGACATCGGTCATAGACCATCGATGATTTCAATTCATCGATGGTTGATGGCCATCCCTAGTTCCGCTAGTGTCAGGAAGTCGTGCAGTGCTTTTCAAATGTGTCACTATGCATCTGTGACTAAGCAGCCCCGAGTGAGGAGTCATTTGTAAGCAGGACTCTACAATATATACAGTATATAATGACATAAGGAGCTGAAATGCAAGATAACAGTGGGTCCAGACTTCTAGGTGGGATATGATGTGGTTACTGAATGTATTAGGGTTTCATAGCTATTTACAGTTCAGCAGATTAAAGAAAATAAAATCCTTAAATAGAGAGAACATCCATAAATGTGACTATGTACCTTTAAGGAGTTGAACTGGCAAACATTACAAATCTCCTGCTTTACACTTGCCTGTTTCACTTTTCACAGTAGTAAAAGCAATGTCTAATACCACATTAACACATTATAATTTGTTTTTAAATGTTTGACACAATTATATTGTATGCTATTTTGTAATTCGTAACGCAGATAAAATGTTAAAAAAATGATTCAGAACATACCATGTAGTGCTGCTCCTCTTTCATCTACTGGCAGACTGCAGTGACGGAGGAGAGCTGTTTTACTGTGCATTAGAAAATGTGGCACAACCTGTTTGTTGAACTTGAAAATCATTTGTAGCAGGTTGTGCAGGTTTGTTATATGGAAATTGCAAACAGTATGATGGACAGAAAACAATGCAGTTATGGGTTGAGTGAATCTTTACATTAACAGAACCTTTTGTTTAGAATATTCTTAGTATTATTTAGAGACATGAATATAGTCATGCATATGGTGTGCTTCTTATTTCATGTTTTAAGTAATTTTGTTGCAAAAAGTATTAACAAAAGTAAAAACAGTGAAAAAGCAGGATGCAGATATGAAGTATATAGTCACTATTTTAACAGTGACTGAGGGGCAGATTTATTAAGCCTGGTGAAGTGATAAAGTGGAAGGTGATAAAGCACCAGCCTGTCAGCTCCTAACTGTCATTTTTCAAACCCAGCCTGTAATATGGCAGTTAGGAGCTGATTGGCTGGTCAGTTATCACCTTCCACTTTATCACTTCACCAGGCTTAATAAATCTGCCCCTAAGTGAAAAGGTGAAAGCCAGTGCTAGGATCCTGACACTATTATGGGGAGACAGGGAGAGGCAGTGGGTGACAGGGAGAGGGAGATATGAGTACAATCACACAGTTCGGTGCTGTGTGGAGACCAGAGGCATACCTCCCAACATGACCCTCTCCAGGAGGGACACAATGCTCTGCTTCTGGATTTTTCTCTTAATTTATGATTGCCAGCACCTCTGTTGAACAGGCAGAGCTGGCCCTAACCAATATGATGCCCTAGGCAAAATTTTGGCTGGTGCCCCCTAGCACCACCACTAGTTCCGCCTCTGTCCCTGCAGCCCTTTCCCAGCACCATCACCCCCCACCCATAGCAGTCCTTTTTTTTTTTTCTACCCCCTGTAATTTAAAGAACAGTGTGCATATTCCGCGCACAGCCCAAAAAGGTATGTGTTTTTGCTGGCAAGGGGCATGGCCACACAATAGTAACCCCAATTCAACTTATGCCTAACAGTAGTGCAACTTTATTCACAATTTATAATGCGATAGTGTCCCTTATTCATGTTACATCACACAGTAGTACCACTTTACCTTATACACGTTACTCCTAACAGTAGTGCCCCTCATTCACATAACATCATACTGAATTGCTCCTTATTCACATTACACCACACCATATTGCTTTTTATTCACATTAGACCACACAGTAGTGCTCTTTCTATACGTTACGCCACACAGTAGAGCACCTTATACACATAATGCCACACATTGGTAATGCATTTATACACATAATACCACACAGTAATGCCCCTTACACATGACACACATTATTAATGTCCTTAAAAACATAATGCGCCATACACATTATGCCAACCCATATTAATGCCCTTATACACATAATTTCCCTTACACATATGCCACACATTATTAATGCCCTTATACCCGTAAGGACACACATAATGTCCCTTACACATATGCCGCACATTATTAGTGCCCTTATACACATAATGACACACATAGTGCCCCTTACACATATGTTACACATTATTAATGCCCTTATACACGTAATGACACATATAGTTCCTGGCGTGAGTCAACTGGCAGCTTTGCTAACGTCGGGTGCATATTTTTTATGAAAATGCATCTTATTTGCATTGCTATGTGGCTAAGATGCATAAGCAGCTTCCGCTGATTAAAATGATATGCGGCATGCCTATATACTGTGTGCGACTGTGGCTGTATCTGCATACGAAATGCTACATACAGAATATAGGCATGCCGCATATCATTGTAATCAGCAGAAGCTGCTTGTGCCCCTAGGCATACCAGATGCCCTAGGCAATTGCCTAGTTAGCCTATGCCTAGGGCCGGCTCTGTGAACAGGTTAATGTATAAGAAAGGTGCTTCACCACAGGTGCCAGCAATAAGCAGTAAGAGGAAAGTCCAGGAGCAGAGCATTCTGTCCCTCCTGGAGAGGGTCATGTTGGGAGGTATGCAGAGGGGATGTACCTTGGTGATGGTGGGTGTTGAAAGAAGAGACTCTAGACTTCCTATCCTCCATGTAGGCCTCATACCCTATCCCAAGAAAACTATTGAGAAGGACAGTGGCGTAAGTTTGTCCCAGTTGCCCGAAGGCAAGAAATATATTGGTGTCCCCTATATATATATATATATATATATACATACATATATCTAAAATTTGCTTCTGCATAGCAAGCCTGCAGATTCTAACTATATGATGCTACTACCAAACCATTGCAATTAGGCAGATCTATGTAGGGGTCCAGCCACACACTACGTACAGGTAGATCTATTCAGTCCTTCACAATGCTGATTATTTCGCTGACAATTAATTTGCAAGTGTCATATCCAGGATTAGAACCCACAACCTATTACACTGGAAGCATGCACCTTACTGACGGAGATATCTGCTGTTGCATAGGAAGTATGAGAATTCTAACTACATGAAGTTACTTGTAATTGTCAGAGAAACAACGTCATATAGTTAGAATTCTCATGCTTCCTTTATAGGAGCAAATATCAGTGAGGTGTCTGCTTCCAGTATATCTATAATAAAGAGGGTGTGATTTGTAAGGTGTAGTGGCTAGTGGGGAAGTCGGCTACGGAAGAGTTACCGGCTGATGTCAAGTAACTTAATTGATTAATGTCGCTGAACACACAGAACAGGAGGAGAGGTGTCCCCCTTCAAAGCAGGAGCCCGGCAGCAGCTGACTCTATTGCCTCCCAGAGTTCTGCCTCTGGAGAAGGGACCATTTTATTTCTTTACTGTATAAGACTGTGTAGTGACATGGTGGGAGACAGAAGTCTTCTACTTTTCTCCTATGAGAGAACTGGTTAACGTGTGCTATAAAGGTGTTCCAGCATCCCAGCACACAGGGCTGGATTAAGTGGGGTGGTGCGAAAGGGACGGTCGACCCGGGGCCCCCACACATTTGGGGCCCACACACCCAGGAGAGCAGTAGACACCCCCCTCCCGGCGGCTCAGTTCAGCTCAGCTGTTCATTAACAGCGCTGCCGAGGAGGTGTTCCTTGCACAGCATTTCATAGTCTTGCGGGAATTCAATGCAGCATCTCACGAGACTATGAAATGCTGTGCAAGGAACACCTCGGCGGCGCTGTTAATGAACAGCTGAGCCGCCGGGAGGGGGGGAGACTGCTGTGCTCCTGGGTGTGGGGCCACTGACTCCGGCATCCGCTGCACCGCCAGACAGACAGATAGCGTGCGCGCATATGTGTGTGTGTGTACGTCTGTGTGTGTGTTGTGTGCAGCATGGGTGTATGTGTGTATGTATGTATATGTGTGTTGTGTGCAGCATGGGTGTATGTGTATGTAAAGGGGGGCTCAGGCGTCTGTCATCTACTGTAGTGGGGGCAGTGGCTGGCTGGCAACTTTTAGCCTGGGGGGCAAGTCCAGAGCACTGGCCCATAAGTAATGGCACCATCTTAAATGGAGGTTTTTTTGTTTAAAAAATATTAATAAAAACAAATGAGGCTTGGTGTAAATTATCCCAAAGATACTTTATTATAAATTTGTCAGTGCGGCCGCGACTTCAGCAGAGCTGTGTAGTGCAGGGGTGGCCAACCAGTCAGTGTCAAAGAGCCAGAAAATATCTGTAGTCAAGGGTAAGAGCCATATCATGCGCACACCGAAGGCGTGCAAGCAAAAATGGGGGCGTGGCATAGTTGTCACAAAGCCACACCCCATTTTTATGCGCACACCTTTCTGTTTGATGTTTGTAGGAGTATGACCTTGTGTCATAACCCCATTTTTAGTCATGTTGTACAGTGCAACATACAAATAAAGTCCCTGTATAGTGCCACATACATATAAAAACACCTAAAAATGGGTGCCTCCACAGTGCCAAATACATATATGCCCCCACAGTGCCAGATACATATATGTCCCCACAGTGCCAGATACATATATGTCCCCACAGTGCCAGATACGTATATTCCTCCACAGTGCCAGATACATATATTCCTCCACAGTGCCAGATACATATATGCCCCCACAGTGCCAGATACATATATGTCCCCAAGTGTCAGATATGCCCCCACTGCCATATACACATCTCCCCAGTGCCAGATATGTCCCCACTGCCAGAAACATATCTCACCAGTGCCAGATATGCCCCCAGTGTAAGATACACATGTCCCCCCAGTGCCAGATATGCCCTCAGTGCCAGATACACATGTCCCCCAATGCCAGATATGCCCACAGTGCAAGATACACATTTCCCCCCAGTGCCAAATATGCCCCCAGTGCCAGATATGCCCCCACTGCTAGCTACACATCTCCCCAGTGCCAGATATGCCCCCAGTGGCAAATATGCCCCCACTGTCAGCTACATGTCTCCCCAGTGCCAGATATGCCCCCACTGCCAGCTACACATCTCCCCAGTGCCAGATATGTCCCCACTGCCAGATACGCATCTCCCCAGTGCCAGCTATGCCCTCAGTGCCAGATACACATGTCCCCCCAGTGCCAAATATGCCCCCAGTGCCAGATATGCCCCCACTGCTAGCTACACATCTCCCCAGTGTCCGAAATGCCCCCAGTGCCAAATATGCCCCCACTGCCAGATACACATCCCCCAGTGCCAGATACACATGTCCCCCCAGTGCCAGATATGCCCCCAGTACCAAATATGTCCCCACTGTCAGCTACACGTCTCCCCAGTGCCAGATATGCCCCCACTGCCAGCTACACATCTCCCCAGTGCCAGATATGCCCCAGTGCCAGATACACATCCCCCCAGTGCAAGATATGCCCCCAGTGCTAGAAACACATGTCCCCCCAGTGCCAGATATGTCCCCAGTGCCAGATACACTCCCTCCAGTGCCAGATATGCCCCCAGTGTCAGATACACGTCCCCCCAGTGCCAGATATGCCCCCAGTGTAACATGCACATGGCTCTACACTGCGCCCCCCCCAAGAGCTGCTCGCCACCGCGCGGCTGTTCTGCTCAGTCTGCTGCTTGTGAGGGGAGGAGAGTGTAGCGTGCGCCTCTCCTGCCCCTCAATCTACACTCTAAGGCGGCGTTGATTCTCTCTAATTAAGCGCCGGTCCGAGAGCCAATCAGAGTTCGCGGACCGGCAGCTAAGACTCCTGATTGGCTGCCGGTCCGCGAGCTCTGATTGGCTCACGGGCTGGCCCCGGGCACTGCAGACTAGGGCAGCGGGAGGCACCGCGGGATCTTACGAGCCGCATGCGGAGATAGAAAGAGCCGCATGCGGCTCGAGAGCTGCGGGTTAGCCACCGCTGGTGTATTGGAAGGTAGCGGCCAGCCCATGACCCTTGACAGTAGCGTGGCCCGGGGGTCACATGGCACCCTGCCCCCTGGGCCAGCCCGCCTCTGAGTGGGGTCCCCCACAACTTCATTGCCCGGAGCCCCCACCATGCTTAATTCGGCCCTGCCTGCACAGCTACCCATTTGCAGTATACACTCACCGTCTGATGAGCTTTATGAAACCCTGCTCCTCTCCAGCTCTGCTCCATCACCAGTGTACATGTAACAGTGGGTAAGACTGTATCTGCTATCTATCAATAAGCCAACACCACTGGTTATGTAACTGGACTGGTCATAGTTTGAGTCATCAACTAGTGTTTGCTGACATTTAAATGCTGTGGCATTGACTATTCGCACCCTTCGCTCACAATTGACTTCCTCCCTATATTTCTCTGTCTATCTGTGTTGTAAAATATGTGTAAACATAATATTATGCACATACAGTGCATCCAGAGAGTATTCACAGCGCTACACTTTTTCCACATTTTGTTATGTTACAGCCTTATTCCAAAATGGAATAAATTCATTTTTTCCCTTCAAAATTCTACACACAATACCCATTAATGATAATGTGAAAAAAATTTTTTTTTAGATTTTTGCAAATTTATTAAAAAGAAAAAACTAAGAAATCACATGTACATAAGTATTCACTGCCTTTGCCATGAAGATCAAAATTGAGCTCAGGTGCATCCTGTTTCCACTGATCATCCTTGAGATGTTCCTACAGCTTAATTGGAGTCCACCTGTGGTAAATTCAGTTGATTGGACATGATTTGGAAAGGCACACACCTGTCTGTATAAGGTCTCACACTTGACAGTGCATGTCTGAGCACAAACCAAGCATGAAGTCAAAGGAATCATCTGTAGACCTCTGAGACAGGATTGTCTTGAGGCACAAATCTGGGAAAGGCTACAGAAAAATATCTGCTGCTTTAAAGGTCCCAATGAGCACAGTGAAATCCATCATCCGTAAATGGAAGAAGTTCGGAACCACCAGGACTCTTCCTAGAACTGGTCTAAACTGAGCAATCGGAGGAGAAGGGCCCTAGTCAGGGACGTGTCCAAGAACCTGATGGTCACTCTGTCAGAGCTACAGCATTCCTCTGTTGAGAGAGGAGAACCTTCCAGAAGGACAACCATCTCTGCAGCAATCCACCAATCAGGCCTGTATGGTAGAGTGGCCAGATGGAAGCCACTCCTTAGTAAAAAGCACATGACAGCCCGTCTGGAGTTTGCTGAAATGCATCTGAAGGACTCTTAGACCATGAGAAACAAAATTCTATGGTCTTATGAGATAAAGATTTAACTCTTTGCCTGAATGCCAGGCGTCATGTTTGGAGGAAACCAGGCACCGCTCATCACCAAGCCAATACCATCCCTACAGTGAAACATGGTGGTGGCAGCATCGTGCTGTAGGGATGTTTTCCAGTGGCAGGAACAAAGAGACTAGTCAGGATAGAGGGAAAGATGAATGCAGCAATGTACAGAGGCATCCTGGATGAAAACCTGCTCCAGAGTGCTCTTGACCTCAGACTGGGGTGACGGTTCATCTTTCAGCATGACAACGACCCTAAGCACACAGCCAAGATATCAAAGGAGTGGCCTCAGGACAACTCTGTGAATGTCCTTGAATGGCCCAGCCAGATTTGAGGCTGTAATTGCTGCCAAAGGTGCATAAACAAAGTATTGATGAAAGGCTGTGAATACTTATTTATAAGTTATATGTTATATGTTGCTAATTTTGAATAAATTAGCAAAAATCTAAAAAAAACTTTTTTCACATTGTCATTATGGGGTATTGGGGGTCATTCGGAGTTGATCGCTAGCTACCGTTGTTCGCTGCGTAGCGATCAGTGAAAAAACAGCTAATCTGCGCATGCGTATGCACCGCAATGTGCACGCGCATCGTACGTGTACGAAGTCCATTGTGGTTTTGCACTGGTTCTAGTGACGATTCCAATCGCACAGCCGAATCCAAGGAGATTGACAGAAATAGGGCGTTTATAGGTGTCAACTGACCGTTTTCTGGGAGTGTTTGGCAAAACGCAGGCATGGCAGGGCATTTGCTGGGCGGGTATCTGACGTCATTACCGCGTCACTCGTCGTGGCAATCATCGCACAGGATAAGTAACTACAGGGCTGGTCTTGTTTTGCACAAAATGTGTTTGCAGGCGCTCTGCTGCACAGGCGTTCGCACTCCTGGTAAGCAAAAATACACTCCCCCGTGGGCGGTGACTATGCGTTTGCACGGCTGCTAAAAACTGCTAGCGAGTGATCAACTCGGAATGACCCCCATTGTGTGTAGAATTTTGAGGGAAAAAATTAATTTATTCCATTTTGAAATAAGGCTGTAACATAACAAAATGTGGAAAAAGTGAAGCGCTGTGAATACTTTCTGGATGCACTGTATAGCTCTACATACTTTAATATGTTACCAATAGTGATAACCACTTCCCATGTGTGTAAGAACATTAGAATACCTAATCCAACCAAAAGCCAAGCAGAGTAGTGTCCATAAACCTTCTCTCTCAGAATGTTCGGGAGATTATTAAAATAACATATATGTATATTTCTCTTACGTCCTAGAGCAGGGGTGGCCAACCAGTCAGAGGCAAAGAGCCAGAAAAGATCCATAGTAAAGGGCAAGAGCCACTATCATGCGCGCGCCCCCAAAAATGGGGGCATGGCCTAGTTTTCACAAAGCCACACCCCATTTTTGTGCGTGCACCTTTCGGTATGACATTTGTAGGAGTATGACCTTGTGTCATAACTCAGTTTTTAGTCATGTTGTACAGTGCCACATACATATAATGCCCCAGTACAGTGCCACATACATACAAAAATGCCAATAAATGGGTGCCTCCACAGTGCCAGATACATATACCCCCGCTCCACAGTGCCAGATACACATATGTCCACACAGTGCCAGATAAATATATGCCCCCAGTACCAGATACACATGCCCCCACAGTGCCAGCTATGCCCCCAGTGCCAGATACACATGTCCCCACAGTGCCAGCTATGCCTCCAGTGCCAGATACACATGCCCCCACAGTGCCAGATATGCCCCCAGTGCCAGATACACATGTCCCCACAGTGCCAGATACTCATGCCCCCACAGTGCCAGATATGCCTCCAGTGCAGATACACATGTCTCCACAGTGCCAGCTATGCATGTCCTTACAGTGCTAGCTATGCCCCCAGTGCCAGATACACATGTCCACACAGTGTCAGCTATGCCCCCAGTGCCAGATACACATGTCCTAACAGTGCTAGATATGCCCCGAGTGCCAGATATGCCCCCCCAGTGCCAGATATACATGTCCTTACAGTGCCAGATATGCCCCCAGTGCAGGTACACATGCCCCCACAGTGCTAGCTATGCCCCCAGTGCAGATACACATGTCCTTATAGTGCCAGATATGCCCCCAGTGTCAGCTACACATGTCCTTACAGTGCCAGATATGCCCCCAGTGCCAGCTACACATGTCCTTACAGTGGCAGATATGCCCCCAGTGCCAGCTACACATGTCCTTACAGTGCCAGATATACCCCGTGCAGATACACATGTCCCCACAGTGCCAGCTAAGCCCCCAGTGCAGATACACATGTCCCCACAGTGCCAGCTAAGCCCCCAGTGCAGATACACATGTCCCCACAGTGCCAGCTATGTCCCCAGTGCAGATACACATGCCCCCACAGTGCCAGCTATGCCCCCAGTGCCAGATACACATGTCCCCACAGTGCCAGATATGCCCCCAGTGCAGACACACATGCCCCCACAGTGCCAGCTATACCCCCAGTGCAGATACACATGTCCCCACAGTGCCAGCTATGTCCCCAGTGCAGATACACATGTCCCCACAGTGCCAGCTATGCCCCCAGTGCAGATACACATGCCCCCACAGTGCCAGCTATGTCCCCAGTGCAGATACACATGCCCCCACAGTGCCAGCTATGCCCCCAGTGCAGACACACATGCCCCCACAGTGCCAGCTATACCCCCAGAGCAGAGACATATGCCCCCACAGTGCCAGCTATGCACCCAGTGCAGATACACATGCCCCCACAGTGCCAGCTATGCCCCCAGTGCAGACACACATGCCCCGACAGTTCCAGCTATGCCCCCAGCGCAGAGACTCATGCCCCCACAGTGCCAGCTATGCCCCCAGCGCAGATACACATGCCTCCACAGTGCCAACTATCCCCCTGCACAGATACACATGCCCCCACAGTGCCAGCTATGCCCCCAGTGCAGACACACACATGCACCCACAGTGCCAGCTATGCCCCCAGCGCAGATACACATGGCCCCACAGTGGCTCCCCCCCCTCAAGTGCTGCTCACCGTGCTGCTGCTGCTGTGAGGGGAAGGGAGGAGAGCACAGCGCGTGCCTCTCCTGTTCCTCTGACTCCGGCGGCGGTGTATGTCTTCAATTCAGCGCCGGCCCGTGAGCCGATCAGAGCTCGCAGTCTGGCAGCCAATCAGGAGCCTTAGCTGCCGGACCGCGAGCTCTGATTGGCTCATGGTCCGGCATCGAATTTAAGCTAGACATCGCCGCAGGAGTCAGAGGGGCAGGAGAGGCGCGCACTCTCCTCCCCTCTCCTTACACGCCGCGGAGAGTAGCGCAGTGTCGGGCAGCGGTGGCCGGGCGCGGATCGAGCCGCATGCGGAGGATGAAAGAGCCGCATGCGGCTCGAGAGCCGCGGGTTGGCCACCCCTGTCCTAGAGGATGCTGGGGTCCACATTAGTACCATGGGGGTATAGACGGGTCCACTAGGAGCCATTGGTACTTTAAGAGTTTAACAGTGTGGGCTGGCTCCTCCCTCTATGCCCCTTTTACCAGACTCAGTTTAGAAAATGTGCCCAACGAAGCCGGTCACAGCTAGGGGAGTTTTTCTAGTTTTCTTATTTTTCTTAGAGTTAGGCACAGGGAGGCTGCTGGTAACAGCCTCTCTGTTTCGTGGGACTTAGGGGGGGGGAGTAGTGTCCAACCCTGAGAGGTTAATGCCCACTATCTCCGCTGACAGGACACTGAGCTCCTGAGGGTGATGATCGTTACTCGCCCGAGGCGACCGCTCACTCCCTCAGCATGCCGCCACCACCTAACGGAGCCAGAAGATCGAGGTGGTGAGAAAGGACACTGGTGCTCGACTAGCAGGGAGCCGGTGAGATAGGCATCAGGGTGGGAGCGCAACGCTGAGGCTGCGCTCCGGAAGGCTCAGCAGTACATATGTTACGGCACTGTGAGGGGCGCCCTGGGCCAGCGCAGTACCCTTACACTGGTCACCGTCTACTGCCAGCAATCAATTCCTCAGGCCAGTCTAAAGAATTCAAAGTGTGGGAAGATGCGCCATTGTTGGGGGCGGAGCTTCTCCTCAGAGCGGATCCAGCAGCTCACCAGTGCCATTTTCTCCCTGCAGATCATCGCACTGCTACGCTGACAGGGAGCGCCGACCCTCCACATAGCTCCAGCTATACTGTATGTACAGGGGGTTATAGAAGGAAGGGAGAGTGTTTATTCACTGTTACAATTGTGTAGTCTGATAGAGTGCACAGTCAGCGCCGGGCTTGTATTCTATACTGTCTCCTGGGGCGCTGTGTGGGTGCTGGCTCCTTTACTTCTGTGTTTCTCTGAAGGTACTTGGGGGAAACTGTGTCTGACATTTCCTGTGTATGTGTGTATGTACATATATCCCACCTTACCATGTCCAGGTACTCTGTGTTGGTACTGCTCAGTATGTATCTTCTCCAGAGAATCCATTCCATGTGCTCAAGAATGTAATATTATGTCTCAGTTTTCTGACTTCGGACCATTGTAGGTTGCTTCAATAATGGAATTAAATCCCAGATTTCGTCTGGGATAGCTCATAATGGGGCTACAACGCAGGTTTCAGACACTCTGTAGAGGTTTTGTCTGGTTCTGTTCCAATGCCTCGTCAAGATCCCCTGGTATATGCCCACCAGCGTGTTCTTGCCCAATTATGCAAGTCGACACGGATACCGACTCTGATGCGGGAGGCGTGGTGGGGATATGCGGGGGGGATGAGACAACCCTTGCCCGTGGGTACAGCTTCTGCTGGAGGCCATTGGGGATGTGTTACACATTACTGTGATTAAACACATTAGTAGAAATATCCGGAGAACTCCTGGAGACAAATTTCCAGATCCCTAATAGGGCTCTCCCGGCCTTTCCCTTCCCTAAAAAAAAAAAGGGGGAATGAACTTCCCTATAGTAGACGCTTCTGTACTGGGCTGTCTAGAACGAACGGGTGGTTTTAGCTGTCCCTGGGTCCAGAGCCGGCCCTAACCAATATGATTCCCTAGGCAAGATTTTGGCTGGTGCCCCCTAGCACCACCGCTGGTTCCGCCTCTGACCTTGCACCTCTTTCCCAGCACCATCATCCCTCACCCATAGCAGTCCTTATTTTGGTGTTTGTACCCCCTATATTTTAAATAGGAACAGTTGCACATTTGGCGCACAGCTCAAAAAGGGGTGTGTTTTTGTTGTCAAGGGGCATGGCCACACAATAGTAACCCCAATTCCAATTACGCCACACAGTATTGCAACTTCATTCACATTTGATCATGCGATAGTGTTCATAATTCATATTACATCCCACAGTAGTATCACTTTACCTTATATACGTTACTCCTCACAGTAGAGCCCCTTATTCACATTACATCACACTCTATTGCTCTTTATTCAAATTAGACGACACAGTAGTGCCCTTTCTATATGCAACGCCACATAGTAGAGCACCTTATACACATAATGCCACACATTAGTAATGCATTTATACACATAATTCCACACAGTAATGCCCCTTACACATATGAGACTCATTAATAATGTCCTTATAAACATAATGCGCCTTACACATTATGACTACCTTTATTAATGCCCTTTTACACATAATGTCCCTTACACATAAGCTGCACATTATTAATGCCCTTATACACATAATGACACACATAGTGCCCCCTACACATTTGCTGCACATTATTAGTGCCTCTATACACATAATGACACACATACAGTAGTACCCTTTAATGCATTTTTACATGACACACATAATGCTCCTTACACATATTCCGAACACTACTGCACAACCAACCCACTCACATGCACACAGCACTCACACTGCCACTAACACTTTGACCTCTGCCTCTACTTGGATACAGATGTGTCCTCATAAATATTGCCTCAATGCTAACATCTGGCACCTTTTTTTTAATGAAAATGCATCTTATTTGCATTGCTATGTAGCTGGGATGCACAAGCAGCTTCTGCTGATTAAAATGATATGTGGCATGCCTATATACTTTGTGCGACTGTGGCTGTATCTGCATATGAAATGCTACACACAGAATATAGGCATGCCGCATATCATTTTAATCAGCAGAAGCTGCTGATGCCCCTAGGCATATCAAATGCCCTAGGCAATTGACTAGTTTGCCTATGCCTAAGGCCGGCTCTGCCTGGGTCTGTCACTCTGTTAGACCTGGCGGACTGCAAGATTGAGACAAGAATCCATATACACTGCTTCAGGCGTGGTGTTACAACCGACGGTTGCCTGTGCATAGTTTTCTATAGCCATAGTAAGGTGGTCAGGCACATTACTAAAGGTTTATATTCTCTGGATAGAAGTGACATTGAATTGTTTCTCCGTCACATACAGGCTTCTGCTGGTTTCATGGTGGAGGCCGTGAAGGACCTGGGTCACCTGAATGCAAGGACGTCTCCCATGGCTGTCTCGACACGCAGGTGACTCTGGCTGCGCCAAAGGTCTACAGATGCGGAATCCAGGGTCAGCGTGGAGAACCTACCCTTCACAGGTCAGGCTCTATTTGGGGGGATGCATGGATCTCCACGGCAACCATGGGTAAGTGACCCTTCTTCCCTCAGCCACTCAGACACCGGGGGAAAAATATCCGTTTCTACGTTTCCATTACAGTCCTTTTATACTGCAAAGGGTAAGAAGTCCAATGCCCCTACCATTCTTCAGAGGTGGTCGGGGATAATCCAGAAAACATGCCCCTGCCGGTTTCCAGGCACAGAAACCTGGCTATGTTTTCTCATAATTCTCCACATAACGGTGGACCTCCCGGCCCGGAGATCGGGCAGGTGGGAGTGTTGCTATGACATTTCGGACAGGTTTGGATGTCATCAGGACTCGACCCCTGGGTAAAAGATATGGTCTCCCAGGGGTACAGTATGGCGTTTTCAAGAGCTCCCACCTCACTGATTCTTCAAACAGGCTTACCAGCTCTGCTGACAGAAAGGGCTATCCTGCAGGAAGCCATTCACTAATGGGAAATGGTAACTGTCATTGTTACAGTTCCAACTCATCTGAAAAGCAAGGGTTACTATTCCTACCTCTTTGTGGTACCGAAACCGGACGGTTTGGTCAGACCTAATATGAACCTGAAATCGTTAAACCCTTCTTAGAGGGGATTCAAGTTCAACAGGGAGTCTCTGTGAGCGGTGCTCTAAGTTCTGAAAGGGGGGGGGATTCCTGGTATCCCTGGTGATCAAGGATGCTTACATCCATGTTCCACTTACCACAACACCAGGCTTCTCTCAGATTGCACTGTTGGGTTGTCACTTTCAGTTCCAGACACTGCCGTTCAGCCTCTCCGCGACACCGAGGGTGTTCCCCAAAGGGATGGCAAAGCTGTTGCTACTCCTCCGCAGGCAAGGAGTGAACATTGGGGGTAATTCCAAGTTGATTGCAGCAGGAAATTTGTTAGCAATTGGGCAAAACCATGTGCACTGCAGGGGGGCAGATTTAACATGTTCAGAGAGAGTTAGATTTGGGTGTGGTGTGTTCAATCTGCAATCTAATTTGCAGTGTAAAAATAAAGCAGCCAGTATTTACCCTGCACAGAAACAAAATAACCCACCCAAATCTAACTCTTTCTGAACATGTTATATCTGCCTCCCCTGCAGTGCACATGGTTTTGCCCAAAATTCCTGCTGCGATCAACTTGGAATTACCCCCCTTATTCCATATCAGGACGATCTGCTGTTACGGGCATCCTCCAGGGAGTAGTCATTACGGTACATTGCTCTCACGATTCGACTGCTCGTGGATCATGGATGGGTCATATATTTTCAAAAGTCACGTTTGGAGTCATCTAGGTGATTGTCTTTCCTGGGGATGATCCTCGACATGGAAGTGCAGAGGGTGTTTCTACCGGCAGAGAAAGCATTGGTGATACAATCAAATAACCTGGGATGTCTAGAAGCCTGCCCGTGTATCGATTCATCAGTGCATTTGCCTTCTGGGGAAGATGGTTGCCTCCTACGAGGCTCTACAGTATGGAAGATTTCATGCTCGGTCCTTCCAATTGGATCTCCTAATGTAGTCAGGTTCTCACTTACACATGCAGAGGATACGTCTGTCGCCTAAAGCAAGGATTTCACTCCTCTGGTGCCTGCAATTGCCTCACCTCCCGGTGGGCTGAAGGTTCGGGGTTCAGCACTGGATCCTTCTAACCACGGATGCAAGCCTCAGGGGTTTGGGCGCAGTCACTCAAGGGGAAACCTTCCAAGGAAGGTGGTCAAGTCTGGAATCCATTATTCCAATAAACATTCTGGAACGAAGACCCGTATACAACGGTCTTCTCCAAGCGGCACATCTTCTGCAAAATCAGGCCTTTCAAGTACAGTCGGACAATGTAATAACGATGGCCTACATATCCCGACTGGGAGGAACAAAGAGCAGATCTGCTTTGTCAGGGATAACAAGGTTCTTTCTCTGGGCAGAAGAGCACGCAGGGGCATTCTCAGCAATCTTCCTTCCAGGAATGGACAACTGGGAAGCGGACTTCCTCAGCAGGCACGATCTCCAACCAGGAGAATGTGGCCTCCATCCGGAGGTATTCACAGACGTGACCAGTTGTTGGACCTTGCCACAAATAGACACAATGGCCTCTCGTCTCAACAAGATAATTCAGAGATACTGTTCCAGGTCGAGAGACCCACAAGCAGTGGCGGTGGATGCTCTGGTAACTCCGTGGGTGTTCAAGTCAGGGTCTGTGTTCCCCCCACTTCCACTAATTCCAAGGATTCTAAAACTCTTAAAGAGAACAAGGGTACAGGTAATTCTCATTGCTCTGGGCTGGCCAAGGAGAGCTTGGTACGTGGATCTTCTGGACTTACTGCTGGATGATCCGAGGCCTCTTCCTCTTCACGGGGGCCTTCTGCAACAGGGGCCATTTGCTTATCAAGACTTACCATGGCTACGTTTGACGGGATGGAGGTTGAACGCCAGTTCTAAGCCCGGAAGGGTATTCAGAGCACAGTTCTTCCTACTTTGATACAGACTAGGAAGGGAGTATCGTCTAAACATTACCATCGCATCTGGAAAAAATTGGGTCTTGGTGTGAATCTAAGAAGTTTCCTATGGTGGAGTTTCAACTTGGACGGTTTCTCCTCTTCCTGCAAGCAGGTGTGGATATGGGCCTGCGTTTGGGATCCATTGAGGTCCAGATTTCGGCTTTATGCATTTTCTTCCAGAAACAATTGGCTGCCCTCCCTGAGGTTCAGACATTTTTTAAAGGGGTTCTGCGCTTCCAGCCTCCCTTTGTGGCACCGACGGCACCCTGGTATCTTAATGTGGTGTTGCATTTCCTGCAATCAGATTGGTTTGAGCCTTTACAGGAGGCTGAAGTCAAATTTCTCACGTGGAAGGCTGTCTCATTGTTGGCCTTAGCTTCTGCTCGACGTGTGTTCGAATTGGGGCTTTGTCCTGTCAAAGCCCCTCCTAACTCTTCCATGAAGATAGAGCTGAGCTCAGGATGCATCAGCAGTTCCTTCCAAAGGTTGTGTCAGCTACTGACTCTTCAATTACATCAAAGTCCTTGGATGTTGTGAGGGCTTTGTAGATCTATGTGAAGAGGGCTGCTCATAACTGGAAATTGGACTCTCTGTTTGGGGGTCATTCCGAGTTGATCGCTAGCTGAATTTGTTTGCAGTGCAGCGATCAAGCTAAGAAAATGGCAGTTCTGCGCATGCGCACGCGGCGCAATGCGCACGCATGACGTACGGGCACAACAAACGATGTCGTTTTGCACAGGGTCTAGCGATGCATTTCAGTCGCACTGCTTGCCACTGTGTGATTGATATAAAGTGGGCGTTTCTGGGTGGCAACTGACCGTTTTCAGGGAGTGTGCAGAAAAACACAGGCGTGCCAGGAAAAATGCAAGCATGGCTGGGCGAACGCTGGGCGGGTTTGTGACGTCAAATCCGGAACTGAATAGTCTGAAGTGATCAGGTGCTCTGCTATACAACCGTTCGCACTTCTGCTAAGCTAAAATACACTCCCAGTGGGCGGCGGCATAGCATTTGCACAGTTGCTAAAACTAGCAAGCGAGCGATCAACTCGGAATGACCCCCTTTGTCCTTTATGTTCCCAAGAAATTTGGGTGTCCTGCTTCTAATCAGATGATTTTTTCGCTGGATCAGGTTCACTATTCAGCATGCATATTCTATGGCAGGATTGCCGTGTCCAAGATCTGTTAAGGCCCACTCTACTCGTAAGGTGGGTTCTTCCTGGGCTGCTGCCGGGGGGGGGGTCTCGGCTATACAACTTTGCAGAGCAGCTACTTGCTCAGGGTCGAACACATTTGCTAAGTTCTACAAGTTCGATATTTTGGCCTCTGAGGACCAAAAGTTTGGTCAATCAGTTCTGCAGGAGCCTCCACGCTCTGCCTCCGGTTCTTTGAGCTTTGTACCCCCATGGTACTAATGTTGATCCCAGCATCCTCTAGGACGTAAGAGAAAATAGGATTTTAATTACCTACCGATAAATAGTTTTCTCGTAGTCCATAGAGGATGCTGGGCGCCCGCCCAGTGCTACGTTGTCCTGCAATGGTTACTTGGTTCAGTACTGCTTTGTTCTTTGATAAGTACTGTGTTGTTACTTGGTTAAAGTAATGTTGTTCAGCTGTTGCTGTGTTCAAGCTAGTTAGATTGGTTTGCCTTGTTTGTGTGAGCTGGTGTGAATCTCGCCACTATCTGTGTAATATCCTTCTCTCAAAGTTGTCCATCTCCTCGGGCACAGTTTCTAGACTGAGTCTGGTAGAAGGGGCATAGAGGAAGGAGCCAGCCCACACTGTTAAACTCTTAAAGTGCCAATGGTTCCTAGTGGACCCGTATATACCGCCATGGTACTAATGTGGACCACAGCATCCTCTACGGACAACGAGAAAAGGATTTATCGGTAGGTAACTAAAATCCTATTTTGTGAGTGAATGAATAAAGTTTAGATACCCCAAATTTTGTTTTATCGTTTTAGGCATAGCAAATTAATAGAATTTAAACAAGTTCAGTAAAAGTGGTTGGATGATTTATTTTGCAGACATTGATTTAATCTAACATATGAGTAACTTAAAGTATGATGCTTTAAATACATGAGGAGTTATCTGTAAACTATGTAAAAAGTTACCGTGAAACACAAAAGCTGTTTGCACCAGTTTTTTGCATCAGTAACTGCAGAGTATAGTCTCACCTTCCTGGCTAAATGGCATCTTTAAAAGAACATAAAATATTTGTGTTGGATGGTTGGAGGACCGATCAGATTCCAGTGCTTATTATGCAATATAAATTAGAATAAGCTTATTATTATAAATACATTTTCTGTTTGCATTACACATACAAAAATAAGATTTAATTGTGCCTGACAGAACATTCCTGACCACATGGCACTGCTAATGCTCAGTTCCACTCCCCTATTTAACATTTCCAAGAGGAGCTATAAACATTTTAGCATTGCACAAAAACACCACACATACACTATAACATGCCTGCCAACTCTCCCTATTTTCGCGGTCAGTCCAATTTTTCATGGTCTGTCCTGCTGTCCCACCCACGGTCGCAGTGTCCCACGGTGAGTGGGGGGGGGGGGGGGCAGTTGGGAGATCCCACCTATCATTCACTGCTCTGAGCAGAGCAGCGGTTAGTAGATGCTGTGCGCATGCGCACATCGTCTTTTCCCCGACAGAGAGGGACAGGGGGCATGGCCAGTAGCTCACTGAGCGCTGTCCATGCCCCCATAGTGACAAAATGGGGCATCGTTTATGATTGTGGCACTTGCCATGAGGCCACGCCCCTTACAGTGAGGTAACATACACAATTTTGGGTGCGCGCTTTTGCAGCGCGTAAGTGCCTCTCATTTCATGCCACAGGAGTTGGGAGCTATGCTATAATTATATATTCATTCGCTGTTTATTGTATTTTTATTTACTTTGTGAGGCATATTTGAGAGTAATATAGTTATCAAGGGTGTAGTAGCCTAAATATGATTTCAAAATAGAACATCAATCTGGTTTATCTTGATTTCATGCTGTGCATAGATACCAATAATATGAATCACTCAAGGCATAAATATTTATCATGACCATGATAAGTTTCTTTGGCTGTTTTCTATTCACGTATTTACTTTTGTTCACATATCTACAAGGTCGATCATATGTATGTCCTGCCTTGGAACCTGAATATTTGAGAATATCTAATTAATTTTCTTTTTTGTAAGTAAACAATCAACATTCTCCTTCATCCTTAGGGTACACTGGAGGCTTCTTACACTGGGGTATAGACGGTGCAGCCGGCACTTTAAACTTTATTAGTGTGACTGGCTCCTCCCTCTCTATGCCCCCCTCCAAACCAGTTTTAGAATTGTGTCTGAGGAAGCTGGACACTCTCTGGGCTTGCTCCACTTTTTTAACTTTAATATATATATATATATATATATATATATAAATAAAATGACTACATAAGAATACAGACAGGCAGCTCTGCCGCTGCCTGTCTGCGACATGGGAGCTACTGGCATCAAATTCCATTTTTTTTTGTTACCACAACCTTGTTCACTTGCTGAATAGATCATACCGGGTATGTAAACCATTGTATTATGACCACCTCCTACATTTGAAGTCATCAGCACGTAGTCCATGAAGTACGTCATGTGTAGGCTGTCTGTACACATATCACTCATTGCTGTCATGGGTAAAAGGGTCAATTTATCCGAGTTGCAAAAAGGAATAACGGATGTGGAAACTGCAGAGCACCACGTGCCATTGATGTGAGAAGTGAACCTGGGGCTACCAGATGTGTGTCTAAAATGACAGTTTAGTGAATGTCTAGCTGCGGTCCGTTCTGCACGCCGCTGTTACTATTTCTCTTAGCTGGTGGTCATAAAAATGTGACTCTACTGTAACATGGCACCTGTGCTGTACAAAAACAAATTTCATTTACCAATTGTATCACAGTATAGTTTTATATTCTGCTTTGCTTATTCATGATTATGATTACGTCTGCTCTGTTAAATGCAAAAACTTAATCAAATAAATCGGACAAAGTAATATATTCAGAAACATTGTTATAATAAAATATTTAAAATGATGTTCTTGCTACAGATATGGTTTTAATTAAAGGGCTAATTCAGAGTTGAAGAAAAATGTATATTGCATATGGATCTTATAAGATTTTTGAACTGTGCATTTTTTCACTGTCTGCATGGGGATCCGGTAAAAATCCCGGCAGTCAAAATACCGATGCCGGGATCCTGACACTACTTGGAATGCCGACACTGGCATCCCGAATAGGGTCATAAGGCCGCCAGGAGTGGTAAGCCGCAGGGGTGGTTTGGTTTAGGCTACTGGGGGAAGGTTAAGTTTAAGCAGCGGCACGGGGGGTTAGGTTTAGGCTGCGGAGAGGTGGGTTTAGGGTTAGGCACCCCTTTTCAGGGTTCAGGTTAGGTTGCGGGGGGGAGGGTTAGGTTTAGGCTGCAGGAAGGGGGGGTTAGGTTAAGGTGACACCGGGGAGTGATAGGGTTGTGCTGCAGGGGGAAGGAGGGTTAGGTTTAGGCTGTGGTTAGGCAGGTTAAGAGTAAGGGGGCCAGTGGGGGAAGGTAAGTATATGGAATTCAGACCATCGGGATGCAGCTGTCTGTATTCTGACCGCCAACATATTCTATCCAACCCTCTACATGTGTCTGAGCCGAGCATAAGCAACTGCAGGCAATTCAGAGTGATATATCTCAGTTGCATCTCCTCTTGTCACTGAAAGGGTGTAGCTGGGTGGTAATGAGACATTTGCATGTAGTTTAAGTGTTCTGTGGGTGTGTCATGTGTGTGTTATTCATCAGCAGAGATACATCTAATTTTGGACGTATATATATCTTGCACTGGGCTAGTGCATATGTGCACTGATAATGATGACAGCTACTACTGCAAGTGGATGGATGGGACAGTGTGGTCACATAGATTTGTTCAATTTTGTATGCAGTTAAATATCCACATTTGTTTCTGTACACGCAATGTGGCTAGCTTATCTGTAACTCTGAATCAGCACCGAGCTACGTCTGTATCTCCAAAAGGATATAAATACATTAGAGAGTGTACAAAGAAGGGCAATTAAAATGATTGATCGCAAAATTGGGTATGGACAATAGCAAACGCCAAAGAGAAGGAAATGCAATAGCCACGGAAGCTACAAAATAAAGGAGATGTCTATGGGTATCTGACTGTGGCAGTTTTGCGTTGCTCTGAACTGCGATCACAAATGCGTATGCAATAGCAAACGCTATATACATGGATCAGTACCATCTATGTGTTTTTTTCTCTATTTTCAAACGCAATGGCTACCTACTTATCCCACTCTAGCTACTTAACTAGGTGTAAATCACAACAATTGTTCTATACACATATATGTTTTCCTACATATTAGATAGATAAAACCGACGTCATTTTTAAAAAAATTTACTTTAAAAGTAAATTTACATTTTTAAAAATTATAATAAAGCATACAAATTTGAAATAAAAAAAAAGAACTTAAACAAATGTATTAATATTGTATGCCATGGCAGCCAGTTGATATTGTATTTGCTGCAGCTGGTCCCTTATTGCTGCATTTCTGTCAGTGTCTTCAACTTCTACAGATAGTGGGGGAAATTTTTTTAAAACTGTACAACTATACCGTGTTGGCCATTTATCACATGATATTTGTGTGAATGTCCTCCAAAATCCTCTATTTGGGGGCAAGACACAAACATGCAATATTACTGCAATTTTAAAAGGAGGAAATGTAGGACAGCACTCTTGCTACATTGCAGGGACTGGGTCCTTACATTCAACTAAATTTGTTACTGATAAATGGCCACCCACAAACATAATTGAATAATGTTACATTGCATTTGTGTATACTTTGTTGTGAAGGCCCAGCTTCTGGTGCATCTTTCCCCCTTGCTGCTGCAGATGGTGTTCTACCGGCCTGGAGATGTGGGGGAATGGGTGGGGTGGGTGAAGGGGGGTTGGAAGGGGATGGGCATGGATGGGTGGTGGATGGCAGGTTGGAAGGGGTTGGGGGGGGGGGGTGATCGGAACTGGAGGGCTAAAGAGGGGTGATGAAGTATAAGGGTGGAGTCTGGCGGTGATTGGGGATGCAGACTTCGCCTTCTACCTTGGCACA
This sequence comes from Pseudophryne corroboree, assembly GCF_028390025.1. NCBI lineage: Eukaryota > Metazoa > Chordata > Amphibia > Anura > Myobatrachidae > Pseudophryne > Pseudophryne corroboree. Next base: position 320,718,973 of record NC_086449.1, on the reverse strand, counting down.
TACAGTACATTGTCTTCTTTCGTTGCCTAAGAAACAGAAGAAAAAATATATATTATTTTTTTCATTATAACCAAATATTTTTTTATTTGTATTTTTTTCCATTAAAAAAACAAATATGTATTCTATCTTAGCTGACTGCAGCCCTGCCTTAATTTACTTCTAAGTACTACATTTGGCAACATATCCCACACAAAATGGCACCTGAACATGCAATCCTGTAACAATACATAAGCAATCCAGAAAACAACATAAAAAATGTCAGCTCCAAATACATTTATAACACAGAACATACAAATAACATAATATGTGAAAGTATGCTGAAAAAGGTACTTATGCTGGTGAAAGGATGCCCGCAATCTTGCCAACAAGTCCGGCTGCCTCCCCTGCAAATCCAGCTAACAGCGTTCTAATTGGACCAAACTGTAGTAGCTGTGCAGGTGAACGTAGACCTCCGCGTATGTCGCTGGTTTGGCCGAATTTGGGACACAGGGCATGGATGCCCCAGCCGCCGGTTCATCACAGCGGGAAAGGATCCGCAGCTCCTGCATTGTGAATGCTGCGGCTCTCATAATAGCAATGGAGTCTTTCTATTTGACAGTAATATTTATAGGAATTTTTTGGTTGTAATGGATTCATTAAAATGGCTGACAGTATAACTGTACAGCATACATTATTTATCGAACTACTTCCTCTATATTTCCACTTTCCTCAAGTAGCTTTATACGAACCACAACACAACAATGGCAGACTTTTAAATGGGATGCAGTTAAAATGCCAGCTGTCGGGATCCTGGTGTTAAGGAGACCGATGCCAGAATCCCGACAGCCAGCATTTTACTGATGGATGGAAGCCTGACACCCACCTGGTATTCCCACTCCATTGGTGGGTCAATACCACCAACTGAGTGGGAATAGAACCTGTGGTAAGTGAAGCAAGCCACCGGGCCCAGAGCGTGGCGAGCGCAGCAAGTCTGCGAGGGAACTCACTGCCGAGATACTGACAGCCGGCATCTCATCTGCCAGTATATCACACTAGATCCCTTTAAATAGTGTTGGCCTGTCAGTGTCAGAGCAATGGGCCTAATTCAGACCTGATCGTAGCAGCAAAATTGTTCTCTAATGGCCAAAACCATTTGCACTGCCGGTGGAGCAGAAATAACATGTGCAGAGAGAGTTAGATTTGGGTGGGGTGTATTCAAACTGAAATCTAAATTGCAGTGTAAAAATAAAGCAGCCAGTATTTACCCTGCACAAAAACAAAATAACCCACCCAAATCTAACTCTCTCTGCACATGTTATATCTGCCCCCCTGCAGTGCACATGGTTTTGCCCATTAGAGAACAGTTTTGCTGCTGTGATCAGGTCTAAATTATGCCCATTGTGTGTTCACATGCACATGGCATGCGAATACATGCACACCATGCATTTAAAGGCCCACAGTCAAAATGGCTGAACACACAGACTCAGAGGACTTTCTGGGTGAGTTGTTGGTGAATCAGGGGATTGACTCTACAAATCTAGAGGAACTGGAGGATATATTTGCAGCTGCTTTCACGTTTGCTGTTGGAGAGTGTCCCCAATCTCTTCTTGAGGAAGTTGGGGAGCCAAGTGGCCTTCAACAGCCTGCTGCAGATACACCACTTCAAGCACACACTCCCAATGATGGGCAACAGTCATAAGACACCTCTGGTTCAACAGAAGATGACCCTGCTGTTAGATTAGTGCCTTGCATCACAACCAAGGAAAAGGCCACCCTGATAGAAGAGGCAATGGTAAGATTTCACTGTGATTCAGATGTCAGGAGTAGAAAGAAGAGGGTCATGATCTGACAAAAGATTATCAGAACAATCAACAAAGTGGCACCTTTTCCCGGGAAAACAAAATATCTCCAGAAAGGGTCATTTTTGTACAAACAAATGCACCTTATTAACAAACATGCTAATGTTGGTTTGCATATTTTTTTTGTGTCTGATTATGTACAATGGAGCTGCGCTCACCCGAGGTGACTCCATCCCTCCGCCTAGTCACGCCAAGAGCGCACTGAGATGCTCCCATTCTAGTGAATGGGGCGCGTGTGCATCATGGACGCGCGCCCCGGACTCTGTGATAGGAGCGCATGGGCGGGCGCACCTAGGCACAGACGGAGCCACGATTAGCGTGGCTCCATCTGTATACTTGTAATTTTAGATGGACTGACCTGCACTGAGGGCAAAACTAAGTATGCTGGCAGTGCTTGCAACGGCGAGTGGTGGTGGAGGGTTTATCTCTCAGCCTTTATCCGCTCAAATTTTAATGGTATCACTAGAAGAGAGGTTCTTAGTGGGTGTTGGCCAATTGGAAGTGGGGGACCCAGTGAGAGTGGATAATCCCACACTGGGATTGGCTGCACCTGCAATGGAAACCCTCATCTTGAATCAGGTAATCAGAATATAAAGACAAGGGCCCTCATTACGACCTGATCGCCAACAGGCTACTTTTAGCACTGCTGCTATCAGGTAGTCGCCGCCTACAGGGGAGGGGGGATTCGCTGTGCAGAGCTGCGCTCGCTTGTGCAGAGATCTGCACAACCAAAAGTTTGTGTAGTTTCTGCACAGCTCAGGACTTACTCACCCGCTGTGATCATCCAGGACAGAGCTGAAGTCAGGATCCCTCCCTGGAAATGGCTGGGCACGCCTGCGTTTAGACGGACACTGCCTGAAAACGGTCAGTTGACGCCTCTGGCCGGACTCTTCCTGTCAATCTTCTTGCGGTCGCTGGTGCGATCGCTTTCTTCGTCAGTTCTGTTGCTTCCTGGTGACGGCCGTCCCCAGGGAGCGACGCGCCTGCACATTGTGACCCATGTGCAGGCGCACTACAGACCTGATCGCACTGCTGCGAAAAATGGCAGCGTGCGATCAGGTCAGAATGACCCCCCAATATAAGTATCAAAGGGTCTTACTACTATGAATAAATACAGAAGACATAAAAATGTATATACAAATAATACATGTATTTCCTCCCATTTCACTGCTACATGGTTTCTCTAAAGCAAGGATGGGGAACCTTCGGCCCTCCAGCTGTTGTTGAACTACACATCCCAGCATGCCCTGCAACAGTTTTAGCATGGCCAAATAGCAAAACTATAGCAAGGCATGCTGGTATGTGTAGTTCAACAACAGCTGGAGGGCTAAAGGTTCCCCATCCCTGCTCTAAAGGTATGTGCATTTTCTTCACTGATTCCACCTGATTCATGTCCAAAGACCAAAAATGTAGCTACAGTACTTACAAATATTTGTGTACTTTTCTGTACTCCTCACTTTGAATCCATAATTCTTGCCATTGCCTCTGTATTCAAGATGGCATACTTTCTCTTTGTGATGTGTGCCACTTTTCTATAAGCAGTCATCATCTGTTGAATCATGGGCCTAATTCACACCTGATCGCTAGGCTGCGATTTTGTACAGCCTGCGATCAGGTCTAAACTGTGCATGCGTATGCACCGCAATGTACATATATAATGGTAGATGCTCAATTAGCTTAGTGATATCATTCAGGTGCTCGAAAGGGAGTGGTATTTCTGAGCAAGAAAAAAAAAGGGCAAAACCGCAATGTGCAGACGCATCGTATGGTTACAAAGCGGTTCGCCGTTCAGCGATGGGTCCCTTTGCACGTCAGTTCCCAAGGAGATTGACAGAAAAAGGCATTTGTGGGTGGCAACTGACCATTTTCAGGGAGTGGTTGGAAAAATGCAGGCGTTCACAAGCGTTTGCAGGGAGGGCTCTTGATGTCAATTCCAGCCCCAGACAGGCTGATGTGATCGCAGCGGCTGAGTAAGTCCTGGTCTGCGCAGAGACTGCACAAGATCTGTTTGTACAGCTCTGCTAGACATGTGATCGCACACTTGCAAAGCTAAAATACACTCCCCTGTCGGCGGTGACTATCTGATCGCAGCAGTGCAAAAATCGCCTGCTAGTGATCAGGTCTGAATTAGGCCTCATGACCGGTGTTTTCTGAATTTTGTCACATTGGAGTATGTGCTTGAAATTGTGTATCTGCAGTAGAAGCAGCTGCAAGTTTACCCTTCATTTTCTCTAGATAAGCCACACCCTCTGGTTCACCATCAATTCATCCAGAAAGTCTGTCTTGTGCAATTTGAAAATAAATGTTTTAAGCCATGCAATGTGTTGATCATGATGTTTGACACTGCGATAAGTTATGAGATAAGTATATGTTAACAAACAGAATACAGTATTGATCTCCATGAGTTACATTTGCAAGGTAAAAGTTATTTACAATGTACAAATTAGTCACACATGGTACACTGTCATAGAAAGACACAAGGTAATGTACAGTATTTGAATAATATAATGGTGGGTTCAGTTTCTTTATGTCACTAAATTATAGTACTGCCTCATCTGGAATACTGTGTCCAGTTCTGGAGACCATATCTCCAGAAGGATATAAATACATTAGAGAGTGGACAAAGTGGGGCAACTAAAATGGTGCATGGCCTACATCTCAAAACGTAAAGACCTTAACATGTATAGTTTAGAGCAGAGAAGAGAAAAAGGGGACATGATAGGAAATTTTCAAATATACCAAGGTATTTAACAAAATACAGGAGGGAAACATTCTTCAAAGGAAGAGAAGTATTAGACGTCAAGGACATACACTGAAACTGGAGGGAGGCAGCTTCAGGGGAAATGTAAGGAAAAAATATTTCACAGAAAGGGTAGTGGATAAGTGAAATATCCTCCCATCAGAGGTGGTAGAGGCTAAGACAGTAGAGCAATTTAAACATGCTTTGGATAGACATAAGAGAATACTTACGAAGAAGTAAGGTTCAAAAAGGGTTGAGATTACCTAAAGGATAAAAAAGGAGCAGACTAGAAGGGCCAAGTGGTTCCTATCTGCCAACAAATTCTATGTTTCAGTGGGTTAAAAATTAAAACTTTTTTTTTCAATCCAGAAACTAAAATGATTACCTATATGTACAAATATTTGTGGTTTTTAAGATGTATGAAGTGAAAGAATTTGTGCAAAATTATTATTACACATTCTACTGTTTAAACATGGTTAAAAAAATTGACATCTGAAAGTAAATTACTGGCTAAGGAAAGCTAATTAAGAAGATGGGTGTTTGATATGTTTTTAGTTTTCACTTTACAATTATAGCAACAATAAATGCTTTTTTGAGAACATTAAAGCAGTACGTGACAAAACACAATCTTATAAATCCATTTCAGTTCAGATTTATATTGCAATCTGTTTAAATTAATTGGAAAGGCTAATCATTTGTATTAATTGGTGTCCTGTCTTTCTCCAACATCAACGATTGCATTGTGGAACCACACAAAACAGCCTGCGCAGGCCAAGAGCTACTCTGAAAGTAAACTGCAATTGTCCTGCTACTTGCGGACTTCTGCGCCTGAAATTGCAGTTGCTATCAGGGCCGTCTTCACAACTGTGTAGGCTCCTGGGCAAAGCAATGGACTGGGGTCCCTACCCATCTTCCAGTGATAGGGGGTTGCTATCAGTGGCAGCTTTGATGTCCCGCAGGTGGAAGGGGGTGTACTATCTTCCGCTCAGCATGTAGGACTTGGAACAGTCCTTTCTGCTAATTAATCCTTTACTGCACAGATGGTGGGAGATGGGGTAGGAGGGAGAACACTAAACTGTAAAAGGGGACATTGGGCTGAATGAAGGGGCTCCAGTGTTTAATATGCGGGGGGGGGGGGTAGATAGTGGAGTGGACTTGATATTCATAATTTTCCAGTGGGAGGGCAGCCTGCTTGACTGCAGATATCTCTATTTCATGGTAATCAGTTTTGTTGCTTACAATGGGATAAACAACTAGAAAGTCTAGCTTTTTAGGAGGCACCGGAGACTTGGGGATCAGAGTTCAGGAGCCAGAGCAATCCACCAATTAAAATATAAAACTGCATACCAGGTGTGTGGAGCTTTAGCAGGGACCAGCTGTAGGAAGGCTTATATCTCTGGTTCAGGGCATAATAGAGAAAAGCTGCCAGTGTCCACTGAAAGGTCAGAGTCATAGCTTTTGGAGTATACAGTCTAAATCAGACAGAACCCAAGATATCTGGCTGGGAAGAGCAATTAACAGGCTTAGATGGGGACCACTGCTTTGAAGTCTAATATCTTCGGTTCCCAAGGGCCAATTTTCAAATATTTGGTACCCCTGGAAAAAGGGGACCCTCAGCTATCAGCCTATGACCCTTATACTCCTGGGGCCATTGGGCAACTGCCCATTGAGCCCATATGAAAAGATGGCCCTGGTTGTTATTGTATGCACGTCCACAGTAGAGCCGTGTACACCAACTTGAACACCCACTTTTGCAATGCTAATCGGCCACTTCTCAGTCACACCCCACTACTCCTCTTTTTTTGCTCGTTTTCTTTGAGTTAGATTCTGTTGTATTCTGGCAAGATGCAATTGCAGAATAATCACACTTTTTGAAATGTGCAATACATTCACATCACATGTAGTCAGATAATCCACCAATTTGTGATTTAGCAAAATGACAACTGCAGCTGAATAAGGCCCAGACTCCATTATCAGTAATATTTAGCATGTGGTTTACCACTTACAGCCAGAGGAAGTGAAGCTACAATCTTATGGACCTTCTGAGAAAAATCAAAAGTGAACAAAAACATATCATTGGTCAAAGCAGATGTGAGCTCTTCATACATCATCCAACATACCAAAGGATTATGAGCTGTATACATTTTTGTAAGAAATGAGTCAATATTGAATGTCAAGAGTTCCCTACTGTGTGAAAGTTTCCACTTTATATTAAATAACAACTACATGTGGTTCAAAGATATTTATTACATACAATTCAGAGGAAATGCCATTGACACTAAATTTGAATCTTAATACACTAATGTATCTGCCTTTGGGAGCATCATAAAATTTGGCATAATAATCCTTTTTTAGATAATATTTTAAAGTTGTATCAGTACATTGATGATATTTTATTTATTTGGAATGGGAATGAAACTGATTTAGAAACTTTTTGCACGTATCTTAATTATAATGATTTTAATATTCATTTAATGTTTAACATTAGCAAAAAAGTCAGTTTCTTAGATCTAATCAGAAACCCACCAGCTTAACATCACCAAAGCATAGTTTTAAAGAATAAGAGGAAAATGTTCTGATTTTAACATTTTTCAAAAACAAGTAGAGATGAAACAGAGATTTTAACATAAGGGTACCGAGAAGAGGATGTTGCAAACTCTATAAATGAGGTACAGTAGCACTTATATAGGGAAGATCTCTTAAAATATAAGAACAAGAAAGATCAAAATACTGACTTCAAACTACCCTTTATCACTATTTACAACAACGAGCATAAAGAAGTGGAAAACATTTTTAGACAAAATTGTCATCTTTTAAAAAAGGATCCTTGGTTATGACAGCACCAATAGGTGCCTAATTTCTTCAATTTATGGAGAACTTAACCCAAAGGAATTATAATTGAAAATAGGAGAGTATCTCTGGTGCTGAGAACGCACTTTGTTGATCAAAACTTTGTTGATCAAAACTTTGTTGTGACACTTCTCCTGCAGTATGTAAAACTAGTCCCTTTTGCTCCATAAATTCGGAGCTAAGCAGTATAGGTAGTGTCAGTACTTAAGATATAAGTGGTCAAACAATTTATTGCCCATACAACAAATCTCGGATGCAGCTCGCAAATAAGGGATGACCCAAAAAAATTGCTACTCAGTAATCAAATTATTTTATTAACTACAGTAGATTAATAGCATCTTAATGCAACTGTATGCAAATTTGCAAAATCAGTAGAATGCGTCTTGAGTAAACATACCTCCTGCATGCTTTTGTGATCTGCTGCATCCAAAAACTGTTATGGTTTAAGAAGATTCTTGTTTGCTGCCAGTGGTGAGTCTGTGTGATTGCAGCTTGTTCCCATGTGTTCAGCCTCACCTGTCTGTTGATTGCACCTCTCAGTTGTGCAGCAGGGCAGCTGCACAACATAATTAATTAAGACTCTCTGTTATATGCTGGCTCAGTGCAATTCACAGACGCTGGTGATATTTCCAGATTTCCAGGTTTCCTGGGCTCCAGAGTTCTTGAGTTCTGAGCTAGTCCCTGCCAGTTCCTGAGCTCCTGTCTAGCAGTGTCTGTCTAGCTGCTTTGCGTGTCGGTTCCTGTGTCGATTCCAGTGTCGATTCTAGTATCTGATCCTGTGTCCTGCCGTGAAGCGTTCCTGTCCAGGAGTCCTGTGGCTTTGTCTGTGCCTGGTCGAATATCTGGCTTCTTGGTGTCCACCGGTCTGTCGTTTGGGATTCTGCCTGTCCTCCAGTTCTGAGAGTCTGTGTCGGCTACATTGGGGGTTCCTGTCCGTTTGCCAGTATTTGTACCGGTTCCGTGAGTAGCGGCTTTGCCGCGTCCGTCGGCTCAGGCCGCAGTATTCTTTGGTTATAATTTGTTTCTGGTGTTTTGCAGAGGGTTCTGCTTGTGCTGTCACCGCCGGTACACAACGGTATTGTGTCGGCGAGTGGACAGCATTTCCTTTGTTGTTCTTTTCCTTTGGCGGTGTGCCGCACATATATTTAGGTTTAGGGTTGTTAGTAGCCCCTAGCCTTCTGTTTGTTTTAGCTAGAGGCCCCCTTGTTATTATCCTGTCTCGGTTCACGCCTTGTCTCAATCTAAGACCTGGGGGCATCGGAGTTGGGCAGACCTAATCCGCCCTTCAAACGCGGCTGCCGTGGGCCCAAGAAACCATAGTCACTCAGGCGTGAACGGACCACACAGGTGAAACAACGGAGGTAGGGTGCTAGGGGCTATTTCCACACCACACCTCGTTTCAGCGTCACGTTCTGGTGCTCAGGACTCACTATGCAACATCTCCCTTGTTCTGAGCACCAGGAACCTAACATTATCACCAGCCCTCCAACAAAAAAGAAATAAAACTTTTCTTTTTTGGCCCAGTCCAGTGTCTTGTCTAGAATCCAGTCCTGTCTAGAATTCAGTGTGCAGAATCCAGTCCGGTGTTTAGAATCCAGTCCTGTCTAGAACTCAGTGTGCAGAATCCAGTCCGGTGTTTAGAATCCAGTCCTGTCTAGAATTCAGTGTGCAGAATCCAGTCCGGTGTTTAAAAATCCAGTCTTGTCTTGTCTAGTTTAAAAATCCAGTCCAGTCTTGTCTTGTCTTGTCTAGTCTAGTCTTGTCTTGTCTAGTTTAAAATCCTCCTATGCCAACTATGCAAGCCCAGCAGGCGTCTCTCTCAGCCCTGAACTCTGCTTTCAGTGCTTTGAAACCTGAGCGGCTGGAAGTTTTGCAGCAATCCTTAAAGCAACTGCAAAACCTTCTGACCAAAATTTTGCTTATTTTGCCAGAAGTTCTTGAGAGTTCATTCTCTAAAGAGACTCTTGTTCATAGTATGGTGACAAGTGAATCCTCAGGTTTAATTAGAGAGAAAAAGTTTGAAAGTTTTCTGCGGCCCAGGCTCTCTGAAGAGGAGCGTCTGCGTCGCAGAAACTTAGATTTATGCCTATATTGTGGGGGTTTAGGCCACTATCTGCAGACCTGTGAGTTGCGCAAGCCAAAGTGTGGTGACAAGTCCTGCCCTCTGGCCAAGTTGAGTCAGGATACAAGACCTACTCCTGTCTCTACTGTGGCAGAGGTACTTGTCACACAACCCACACTAAAAAGCACTCTGTCCTATAATTGGGGTCCTTGGGCTAGGGAGCCCCATTATAGATTCAGGAACCAAAGGAGAATGTTTCTCTCCTCTCTTGATTTTCCTGTGGAAGCAGAGTTGCAAACCCCTGGAGTGGTGCCCGATGCCCAGGGTCCTGGAGTGGTGCCCGATGCCCAGGGTCCTGGAGTGGTGCCCGATGCCCAGGGTCCTGGAGTAATGCCCGATGCCCAGGGTCCTGGAGTGGTGCCCGATGCCCAGGGTCCTGGAGCGGTGCCCGATGCCCAGAGTCCTGGAGCGGTGCCCAATGCCCAGAGTCCTGGAGCGGTGCCCAATGCCCAGAGTCCTGGAGCGGTGCCCGATGCTCAGAGTCCTGGAGCGGTACCCGATGCCAGTCCTGGAGCGGTACCCGATGCTCTAGGTTATAGAGGAACATCAAATATTATTGCTCAGGTGTCAATACCAGAAGGGGTCTAGAAGCTGTTACCCCAGGTAGAGACTTGAAAAGCGCAACTCCAGAGAAGGTGTCTAAAACCATAGTTCTAGAAGGGAACTCGAGAAGCAAAACCCCAGAAGGGATCTTTGAAGTAATATCCCCAAGTGGGGTCTCGAGAGATGCAGCCCCAAAGAAGGGTCTAGAGGTCGCTTCCCCAGGAAAGGACTCAAGAGGCATAGCGTTAGTGGAGGTTCTGAAGGTTATAGCTTCAGCAAAGGTCCCGGAAGTCTTAGTCCCGGGAGAAGTTTCGATAATTATCGACTCAGGGAGGGAGGCCGACGGCTCGGTCCCGGAGAGGGAGGCCGACGGCTCGGTCCCAGAGAGGGAGGCCGACGGCTCGGTCCCAGAGAGGGAGGCCGACGGCTCGGTCCCAGAGAGGGAGGCCGACGGCTCGGTCCCAGAGAGGAAGGCCGACAGCTTGGTCCCAGAGAGGGAGGCCGACGGCTCGGTCCCAGTGAGGGAGGCCAATGGCTCGGTCCCAGTAAAAGAATCCGAGGTTCTGGCCCCAGCGGGGTTCCCGAAGGCCACTGCCCCAGCGGGGTTCCCGGAGGCCACTGCCCCAGCGGGGTTCCCGGAGGTCACTGCCCCAGCGGGGTTTCCGGAGGCCACTGCCCCGGGTGGGGTTCAGAAAGTCACTGCCCCGGGTGGGGTTCAGAAAGTCACTGCCCCGGGTGGGGTTCAGAAAGTCACTGCCCCGGGTGGGGTTCAGAAAGTCACTACCCCAGGTGGGGTTCAGAAAGTCACTGCCCCAGGTGGGGTTCCGAGGGCCACTGCCCCAGGTGGGGTTCCGAGGGTCACTGCCCCAGGTGGGGTTCAGAAAGTCACTGCCCCAGGTGGGGTTCAGAAAGTCTTAGCCTCGAGTAAGGTCAATAGTGACCAAGTCCTAGCAAAGCACTCTAGTCAGTCAGATGGGAAGGAAGCAGATCCTGACTCTGTTGATATCTCAACATCTATAATCTTTGATGGGGACTTAGTCCAATTTCTGGCGCTTTACAAACACTATTACACAATTTTGTTGTTTAGACCATTTCTGGGCATCACTTCAGAGAACCTTGTGCTCTATCTGATATATTCCTTTAGAGGAGAGCCTTTTGAGTGGGCAACCAGCCTAATGAAAGCTGAAGATCCCATTCTTCAGGATCCCCCGGCATTCAGTGATGCAGTTATTAAGAGATATGGTTCCAAAGAAATTGGTTCAGGTTCCTCTAGGTCAGCCGTCTTATCTGCTGAGAGTTCACCGTATTCTGTAAATTCGGCACAAGAGTCTCAGCCTGTTGTTTTGACTGCAGGATGTGCTTTTCTCTCTTCTTCTAATAGTAGTACTTTGCCTGAAATTTCAGCTCCTAAGGTTAAGAAACCAATCTCTGATTTGAGCCCAGCCTTGCTGGGAGGTACCATCAGTTCAGACAATGTTTGGGGAATTACCTTGGTCAGACCTCAAGAACTTTGTAAAAATAAAAAGAAAAAGAAATGATTATTGACTCTTGCCTTGTTTAAAAAATATATATTTTTTTCCCTTTCCTTGTCTTGTGTCCAGTGGCCACCGTCAAGGGGGGGCACCGTTACAAGCTGTTGTCACAGCTTGTTTCTGTTAGACCAGTGTGTCAGGTTTTTTTTGTATCCCTTGTTTTGGAAAGTCTGAATTTTGGGGTCCTTTGACCCCTCCTCAAGGGGGGGGGGGGGGTAATGTTATGAGCCACGGCTGTGGCACATTCCTGTTTTGCATTTTTGGTTATGTATTTTATGTTATACTTCTGTTTCTGTTCCCCGTGGGTGTCATGGGGTGTTCGGAGCCCACCCTTAAAGAGAGGGTACTGTTATGAACCACAGGTAGTGGTTCATTCCTATTTTATGTTTATAAGTAGTCTTGCAGGCCAGGATTTCCCGTTGCTCTGGTTTAAGAAGATTCTTGTTTGCTGCCAGTGGTGAGTCTGTGTGATTGCAGCTTGTTCCCATGTGTTCAGCCTCACCTGTCTGTTGATTGCACCTCTCAGTTGTGCAGTAGGGCAGCTGCACAACATAATTAATTAAGACTCTCTGTTATATGCTGGCTCAGTGCAATTCACAGACGCTGGTGATATTTCCAGGTTTCCAGGTTTCCTGGGTTCCAGAATTCTTGAGTTCTGAGCTAGTCCCTGCCAGTTCCTGAGCTCCTGTCTAGCAGTGTCTGTCTAGCTGCTTTGAGTGTCGGTTACTGTGTCAATTCCAATGTCGATTCCAGTGTCTGATCCTGTGTCCTGCCGTGAAGCGTTCCTGTCCAGGAGTCCTGTTGCTTTGTCTGTGCCTGGTCGAATATCTGGCTTCTTGGTGTCCACCGGTCTGTCATTTGGGATTCTGCCTGTCCTCCAGTTCTGAGAGTCTGTGTCGGCTACATTGGGGGTTCCTGTCCATTTGCCAGTATTTGTACCGGTTCCGTGAGTAGCGGCTTTGCCGCGTCCGTCGGCTCAGGCCGCAGTATTCTTTGGGTATAATTTGTTTCTGGTGTTTTGCAGAGGGTTCTGCTTGTGCTGTCACCGCCGGTACACAACGGTATTGTGTCGGCGAGTGGACAGCATTTCCTTTGTTGTTCTTTTCCTTTGGCGGCGTGCCGTACATATATTTAGGTTTAGGGTTGTTAGTAGCCCCTAGCCTTCTGTTTGTTTTAGCTAGAGGTCCCCTTGTTATTATCCTGTCTCGGTTCACGCCTTGTCTCAATCTAAGACCTGGGGGCATCGGAGTTGGGCAGACCTAATCCGCCCTTCAAACGCGGCTGCCGTGGGCCCAAGAAACCATAGTCACTCAGGCGTGAACGGACCACACGGGTGAAACAACGGAGGTAGGGTGCTAGGGGCTATTTCCACACCACACCTCGTTTCAGCGTCACGTTCTGGTGCTCAGGACTCACTACGCAACATCTCCCTTGTTCTGAGCACCAGGAACCTAACAAAAACTCAGCATCAGATTATTCGCATGAATATTGGCCATCTGAGTAACCCCTGCGGAAATATGCAGGTTGGCTGGGCTGCCTAGATCTGCTCAGTGGCATTGAGAAGGGGGAGGGGGTGTGGGTATTATTTACCTGGGCCCATTTGAGGGTTCCGCTGCCCTCCCTCTTTCTTGATGTCAGCCACACGTTGAGTGTAAAGAGAGGACTGGCCGCAGCTACAGCAGGCTCTCTCCCAACACGCACTGGCGTGTGCTGTGGGGAGAGGTGGCTCAGCGGTGGCCAGTCCTCTCTCCTGTGATGAAAGGCAGGGGAGAGATCATGCTGTCCCTCCCACCACCACTTACCGCCCACCAGTTCTGATACCGACACACACACACACACACACACAAACACACACACACACACACACACACACACACACACACACACTGCGGACTCAGGTGACTTTCTGATTAACTATTGTCAATACAGTGCTCTGCCCATGCCCCCTTATTAGCCATGCCTCTTACTCATTACCGGGGACCCGTCAAATCTGTCGGCATCCCTGGCACCACCTACCCTGCTCTTAAATGGCTGAGGTCTGTCAATCAGGTTGTAGCTCGGGGTCACTGCATGTAACCTGTTCTGCACAGACAGAATGGGTACTGTGCAAGTGCATGCACCCTATCATAAGAGATGTATCAAGTTCTCAGATTAAGACCTAAAGTTAATGGCTGTAGGCAGAAAGGATTGTTTGGCTTCCCCTTGTTCTGGTTACAGTCTCAAGTCACCTTTCCTAGGTATTCTCCTGGATGATACTACATTTTACCCCTTTTATGTCAAGCAGATAACCAAGGGTTATTGCCAGGGGAAGCTGGCTTGACACGGTACCTGGCTCAGTGTGAGAGGGTTAAGCCAGGTTGTGCAGTCTGGGTCTATACCAGGTCGGCCACCCAGGCCATACCCAGGGTTATTCCTGGACCCAACCCTGATCAGCTGCAGTGTAAAAGGCATGACCCAGGTAATTTGACCTGAGTTATACCTAAAAGGCTGCTCATTTGCTACCTCAGGAGCACTTTGAGATGACACTAAAAAGGGTATATAAGTGGTTAGAGCAGGCCACTACTGGTTGTTATTGGGATAACCGTCAATATAAACATTAATATACATATAGCCCAGAGGAGAATATCCAACAAATGTCAATCCATTGGTGTTACTGTATGTTGGTTTTCTGTAATATACAGATGCTTCAACGTTTTGTTTCTTTATTAATGGTGTGCTGTTGTACCATATGCATGTAAATTATATACTGTACTTGTAATGTTATACTGCATCTGCAATTAGCTTAGATTCATGTCTAGGTATTACAAATTAGAGTACATTTTGATTGCCTTAGACATTCATTTAGAAGAACAAAAAGTATATTTAGTACATTGTCCTAGTAATAACAGTCACCTATGGCATTCCGTATCAACAATGATTATAGTTGTTCAGTTATTTGCTTATTCAACAATATACTGTATAGTGACAGTGATCCCATAATCTAGGAACATAGGTCCTAATTTACTATGATTTGCTAATTTGCAAAAACGCAAATCGGGGCGATTATTGGAAGACTGTGCATGCACTGTGAATGCATTGCGCATGTGCAAAAGTCAAAATGCGATTGCTTTGCGTTTGCAGCCAAAGTGAAAAGTGATTGCAATCTGATTGACAGGAAGTGACCATTCGTGGGTGGTAACTTGGCATTTGTGGGGAGTGGTTGGTAAACGCAGGCGTGTCATGGCCATTTTCAGGGCATGCATCTGACATCAGCTACAATTGTCACAATGAAAAACATGGCACCCAGTGTGACTGCAATTGCATTACTTTGAGTAGGCATGGGTCAACCGCAACTGTCGATGGTGCTCGATTTCTGTGTATGCATTGCAGTTATGTGACTGCAGGGTTGGACTGGCCCACAGAGGTACAGGGAAAAAAAACCCAACAAACACACCTCCCGGTGGGCCCCAATGCCAGACCTCACACTTCAATGGCAACATCTGTGGCCATTGCCAAAATGGTGTGGGCAATAATGCCACATCCACCATACAGTCCTGATTTGGCCCCTTCTGACTTTTATCTCTTTGGCCCTCTCAAAAACTGTCTCCGGGGTCAACATTGTGATGACATAGAGGACATAAAATGTTTGAGGGCAGATGGTGATTTTTCTGAGTAGAGTCATTCTGTTACTAAGACTTTAAAGTATTTTACAGCAAATTTTCAAATCTGTATCTATAATAAATTTTGAGTTATAACATTTAGGCATTACTTTTTGGACAACACTCATATTTATTAAGGGGCCCAGCCAAGGCACTCTTTGAAGGTCAGGTAAAGCAATGTGGCAGCTGGCCACACCCTTACACATAGGCCCCTACCATTGCATCCCCCTGGTGGGCCCTTCATGCCCCAGTCTGACACTGTGACTGCATATACAAATTTTCGAATGCAGCAGTGGGCATCTTTTTCCTTTTTGGGTGGCACTTTACAAGCGATTTTTAGCTTTAGCAGTTTTAAGACAATCGCTAATTCAGCCTCAATAACGATCCTTACAGAATTAGGCCCATAGACAGTACAAAGCATCAATCATAGTATGACAATCATATGTTACTATGTAACTACTGTAAATCAGTAGGATATCCCTGGCATTAAGGATATTGCTACAGTGTCATTAATAGTCAGTACTGTAGTTGTCCATTAGCAATGCTCTCGCACACAGTATGCAGGGATTTATTCCTGTTAAATGTGTTTCTCATATGATAAACCTATACAGCATAAATATGTCAAGTGAGCAATAATGTTTCCATAGTTTATAAATAACTATCCCCCACCTAAACATGACAGAGGCACAGGCGCTAGTGAGGGGGAGCGCTTACCACCGAATCACAGCGGGGATCCAATCCTACGTAAAAAGTCTGCTGCCACAGTGTGCTGCCCCATGCCCTGTTCTAGCTGGCTCTTCACACAGATGCATTACTGGGAGGAGGCGAGGCCATGCTGTGCTTAATGATACATGCCCGGCTCCTCCCAGTAATGCATCTGTGTGAAGAGCTGGCCAGGACATGACATAGGGCAGCACGCTGTGGCGGCAGACTTTTTAAAGTGGGACTGGAGTCCCCGCTCTCATCTGGCAGTAAGCGCTCCCCGTACGGTGGAGGGGGGAATCATTGGGGGAGTGCCAGAATTTATTTTTTTCCACAACAACCACAAAACATTCTGGCGCCTCTGTATGGAGCATAAATATGAGGATGCTGACCTGGATGAAAATCTGGGTTGTGAAAGAGTGGGGTTAAGAGAGATACAGTATTATTCCCTTTTTAGTAAAGCCACCTCAGAATCCCATCAAGTTTCCATATGTCCTCCTTACATTTAGCTGCCTAAAGCTGTGCCTCATAAACAAGATGTGGTCTAACTGGTGATTTTTTTCAACTGTAATTCTATATTTACATCATGTGCATTTGTCCCGTTTTCGCTTACGTCCTAGAGGATGCTGGGGTCCACATTAGTACCATGGGGTATAGATGGGTCCACCAGAGCCATTGACACTATAAGAGTTTGAGAGTATGGGCTGGCTCCTCCCTCTATGCCCCTCCTACCAGACTCAGTTTAGAAAATGTGCCCGGAGGAACCGGTCACAGCTAGGGGAGCTCTCCAGAGTTTCTCTAGTAAAGTTTATTTTAGAGTTTATTATTTTACAGGGAGGCTGCTGGCAACAGAGTCCCTGCTTCGTGGGACTAAGGGGGGAGTAGTGTCCGCCCTACGGGGTCTGGGCCACTATCTCAGCTGATAGGACACTGAACTCCTGAGGGGATAGATCGTTCACCGCCACAGGGGATCGCTCACCCCAGCAACATACCGCCACCCCCTTACAGAGCTGAAGATCAGTGGCGAATGAGTCACCGGCCCCCCTAGCAAGCGTGGGGCCGGTGTAAAGATGGCGGTATTAGGGTAGGAGCGCAGTATTAACTGCACTCCGGAGGCTCAGTGGTACATAGTGTGGCGCTGTGAGGGGCGCCCTGAGCCAGCGCCTACACCCTACACTGGTCACATAGCCTGTCGGGGTCCCTGGATCTCAGCCAGCATAAATCCTCAGGCCAGTATAATCCTATAAAGAGTGGGAAGACAGTGCCATTTTGGGGGGCAGAGCTTCTCCTCAGAGCGGACCCAGCAGCATTCAGCGCCATTTTCCTGCCTGCACAACGCTGTTAGTGAAGAGCAAGTCCCTCCACAGCAACTCCAGCTATCTCTCACGGTACCAGGGGGTTGTAGAAGGGGGGAGGCTGAAAAACAACTGTGTAACCTATTAAGGTGCATAGTCAGCGCTGATAGGGGGTCTCCCTTTATATTAAAAGATTAAAAGCGCTGTGTGTGGGTTGGCTCCAATCTCTGTGTCTCTCTTGTCATTCTTGGGAGTGAATGGCAAGACAGTGTGTGTGTGTGTGTGTGTGTGTGTGTGTGTGTGTGTGTGTGTGTGTGTAGTGTCTGTGGTCTCCATTAAGCAATGTCCAGGGACTCTGTCATATGCTGTAGAGCAGAGCTGGCCAAACCAGTCCTCGAGATCTACCAACAGTTCACATTTTCCAGACTACCTAGCTGGTGCACAGGTGTAGTCATTACTAATTAAGATGTGCTGCATTCATTCCTGACAATTCTACAGATCTCCAGGAGGCCTAGAAAACATGAACCGTTGGTAGATCTCGAGGACCGGTTTGGCCAGCCCTGCTGTAGAGGATATGTTCTCTCAGGATGATCCCATTCCATGTAATCAGGATTGCACTGGTTTAGCACAGATTCCAGCAAGGGAGCCTGAGTGGTTATCCTCTATCAAATCTATGATTTCTCATATTTCTAATAGGGTTGCACAAAATGAATCTGCAACTCAGGCTTAACAGAACTTTATGGCAGTCTGGCTCAGTTCTGGTACATCAGGGCTCCCCGCTGTATGTTCACATAAATGTGCTCTTGCACAGATCATGCAGGATGATACCGATACTGATTTTGATACTGCAGACGGTGACGGGGATGTGTTGCGGAGGACAGCATCTCTTGCTAAGGGGATGCAGTTGATGATAGTGGCTATGAGGGATGTGTTAAATATTGCTGATGCAACACCCGAGCAGGTTGAGGAGGCTTACTTCACTGAAAATAAGAAAGCCTCGTCCCTGCGTCAAAGGAATTAAATGCTATATTTGAAAAGACTTGGGAAAACCCGGAGAAAAAATTCCAGTTACCCGAAAGGGTTCTGGTAGCGTTTCCCTTCCCGGTAGAGGAAAGGAAAAAATAGGAAAACCTACCTATTGTTGACCGTCAGTATCCAGACTCTCAAAAAAGGTGGTTTTACCTGATCCAGGATATACCATCTTGAAAGAGCCGGCTGATCGTAAAATTGATAATACGCTCAAATCCATGTACACAGCTTCTGGGGCAATACTACGTCCCACTATTGCCAGTGCTTGGATTGCCAAAGCTATAGTAAAGTGGTCAGGCACGTTACTTGAGGACTTGGATACAATGAAAAAATGTGATGTTGAATTGTTTTTACGTAACATTCAGGATTCGGCAGGATTTCTGGTAGAATCCATGAAAGACCTGGGTTCCATGGCTGCGGGAATTACCTCCATGTCAGTATCAGCTCGTCGAGGACTGTTGTTGCGCCAGTGGTCTGCCGACGCGGAATCCAGGAGAAGTGTGGAGACCCTACCCTACACAGGTCAGGCTCTCTTTGGGGAAGCATTAGATGCGTGGATCTCCACGGCTATGGCTGGTAAGTCACCCTTTCTTCCCTCAGCTACACCTGCTACAAAGAAACCCTTTTCTTCAGTTACATCTAGAGATGTGCAACCGACATTGTTCGGGTTTTGTCTTTTGGTTTTGGATTCGGTTCCGCGGTCATGTTTTGGATTAGGACGCGTTTTGGCAAAACTTCCCTTAAGATTTTTTGTTGGATTCGGGTGCGTTTGGATTCGGGTGTTTTTAAAAAAAAAAAACCCTCAAAAACAGCTTAAATCATAGAATTTGGGGGTAATTTTGATCCTATAATATTATTAACCTCAATAACCATAATTTCCACTCATTTCCAGTCTATTCTGAACACCTCACAGTCCTAAAATTTGCACAGAGGTCGCTGGATGACTAAGCTAAGCGACCCAAGTGGGCGGCACAAACACCTGGCCCATCTAGGAGTGGCACTGCAGTGTCAGACAGGATGGCACTTAAAAAATAGTCCCCAAACAGCACATGATGCAAAGAAAAAAAGAGGTGCACCAAGGTCGCTGGATGGCGGTCGCTGAATGGCTAAGCTAAGCGACACAAACACCTCAATATCACAGGAATTATTCGTTCTAATCAATGGTATTATTTTTTGGTCCAAATCACTGGAAGAAAATAACAAAATCACTAGAATTATGAGCCAGTATCACAGGAATTATTTGTTCTAATCAATGGTATTATTTTTTGGTCCAAATCACTGGAAGAAAATGACAAAATCACTAGAATTATGAGCCAGTATCACAGGAATTATTTGTTCTAATCAATGGTATTATTGGTCCAAATCACTGGAAGAAAATGACAAAATTACTGGAATTAAATGGCAGTAATGTCGGGAATTATATCAAATGGCAGTACCACTGGACATATATATGGAAGTGTCAGACATTATGGCACTTTAAAAAAAAACTTTTTTTTATATGACAGGGACAAACCCACTGTCCTAACAATTTGCAGGGCTGATTAAAAAAACAGCCAGGGGGAAACTCCTGAATCCAGTTTCTAACCCTGGGTAATAATTTTTATTACCTGGGATATAATAATAATCACTAAGGCTCCCCTGTAGGGATGTAGATGAGATCCCCCCCCCAGTGGACCCCACATGGGAGTCCTTCTGCGTCACGCTGAGGACGCTAAGGGAGTAGAATCCAACCTCTGAACCCGTGCACCTGTAGAGGGTGCAGACTTTCTGCTCTTTCTATGGCCTAACCTCGTGCAGAAGTAGGCCCTCCTGAATTTTCTCGATCTGGCAGCCCAAGGGGACTGCATCAGAGAAGCAGAGTTACGTCTTCTCACAGGTGGTGCTGCGGAAGGATTTGTATTCAGAGTGTCCCCAAACGGTGTCTCACCTGCGAAGGGGAGGTACCTCTTGGATTCGGCGTCTGCGTTCCATTGGCGGATCCAGAGACCTCTGCGAGCTGCTACTGCCATGGAGGATGCTCTAGAATTCATCAGCCCAATGTCCCTCATGGCTATCACCATGAATTTAGCCGAATCCTTTATGTGACCTAGAATCAAGACAACATCATCCCTATGGATTGTATCAAGGTCTTCTATTAAATTGTCTGACCATTTTAACATAGCCCTAGCTACCCAAGTGTATGCAATAGTGGGCCTAAGGGCGGCTCCAGTAGCCGTGTAAATGGATTTTAGAGTTGTCTCTATCTTGCGGTCAGTCGGCTCCGTTAACAAGGCCGAGCCTGGTACAGGTAATGTAATTACCCCTGATGGCCTGGACACCGAAATGTCCATTATGGGAGGAATCTCCCATCTCCTTCTATCCTCCTCAGGAAAGGGATATGTCTTAAGTACTTTATTGGGGATGTGACAAAACCTCTTCTGGGTTTAACCAAGATCTTTCAAATAGGGTATTCAACTCTTCCGAAACCGGGAATGTCACTAATGATTTTGCAGTTAGCATACAAGAATTTTCCTCTATTTGTATAGGTATTTCTAACACATCCCTAATGGCATTGATAAATTGCTGAATTTTATATTCCAATCTATCATAGTGCCCCCCTCTAACTTCTGTGTCGATCCCTGTGTCGGCATCGATGTCCGCGTTGGCCTGCAAGACCTGTGTATAAGGAGCTGAGGGGGTCCTAGATGAAATGGACTGATCCATTTCTAGAGCATTCTTCGTAGCTTTTTTCCAGCAACTTAATAGAGTATGCCCTAATGAACTCTGAGGAATCTTATTTCCTAGGCTATCCAGCCATTCTGTATCCATCCTAATGGGATGAAACCACTCAAGGCAATCCTGAGTACCTGGTACAGACTCCTCTGAGGAAGACACCTCCACAACCTCAAAAACATTTTGTTCTGACATGACACTGACCAGTGATACTGAGCACTGTTCAGGATACTAGAAGTGACACGGAGCAGCAAGATACAGCAATGGGCTACTATACTGTACTACTATATACTGGTCACCACAATGCAGCTCTGACACTGACCAGTGATACTGAGCACTGATAAGGATACTAGAACTGACACTGGGCAGCGAGAACAGCACTGGACTACTGTACTGTACTACTATATACTGGTTACCACAATGCAGCACTGACACTGACCAGTGACACTGAGCACTGTTCAGGATACTAGAAGTGACACGGAGCAGCAAGATACAGCAATGGGCTACTGTACTGTACTACTATATACTGGTCACCACAATGCAGCACTGACACTGTGCACAGATATTGAGCGAGCACTGATGAGGATACTGGAACTGACATGGAGCAGCAAGATACAGCAATGGGCTACTGTACTGTAGTACTATATACTGGTGGTCACCACAATGCAGCACTGACACTGAGCACAGATATTGTGCTTTTCAGGCAGAGAACGTAGCCACGTCCTCTCCGCTGAATCTACAATGCACAAGTGAAAATGGTGGCAACGCGCGGCTCTTTATATGGAATACGAATCTCGCGAGAATCCGACAGTGGGATGATGACGTTTTGCCTCGTTCGGGTTAACCGAGCAAGGCGGGAAGAACCGAGGCTGCCTCGGACCTGTGTAAACCACGTGAAGTTCGGGGGGGTTCAGATCTCGACGAACCGAACCCATTCATCTCTAGTTACATCACAGCCCTTTCAGTCTACCAAGCCCAGAAAGACCAAGCCGGCCAACACCTTCTTTTGGGGAGGTCAGCCCAAGTTCAAGAAAACTGCGGCTGCAGGCTCCCAGGAACAGAAACCTGCTTCAGGTACACCAAAGTCCTCCGCATAATGGTGGACTGCACGCCCCGGAAGTGGGGCCGGTGGGACCGATTTTTCAGATCAGGCTTGCCAGCTCTGCTAGCAGACAGGACTGTCCTGCAAGAAGCCATCCAGAAGTTGGTGGAGGCACAGGTCATTGTGCCAGTACCACTTCATATGCAAAACAAAGGTTACTATTCAAACCTTTTCGTGGTACCGAAACCGGATGGTTCGGTCAGGCCCATTCTGAACTTAAAATCACTAAACCCCTTTCTGAGGGAGTTCAAGTTCAAATTGGAGTCTCTAAGGGCAGTGATATCAGGTCTGGAGGAGGGGGAATTCCTAGTATCCCTGGATATCAAGGATGCGTACCTCTACATTCCAATTTGGCTGCCGCATCAAGCTTATCTTCGATTCGCACTGTTGGACTGACATTTTCAGTACCAGGCCCTTCCATTCAGCCTCTCCACAGCACCGAGGGTATTCACCAAGGTGATAGCGGAAATTATGATTCTCCTCCGCAGACGGGGTGAACATAATTCCGTATCTGGACGATCTGCTGATAAAGATATCGTCCAAGGAGAAGCTGTTACGGTCTATAGCACTCACAACCCAGCTTCTCAGGGAACATGGTTGGATCCTGAATGTTCCAAAATCACATTTTGAACCAACCAAGAGGTTGTCATTTCTGGGAATGATCCTCGACATGGAGGTGCAGAGAGTGTTTATCCCAGAGGAAAAGGCGTTGGTGATTCAAACGATTGTCCGGGATGTCCTGAAGCCAGCCCGGGTGTCGGTTCATCAGTGCATTCGCCTTCTGGGGAAGATGGTGGCCTCTTACAAGGCTCTGCAGTACGGGAGGTTTCACGCTTGGTCCTTCCAACTGGATATCCTGGACAAGTGGTCAGGATCCCATCTACACATGCACCAGGGAATACGTCTGTCACGAAAGGCCAGGATTTCACTCCTCTGGTGGCTGCAATTACCTCACCTTCTGGAGGGCCGCAGGTTCGGGATTCAGGACTGGATCCTTCTAACCATGTCTATAAGTCTCCGGGGCTGGGGCGCAGTCACTCAAGGGGTAGCCTTCCAAGGAAGGTGGTCAAGCCTGGAAGCCGGCCTGCCAATAAACATTCTGGAACTAAGAGCCATCTACAACGGTATTCTCCAAGCGGCCCATCTTCTGAGAAATCGGACCATTCAAGTGCAGTCAGACAATGTGACAACAGTGGCTTACATAAACCGTCAGGGCGGAATGAAGAACAGAGCTGCAATGGCAGAGGTAACAAGAATCATTCTCTGGGCAGAAAAGCACGCGTTGGTGCTGTCAGCAATCTTCATTCCCAGAGTAGACAACTGGGAAGCGGACGTCCTCAGCAGACACAATCTCCATCCAGGGGAGTGGGGTCTCCATCCGGAGGTGTTCAAGGAGGTAACAGATCTTTGGGGCGTACCCCAGATCGACATGATGGCCTCTCGTCTCAACAAGAAGCTTTGGCGGTATTGTTCCAGGTTGAGGGACCCACAGGCAGTGGTGTTGGACGCCCTAGGGACTCCGTGGGTGTTCCAGTCAGTGTACGTGTTTCCTCCACTTCCACTTATCCCAAGAGTTCTAAAGCTCATAAGGAGAACAAGGGTTCAAGCGATCCTCATTGCTCCAGACTGACCAAGAAGGGCTTGGTACGCGGATCTTCTGGATCTACTGCAAAAAGAGCCGAGGCCTCTTCCTCTTTGGGAGGACCTGCTGGAGCAGGGGCCGTTCGCCTATCAAGACTTACCGCTGCTATGTTTGACGGCATGGAGGTTGAACGCCTGATACTAGCTCGGAAGGGCATTCCGAACAAGGTTATTCCTACCCTGATACAGGCTAGGAAAGGAGTAACGTCTAAACATCGAATTTTGAAAAAATATGTATCTTGGTGTGAGTCCAAGAAATTTCCTGCAGTGGAGTTTCAACTGGGATGGTTTTTCCTTTTCCTACAATCTGGTGTGGATATGGGCCTGAAGTTGGGATCTGTGAAGGTCCAGATTTCGGCCCTATCCATTTTCTTCCAGAAACAATTGGCTGCCATCCCTGAGGTTCAGACCTTTTTGAAGGGAGTTGTGCACATTCAACCTCCCTTTGTACCGCCTATGGCGCCTTGGGACTTTAATGTGGTGTTGCAGTCCCTCCAATCGGACTGGTTGGAGCCTCTACAGGAGGTTGAGGTTAAATTTCTTACGTGGAAGGCTGTCACGTTTTGGATTTAGCTTCTGCTAGACGTGTGTCGGAGTTGGGGGCTTTGTCCTGTAAAAGGCTAAAAGCCCATACTTGATCTTCCATGAAGATAAAGCTGAGCTCCGGACACTTCAGCAGTTTCTTCCGAAGGTTGTGTCGGTATTTCATATCAACCAACCTATTGTGGTTCCGGTGGCTACTGACTCCTCAATTTCATCAAAGTCCTTGGATGTTGTAAGGGCTCTGAAAATATATGTGAAGAGGACTGCTCGTCACAGGAAATTGGACTCTCTGTTTGTCCTGTATGATCCCAAGAAAATTGGGTGTCCTGCTTTTAAGCAGACGATATCTCACTGGATCAGGTTCACTATCCAGCATGCATAATCTATGGCAGGCTTGCCGTGTCCTACGTCTGTCAAGGCCCATTCTACTCGTAAGGTGGGGTCTTCCTGAGTGGCTGCCCGGAGTGTCTCAGCATTACAACTTTGCCAAGCTGCAACTTGGTCTGGGTCGAACAAGTTTGCAAAGTTCTACAAGTTCGATACTTTGGCCTCTGATGTTCTGAAGTTCAGTCAGTCAGTTCTGTAGGAGCCTCCATGCTCTCCCTCCCATTCTGGGAGCTTTGGTACATCCCTATGGTACTAATGTGGACCCCAGCATCCTCTAGGATGTAAAAGAGAAAATAGGATTTTGGTTACCTACCGTTAATCCTTTTCTCGTAGTCCATAGAGGATGCTGGGCACCCGCCCAGTGCTTCGTTTTCCTGCAATTGTTATCTGGTTGAATACAACTTTGTTTAGTTAAGTACTGCATTGTTACTTGGTAAGTACTGTTTCAGCGGTTGCTGAGTTCTCAAGCTAAGTTAGCTTGATGTGCCTTGTATGTGTGAGCTGGTATGAATCTTGCCACTATCTGTGTTAAATCCTTCTCTTGAAGAAGTCCGTCTCCTCGGGCACAGTTTCTAGACTGAGTCTGGTAGGAGGGGCCTAGAGGGAGGAGCCAGCCCACACTCTCAAACTCTTAAAGTGCCAATGGCTACTGGTGGACCCGTCTATATCCCATGGTACTAATGTGGACCCCAGCATCCTCTACGGACTACGAGAAAAAGATTTACCGGCAGGTAACCGAAATCCTATTTTTATATACAGTATCAAAGGATTGTAAGGCTGATTCAGCTGCTGTGTGAAAATAAAGTAATGCCGCAGGAGGCACCTTTGTGTGACGTCTACTGCTGGCTTCTCTGATCCGCTGAAGATGCAGCATCTGATCATCTATGAGAATATCTGAGTAATCCTCAGGTTAGTAGGGGAGGTTTAGGCCTTGCACATTTGTCCACAGGAGTTTTTCATTTTTGATTCACCTTTGACCTTGACTCAAAAGTTAAGTTTTAATAAAGCCTATTGGTATGCTGTATTGAAGAGTGTCCTAGAGTTCCTGATTTCTCCCTATCGTTACTAACCCTTGGGTTGCTCAGGATGTGTGGTATAATCACACAGCAGAGGCAAAGAAATCTGTATCGGAAAAGTTACAGTCTCTGGCCTTGGCACACCTATAAAATGGTGCCAATACACACCCTTATGGTTGCTGCCCCCACCTGCCCCAAAACTGCTGCAGCATATCAGTGATGCTGCAGTTTAGGAGTCACTGCGATGATCTGTTGATCTGCACATGTTCAGTGCTGATCCTGTGCATGTGCAGATCAATAACTATCGGAGCTGTACATACAGTAAATCATCTTGTTTTAGTGCTGAACATCTCTAAATCAGGCTCCGTCTTCACCTTTGTAGTCACTTCATGACAATGAGTGCTGTTACCCAGGTTTCTCTATTGCTAAGTGCTTTTCCATCTCTGTGTTTAACCCAATTGTATACCAGTTAGTGTGTAAGTAGTTTAATAGAAGGAAGTATATCCTAAGCTTTTCCATGGAGCTTGGTATAGGGGGTTTCTCTTACGTCCTAGAGGATGCTGGGGACTCCATAAGGACCATGGGGTATAGACGGGCTCCGCAGGAAACATGGGCACTCTAAGACTTTAGATGGGTGTGAACTGGCCCCTCCCTCTATGCCCCTCCTCCAGACCTCGGATCCTGTGACCAGAGGAGACTGGATGCACTGCAGGGGAGCTCTACTGAGTTTCTCTGAAAATACTTTTGTTAGGTTTTTTATTTACAAGGAGCACTGCTGGCAACAGGCTCCCTGCATCGTGGGACTGAGGGGAGAGAAGCAGACCTACTTAACTGATAGGCTCTGCTTCTTAGGCTACTGGACACCATTAGCTCCAGAGGGTCGGAACACAGGTGTCTTCCTCGCTGTTCATCCCGGAGCCGCGCCGCCGTCCTCCTCGCAGAGCCGGAAGATAGAAGCCGGGTGAGTTTAAGAAGAAAGAAGACTTCACAGGCGGCAGAAGACTTCAGATCTTCACTGACCACGAAGCGGTCTTGCTGCGCGCCATTGCTCACACACACACACACACACACACACACACACACACACACACACACACACATACACACACACACACACGGCACAGCATGGTTGCAGGGCGCAGGGGGGGGCGCCCTGAGCAGCAATAATTACCTCAGTAACACTGGCACAGGTATCAGATACTGCAGAAGCAGTATATTATAAAACCCCCGCCAGTATAAAAATTTGAGTGGGACCGAAGCCCGCCGCCGAGGGGGCGGGACTTGATCCTCCAGCACTAACCAGCGCAATTTTCTCCACAGCAAGCTGCAGAGAAGCTGCTCCCGGACTCTCCCCTGCTGTACCAAGTAACAGAGGGCAAAAACGAGGGGGGGGGGCACATTTATTTGGCGCAAAAAGGTGTATTCCTATATATATATAAAAAGCGCTGTACAGACTGGGACTTTGTTCCAGTGTCCAGTGGCTCTGGGTGTGTGCTGGCATACTCTCTCTCTGTCTCTCCAAAGGGCCTCATTGGGGGGCTGTCCCCATATTTGTATATCCCAGTGTGTGTGGGGGTGTCAGTACGTGTGTGTTGGCATGTCTGAAGCGGAAGGCTCGTCTAGGGAGGAGGCAGAGCAGATGATTGTGGTGTCTCCGTCGGCACCGCCGACACCTGATTGGTTGGATATGTGGAATGTTTTAAATGCAAATGTGACTTTATTACATAAAAGATTGGACAAAGCAGAGTCCAGGGAAACAGCAGGGAGTCAATCCATGGCTTTTACTGTGTCACAAGGCCCTTCGGGGTCTCATAACCGTCCCCTTTCCCAGATAGCAGACACTGATACCGACACGGATTCCGACTCCAGTGTTGACTATGATGATGCACGGTTACACCCAAGGGTGGCCAAGAGTATTCATTATATGATTATTGCGATAAAAGAGTTTTTGCATATCACTGAGGACCCCTCTGTCCCTGACACGAGGGTCTGCATGTTTAAGGAAAAGAAACCTGAGGTAACGTTTCCCCCATCTCATGAGCTAAACGCTTTATTTGAAAAAGCTTGGGAAACTCCAGACAAGAAACTGCAGATTCCCAAGAGAATTATTATGGCGTATCCCTTCCCCTCACAGGACAGGGGTACGGTGGGAATCCTCGCCCACGGTGGACAAGGCTTTAACGCGCTTGACCAAAAAGGTGGCGCTACCGTCTCCAGACACGGCAGCCCTCAAGGATCCTGCTGATCGCAGACAGGAAACTACCTTAAAATCAATTTACACGGGTGCCCTACTCAGATCGGCAGTAGCGTCGGTATGGGTGGGTAGCGCAATTGCAGCTTGGGCAGATAACTTGTCATCTGATATTGACACCCTAGATAAAGATAGCATTTTGTTGACCTTGGGTCACATTAAGGACGCAGCGTTATATAAGAGAGAGGCTGCGAGAGATATTGGGCTGTTGGGTTCAAGAGCCAATGCCATGGCAATTTCAGCTAGAAGGTCCCTGTGGACCCGCCAATGGACAGGTGATGCCGATTCAAAGAGACATATGGAGATTTTACCTTACAAGGGTGAGGTTTTATTTGGGGAAGGCCTCTCGGGCCTGGTTTCCACAGCTACCGCAGGTAAGTCTTCTTTTTTGCCTTACGTTCCCCCACAGCAAAAGAAAACACCTCAATATCAGATGCAGTCCTTTTGGTCGCATAAGTTCAGAAAGGGTCGGGAACTCTTCCTTCCTCGCCAGAGGTAGAGGGAAAAGAGCGCCTGCTATGGCTAGTTCCCAGGAACAAAAGTCCTCCCCGGCCTCTACAAAATCCACCGCATGACGCTGGCGCTCCGCTGATGGAGTCTGCACCGGTGGGGGCACGTCTTCGACTCTTCAGCCAGGTCTGGGTTCAGTCGGATTTGGATCCTTGGGCGGTCAAAATTGTATCCCAAGGCTACAAACTGAAGTTCGAAGAAGTGCCTCCTCGCCGATTTTTCAAATCGGCCTTGCCAGCTTCTCCCCCAGAGAGGGAAATAGTTTCAGCTGCCATACAAAAGCTGTGTCAATAGCAAATGATCATCAAGGTTCCCCTAATGCAACAGGGGAAGGGGTATTATTCAACCCTATTTGTGGTCCCGAAGCCGGATGGCTCGGTCAGACCCATTCTGAATCTAAAATCCCTGAACCTCTATTTGAAAAGGTTCACATTCAAGATGGAATCTCTCCGGGCAGTGATCTCCAGCCTGGAAGGGGGGGATTTTATGGTGTCGCTAGACATAAAGGATGCATACCTTCATGTCCCCATTTATCCCCCTCATCAGGCGTACCTGAGATTCGCTGTACAGGATTGTCATTACCAGTTTCAGATGTTGCCGTTTGGGCTTTCCACGGCCCTGAGGATTTTCACCAAGGTAATGGCGGAAATGATGGTGCTCCTGCGCAAGCAAGGAGTCACAATTATCCCATACTTGGACGATCTCCTGATAAAGGCAAGATCAAGAGATCAGTTACTGAGAAGCGTGTCTCTCTCCCTGAGAGTACTCCTACAACACGGCTGGATTCTAAATCTACCAAAGTCGCAGTTGGTTCCGACAACTCGGCTGTCATTTTTGGGCATGGTTCTGGACACGGATAAAAAGAGGGTTTTTCTCCCAACGGAAAAAGCCCAGGAACTCCAGAAACATGGTCAGGGACCTGCTAAAGCCAAAAAGAGTGTCAGTTCCTCACTGCACTCGAGTATTGGGAAAGATGGTGGCGGCCTACGAGGCCATTCCGTTCGGCAGGTTCCACGCAAGAACTTTTCAATGGGACCTTCTGGACAAGTGGTCAGGGTCCCATCTACAAATACATCAGAGGATGAGCCTGTCCCACAGGGCCAGGGTATCTCTCCTGTGGTGGCTTCAGAGTGCTCACCTTCTAGATGGCCGCAGGTTCGGCATTCAAGACTGGGTTCTTGTGACCACGGACGCGAGCCTCTGAGGATGGGGAGCAGTCACACAAGGAAGACATTTTCAGGGAATATGGTCAAGCCAGGAGGCTTGTCTACACATCAATGTGCTGCACTTAAGGGCCATATACAACGGCCTACAACAAGCGGAGAGTCTTCTTCGCAACCTACCCATTCTGATTCAGTCAGACAACGTCACAACCGTGGCGCATGTAAACCGCCAGGGCGGGACAAGGAGCATAGCAGCAATGGCAGAAGCCACCAGGATTCTTCGCTGGGCGGAAAATCATGTAAGCTCTCTGTCAGCAGTCTTCATTCCGGGAGTAGACAACTGGGAAGCAGACTTCCTCAGCAGACACGATCTCCATCCAGGAGAGTGGGGACTTCATCAAGAAGTCTTTGCAGAGATAGCAAGTCATTGGGGACTTCCTCAAATAGACATGATGGCGTCACGCCTCAACAAAAAGCTTCGGACTTATTGTTCCAGGTCGAGGGACCCTCAGGCAGTGGCAGTGGACGCCCTGGTGACACCGTGGGTGTTTCAGTCGGTCTATGTGTTTCCTCCACTTCCACTCATTTCAAAAATATTGAGAATCATAAGACGAACAAGAGTGCAGACAATACTCATTGTTCCAGATTGGCCTGGAAGGGCCTGGTATTCAGATCTTCAGGAGATGCTCACAGAAGATCCGTGGCCTCTTCCTCCCAGGGAGGACCTGTTGCAACAGGGGCCCTGTGTGTTCCAAGACTTACCGCGGTTACGTTTGACGGCATGGGAGTTGAACACCAAATCCTAGCTAGGAAAGGTATTCCGCGGGAAGTTATCCCTACTCTGATCAAAGCCAGGAAGGAGGTAACGGCGAAGCACTGTCACCGTATCTGGAGGAAATATGTATCTTGGTGTGAAGCCAAGAATGCTCCTACGGAAGATTTTCAGCTGGGTCGTTTTCTCCATTTTCTACAGACAGCAGTGTATATGGGCCTAAAGTTAGGCTCCATTAAGGTGCAGATTTCGGCCTTATCTATATTCTTTCAGAAGGAATTGGCTTCTCTCCCAGAAGTCCAGACTTTTGTAAAGGGAGTGCTGCACATCCAACCTCCTTTTGTGCCCCCAGTGGCACCGTGGGACCTTAACGTGGTGTTACAGTTCCTTAAGTCACACTGGTTTGAACCTCTTCAAACGGTTGAATTAAAATTTCTCACTTGGAAAGTGGTCATATTG
The DNA here is from genome assembly GCF_028390025.1 of Pseudophryne corroboree. Classification (NCBI taxonomy): domain Eukaryota; kingdom Metazoa; phylum Chordata; class Amphibia; order Anura; family Myobatrachidae; genus Pseudophryne; species Pseudophryne corroboree. The sequence goes on along the minus strand of NC_086449.1, from coordinate 320,688,128 downwards.
TTGGCCTTGGCATCCGCGAGGCGGGTGTCCGAATTAGCGGCCTTGTCTCACAAGAGCCCCTATCTGATTTTCCATGTGGATCGAGCAGAATTGAGAACTTGTCCTCAATTTCTACCTAAGGTGGTTTCGTCGTTTCATATGAACCAACCTATGGCTACGGGTGACTGTGGCTACGGGTGACTTGGAGGATTCCAAATCCCTTGATGTAGTCAGGGCCTTAAAAATTTATGTAGCCAGGACGGCTTGAGTTAGGAAAACAGAGGCACTGTTTGTCCTGTATGCGGCCAACATGGTTGGCGCTCCTGCTTCTAAACAGACTATTGCTCGCTGGATCTGTAACACGATTCAGCAGGCTCATTCTACGGCTGGATTGCCGCTACCTAATTCGGTAAAGGCCCATTCCACTAGGAAGGTGGGCTCTTCTTGGGCGGCTGCCCGAGGCGTCTCTGCATTACAGCTGTGCCGAGCAGCTACTTGGTCGGGTTCAAACACTTTTGCAAAATTCTACAAGTTTGATACCCTGGCTGATGAGGACCTCATGTTTGCTCAATCGGTGCTGCAGAGTCATCCACACTCTCCCGCCCGATCTGGAGCTTTGGTATAATCCCCATGGTCCTTACGGAGTCCCCAGCATCCTCTAGGACGTAAGAGAAAATAAGATTTTAAACCTACCGGTAAATCTTTTTCTCCTAGTCCGTAGAGAATGCTGGGCGCCCGTCCCAGTGCGGACAATTTCTGCAAGGCTTGTATATAGTTGTTGCTTTTCATAAGGGTTATGTTACAGTTGTGATCTGTCTCTGGCTGATGCTGTTTTATTCATACTGTTAACTGGTTTGGTATATTCCATGTTGTACGGTGTGTATGGTGTGGGCTGGTATGTATCTCGCCCTTAGATTAACAAAAATCCTTTCCTCGTACTGTCCGTATCCTCTGGGCACAGTTCTTTAACTGAGGTCTGGAGGAGGGGCATAGATGGAGGAGCCAGTTCACACCCATCTAAAGTATTAGAGTGCCCATGTCTCCTGCGGAGCCCGTCTATACCCCATGGTCCTTATGGAGTCCCCAGCATCCTCTACGGACTAGGAGAAAAAGATTTACCGGTGGGTTTAAAATTTTATTTTTTCAGACTTGATTGCTGTTGTGTGAATTCACAAGCCGGCAGATTATCGATTGACTGCGCAGGCGTATGGATCGTAGTACGCATGTGCGAGGCCAAACAGTGACATAATCCAGCGACTTTTTTGATCGCTAGCAGTAGGCAAGTTGGTTGACAGGAAACCGGTGTTTGGGGGTGGTAACTGTCCATTTTCTGGGAGTGTCAGGAAAAACACAGGCATGGCCAAGCGTTTTCAGGCAGGGTATGATGTCAGCTCTGGCCCCGATCAGCCTGATTATTTTGCACTGTAGGAGTAGGTCCTGGGCTACGCACAACCTGCACAGACTGGAAAAATAATTTGATGGTGAGTGTGTTGTGAATGGATTTACAGCTAACCGGTGATCATCGATATTTTCGCAAGCAGTACGCAGACTTGCATGGTGAGGGTTTTCACTCTATCTGGGCGGCGGCTATCTGATCACAGTCCTCTGCAGAGTAGCGATCAGGTCTGAATAATCCCCATATTATCTTTTTTTTAGCTATATTTGGATAAAGTAAAAAAAAAAAAGATATTGAGAAAATATATGTTATATATGAGTTACTTTATTGTTTTTAGAAGGCAGTTGGCTGTAAAACCTTTGAGGGAATAAGTATGAGAGGTTTAAGCCAAACCTCATATCAAACTACATTTTTTTAGACTTTAAAGGAACAACATTGTTCCACATATATAAAATGACAGTTTGTCAAATGGACGCTTTATATATGTGTGTATTGAGCATATATATCTACATGGCCGCAACTGGCGGGGCAAGCGCCCTGGGCACAGAGAACGTTGACAGAAGACCCTAGACTGCAGCAGGCAGCGATCAGTGGCATGATAGGTGCAGCCAGTGGTAGTCACTGCATTGCATTGCAATGCTGCTTTATAGAACCTCACGGCATGAGACAGAGGCGGTTAAAGGTAGAAACTAGTGATATCATGAGACCGCGGAGGCACTGCTCAGCATTTGACCCCGGCTCAAACTGGATTAACCCAGAGATTGGAGGGCAATAGCAACCAAAGAATCCGCGCATCTCATACTTGCCTACCTGACCCTCTCCATGAGGGTGAAAATGCTCTGTTCCTGGACTTTCCTGGTAATGTATGATTGCCATCACCTGTGGTGAGCTAGTTAACTGATAAGAAAGACGTTTCACCACAGGTGATGGCAATCATACATTACCAGGAAAGTCCAGGAACAGAGCATTTTCACCCTCATGGAGAGGGTCAGGTAGGCAGGTATGGCGCATCTAACAATAATAATATGATGGCACCAGGTCGCAGCTACCACCATCAAGGCCACGCATGGGTGGCATACCCATCAACTATTTGCAGACAGACCACACATCTGGACAAACCATCAGCAGCACAGCCTTACCAGTAAGTGACGTTATGCCGCACCACTTCTGACACTTGCAGCAGCCCCAAGTGGACTCAAAAGACACTTCATAACAACATGAGATATGTAACATGCTCACATATCTGTAATGTATGATTGCCATCACCTGTAGTGAGCTAGTTAATTGATAAGAAAGGTGTTTCACCACAGGTGATGGCAATCATACATTACCAGGAAAGTTCAAGAACAGAACAGAGGGTCAGCTAGGCTAGTATGACCTGTATGTGAGGCGGGATGTCTGCAATTAATCAGAATACAGTACAGCTACCAGGATGTAGGACAACAGGTGCACTGTGTTATGTAAATAGTCAGTCTCATAAAACAACACTGCAGTGTTCATGTGTTCAGTAGATCAATTGTTGGTTACAAATGCATTACATAGTTCTAAATGTTCTTGTTAAACATACATTAATTGGTGTATAATCAGAATGTTTTTTATTTCCAAAAAACATAAAGCTGGACTGACTTCTTTACATACCACAATTGTATCAGATGCTGGTGGGAAACAAGTCTGTTCTGTTTATATATCCTGAGGTTGTACTGTGTCAAGGGATTCTTCTGAAACCATTTTATACAGTTGCCATAAAAATATACTACAGGCAGTGGCGTCACAAGGCGGGTGCGGGGGGTGCGGCCCGCACCCGGGTGTGACACCTGGAGGGGGTGACACCAAATGTCAGCTCCTCCGCAGTGACAGGAGCCAGGTGCTACAGTGTGAAATTCCGTTACAGCACCCGGCTCCTGTCATAGCAGAGGAGCCGACAGCACACTGAGACCGTCTCTGGGGGAAGCCCAGCATCTCCGGAGATGCTGGGCACGCCCCCAGAGTGACGATCCCGGCATCCCCGCGAAGCCACGCCCCCTAGCTGTAAGGCCACGCCCCCTTTTTTGCCGCGATCGCGGCAGTACATCAGGGGTGCGCACCGGGTGTCACCACACCTGGTGACGCCTCTGACTACAGGTACACCATACCTCCCAACATTTTATGGCATAGACTTGTGACCTGACGCGCCTGACCGTGGCCGAAAAGGGGGTGTGGCCTTGTAATAAGTGGACGTGTCCTCAGATGCAGGGGCATGGCCTATTGCCACGACCCCTGTTTTCATTATTTTGGGGGCGTGCCCAGTGCTCCCTGAGCAGCAGGGCAGCCCCCGGCTATCCCTCTCTGCACTGAGAGATGCTGTGCGCATGCATCTATTCAGTAATCACTGGCTGCTTTGCAGAGCAGCAATGATCACTGGTTCTCCCCCTGCTCGTGGGACTCTGCGACCCGCGGGAGGGACTGCGGGACAGTGTCCAATTAGCGGGACTGTCTCACTGTATTCAGAAAAGTGGGGAGGTATGGGTACACCACCAATAATACGGCACCCTTGGTTCAAGCACCGTGCCGAATTATCCATTTTGCCAGATTATCAGTGGTTTATACTGTGGCATCCTGACTGTTTACCCTCCCACCCTGTAATCTTAAACCTCCTGCAGCCTGACTCCCATCCACGGCCTAACTGAGCCCTCCTGCAGCCTAACTCGCCCCACCCACAGCACCTAAACCTCCTGCAGCCTGACTCCCCTCCACAGCCTAACTCTATCCTGCAGACTAATTGAGCCCTCCCGCAGCCTAGCTGAGCCCTCCTGCAGCCTGACTGAGCCCTCCCACAGCCTAACTCACCCTCACAGCCTAATTCCCCTGGTGCCTGATGTGTCCAGATTAAAAGAGGTGCCAGACCATCAGGTGCTGGATAGTCGATGTTGTACATGTATTATGCCTTGAGTGCTTAGAATGTTTGTTTCCTGACATTTTTTGTCCCTACTAATCTGACTTCCTTAACATATGATCAATGGGGAGTTGTAAACTACAGTAGTGGTGTGGTTCATAGGGTCGTCCACATTTAGGTTGACAGTGTCTAGGTCGATCACTATTGGTTGACAGTAACTAAATTGACACCCAAATTAGGTCGACACAAGCATTAGGTGGACTCGAGCAAGGTCAACATGACAAAAGGTCGACGTGAGATTTTTAAATTATTTTTAGTGTTGTTTTCTTTGTAGAGTTACCGGGAACCCCAATTATTGCACCGTATCCCCTCGCAAGGCTCACTTCACTCACCATGCTTCAGGCAGGTTGCCGTTCCCAATTGTAGTCTACATGGATCGTAAAGTAAATAAAGTTCAAAAAATGAACAAAAAACGTGACAAACTCATGTCGACCTTTTGTCATGTCGACCTATAACATGGTGACCTAGTAACCATGTCGACTTAGAATCCCTGTCGACCTGTCACAATGCTGCCAGTCAATTCTACAAATACGCCAATGTGAGAATTGCCACATGCGACGTGGGGGTCACTTTTGACACAAGGGATTAATCAAACACCTTAGCTGCCACCAGCAAGATGAATTTAGCGTCTAAACACAAGGTAGTCTTCGCTTCTACCTGTCACACACACACTGCAATACTTAGAAAAGTGAGGCCACACGAGGCCTTAGTTCATAAGAATCACAGATTCAGAACTAAAAATTAGATGTTTAATTTCAAGAATACTTCAGAGCTTTAGTTACATAAAGGTGGTACAAAGATTTTTAAAAACACACAGAGTAGAGTAATCTCAAAACCAAATGAAAAGAAATAAAAATACATATAGTTGAGTCCCAAAGACATGCCCTCTCTGTCCCAGTGAGAGGGACATATATAGCCCTCAGATGCAGCAGGATCCCACCCTTGGGATTTTTAACCACTTCCCTGCTGGATACTAAACATACACCAGTTTTACATACTGTTGGTGCTTGGCAACAGGCGGGGGGGGGGGGGGGGGGTGTAGCCCAAAGAATTGGAATCTCTTTCAAAGAGAGTGGGGTCTGGGAGGATCTGTACCTTGTCACCCCTGGATGGTTTTATGACTAGCCAGGAAGTTTAGTGGCTTAGTCATCTAAACATGTGGATTTATTTTACTTTCTATCAGGTGATTGATCCGGACAGCCCCCTCTTATCAGGGTTTATAACCTCTGGTCTGGTCATTGCACATGAAGCATTGTTTTCATCCCTAACTTTATGGTCCGTAGATAAAGGTTGATTTCAGTAAGACAGAATCTACTCTCTCTCACACACAGCCTAGATGCATTTAGGTCAAACGCAGGACATCGCCTGTCAGCCATTTTGTCACATCTAAGCCTACAGAATACAAAATGTTCTCTTACATACTAGAGGATGCTGAGGTCCACATTAGTACCATGGGGTATGGACGGGTCCACTAGGAGCCATTGGCACTTTAAGAGTTTGAGAGTGTGGGCTGGCTCCTCCCTCTATGCCCTTCCTACCAGGCTCAGTTTAGAAAATGTGCCCAGAGGAGCCGGTCACAGCTAGGGGAGCTCTACAGAGCTTCTTTAGTAAAAGTATATTTTTAGAGTTTATTATTTTACAGGGAGGCTGCTGTCAACAGCCTCCCTGCTTTGTGGGACTAAGGGGGGAGTAGTGTCCACCCAGCAGGGTCTGAGCCACTATCTCCGCTGACAGGATACTGAGCTTCTGAGGGGATCGAACATTCCCCACCACAGGGAAACGCTCACCCCGACAGCATGCCGCCACCCCTTTACAGAGCCAGAAGATCAGTGGCGAGTCAGCCACCAGCCCCCCCTAGCAAGCGGGGAGCCGGTGTGAAGATGGCGGCAACAGGGTATGAAGCACAGTACTAACTGCGCTCCGGGGCTCAGCGGTACATAGTGCGGTGCTGTGAGGGGTGTCCTGAGCCAGTGCCTACACCCTACACTGACCTCTAAAGTCTGTCATGGCAGATAGTGATGGGGATGTGCTCTGGGGGGCCGCATCTCTTGCTAAAGGGGTGCAGTCGATGATAGAGGCTATCAGGGATGTGTTCAATATTGCTGATACAACATCTGAGCAGGTTGAGGATGATTGCTTCACTGACATTAAGAAAGCCTCGCTAACCTTACCTGCGTCCAAAGAATTAAATGCTATTTTTGAGAAAGCATGGGAAAACCCGGAGAAAAAACTCCAGATCCCTAGAAGGGTTCTGGTTGCTTCCCCCTTCCCTGAGGAGGATAGGAAAAGATGGGAAAACCCACTCATAGTGGACGCGTCTGTCCCAAGCTCTCGAAAAAAGGTGGTATTAGCTGTTCCAGGATCTACCGCCTTAAAGGAGCCGGCTGATCGCAAGATTGATACTACGCTCAAATCCATATATACGGCTTCAGGGATGGTTCTACGTCCCACTATGGCCTGTGCATGGATTTCCAAAGCTATAGTAAAGTGGTCAGGCACATTACTTGAGGATTTGGATACAATGGATAAAAGAGACGTTGAATTGTTTTTACGTAACATTCAGGATTCTGCAGGATTTATGGTGGAATCCATGAAAGACCTGGGTTCCATGGCTGCAGGGATATCTTCCATGTCTGTCTCAGCTCGTAGGGGACTTTGGCTGCGCCAGTAGTCTGCCGACGCAGAATCCAGGAGAAGTGTGGAGACCCTACCCTACACAGGTCAGGCTCTCTTTGGGGAAGCGTTAGATGCGTGGATCGCCACGGCTACAGCGGGTAAGTCACCTTTTCTCCCCGCACCTTCACCTGCTACGAAGAAACCTTTTTCTTCAGCTGCATCACAGTCCTTTCGGGTTGCTAAACCAAAAAGGCCAAACCGTCCAACACCTTCTTTAGAGGAGGTCAACCAAAATCCAAGAAACCTGCTGCTGCGAGTTCCCAGGAACAGAAGCCTGCTTCAGGTAAGCCAAAGTCCACAGCATGACAGTGGACCGCGCGGCCTGGAGGTAGGGCTGGTGGGGGCGAGACTCAGACATTTCAGTCATGTCTGGGGGTCGTCTGGCCTTGATCCCTGCCCTACCTCCAGGCCGCGCGGTCCACTGTCATGCTGTGGACTTTGGCTTACCTGAAGCAGGCTTCTGTTCCTATGGTGGAGTTTAAACTTGGACAATTTCTCCTCTTCCTCCAAGCAGGTGTGGATATGGGCCTGAGATTAGGTTCCGTAAAGGTCCAGATTTCGGCCCTATCCATTTTCTTCCAGAAACAGTTGGCAGCCCTCCCTGAGGTTCAGACCTTTTTGAAGGGAGTTCTGCACATCCAACCTCCCTTTGTGCCACCTACTGCGCCCTGAGATCTTAACGGGGTGTTGCAGTTCCTCCAGTTGGACTGGTTTGAGCCTCTACAGGAGCTTGAGGTCAAGTTTCTCACGTGGAAGACTGTCACTTTGTTGTCCTTAGCTTCTGCTAGACGTGTGTCGTTGTTGGGAGCTTTGTCTTGTAAAAGCCCATACTTGATCTTCCATGAAGACACATCCGCAGTTCCTTCCGAAGGTTGTGTCAGCATTTCATATCAACCAACCTATTGTGGTGCCAGTTGCTATTGACTCCTCAGTTTCATCAAAGTCCTTGGATGTTGTAAGGGCTCTGAAAATCTATGTGAAGAGGACTGCTCGTTACAGAAAATCGGTTGCTCTGTTTGTCCTGTATGATCCCAAGAAACTTGGGTGTCCTGCTTATAAGCAGACAATCTCTCGCTGGATCAGGTTCACCATCGAGCATGCGTGTTCTACAGCAGGATTGCCGTGTCCTACGTCTGTTAAGGCCCACTCTACTTGTAAGGTGTGTTCTTCCTGGGCGGCTGCCTGGGTTGTCTTGGCTTTACAGCTTTGCCGAGCGGCTACTTGGTCGGGGTCGAACACGTTTGCAAAGTTTTACAATTTCGATACTTTTGCCTCTGAGGACCTGAAGTTTGGTCAATCAGTTCTACAGGAGCCTCCGCGCTCTTCCTCCAATTCTGGGAGCTTTGGTACATCCCCATGGTACTAATGTGGACCCCAGCATCCTCTAGGATGTAAGAGAAAATAGGAATGTAATTACCTACCGGTAAATCCTTTTCTTGTAGTCCGTAGAGGATGCTGGGCACCCGCCCAGCACTTCGTGATCCTGCAGTGGTTACTTAGTTTAGTACTGCTTAGTTCTTGGTTAAGTACTGTTTTGTACTAGCAGTTTTTAGCAGCCATGCAAACGCATTGTCACTGCCCACTGGGGAGTGTATTTTCGCTCTACAGAAGTGCAAACGCCTGTGCAGCAGAGCGCCTACAAAATCTTTTTGTGCAAAACAAGACCAGCCCTGTAGTTATTTATTCTTTGCGATGATTCTCACCACGGAGGGACGGCTTTTGATGTCACACACCTGCCCAGCGAATAACCAGCCACGCCTACGTTTTCTCCGAGACGCCTGCATTTTTCTAAGCACTCCCTGAAAACGGTCAGTTGACACCTAGAAACGCCCACTTTCTGTCAATCACCCTGCGGCCGTCTGTGTGATTGGAATCGTTACTAGAACCGTTGCAAAACCACAATGGACTTTGTACCGTACGACGCACATGCGCATTGCAGGAGCATACGCATGTGCTGATTAGCCTTTTTTTCCACTGATCACTACGCAGCGAACAACGGCAGCTAGCAATCAACTCGAATGGCCCCCATTGTTCAGCCGTTGCTGATGTTTCAAGCTAGTTAACTTGGTTTGCCTTGTGTGTGAGCTGGTGTGAATCTCGCCACTATCTGTGTAAAATCCTTCTCTCAAAGATGTTCGTCTCCTCGGGCACAGTTTCTAGACTGAGTCTGGTAGGAGGGGCATAGAGGGAGTAGCCGTCCCACACTCTCAAACTCTTAAAATGCCAATGGCTCCTAGTGGACCCGTCTATACTCCATGGTACTAATGTGGACCCCAGCATCCTCTACGGACTACGAGAAAAGGATTTACCGGTAGGTAATTAAAATCCTATTATATATATACAGTCACTTGAAATCATTATTGGTGATTATTTCTGCAGGTAATCACCACACCTTAGATCACATATAATTTGTGATCCTCCTTTCTGCATTTAAACATGACACGACCTAGGGGGTAGTTCAGAGTTGATCGCAACTGCAAATTTGTTAACAGTTGGGCAAAACTATGGCCCTCATTCCGAGTTGTTCGCTCGCTAGCCGCTTTTCGCAGCAGTACACACGCCAAGCCGCCGCCCTCTGGGAGTGTATCGCAATATTGCGAAAAGATTTTTCTGTGCAGTTTCTGAGTAGCTCGAGATTTACTCTTCCAGTGCGATCAGTTCAGTGCTTGTCGTTCCTGGTTTGACGTCACAAACACACCCAGCGTTCGCCCAGACACTCCCCCGTTTCTATAGCCACTCCCGCGTTTTTCCCAGAAACGGCAGCGTTTTTTCACACACTCCCATAAAACGGCCAGTTTCCGCCCAGTTTCCGCCCAGAAACACCCACTTCCTGTCAATCACACTACGATCACCAGAACAAAGAAAAAACCTCGTAATGCCGTGAGTAAAATACCAAACTTCTTAGCAAATTTACTTGGCGCAGTCGCAGTGCGAACATTGCGCATGCGCAATTAGCGGAAAATCACTGCGATGCAAAGAAAATTACCGAGCGAACAACTCGGAATGAGGGCCTATGTGCACTGCAGGTGTGGCAGATATAACATTTGCAGAGAGAGTTATATTTGGGTGGGTTATTTTTTTTCTGTGCAGGGTAAATACTGGCTGCTTTATTTTAACACTGAAATCTAGATTTCAGTTTGAACACACCCCACCCAAATCCAACTCTCTCTGAACACCTTATATCTGCCCCCCTCCCCCTGCAGTGCATATGGGCCCTCATTCCGAGTTGTTCACTCACTGCTAATTTTAGCAGAATTGCTAATAGGCTAAAATCCGGCAGTTCTGCGCATGCGTATGCATCTCAGGGCGCACACGCTAAGCAAATTTACACAAAACTATGCTATTTTACTCACAGGCGAACAAAGCTTTTCAGTCGCTCTGCTGATTGACAGGAAGTGGGTGTTTCTGGGCGGAAACTGGCCGTTTTCAGGGAGTGTGCTAAAAAACGCAGGCGTGCCAGATAAAAATGCAGGAGTGGCTGGAGAAACGGAGGAGTGTCTGGTCGGACACTGGGCGTGTTTGTGACGTCAAACCAGGAACTAAACGGACTGAGGTGATCGCAATCTAGGAGTAGGTCTGGAGCTACTCAGAAACTGCAAGGAAATTGCTTTCGTTAGCAATTCTGCTAATATTAGCAGAATTGCTAATCTTTCGTTAGCAATTCTGCTATGCTAAGATACACCCCCAGAGGGTGGCGGCTTTGTGTTTGCATTTCTGCTGAAAGTAGCTAGCGAGCGAACAACTCGGAATGAGGGCCATGGTTTTTCCCAACTGCTAACAAATTTGATGCTGCGATCAACTCTGATTTAGGCCCCTAATGCATGTCAACCAATTGTGGTCGACCTAAGTGTGGTCAACCTAGAGACTGAATACCCTATAGTAGATACCACATGAATACCTATGTGACACAAAAAAGTGTTGTAACTTTACTCTCTTTTCATTGCATTGATTATACTCATATTTTTTAAAAATAGATTTTTTTACATAAAATATAAAAACTAAATCTATAACATTAATTCATAGCTCTAAAGAGTATAGTTGATAGCTGAAGTATTTCAGAATCTTTAAGTCAGAATTTGTATATTTCTTTAGCACCTTTTGTTGCTGAGTGTTTTCTCATGGAATGCTGAACCTATTTATACTCTTTTTATGCAGGTCATATTCCAACATGAATATAATTTATGCTAGTATGTGGTGCCTACATGATACCTATTTACATTTCTTTTTCAGTAGACTTCAAATTTTTCAGCAAATACTTTGTCTTTGTCAAAGTCGAAAAAATATTGTAATGCATACATCATGTACTAACCACACACACATGCCCGCTGCGCGCGCACTTGTTCCGCTGTGCGTGCACATATCCGCAATTTGCATATGATCGCTCCCGTGATCCTGCGCGTAGTTATGTGCAGAAGTAGAATTTAGATATAAACTGTATTTACTGTATATTATGTATGCGGCGGGAATCCAGAGGAGACCACCCACAAGAGCAGTTGGGAAAGACATCGCCCACCTTTTCAAATCAACCTATGACCTCTCCTGTAATGTAAAGATGCATCTCTGTGTCCAATAGACAAAGGGATTACAGTAACCATTGTATTGTATATGGAAGTAGTGTATAAAAAGCCTGTTGCTGCCTGGCTGGTCAGAAGACTCTGAACGCTATCTACCTGATGAGCGGAGGACTGGTCCAGGTTGCGCAAGCGATTATTCTCACGTATGTACATTGACTGTAGCCATTATTCTGTTGTAGATTTATCTTGTTAGCCTTGTAGTGTATAATTTGTATTGTTATCCCCTTTCAAATAATCCACTGTGGCGTTAGAACCCAGCGGTTAACTACAAATCGGTGTTGTGTCCTCTTTTCCTTGCTAGGGTTTAAAGCGTAATACATTATTTAACTGTATAAGGTTTAAGAGTGTATTGATAAGGTGTGTACGCGCTGCGGGTACTTTGTACCGTCAGCGCTACATAAGGTTTAAGGTGTAACATCATTGCAGTGCTTTGCTGCATAAGGTTTAAAGTGTAATCATATCATTGCATTGTATTACGAATAAGGTTTAAAGTATATCAATTGAGTGTGTACGTGCTGTGTGTACTTTGTACCCCCAGCGTGGTGTTTGTACGCAAAGTACGTACACGGTGCGGGACTCTGTACGCAAATAGCGTGCAAAGTACGTAGCGTGAGTATTAAGTCTAGCAGCCGCAGCGGCTCCATGGTAAAAGTGTATTTAAAGGTATAGCTTTATGGTGTAAGATAATATCGACATTATCATCTTATACCTGCTCACACCACAAATAAATGTATCCAAAATGGCCAAAAAAAATAGTTTTATTTTTTAATTGCAATAAACTGAACTAGATGCATAATTTTTGTTTCTTTTTTTAGAAGGCCCAGAAAATAGGATTTTGATACCTACCGGTAAATCCTTTTCTCCTAGTCCGTAGAGGATGATTGGGTCCACTTCATGACCATGGGGGGTATAGACGGTTCCGCAGGAGCCATGGGCACTCTTAAGACTTTTCAATCGGTGTGAACTGGCTCCTCCCTCTATGCCCCTCCTCCAGACCTCAGTTATAGGAACTGTGCCCAGGGAGACGGACATTTCGAGGAAAGGATTTACTTTAATACTAGTGGTGAGATACATACCAGCTCACACCTCAACCATGCCGCACAACATGGCATTCAACATAACACACGCCAACAGGCATGAACCAAGTACAGTAACATGCTGAAACTAATATACACAACATGTGTAATTCTAATGAACAAAAAACTGCAGGCAAAGTACGCACTGGGACGGGCGCCCAGCATCCTCTACGGACTAGGAGAAAAGGATTTACCGGTAGGTATCAAAATCCTATTTTCTCATACGTCCTAGAGGATGCTGGGGTCCACTTCATGACCATGGGGTTTATACCAAAGCTCCAGTAAGGGCGGGAGAGTGCGGATGACCCTACAGTATCGATTGACCGAACTTGAGGTCTTCATCGGCCAAGGTGTCAAACTTGTAGAATTTAGCAAATGTGTTTGACCCTGACCAAGTAGCTGCTCGGCAAAGTTGTAATGCCGAGACCCCCCGGGCAGCCGCCCAGGATGAGCCCACCTTCCTAGTAGAATGGGCCTTCACCGACGTAGGTAACGGCAATCCAGCCGTAGAATGTGCATGCTGAATCATACCTCTGATCCAGCGCACAATAGTCTGCTTGGAAGCAGGACACCCAATCCTGTTGGGAGCATACAGGACAAACAGAGCCTCTGTTTTCCGTATCCTAGCTATTCTAGTGACATAAATCTTCAAAGCTCTAACCCAGTGCCGTAACTATACATTTTAGTGCTGTGTGCAAGAAATGGCATCGGCGCCCCCCCCCCCTTATTCAAAATAGAGACAGTGCGCAGCGCAAGCGCGTGCCAAAAATATAGGGGCGTGGCCACAAATTAATACCAATTCATATTACAGTGCACAGTAGTCTCCATTATTCCAATTACGCTGCCCAGTAGCGCCACTACACCAGGTAGAGCCTCCTTTTACACATTACAGCAGGCAGAGCCCTCTTTTTACACATTACAGCAGGCAGAGCACCCTTTTTGCACATTACAGCAGGCAGAGACCTTTTTTTACACATTACGGCAGGCAGAGTCCCCCTTTTTACACATTACGGCAGGCAGAATCCTCCTTTTACACATTACGACAGGCATATGCGTAACTATACATTTTTGTGTCCTGTGCCAGCTTGAGAGTTGGTGCTCCCTCTTCCTCCGTATTTAAAATAGGAATGGCATGTGCCCAAAATATAGGGGTGTGGCTTTATGGGGAAGTTATGGGGCCACAGAATGGTACCAATTCACATTACACCGCACAGTAGTATCCATTAGTCACATTATACCACACAGTAGCGTCCGTTAGTTACAGCACAGTAGCATCCGTAAATCCCATTATATCACACAGTAGCATCCGTTAGTCACATTACACTGCACAGTAGCATTGGTTAGTCCCATTACACCGCACAGTAGCATTGGTTAGTCCCATTACACCGCACAGTAGCATTGGTTAGTCCCATTACACCGCACAGTAGCATTGGTTAGTCCCATTACACCGCACAGTAGCATTGGTTAGTCCCATTACACAGCACAGTAGCATTGGTTAGTCCCATTACACCGCACAGTAGCATTGGTTAGTCCCATTATACCGCATAGTAGCATCCGTTAGTCACGTTACACCACACAGTAGTATCCGTCAGACCTGTTACACAGCATAAAGGCATCCACCAGTCCCATTACACTGCACAGTAGCGTCCAATACTCACAGTACACCACACAGTAGTACCCCTTATACACGTTACACCACAGTAGAGACCCTTAGAAATTTTACGCCACACTAGAGCAGGGTCCTGGTGAGACGCCATCTGCACTAATGGCCAGGTAGAAGCAGGTGTCAGAGGCAAAAGAGACATAGGGAAAGACACACATGGGAAAAGAGAGACAGACACATGAGGAAAGAAAGAGAGAGACACACACAGGAGACACAGAGAGACAGGAGAGAGAGGCAGGAGAAACACACACATAGGAGAGAGACAGGAGAGACAGAGGCACGCACAGGAGACAAGAGAGACATGGGGAAAGAGTGAGTGAGACATGGGGAAAGAGTAAGAGAGACATGAGGAAAGAGAGACACGGGGGAAGAGAGAGAGAGAGGGACATGGGTAGAGAGAGACATGGGGGAGAGAGAGAGACATGGGGAAAGAGGGCTGGATACACTTGGAAGGCGAAACACATTCCACCACACACCGCATCTGCACCACTGTGGTACTAATCACATATGTACTAACATATACGATTAGTACCGCAAAGGACATCTCTTCCTATAAGCGCTGCCCTTTTCGATGAACGCCGGTTACTGGACTTCCGGGTATCGGCCCCGGGAGTCTGTTTGCATATGTGCAGAGGGACACAGCAGATGCGAGGGATTCTAGGAGGGATACAAATGGATCCCTCTCACAGCACAATGTAGAAAGAAGCCCATAGGGTTTTGCCAGCTTTCGCTGATGCTACCCTCCGGACCGAAGCCTTGGGATAGAGGGCCTTAGTGCATATGGAAATGCGGTAACCCCCTGAAAAATTTAGCTTTTACTGCATTTTCCCCTTAGTGCATCATGTCCAGAGAGAGATAGAGAGAGAGAGAGAGAGAGAGAGAGAGAGAGAGAGAGAGACTTGGGAAAAGAGACACACACAGACACACATGAGACACCGGAGAGAGACACACACAGGACAGAGAGGCAGAGGCAGGAGAGAGACAGAAGCACACACAAGAGATGAGAGAGGGACAGAGGCAGGAGAGACACACACACATAGGGGACAAGAGAGAGAGACAGATGAGAATATATATATATATATATATATATATATATATAGACACGGCACTCACCCTTTATATAATTGTGTATATGCTCTGATACCCTCCCACGGTATGGCGGCAGTACACATAGAAGAAAATTGAGGCGCCACTCATTAGACTTTCTGCAAACTTTAGTATTTAATACATCCTACAAATATTTTGGGCACATGCCCGTCATCAGGGGATCCCTGACAATGGGCATGTGCTCGAAACATATGTAGGATGTATTAAATACTAAATTTTGCAGCAAGTCTCACGAGTGGCACCTCAATTTTAATATAAATAGACATATATATATATATATATATATATATATATATATATAAAATACATATTCAGGAGGCTAGGTGGATGGGAAAAAATAGAGATGCACACAGCCCCCTCCTCAATGACATAAGCAGCTGCCAAAAACACACACCAATGGTCATAAATCCCCTCTTCCTCCTCCCCAATACTCATAAGCAGCGGCAGGCACCCTCCCAATACTCATCAGGGTCAAGAGCGCTCCCCCCCCCACCCCAGTACACAGCTTCCTCACCCCACCACTGCCCAGTACATAGCAAACACCTGGCCCCTGAGCCCCCCCCCTTGTGCACCCTCCGCAGCACATACATACAGTAGTAGCGGCGTCTCCTCCTCTGTGGCAGATCAGAACCGCGGCTGTCCCCCCTTACCCGATCCCACAACTCAACGCACCTCCCACTTCAGCTGCAGCCAATAAGCCAGTTCTGGGATCCTTACCTGCAGCCTCCGGCTGTCCCGCCAGTCATACTGAGCCGGAGAAACGTGGGCAGAAAACACTGCTGTGTGGGGGTCCTGCGCGGGAAGAGATGTATCCGCCGGGCTGGCTCCTTTACCCGGAAGTCCCCTTCTCACATAACAGAAGAGGACAGGGAAGAGGGGCGGAGCACACTGGGGGGAATGGTCTTGTCACTATCTGCCCAGCGCTGCGGCTGTTATAGTAATATGCACTGGACAAGTAACACGGGTGGCCAATCGGTGTCATTGCGGACAGTGCGCCCCCACAGCAAATGCGCTGTGTGCGAGGCACCGTCCGCACAGCCCTAGTTACGGCGCTGCTCTAACCACATCTAGAGACTTTGACTCAGTGAATGTGTCAGTAACTACTGGCACCATAATAGGTTGGTTTATGTGGAAAGATGAAACCACCTTTGGAAGAAAATGTTGGCGAGTTCTCAACTCTGCCCTATCTTCATGGAAGACCAGGTAAGGGCTCTTGTGAGACAAGGCCCCCAATTCAGACACCCGCCTTGCGGATGCCAATGCCAAAAGCATCACCACTGTCCAAGTGAGAAGCTTCAACTCTATCTCTTGTAGAGGCTCAAACCAATCCGATTGAAGGAATTGCAACACCACATTAAGGTCCCATGGTGCCACTGGAGGCACAAATGGAGGCTGGATGTGCAGAACCCCTTTCATGAAGGTCTGTACCGCTGGAAGAGCGGCAAATTGTTTTTGGAAGAAAATTGACAAGGCCGAAATCTGGACCTTGATTGACCCCAATCGAAGGCCCGCCTCCACACCAGCCTGCAGAAAATGGAGAAAACGTCCCAACTGAAACTCTTCCATAGGAGCCTTCTTGGATTCACACCAAGACACATATTTTCTCCAAATACGGTGGTAATGTTTCGACGTTACTCCTTTCCTGGCCTGAATAAGTGTGGGAATGACTTCCTTTGGAATATCCTTTCGGGATAGGATCCGGCGCTCAACAGCCATGCCATCAAACGTAGCCGCGGTAAGTCTTGATACACGCAAGGCCCCTGCTGCAGCAGGTCCTCGTGAAGAGGAAGAGGCTGAGGATCTTTTATGAGCAACTCCTGAAGATCTGGGTACCAAGCCCTCCTTGGCCAGTCTGGGGCAATGAAGATTGCTCGATCCCTTGTTCTTCTTATGATCCTGAGAACTTTTGGGATCAGCGGAAGTGGAGGGAAGACATACACTGACCGGAATACCCACTGGGTCACTAGCGCATCCACTGCTATTGCTTGAGAGTCTCTCGACCTGGAACAATATTTCTGAAGCTTCTTGTTGAGACGAGATGCCATCATGTCTACTTGAGGAACTCCCCAAAGACTTGTCACTTCTGCGAAGACTTCTTGGTGGAGGCCCCACTCTCCTGGATGGAGATCGTGTCTGCTGAGGAAGGCTGCTTCCCAGTTGTCTACTTCCGGAATGAAATTTGCCATCAGAGCCTTTTCATGCCTTTCTGCCCAGAGGAGGATCTTCGTCACCTCTGCCATTGCCACTCTGCTTTTCATTCCGCCCTGCCTGTTTATGTACATGACTGCTGTTACATTGTCCAACTGGATCTGCACGGGATGATCTTGAAGAAGATGTACCGCTTGTTGAAGGCCGTTATAAATGGCTCTCAATTCCAGAACGTTTATGTGAAGGCAGGCTTCCTGACTTGACCATTTTCCTTGGAAGCTTTCCCCCTGAGTGATAGCTCCCCAACCTCGGAGACTTGCATCCGTGGTTACTAGGACCCAGTCCTGAATCCCGAACCTGCGTCCCTCTAGTAGGTGCGAACTGTGTAGCCACCACAGGAGCGAAATCCTGGCTTTTGACAACAGGACTATCTTACGGTGCATGTGTAGGTGGGATCCCGACCACTTGTCCAACAGGTCCCACTGGAATACTCTGGCATGGAACCTGCCAAACTGTATTGCCTCGTAGACCGCCACCATATTGCCCAACAACCGAATGCACTGATGGATCTATACACTTGATGGTTTCAATATCTGTTTTACCATTTTCTGGATTTCCAGAGCCTTTTCCACCAGAAGAAATACTCTTTGAACTTCTGTGTCCAGAATCATCCCGAGAAAAGACAATATTGTCGTCGGTTCCAACTGTGGCTTTGGAAAATTTATGATCCAACCGTGTTGTTGGAGTATGGACAGGGAGAGTGTGATGTTCTGTAGCAACTGCTCCCTGGATCTCGCCTTTATCAGGAGATCGTCCAGATAAGGAATTATATTGACTCCTTTTTGACGAAGGAGGACCATCATCTCCGCCATCACCTTGGTGAATACCCTCGGCGCTGTGGATAGACCGAAAGGCAACGTCTGGAACTGGTAATGGCAATCCTGAACCGCCTGGTGAAGAGGATAAATCGGAACATGCAGGAAAGCATCCTTTATATCTACTGACACCATGTAATCCCCCTCCTCCAGACTGGAAATCACTGCCCTGAGTGATTCCATCTTGAACTTGAACAGTTTCAAGTAGAGATTCATATTTTTTAGGTTTAGGATCGGTCTGACGAGTCGTCCGGCTTCAGAACTACAAAGAGGCTTGAATAAAACCCCTCCCCTTGTTGTGACAAGGGTACCATGCCTACGACCTGATCCCGACATAATTTTTTAATTGCCACTGTTACTGCCTCTCGTTCTGGAAGAGAAGCTGGCAAGGTCGATTTGAAAAATCGGCATGGGGGAACGTCTTGAAACTCCAGCTTGTATCCCTGGGGTACTATTTGCAAAACCCAGGGGTCCAGGCCAGACTGAATCCAACCTTGGCTGAACAGTTTGAGATGTGCCCCCACCTGAGCGGTCTCCCGCAAGGGAGCCCCAGCATCATGCTGCAGATTTGGCAGAAGTAATGGGTTGACTTCTGCTCCTGGGATCCTGAAGCCGCTGTGGACTTTCCCTTTCCCCTTCCCCTACCTGCAAAGAAGGGGGAACCTTTTGCCTTTGTGTACTTATTGGGCCGAAAGGACTACATGTGACAGTGATATGTCTTTTTTGCCGGTGCAGGAGCAGAAGGCAAAAAAGTCGACTTACCTGCGGTAGCCGCCGAGACTAACATATCTAGTCCATCACCAAATAAGGCCTCACCTTTATATGGGAGAGCCTCCATATTCTTTTTGGAATCTGCATCCGCGTTCCATTGGCGAATCCACAATGCCCGCCGAGCCGATACTGCCATAGTAGTGGCTGTTGAACCCAAGCGTCCAATATCTTTCATCGCCTCTAGCATGTATGCGGCAGCATCTTTGATATTCCCTAACTTAAGGAGTATCTCATCTTTATCTATCGTGTCAATTTCCGATGACAAGCTTTCTGACCATTTTTCAATAGCGCGATTCACCCACGCGCAAGCAAGTGTGGGCCTGAGTAGCGTACCATTGGCAACATAAATGGATTTCAATGTAGTCTCCATTTTGCGGTCTGCCGGCTCCTTTAGTGAAGCCGTGTCAGGTGCAGGTAGAATTACCTTATTTGTCAACCTGGACAGTGCACTGTCTAACACAGGGGGTGACTCACATTTTTTTCTGTCCTCCACAGGGAAAGGATAAGCTACAGTATCTGAATCCTCTTGGGAATACGAAATTTATTTTCGGGATTCACCTACACCCCTTCAAAGAGAGTATTCAGCTCGTGGAAGGAGGGAAAGTGACCTTAGATTTCTTTTCTTTATAGAAATAGGCCTTCTACGGAGGTACAGGAGTGGTTTCCGTGAGTTCCAGAACCTCCCTTATAGCCACAATCATATATTGTATATTTTTTGCCAATTTATTATCTATTTCCCTGGGGTTACTATCGTCGACACAGGAATCAGTGTTTGTGTCGGTATCAGTATTTACAGTATTTGCAAACGGTCTATTATGTGACCCAGAGGGGTCGCCTGCGGATGGAAGAACAGAACCCTGAAATATCACATCTTCCACAGATTTTCTCCAGCATTCTGCATGAGATTCAGACTTATCTAATCTCCTATTGATATGATGCATACTATCACGTATTTCTTTCACCCATGCAGGCTCTTGGAGTGTCGGCAGCACCACCACATTACACTTCTGTGTCCCTAAAATGGCTTCCTCCGGGGAAGAACTCCCTGCCTCAGACATGTCACACTCGTGCACAACACCCACACAGACACACTGGGACTTATAGGGGACAGACCCACAGAAAAATCTGTCAGAGGGACACAGTTTAGGAGCAGCCAGTTCACAACCCCAGCGCCAGTATCTAATGCCTGTGAACACAAAATGCCCACTGACATGCAGCGCTGTTTTACACAGTAAACACACTTGTAAAGCACCAAATTCGCTTGTGCCCCCCCCCCCCGTTTTGCACCCTGATACTTGTAGTCAGAAGTGGAGGAGGACCAGCGATGTCTCTGCAGCCTGAGGAGAGAGAGAAAATGGTGCTGAGCAGTGTGCTGGCTGCCTGAGGAAGAAGCTCCGCCCCCGCAATGGCGCATTTTTACCTCAGAGATTTTACATAATATTTATACTGGCAGTGGTAGGGCTGTGCCTGGGCATCTGATGCCCCCTTTTAGCCAGTTTATTTAGGTATTTTGCTGCCCAGGGTGCCCCCCCCGTGCCCTGCACCCTGCAGTGCCTGTGTGTGTGGGCAGCAATGGCGCGCTGCGCTCTCGCCAGCCGCATGGTACCTCAGTCGTCACTTTACTTGATTGAAGATCTATCTTCTTACACTCACCTGTCTTCTGACTTCTGGCTCTGTGAGGGGGGTGACGGCGCGCTGTGGGAGTGAGCATCTAGACATGGATAGCGTTCAGTACCCTTCAGGAGCTAATGGTGTCCTGTCAGCCAGAAGCAGAGCCATGAAACTCTTCAGGAAGTTGGTTCCTACTTCTGCCCCCTCAGTCCCACGAAGCAGGGAGACTGTTGCCAGCAGTTCTCCCTGAAAATAAAAAACCTAACATAAGTCTTTTCAGAGAAACTCAGTAGAGCTCCTCTGGAGTGCATCCAGTCTGCCTGGGCACATTTCTAAAACTGAGGTCTGGAGGAGCTGCATAGAGGGAGGAGCCAGTTCACACCCATTGAAGTCATAAGAGTGCCCATGGCTCCTGCGGAACCGTGTATACTCCCATGGTCATGAAGTGGACCCCAGTATCCTCTAGGACGTATGAGAAATTTATATTTTAGACTTGTAGCTTTGGCATAATCCACTTTTGAAAAACTGAAAGAAGCAGCATCCTAGAGTACATGTAGATTTAAAAAATAATTTATTTTATGTCTGAAACCAGGGGTTGGAAAGCTGTGGAACTCCAGATGATATGGACTACATATTCCAGCATGCCCTGCCACATGATGTTAGCATGATCTTACAGCACATTGGTGGCACATACCTCCCAACATGACCCTCTCCAGGAGGGACAGAATGCTCTGCTCCTGGACTTCCCTCTTAATTTATGATTGCCAGCACCTGTGCTGAAACACCTTTCTTATCCAGTAGCCTGTACAACACAGGTGCAGACTATCATACATTAAGAGAAAAGTCCAGAAGCAGAGCATTGTGTCCCTCCTGGAGAGGGTCATGTTGGGAGGTATGGTGGCAGGACATGGTGGATTGTATAATTCCACAGTAGCTGGAGTGCCACACATTGGCTTCCCCTGTCTTAAATATAATACATACAATGTGTATGTATAATGCAGTAACCCAACAGGGCATCTTCTCCCAAAATTTTCACTCATATACCTAATAGATTGGAGTATGTGAGAGCAGGGCTCTCTCCCATCTGTATTATGCTAGCTGCACACCATAAATATGTATTTATGTAAACCTGCTAACTTATTTGTACTGGTCTGTACTCATGTAAAAAATTGTAAGTTGTATCCACATGTTCAGCACCATATAAATCTTATGGCACCTTATAAATAAATAAATAAATAAATAAATAAATATTATTATTATTATTATTATTATTACAATTTTGAAAACTAGAAATCAAATCCCATCAAATGGGGGGCACTTTTTTTTAAAACTCAGTATGAAGCTCTAAGCATCAAACCTGACCCAGCAATGCAATCTGAAAGGGGTGTTACATCATTTGTGTGAAAGCTGCCTTCCCTCTCACGCTATACCTGCTTGACCTTGCATTCCGAGGTGCCATGAGTGCAAATCTGAATGATACAGTACACAAAAAGCTACATATATACAGACACTGCATATGTGTAAGGATTTTTGGTACCCATTTACAGTATAAAAATTCATAACTAAAAACATACAGTACAGGTTGAGTCTCCCTTATCCAAAATGCTTGGGACCAGAGATATTTTGGATATCGGATTTTTCCGTATTTTGGAATAATTGCATACCATAATGAGATATCATGGTGATGGGACCTAAGTCTAAGCACAGAATACATTTATGTTTTATATACACCTTATACATACAGCCTGAAGGTAATTTTAGCCAATATTTTTTTATAACTTTGTGCATTAAACAAAGTGTGTCTACATTCACACAATTCATTTATGTTTCATATACACCTTATACACACAGCCTGAAGGTCATTTAATACAATATTTTTAATAACTTTGTGTATTAAACAAAGTTTGTGTACATTGAGCCATCAAAAAACAAAGGTTTCACTATCTCATTCTCACTCAAAAAAGTCCGTATTTCGGAATATTCCGTATTTCGGAATATTTGGATATGGGATACTCAACCTGTACATACATTCAGCTGCAGACGCCATAAAGATAAAGAAGGATCATAAATCCTACACAATGTATTTTGGCCCTCATTCCGAGTTGTTCGCTCGCTAGCTGCTTTTAGCAGCCGTGCAAACGCTAAGCCGCCGCCCTCTGGGAGTGTATCTTAGCTTAGCAGAAGTGTGAACGAAAGGATCGCAGCGATGCTACAAAAAAAGATTGTGCAGTTTCTGAGCAGCTCCAGACCTACTCCTAGCTTGCAAACACTTCAGACTGTTTAGTTCCTAATTTGACGTCACGAACACACCCTGCGTTCGGCCAGCCACGCCTGAATTTCTCCAGGCACGCCCGCGTTTGTATCTGAAACGCCTGCGTTTTTACCACACACTCCCAGAATACGGTCAGTTACCTCCCAGAAACACCCACTTCCTGTCAATCACTCTGCAGCCAGCAGTGCGACTGAAATGTGTCGCTAGACCTTGTGTAAAACTACTTCGAATGTTGTGAAAGTACGTCGCGCGTGCGCATTGCGCCTGATACGCATGCGCAGAACTGCCGTTTTTTTGCCTGACTGCTGCGCAGCGACCGAAAACAGCTAGTGAACAACTCGGAATGACCACCATTGTCTTAAGAAGTACCCTGTACCCTTTGATATAAATATCAACACTCAGTGGGCCTAATTCAGATGTGGTTGGAGGTGCTATTGCTGCTCATATAGAAGCAGCAGCGATAGCACTAATATGGTAATGCAGCACGAGTTGTCACGGCTCCTGCATGCATTACTGATCTGAGCCACGTCCAAGGATACATTATCAAATCATCTGCAACCCCATCGGCTGGCTGCATGACCCATGGAGTCACGCAAACCAGCCGCCACAGGAGCTGCCAAAACGGAAGCTGTTGTCTGCCCCTCCACCCCCAAACATCATCAGACTGTCCATCACTGATAGCCTGATGCCACCTTGCATCTGCCGTCACAGACCTGTATAGCACATGCACAGTACCAAACATCAGTACTTTGCGGCATGTGCTGGGATCTGAATAAGGCCCATTGTATTTTCCAAAGTATTTTAGAATCAGAGATAAGGTGCTACCCTCCACCTTAACGTTAGAGATGAGCGGGTTCGGTTTCTCTGAATCCGAACCCGCCCGAACTTCATGGTTTTTTTCACGGGTCCGAGCAGACTCGGATCCTCCCGCCTTGCTCGGTTAACCCGAGCGCGCCCGAACGTCATCATGACGCTGTCGGATTCTCGCGAGACTCGGATTCTATATAAGGAGCCGCGCGTCGCCGCCATTTTCACACGTGCATTGAGATTGATAGTGAGAGGACGTAGCTGGCGTCCTCTCCATTTAGATTATAAGAGAGAGAGATTTACTGGAGCTTAGGACTAGGAGGAGTACTGTAGAAGTGTAGAGAGTGCAGAGAGTTTACTAGTGAGTGACCACCAGACAGTGCAGTTTATTTAATATATCCGTTCTCTGCCTGAAAAAAGCGATACACACAGTGACTCAGTCACATACCATACCTGTGTGCACTGCTCAGGCTCAGCCCAGTGTGCTGCATCATCTATATATATTATATATCTGTCTGACTGCTCAGCTCACACAGCTTATAATTGTGGGGGAGACTGGGGAGCACTGCAGTGCCAGTTATAGGTTATAGCAGGAGCCAGGAGTACATAATATTATATTAAAATTAAACAGTGCACACTTTTGCTGCAGGAGTGCCACTGCCAGTGTGACTGACCAGTGACCTGACCACACTGACCACCAGTATAGTTAGTAGTATACTTATATTGTGATTGCCTGAAAAAGTTAAACACTCGTCGTGTGACTTCACTTGTGTGTTGTTGTTTTTTTTATTCTATAAAAATAAAACTCATTCTGCTGACAGACAGTGTCCAGCAGGTCCGTCATTATATAATATGTAATATATACCTGTCCGGCTGCAGTAGTGATATATATATATATTTTATATCATTTATCATCCAGTCGCAGCAGACACAGTACGGTAGTTCACGGCTGTGGCTACCTCTGTGTCTGCACTCGGCAGGCAGTCCGTCCATAATTGTATACCACCTAACCATGGTTTTTTTTTCTTCTTTATACATACATACTACTACGACATCTCTTTATCAACCAGTCTATATTAGCAGCAGACACAGTACAGTACGGTAGTTCACGGCTGTGGCTACCTCTGTGTCTGCACTCGGCAGGCAGTCCGTCCATAATTGTATACCACCTAACCGTGGTTTTTTTTTCTTTCTTCTTTATACATACATAGTTACATAGACATCTCTTTATCAACCAGTCTATATTAGCAGCAGACACAGTACAGTACGGTAGTTCACGGCTGTGGCTACCTCTGTGTCTGCACTCGGCAGGCAGTCCGTCCATAATTGTATACCACCTAACCGTGGTTTTTTTTTCTTTCTTCTTTATACATACATAGTTACATAGACATCTCTTTATCAACCAGTCTATATTAGCAGCAGACACAGTACAGTACGGTAGTTCACGGCTGTGGCTACCTCTGTGTCTGCACTCGGCAGGCAGTCCGTCCATAATTGTATACCACCTAACCGTGGTTTTTTTTCTTTCTTCTTTATACATACATAGTTACATAGACATCTCTTTATCAACCAGTCTATATTAGCAGCAGACACAGTACAGTACGGTAGTTCACGGCTGTGGCTACCTCTGTGTCTGCACTCGACAGGCAGTCCGTCCATAATTGTATACCACCTAACCGTGGTTTTTTTTTCTTCTTTATACATACATACTACTACGACATCTCTTTATCAACCAGTCTATATTAGCAGCAGACACAGTACAGTACGGTAGTTCACGGCTGTGGCTACCTCTGTGTCTGCACTCGGCAGGCAGTCCGTCCATAATTGTATACCACCTAACCGTGGTTTTTTTTTCTTTCTTCTTTATACATACATAGTTACATAGACATCTCTTTATCAACCAGTCTATATTAGCAGCAGACACAGTACAGTACGGTAGTTCACGGCTGTGGCTACCTCTGTGTCTGCACTCGGCAGGCAGTCCGTCCATAATTGTATACCACCTAACCGTGGTTTTTTTTTCTTTCTTCTTTATACATACATAGTTACATAGACATCTCTTTATCAACCAGTCTATATTAGCAGCAGACACAGTACAGTACGGTAGTTCACGGCTGTGGCTACCTCTGTGTCTGCACTCGGCAGGCAGTCCGTCCATAATTGTATACCACCTAACCGTGGTTTTTTTTTCTTTCTTCTTTATACATACATAGTTACATAGACATCTCTTTATCAACCAGTCTATATTAGCAGCAGACACAGTACAGTACGGTAGTTCACGGCTGTGGCTACCTCTGTGTCTGCACTCGGCAGGCAGTCCGTCCATAATTGTATACCACCTAACCGTGGTTTTTTTTTCTTTCTTCTTTATACATACATAGTTACATAGACATCTCTTTATCAACCAGTCTATATTAGCAGCAGACACAGTACAGTACGGTAGTTCACGGCTGTGGCTACCTCTGTGTCTGCACTCGGCAGGCAGTCCGTCCATAATTGTATACCACCTAACCGTAGTTTTTTTTTCTATCTTCTTTATACATACATACTACTACGACATCTCTTTATCAACCAGTCTATATTATTAGCAGCAGACACAGTACAGTACGGTAGTTCACGGCTGTGGCTACCTCTGTGTCTGCACTCGGCAGGCAGTCCGTCCATAATTGTATACCACCTAACCGTGGTTTTTTTTTCTTTCTTCTTTATACATACATAGTTACATAGACATCTCTTTATCAACCAGTCTATATTAGCAGCAGACACAGTACAGTACGGTAGTTCACGGCTGTGGCTACCTCTGTGTCTGCACTCGGCAGGCAGTCCATAATTGTATACTAGTATCCATCTCCATTGTTTACCTGAGGTGCCTTTTAGTTGTGCCTATTAAAATATGGAGAACAAAAATGTTGAGGTTCCAAAATTAGGGAAAGATCAAGATCCACTTCCACCTCGTGCTGAAGCTGCTGCCACTAGTCATGGCCGAGACGATGAAATGCCAGCAACGTCGTCTGCCAAGGCCGATGCCCAATGTCATAGTACAGAGCATGTCAAATCCAAAACACCAAATATCAGAAAACAAAAGACTCCAAAACCTAAAATAAAATTGTCGGAGGAGAAGCGTAAACTTGCCAATATGCCATTTACGACACGGAGTGGCAAGGAACGGCTGAGGCCCTGGCCTATGTTCATGGCTAGTGGTTCAGCTTCACATGAGGATGGAAGCACTCAGCCTCTCGCTAGAAAAATGAAAAGACTCAAGCTGGCAAAAGCAGCACAGCAAAGAACTGTGCATTCTTCGAAATCCCAAATCCACAAGGAGAGTCCAATTGTGTCGGTTGCGATGCCTGACCTTCCCAACACTGGACGTGAAGAGCATGCGCCTTCCACCATTTGCACGCCCCCTGCAAGTGCTGGAAGGAGCACCCGCAGTCCAGTTCCTGATAGTCAGATTGAAGATGTCAGTGTTGAAGTACACCAGGATGAGGAGGATATGGGTGTTGCTGGCGCTGGGGAGGAAATTGACCAGGAGGATTCTGATGGTGAGGTGGTTTGTTTAAGTCAGGCACCCGGGGAGACACCTGTTGTCCGTGGGAGGAATATGGCCGTTGACATGCCAGGTGAAAATACCAAAAAAATCAGCTCTTCGGTGTGGAGGTATTTCAACAGAAATGCGGACAACAGGTGTCAAGCCGTGTGTTCCCTTTGTCAAGCTGTAATAAGTAGGGGTAAGGACGTTAACCACCTCGGAACATCCTCCCTTATACGTCACCTGCAGCGCATTCATAATAAGTCAGTGACAAGTTCAAAAACTTTGGGTGACAGCGGAAGCAGTCCACTGACCAGTAAATCCCTTCCTCTTGTAACCAAGCTCACGCAAACCACCCCACCAACTCCCTCAGTGTCAATTTCCTCCTTCCCCAGGAATGCCAATAGTCCTGCAGGCCATGTCACTGGCAATTCTGACGATTCCTCTCCTGCCTGGGATTCCTCCGATGCATCCTTGCGTGTAACGCCTACTGCTGCTGGCGCTGCTGTTGTTGCTGCTGGGAGTCGATGGTCATCCCAGAGGGGAAGTCGTAAGCCCACTTGTACTACTTCCAGTAAGCAATTGACTGTTCAACAGTCCTTTGCGAGGAAGATGAAATATCACAGCAGTCATCCTGCTGCAAAGCGGATAACTGAGGCCTTGACAACTATGTTGGTGTTAGACGTGCGTCCGGTATCCGCCGTTAGTTCACAGGGAACTAGACAATTTATTGAGGCAGTGTGCCCCCGTTACCAAATACCATCTAGGTTCCACTTCTCTAGGCAGGCGATACCGAGAATGTACACGGACGTCAGAAAAAGACTCACCAGTGTCCTAAAAAATGCAGTTGTACCCAATGTCCACTTAACCACGGACATGTGGACAAGTGGAGCAGGGCAGGGTCAGGACTATATGACTGTGACAGCCCACTGGGTAGATGTATGGACTCCCGCCGCAAGAACAGCAGCGGCGGCACCAGTAGCAGCATCTCGCAAACGCCAACTCTTTCCTAGGCAGGCTACGCTTTGTATCACCGCTTTCCAGAATATGCACACAGCTGAAAACCTCTTACGGCAACTGAGGAAGATCATCGCGGAATGGCTTACCCCAATTGGACTCTCCTGTGGATTTGTGGCATCGGACAACGCCAGCAATATTGTGTGTGCATTAAATATGGGCAAATTCCAGCACGTCCCATGTTTTGCACATACCTTGAATTTGGTGGTGCAGAATTTTTTAAAAAACGACAGGGGCGTGCAAGAGATGCTGTCGGTGGCCAGAAGAATTGCGGGACACTTTCGGCGTACAGGCACCACGTACAGAAGACTGGAGCACCACCAAAAACTACTGAACCTGCCCTGCCATCATCTGAAGCAAGAAGTGGTAACGAGGTGGAATTCAACCCTCTATATGCTTCAGAGGTTGGAGGAGCAGCAAAAGGCCATTCAAGCCTATACAATTGAGCACGATATAGTAGGTGGAATGCCCCTGTCTCAAGCGCAGTGGAGAATGATTTCAACGTTGTGCAAGGTTCTGATGCCCTTTGAACTTGCCACACGTGAAGTCAGTTCAGACACTGCCAGCCTGAGTCAGGTCATTCCCCTCATCAGGCTTTTGCAGAAGAAGCTGGAGACATTGAAGGAGGAGCTAACACGGAGCGATTCCGCTAGGCATGTGGGACTTGTGGATGGAGCCCTTAATTCGCTTAACAAGGATTCACGGGTGGTCAATCTGTTGAAATCAGAGCACTACATTTTGGCCACCGTGCTCGATCCTAGATTTAAAGCCTACCTTGGATCTCTCTTTCCGGCAGACACAAGTCTGCTGGGGTTGAAAGACCTGCTGGTGACAAAATTGTCAAGTCAAGCGGAACGCAACCTGTCAACATCTCCTCCTTCACATTCTCCCGCAACTGGGGGTGCGAGGAAAAGGCTCAGAATTCCGAGCCCACCCGCTGGCGGTGATGCAGGGCAGTCTGGAGCGACTGCTGATGCTGACATCTGGTCCGGACTGAAGGACCTGACAACGATTACGGACATGTCGTCTACTGTCACTGCATATGATTCTCTCAACATTGATAGAATGGTGGAGGATTATATGAGTGACCGCATCCAAGTAGGCACGTCACACAGTCCGTACTTATACTGGCAGGAAAAAGAGGCAATTTGGAGGCCCTTGCACAAACTGGCTTTATTCTACCTAAGTTGCCCTCCCACAAGTGTGAACTCCGAAAGAGTGTTTAGTGCCGCCGCTCACCTTGTCAGCAATCGGCGTACGAGGTTACATCCAGAAAATGTGGAGAAGATGATGTTCATTAAAATGAATTATAATCAATTCCTCCGCGGAGACATTGACCAGCAGCAATTGCCTCCACAAAGTACACAGGGAGCTGAGATGGTGGATTCCAGTGGGGACGAATTGATAATCTGTGAGGAGGGGGATGTACACGGTGATATATCGGAGGGTGATGATGAGGTGGACATCTTGCCTCTGTAGAGCCAGTTTGTGCAAGGAGAGATTAATTGCTTCTTTTTTGGGGGGGGTCCAAACCAACCCGTCATATCAGTCACAGTCGTGTGGCAGACCCTGTCACTGAAATGATGGGTTGGTTAAAGTGTGCATGTCCTGTTTTGTTTATACAACATAAGGGTGGGTGGGAGGGCCCAAGGACAATTCCATCTTGCACCTCTTTTTTCTTTTCTTTTTCTTTGCATCATGTGCTGATTGGGGAGGGTTTTTTGGAAGGGACATCCTGCGTGACACTGCAGTGCCACTCCTAAATGGGCCCGGTGTTTGTGTCGGCCACTAGGGTCGCTAATCTTACTCACACAGTCAGCTACCTCATTGCGCCTCTTTTTTTCTTTGCGTCATGTGCTGTTTGGGGAGGGTTTTTTGGAAGGGACATCCTGCGTGACACTGCAGTGCCACTCCTAGATGGGCCCGGTGTTTGTGTCGGCCACTAGGGTCGCTAATCTTACTCACACAGCTACCTCATTACGCCTCTTTTTTTCTTTGCGTCATGTGCTGTTTGGGGAGGGTTTTTTGGAAGGGACATCCTGCGTGACACTGCAGTGCCACTCCTAGATGGGCCCGGTGTTTGTGTCGGCCACTAGGGTCGCTAATCTTACTCACACAGCTACCTCATTGCGCCTCTTTTTTTCTTTGCGTCATGTGCTGTTTGGGGAGGGTTTTTTGGAAGGGCCATCCTGCGTGACACTGCAGTGCCACTCCTAGATGGGCCCGGTGTTTGTGTCGGCCACTAGGGTCGCTAATCTTACTCACACAGCTACCTCATTGCGCCTCTTTTTTTCTTTGCGTCATGTGCTGTTTGGGGAGGGTTTTTTGGAAGGGACATCCTGCGTGACACTGCAGTGCCACTCCTAGATGGGCCCGGTGTTTGTGTCGGCCACTAGGGTCGCTTATCTTACTCACACAGCGACCTCGGTGCAAATTTTAGGACTAAAAATAATATTGTGAGGTGTGAGGTATTCAGAATAGACTGAAAATGAGTGTAAATTATGGTTTTTGAGGTTAATAATACTTTGGGATCAAAATGACCCCCAAATTCTATGATTTAAGCTGTTTTTTAGTGTTTTTTGAAAAAAACACCCGAATCCAAAACACACCCGAATCCGACAAAAAAAATTCGGTGAGGTTTTGCCAAAACGCGTTCGAACCCAAAACACGGCCGCGGAACCGAACCCAAAACCAAAACACAAAACCCGAAAAATTTCAGGCGCTCATCTCTACTTAACGTACCTATACCAAATAAACCAAAGAAAAAGATAAGTGGGGTGCCCTCAATAGGTCTCCGCAATTAAAAATCACTTTTATTCGACATTGTATTTAAAAGGGAATGATTTATTCCTTACACTTCCCCTTATTTGTCACAAGAAAAACATGATAATATACAGTACAGTTTGAGTATCCCTTATCCAAAATGCTTGGGACCAGAGGTATTTTGGATATGGGATTTTTCCGTATTTTGGAATAACTGCATACTATAATGAGATATCAGGGTGATGGGACCTAAATCTAAGCACAGAATGCATGTATGTTTCATATACACCTTATACACCCAGCCTGAAGGTAATTTTAGCCAATATTTTTTATAACTTTGTGCATTAAACAGTGTGTCTACATTCACACAATTCATTTATGTTTCATATACACCTTATACACACAGCCTGAAGGTCATTTAATACATTATTTTTAATAACTTTGTGTATTAAACAAAGTTTGTGTACATTGAGCCATCAAAAAACAAAGGTTTCACTATCTCACTCTCACTCAAAAAAGTCCGTATTTCGGAATATTCCGTATTTCGGATTATTTGGATATGGGATACTCAACCTGTACTTCAAACATACAATATTTGTGTACAAAAATGTACGTACTCAGGCGTGGCGCTACCCGCTCAGCAAAGGGATGCAGAACAGGTAGGCACCAGGCTGGAGAGGCGCACTCCCTGCTCTGCATCCCCGCTGCTACACCACCTGTCCCCTGTGCTGCCACTGCCGGCTGCTGTGCCTGTCACACTGTATGACAGGCAGCGGTGTCGGCAGCATGAAGAAGCCTCCTCCCCTCCCCCTTGTGACAGCAGCAGTTGGGCTCTGAAAAGTGGGTGTGCTACATGGATGGAGGGGCGGAGCTAACCTGGTGGACGAGCAGGGCTACACAGGACCAGCAGACTGCAGTGCCACAGAAGATGACATCCTGCTCCAGATCCTGCCAGCCAGACTGTGACAATTAAGTGAAGGGAGAGTGAGTGAGTAAGTCTGTGTGTGTGTATTTATGTATGTATGTATGTATGTATGTATGTATGTATGTGTGTGTTTTTATGTATATGTGCTGGAGGGCAGAATGTAAATAAAGTGCATTTCTGTGGGCGTTGTGTGTAAGCTGCACTACAACTGGGATTGTTACATGTAAGCAGCGCTGCTACTGGGGGCTTATGTGTAAGTGGTTCTACTTCTGGGGCGTTACGTGTAAGCGGTAATACTACTGGGGCGTTATGTGTAAGTGGCGCTGCTACTGGGGTCATTACGTGTAAACGGCGCTACTGATGTGGTTGTTGCATGTAAGCGGTGTTACTACTGGGGCATTACGTGTAAGCGGTGCTACTACTGGGGTGTTGCGTGTAAGCGGTGCTACTACTTGGTCATTACGAGTAAGTGGCGCTACTACTGGGGCATTAAGTGTAAGCGGTGCTACTACTGGGGCATTACATGTAAGTGGCACTACTACTGCGTCGTTACATGTAAGCGGCACTACTACTGTGGTTGTTATGTGTAAGTGGCGCTACTACTGTGGTCGTTATGTGTAAGCGATGCTACTACTGTGGTCGTTATGTGTAAGCGATGCTACTACTGGGGGCGTTATGTGTAAGCTGTGCAAATAACTTGGGCGTTATGTGTAAACAGCACCACTACTGGGGGTGTTATGTGTAAGCGGCGCTACTCCTGGGGGCATTATGTGTATACGCAACACTACTACTTGCGGTGTCATGTGAATAAGATTGAGACCACACCCCTTTTTGATGCACGCTGACCCTTTGTAAAGTATGGGAGGGCGCAAACAGATCGTTTTCAAGGGGGCCGAACACCCTAGCACCGGCCCTGTATGTACTATTAGGTTTAGTAAAGAGAAAATATAGAAAAAGAAACTGGAAAAAATTAAGTTGTTTATTTGTTTCTAACATGTAGCAAAATATGTTGACATAAAGGGGGAGATTCAAATGTTTGAAAAGTCAGTTGGGAGTCTGTTTTTTCCTATCTAATAGATAGGAAAAAACAGACACCCAACCGACTTTTCAAACATTTGAATCTCCCCCAAAGAATGTTCACAGTATCAGATGTTCTATCTCATAACCACAAGCTGCAACAATGTAACAAGTAAGTATAAGCTCAGTGAACACCCGATAATGAGGTGATAATACATACAGTAAATAGATAACAGTGTTCTACAATGTGCAGTTTGTGGGAATAAAAGGTTCTGCTTTCTGTGTATACATTCCCATAACAGTCTGTTTTAAGGACAACTGCGTGTATTAACATGACCCATCCATTTCTTTAACGGGTCTATTCATAAAGATAGAGAAGTACCTGATGGGAAATTTCAAGAAAGATCACATCATATTGATGCAATATATCTTGAGTTTGCAGAGTTATTTTGAAATACTTTCCTGTCCGGTGAAGTGGTCCAAAAAGCTGGCCCCTCCGTAATCCAGGGAAGAAATGCGGTACTTCCAGTGATCGGGTATATGGCTAGTATGACGTGAATGTGCATGCGCTGGGATACAACAACATGGGCAGAGATCAGGAGTTTGGAAAATTACCTTCAACTCCTGCAGCATGTCGCCACCTCCTATTTGCCCGCCCAGCACAGTAAGTCCCAGCGTTACACCGGGGAAAGTGACACACCGCTGGGACTTCTCACAGACAGGGTTAGATTTGCGAGGGGGAGGAGGTGGAGGTTCCACTGTAGGGGAAATTTATACCTATCCTAATCCTGAAACATCTGTGAAACAACAGACAAATAAATATGTGTACAATCTCACAGGCGTCCCTGGATCAATGGTCAGTACAGGAGAGAGTATCCAAAAATTAATCCTACGTCCTCCTCGCCAACGCGTTTCCAAACCGCAAAGGTTTCTTTTTCAAGGTATGAGGATCTTGTTCCATCAAATAGGTTTATAAACCCCTGACAATAATCCTATAGTAATTCCTAATGCCAGACATGGATTACCTATCTGACTAAAATCCTATGCTAATTCACAATTCATAATTGATCCCTGTTCAATTATGAATTGTGAATTAGCATAGGATGTTTCACAGACATCAAGCTTTGGTGAGAAACCAATTTTAACCCATTACTGTGTGTGGAATTGTATTGTTTTAATTTATTTAATTGTGATTTGGAAATTTATTCCTGGTATGCCTTACTGCAATGCAATACAACTATTATGACTGCATTATTATCTGCAAACTTTGTAGAACAGTTACTCTGGTAAGAGTTTACATCTCCCAGAATTAGAATCTTGTTGGTGGATTAATCAGTATTACACTATTGGAGTGCTTTTCTCTTTCTTTATGTGCCATATCGGGATGACACCCAGGAACAACGTTTGAGGGACGATTGGGACCAGTATTATCAACTTGTATTTGCTGAGAAGATACATATGGTGAATTTGATGAACATTTATATATAGCGCCTGAAAACAGTGTTCTTTGGTTTGTGAAGTATTGGTTGGAGGTCAAAGGTGATATCTCATTTACTGAGTACAGGCTATTTAAATATATGCGCATTGGGTTAGTACTTATCTTTTCTGTATCTACCCTAATCAGTTGCAGCACTTAGGAAATCTGAGATTTCTCCACAGTAACCTCTTTAATGAATTGGAGGAAGTAGCGGCAAGTGGAGTGGGGGACGGGGTGGGATAGGTCAGCGAGGAGGCAACAGCCTGTAGCAGGGGCAGACTTTTTTTCTCTTACCCTCTGATTTGCCAGCATGAGTGGAGGAGGTTGGAAGACAGCAGTCTTCTCTGCTTTTCTCCACTCTCCAGCCTGGCTACGCCATACTGAGATGGCAAAATATTTCTGAGAAGAGAAACGGAAACTGAGTGATCCTGACACGGAGCAGGGGCACCACCAGAGAAGTCTAAAATTTCTCCATGGTAACCCTTTCTGTGAATAGGAGGAAGCAGTGTAAAGCCCTGTTACTACTAATAAATGGCTTTTCACTGCTCCATGAATAGATCCCTATATCATTGATAATATATATGATGATTCACACATGTTTATCAC
Source organism: Pseudophryne corroboree (assembly GCF_028390025.1). Classification (NCBI taxonomy): domain Eukaryota; kingdom Metazoa; phylum Chordata; class Amphibia; order Anura; family Myobatrachidae; genus Pseudophryne; species Pseudophryne corroboree. The sequence continues at coordinate 320,652,907 of NC_086449.1, read as the reverse complement.
TGCCACCCAGAGTCATATAAATAAGTGTGATCATTTATGTGTGGAGAAATTACCACTTACTGTATACAGTATTTCCATTGTTGGATATAAATACTGATACACTATTGTTCTAAATCTTTTTCTATTTAATTAACACCAACATTATTAGTAATTATATACATTGCAATCCACTTCCATCAATTTGAATTATTTGTAGCAGAAACTGCTGCTCAGATTTAAATAAAATAACTGGGATCATCTTTATGTGATCATATCACTCCATGCTGTATACTTACATTGTTGGACACTAAATGCCTGAACACTGGTGGTCATTCCGAGTTGTTTGCTCGTTGCCGTTTTTCATAACGGAGCGATTAGGTAGAAAATGTGCATGCGCATGGTACGCAGCGTGCATGCTCTTAGTTATTTAACACAAAACTTAGTAGAATTACACAGGCTCGAGCGATGTTTTATCAACGCTCGAGTGATCGTAGTGTGATTGACAGGAAGTGGGTGTTTCTGGGCGGCAACATGGCGTTTTCAGGGAGTGTGCTAAAAACGCAGGCGTGCCAGGTAAAAACGCAGGAGTGGCTGGAGAAATGGGGGAGTGGCTGGCCAAACACGTGTTTGACGTCACAAACACGCAGGGCGTGTTTGTGACGTCAAACCAGGAACTAAACGGACCGAGCTGATCGCAATCTAGGAGTAGGTCTGGAGCTACTCAGAAACTGCAAGGAATTATTTAGTAGCAGTTCTGCTAACCTTTCATTCGCTATTCTGCTAAGCTAAGATACACTCACAGAGGGCGGCAGCCTAGCGTTTGCAATGCTGCTAAAACCAGCTAGTGAGCGAACAACTCGGAATGAGGGCCACTAACTCAGATTTAAATAAGGCAATAACAGTGATTGTATTTTTAATATTCCACTCACATCAGCATGAATGATTTAAATCATGGACATTTATGTTTAATATTGCACTTATTTAGATATGAGAAATAAAACACTAGGAATAATGGGGGTAATTCCAAGTTGATCGCAGCAGGAAATTTTTTAGCAGTTGGGCAAAACCATGTGCACTGCAGGGGAGGCAGATATAACATGTGCAGAGAGAGATAGATTTGGGTGGGGTGAGTTCAATCTGCAATCTAATTTGCAGTGTAAAATTAAAGCAGCCAGTATTTACCCTGCACAGAAACAAAATAACCCACCCAAATCTAACTCTCTCTGCAAATGTTATATCTGCCCCCCTGCAGTGCACATGGTTTTGCCCAACTGCTAAAAGATTTCCTGCTGCGATCAACTTGGAATTACCCCCAATGTGCAACTTCATAGCTGATTTAATAACAGCTGACTCTGTTTAATGTGCACCGTCACAAATGATTTAATTAAATGGATGGGTCATGTTAGTACACACAGTTGTCCTTAAAACCACCCGTTAAGGAAATGTATAATACACATAGAGCAGATCCTTATATTTCCACAAACTGCACTTGGAAGAACACTGTTATCTATACATTATCACACATCATTATCGGGTGTTCACTGAGCTTATACTTACTTGTTACATTATTGCTGTTTGTGTTTAGGAGGCAGAACATCATTGTTCATATGGCAACATATTTTGCTTTGTTAGAAACGAATTAGGACACAGGCACTCTATTTTTAATACAGATTTTTATTTCTTTTTTCACTTTTTCTATATTTTTACTAGCATTTGCCCACGGCTTCACTCGCATGGATGTCTGTTATTGTTCAGCGGAACTAATTTTCCAAAGACAGTAGTGTCATCTTAATATTGTGATGTATATTTTATATTGTATACACTGATCACAGAATTTCTTTGTAAACATTATTTGTAGTTTTTCCTTCAGTGATTAACACAGAAAGATGCTTGGGGTTACTAACTTGTGAGCAAACCACGTAAAGCTGCCCATGGGAAAAGCAGCAGGTCCTGAGATCTATGCCAGCAACCTTCAGTGTTTGCCCTTGCTACTTGTTCATCATTATAACAAAGCAGGCATTTCCAGGAAACTGCAGGCACTTGAATTAAAAAAGAAAATTGTTGGGTATATGTAGTATAAACGCAGTCTCACCTGTACCAGATCCCGCTAGAATCCCTGCTTCAATTAGCTTCCTTTGCAGAACAGTCACTTTAAGTTGGGTTCCGTTGCATAACTTGGCAGGAGTCAAGTTCCACAGAAGCATGACCAGAACTCCAACTTTCAGTGCGTTGTCAAGTGTACAGTATGGTTTTTCCTTTAGTGTTTCTCTCCCTGATTTTACATTGAGAGCATACATACCTCAGTTTCTTTCTAGGTCACTAAGCTATACAATAGTGAAAATGCAATCCAAATTCATCCAGTAGTTTTTGTGTGATGTCAGAATGATAATTGTAATTGTTGTAAATAAAATAGCGTTATTTTTGTATGTTTCTATATTGTGGTTGATTGATTATTATGATAATGCGCACCCAATAGTGGGTTCACTCACCTTTTTATGTAGTTTCCATATATTAATACAGGATTAATAAGTGTAGCTGCATTAGATACATTCCAGACTTATTAAGGTTAAATAGTAATATTTGCGCCCAGTGTGTGTGTGTGTTTCTTTCTTGTTTCTTTCCCTTTTTAATACATATTGAAAAAAGTGGGGGGGTTTAAGTATGGAGACTTAATGAATCCACCTCATAATGACTAATCTTTTTTTTGTTTGTTTGACCCATACCACAAAAAAATAGTTCAAGCAAAGAGAGAATTCTGTAACAATCATTTTACTCACATTTTGCATTTGTTTTTCTGTCTATACTTTTATCACCCATTCTCACAAACACCCCTTATTTTCCAATCTATTAATTTACATAGTTTGCAGTAAGGAAGCCACTCCTGCCTCATTTTTGAAATCCCAGGATTCAGATTTGAAAAAAAACGTAGTTCCAAAAATCCCGCAATTGAATTGTAAAGAAACTATTCTCCTCCTCACAGCTTTCACACCTAACAGATCTGTAAGTTACAAAAACTAGGGCTAGGGAGCACAATATGCACTTGGGTCAGAAATTGGTTAGATAATAGGGAGCAGCGTGTAGTGGTAAATGGAACTTTTTCAAATGGGACTGAAGTACTAAGTGGTGTGCCACAAGGGTCTGTACTTGGACCACTATTGTTCAACATTTTTATTAACGATCTAGCAGTAGATCTGGAGAGCATGGTGTCAATTTTTGCAGACGATACCAAATTGTGTAAGGTTATAAATACGGAGGGAGATGCTGAGTCTCTGTTATGCACACCAGTGCCTGCAGGAATGTACTGGTGTTTGAACTGTTATGCAAAACAAATGGACTCACAGACAGACTGGGGAATATGACATAACGTACACAGAAGGTGATAGGGTAACAAAATACACACAAAGTGAACAGAGAAGCCCAGAGGCTAAGGAACTGGGTGTCTCCCTTGTATTAGTAATGCTCAGATGAGAAAAGCAAGATGTTGTGTTTTAATACGTAGAGAACCCGAAATGCTGTTGCTAAGGGCAACAGCAAAACCCTAAAGGGTTACCAACGGGTGTGGCAGTAAACTCCTTGGTCAGAGATGGAATGATAGACACAAGGAGAGTCTCCACAATCCTAATTCTCACTTGCAGTGCACAGGTTCAGCTTACTGCCACTAAACTGACCCCTGACACCTAGCACAGTGAGACAGGATTAGACAGGCAAGTCTTAGAATACAGCCGCAAACTTGCTAAGTTCACAGAGTAGTAACAGAACCCCAGCAAGCTAAACGACTGACTCCAGTCTTACTGCTAGGTCTGGATTGGCAGAGTGTAATACCAAATCCCCAGGCCTATTTGCAGTAAGCAACAAACAAATACAAAGCTACACAGTACTGGCTAACTTTCAGGAACTGACTAACCAACAAAGATTCAGCAGCATCTGCTTACCCTAAGAAGAGGCCTTATAAAGCAGGTGCTGTCCACGCCCCACTCAGACCTCACAGACTGTGAGCACAAAAACCAGCACCGGATCCCCTACCGTGCACAGAGCCTGTAACCACTGCACAGCAAAAGACCCGAACCGGAGTATCAGCTGCGCTCAGGTTACTCTGCTAGCACTTGTCTCCCGGTTGCCATGACGACGTGGCAGCACAGGGCAGGAGACCCTAACAGTACCCCCCCTCTGACGAGGGGTCAAAGAACCCCTACCACCGGGTTTATCGGGGAACTGCGAGAAGAAAGAGCGTATCAGTCTGGGGGCATGAAGATCACAACTGCGCACCCACGACCGCTCCTCCGGGCCATACCCCTTCCAGTGCACCAAAAATGACAGCCGACCCCGAACCACCTTGGAGTCAAGAATCCTTTCAACAACAAACTCCCTCTGGCCATGTATCAGAAGAGGGGAAGGTCTTCCACTGGAAGAAGGATTACTAATCGCCCGTTTTAAAAGGGAACAATGAAATGTTTTATTGATACCCAAAGAACGGGGCAGATCTAACTGAAATGCCACCGGATTGATAACCCTGGTGATCTTATAAGGGCCGATGAAGCGGGGGCCTAACTTATGAGATGGCTGTCTCAACTTCAAATTCTTGGTAGACAACCAGACGAAGTCTCCTAATTTGAAGCTGCAGGGTCTTTTCCGCTTATCAAAAACCCTTTTGGTCACTAATGACACAGACACAAGGGCTTTCTTCACTTTCCGCCAAATACCTCTAAGGACCGAAACCACAGAGGAACCATCAGGCGTGGAGTCCAGGGGGTCAAAAGAATTGGCCTTAGGATGATGCCCATACACACAAAGGAAGGGAGAGATCCCTGTAGCAGAGTGAGCCGCGTTGTTATAGGCAAACTCCGCCATGGACAGATGAGCAACCCAGTCAGTCTGACACTTGGAGACATAACACCTGAGGAACTGCTCCAAGGACTGGTTCACCCTTTCAGTCTGCCCATTAGACTGCGGATGGTAGCCTGACGACAAGCTGACAGAAATCTGGAGATCGGAACAAAATGCCCTCCAGAATTTGGCCACAAACTGGGATCCGCGGTCAGAGACCACATCAAGTGGCAACCCGTGGAGACGCTCAACATGCAGCATAAATAATTCAGACAGGCGTCTGGCCGATGGCAGCCCAACCAGTGGAACGAAGTGCGCCATCTTCGAAAACCTGTCAACGACAACCCAGATGGCTGTCATCCCCGAGGATTTGGGCAAGTCCACCACAAAATCCATTGAAATGTGGGTCCATGGCTTAGATGGGATAGAGAGTGGATGTAATGGGCCAACAGGAACCCCTCTAGGAGTCTTATTTCGGGCACAGATGTCACATGCCCGAACCCACTGATCCACATCCTTAGCCACCGAGGGCCACCACACCGCCCTAGATAGCAACTCCCGAGTTCTGGCAATACCCGGGTGACCTGCCGACTTCTTGGCATGGAATTCCAGGAACACTCGCTGTCTTAACCTAGGAGGCACAAACAAAAGACCTACCGGAAGGTCTGGAGGAGCCTGCTCCTGTGCTCTAAGGACTAATGATAAGAGGTCCTGGGTAATGCCCACTTTAATACATGATGGGGAAACAATGGGCAACGGCTCCTCGGTGGTCTCCTGGATTGGAGCAAAACTCCGCGAGAGCGCATCAGCCTTGATGTTTTTTGACCCAGGGCGATATGTTATACAAAAATTAAAGCGAGCAAAAAACAAAGCCCATCGTGCCTGCCTGGCATTGAGACGCTTCGCTGACTCTAAATATGCCAGATTCTTATGGTCAGTGAGAATTGAGACCACAAACTTAGCCCCCTCAAGCCAGTGTCTCCACTCCTCGAGTGCATCCTTAATAGCCAACAATTCCCGGTTACCCACGTCATAATTCATCTCGGCAGGCGAAAATTTACGGGAAAAGTAAGCACAGGGATGAAGGCGATTATCAGACACTCCCATCTGAGAGAGCACTGCCCCAATACCCATCTCAGAGGCATCCACCTCCACCACAAAAGGACGCTCTGGATCTGGGTGTCGCAGCACCTTGGCCGAAACAAATGCCCTTTTGAGACGGGCAAAAGCCGCTTTAGCCTCACAAGACCAGTGAGCAACATCCGCCCCTTTCTTAGTGAGTGCCACCAAGGGCGCCACTATAGACGAAAATCCAGCGATAAATCGTCTATAAAAATTCGCAAAGCCCAGGAAACGCTGAAGCGCCTTCAAACTAGTGGGCTGCACCCAATCCAGGACTGCCTGTACCTTGGAACCCTCCATTTGGAAACCTTCTGGGGAGATAATATATCCTAGAAATGCGATTTGCTGAACTTCAAATTCGCACTTCTCCAGCTTCGCCCCAAGCCGGTGGTCTCTGAGTTTCTGGAGGACTAAGCGTACATGCTTCCGATGTTCCTCCAGGGAATGGGAGAAGATTAGGATGTCATCTAAGTATACAACTAAGAATCTATCCAAATATTCCCTGAGCACATCATTCATGAAATCCTGGAAGACTGCCGGGGCATTACAGAGCCCAAAAGGCATCACCAAATATTCATAATGCCCTGAGTGGGTATTAAAGGCAGTCTTCCATTCATCCCCCTCTCTTATTCGGATTAGATTGTACGCACCGCGTAGGTCAATCTTAGAAAAAATGGTGGCAGTACGAAGCTGGTCAAACAAGACCGAAATGAGAGGCAGTGGGTATGAGTTTTTAATCGTGATACGGTTCAATTCCCTGAAGTCGATGCAGGGTCGCAACGAACCGTCCTTTTTACCCACGAAGAAGAACCCCGACCCAACTGGAGACTGTGAAGGTCTGATAAATCCCTTAGCCAAGTTCTCCTGAATGTACTCTGCCATAGCCTGAGTCTCAGGACGTGACAGAGAGTACAACCTGCTCTTGGGAAGCTTAGCATTTGGCAACAAATCAATGGCACAGTCATAGGGGCGATGGGGAGGTAGTACCTCTGCAACTTTTTTGGAGAACACGTCCGCAAAATCTGCATAACACCCTGGCAATCCTGGCAAACTTAGCTGCGAGAGCCTGACTGGAAGGCTCAAGCAACTCCTGAAACAATCAGTACCCCAACTAAGAATCTCCCCAGAGACCCAGTCAAATTGAGGATTGTGGGCCCTTAACCAGGGTAACCCCAACACCAATGGGGCAAAAGTACAGACAGTCACATAAAAGGACAATTTTTCAGAGTGTGTGGCTCCAATAAACAAAGAAATCTGGCTAGTGCAAGAGGTAATTTTACCTTGGGATAATGGTTCCCCGTTTAACCCACAAATCTCAATTTCCGATGCCAAGGGTACTAAGGGAACAGAGTGTTTCAGGGCGAATTGGCGGTCCATAAAAACCCCGTCGGCCCCACTGTCCACAAAGGCCTCAGTCTTGACAGTTTGACCGAGGATCTTCAAGGTCACCGGAATGATAAAAGTCTTCTTGGGAAATTCTGACTTCTGGCCTGACAGGATATTTCCCATCACCCTCAGGCCCTGAAGTTTTCCGGCTTTTCTGGGCATGATACTACCACATGACCTTTATTCCCACAGTACAAACACAACCCCTGCTGTCTCCTCCGCGTCTTCTCACGCGAGGAGAGGCGGGTAGCCCCAATCTGCATAGGCTCCTCGGAAAATTCCTCAGAGTCTGAGGTTCCCTTGGGAAGGAAGGAAATCTCAGTCTCCCTTTCAAGCCTACGCTCTCTCAGCCGTCTATCCACCCGGATGGATAACTGCATGAGCTGATCCAAGCTATCAGGCAAGGGATATTGTACCAGTTGGTCCTTTATCTGGTTAGAAAGACCTCTTCGGTACTGGTGTCTCAGGGCTGGGTCATTCCACTGGGTATCATGGGCCAACCTCCGAAACTCCGTACAGTAAACCTCAACTGGCCTTCGCCCTTGCTTAAGGATCGAAATCTGAGCCTCGGCTGAGGCCGTCTTGTCAGGGTCATCATACAACATGCCCAGTGCCGTAAAAAAAGCATCAACACTTTTAAGCGACGGACAGTCAGGCTGCAACCCATATGCCCAGACCTGTGGGTCTCCTTGTAGCAAGGAAATCACTATGCCCACCCGCTGAATCTCCGACCCAGAAGACTGAGGCCTAAGCCGGAAGTATAGCTTGCAGCTCTCCTTGAAACAAAAGAACTGCGAGCGATCTCCAGAAAAACGATCCGGGAGATTTACTTTCGGCTCCTTAACCCCTGCAGGTGCTGCTGCTGCGGGAGCTCCGCCAGCAGCCTGGGAGGTGTGCATTTTAATGGACAAATCATTAAATTGTCGAGTCAGGACCTGCACCTGATCGATCACCTGTTGCAACGTATTTTGAGGGGTATGCTCCATATTCCCACAAAATTTCAACAGGAGTATTAGGCTGCTGAATATGTTATGCACACCAGTGCCTGCAGGAATGTACTGGTGTTTGAACTGTTATGCAAAACAAATGGACTCACAGACAGACTGGGGAATATGACATAACGTACACAGAAGGTGATAGGGTAACAAAATACACACAAAGTGAACAGAGAAGCCCAGAGGCTAAGGAACTGGGTGTCTCCCTTGTATTAGTAATGCTCAGATGAGAAAAGCAAGATGTTGTGTTTTAATACGTAGAGAACCCGAAATGCTGTTGCTAAGGGCAACAGCAAAACCCTAAAGGGTTACCAACGGGTGTGGCAGTAAACTCCTTGGTCAGAGATGGAATGATAGACACAAGGAGAGTCTCCACAATCCTAATTCTCACTTGCAGTGCACAGGTTCAGCTTACTGCCACTAAACTGACCCCTGACACCTAGCACAGTGAGACAGGATTAGACAGGCAAGTCTTAGAATACAGCCGCAAACTTGCTAAGTTCACAGAGTAGTAACAGAACCCCAGCAAGCTAAACGACTGACTCCAGTCTTACTGCTAGGTCTGGATTGGCAGAGTGTAATACCAAATCCCCAGGCCTATTTGCAGTAAGCAACAAACAAATACAAAGCTACACAGTACTGGCTAACTTTCAGGAACTGACTAACCAACAAAGATTCAGCAGCATCTGCTTACCCTAAGAAGAGGCCTTATAAAGCAGGTGCTGTCCACGCCCCACTCAGACCTCACAGACTGTGAGCACAAAAACCAGCACCGGATCCCCTACCGTGCACAGAGCCTGTAACCACTGCACAGCAAAAGACCCGAACCGGAGTATCAGCTGCGCTCAGGTTACTCTGCTAGCACTTGTCTCCCGGTTGCCATGACGACGTGGCAGCACAGGGCAGGAGACCCTAACAGTCTCTTCAGAATGACATAGTCAAACTGGAAGCATGGGCAGAAAAATGGAGAATGAGCTTCAATACAGACAAGTGTAAGGTAATGCACTTTGGTAGCAAGAACAAAAATAACACCTACATACTAAATGGGGTAAAATTAGGTGATTCTGTACTGGAAAAAGACTTGTGTTCACATAGATAGCAAACTAAGCAGCAGTATCTAAAGTAGGATTGCAGAAAAGAAGGCTAACAAGGTATTAGCAGGTATAAAGCGGGGAATTGACGCAAGGGATGAGAGTGTTACACTCCCATTATATAAATCCCTATTGAGGCCACATCTTGAATACTGTGCACAATTTTGGGCACCATACTAGAAAAAGGATATCCTGGAACTAGAAAAGGTTCAGAGGCGGGCGACAAAACTAATTAAGGGGATGGAGACGCTGCAATACGAGGAAAGGCTTGCAAGGCTTGGCATGTTTACACTGGAAAAGAGAAGATTAAGAGGGGACATGATCAACATTTACAAATATATAAGGGGACAATACACAGAGCTTGCGGGATCTGTTTTTGGTAAGATCAACACAGAGGACACGTGGACACCCACTTAGGATAGAGGAGAGGAGATTTTGCACACATTGACGTAAATGTTTCTTCACAGTAAGGACAATACGTGTTTGGAATTCCCTGCCTGAGAGAGTAGCAATGGCGGACTCAGTCAACACTTTTAAGAATGGGCTAGATAATTACCTAATGGATAGGATATACACTGTTATGGTGTGTAGTCACTTACTATAGTTATTAAAAAGAAAAAAGAGGAATAAACACAACGGCCAACATTAGCAACAGACTAAATTAGTCCTAAAAATTATACAGCGTAGGAGACCACAAATAGGTTCAACTCGATAGACAAATTGTCTTTATTCAACCTCAAAAACTATGTTACTATGTTACTATGTAAAATTTTTAAAAAATGTGTCAGATGGAAGTTTCATATGGCACAATTTTTTTATTTAATTTATCCCTAAATCCTGGTATTGCAGCCTCCCAGAATTACAATCTAACAGTATTTGAGGATAAATTCTGCACCTCGGGATCCCAGGATTGGCGTCCCTAATTCTCAGCATGAGGCTCATTGGCAGTTCAGTCTTTCCCTCATGGCCAGACTATATTGGAGGCAGACTGGGTGGTTGCCAAGGGGCCAACACTCATTGTTGGCCTCCACACTACGGCAAATATTGCCCCAATGCACGTGCCTATAAGACATTTTATAGAGGAAGAGACTACATCTCCCAGAAGTCAGTGCACCCAGGAAAGATTGCATCTGGCACCTGTTGATGGGCAAGCTGTCTGTCAGTTACAACTGCTGGGTCAGGTTGCCTGGTGGCCATGGGTGTGGCTGGCCCTGAGTGAGAGCTGAGTTGCACATGCATGTAAGCACTACTAAGGGGGTGTGCATCTGGGAATTGGGGATATGAGATGATGAAGTGTCGTTTCAGACACAACCCCCAGAGAAAGAAGATCACAGAGGAAGTGTTTGCCTTCAATAAGGTGTGTGCCTGGTGGGACCGCCATTTTATGATATGGAGGAGTCCTGTAGTAACTCTTACTGAGGGGCTGTGGAATAGGTCTATATCATATAATGGGGCAATGGCTAGAAGTGGTATGTCTCATATGACCCCCCCCCCCCCCCCCAAGTATAGGGAAGCAGGGTCTTGGGGTGGTATGTTGAATGTAACCCCCAGTATAAGGGAAGAGGGGTTTTGGATGGAATGCCTGATATGACCCCAGTATAGCGGAACAGGGGCATGGGATGGCATTCCTGAAATAAGTGCAGTTAGCGCTTGGACAGCCTATCATTGCTGAATGCAGACACTGAAGCCCACTGATGGGACTGGAGTCAATGTGAGGTCCCTGGTCATACAAATAATGGTAGTGGTCAGGTTGTCTTTGGTGGCGGCCCCATATCTCTGTAGCTCCAGGGCCCCGATAAACCTTAATCCAGCCATGCTTTCCCTTGCTTCTCATTGATTTGAAGTAGGGTTTATAATTTCACCTAATTATTAGTATCATAATGATTTCAAGCTCTCAGAGCTTAAGACTGTAATTTACAGTACTCACAAAGAACTTGACGCAATGAGAAAGGTGATAGTCATAAACAGAAGAGTTCTAGAATACCAATGAATGCAAAACCATGGTATAAAGCGTGATTAGCACCTAAATCATATCTGTGTTTGTATGAATTTAGACACAGTTAAACAGGAAATGAGGATTATTATGGAATATGTAGTGAGTCCCTGTATATTTAATATATTTGTTTAGACTTTGAGGGGAAAATGTAAATTTACTAGGTAAACAGGTATGTAAGCATAGACTGTAATAATAACCTTAAGTAAGATGGAGGGGTGTGATTGACTCGCATAACCTATCTGCAGTAAAGTAGGGAATATTTTAAATAAGCTTTGGTTATTGGATCAGAAAACATGTGAATACGAGGGTTGTGCAATTAGTTTCCAGATGCACAAAAAGTATTATACTGTATTTACAAAGTAAACATTATTTTTTTTCCAAAGTATTTACCAGAGGAGTCTATGAAAAGTTGTATGTGCTCATACCACTTGGTGAAGCAGATGGACCAGTCTGAAGCAGGTATGTCTTCTACATGCTGGATTACGGTCTCCATTACAGCTTCTGGTGACTCAAACTGAATCCCACCCATCTTGTGATTGATTTATGGGAACATTAAGAAGTCGCACGGGGCCAGGTCTGGACTGTACAGGGGATGATCTCTTGGATGTGTTTATGGGCCAGAAAATCCACCACTGTCCTGGACTTGTGGGCAGGTGCATTGTCATGATGTAGAAGGGCATCATGAGCATGAGTTCTGAGACAGTGCCTGGAAATTACTTTTAGCACTTGCAGCAGGCATTGTTGGCATACCATTCCGCAGTGATGGTGCACTGCTGCATGAGTGGAACGGTAGCTACATGTCCAGTGTTGGAGACAAAAACATCCACCAACTGCTTGGCCATGCTGCGCTCATGTCAGAACTTCAGTGGCGGCGCACTTACAGCTGGGGTCCACTGGGATGACTGTTGATTGGTCTCGGTTGTCGAATCTGTAGAGCCAGGATTCATCACCACTGATGATCTCCCTGATAGAGTTTGAGTGACTGTCATCAAACCTGGCCAGGATGTTGTGGCCAGTAGTGGCTCTTGCCACGGGCAAGTAGGCTTTTTGCCCGGGGCGCCACTGCCCCGAGGGCGCCGCCATGGCAAGAGCCACTACTGATCCCTGCTCCCCAGCTGCAGCAGGCGCCGTGGGTTGTGTGGTCGCCCGCTGCAGCCAGCTCCAGTGACAGACACTAGAGGTCATAATTGACCTCTAGTATTTGTGCAGCGCTGCTATTTGAGAGACATAATGACATCTCTCCCATAGAGAGGAGCCGGCGGCTGGAGACGGAGGACAGCTCAGCAGCGGTCCGGAAGCAGGAGCAGGGCTGGTAAGTATTGTTTTGTTTTTTGTTTTTTTAGTGTTTGCAAGCGGCGCTACTACAGGGGTCACAACTACTGGGGGCACTACTACAGGGGGCACAGCTACTGGGGGCAAATCAACTAAGTGCACAGCTACAAGGGGCACAGCTACTGGGGACAAATCAACTGGAGGCACAGCTACAGGGGGGACAACTACAGGGGTCACAACTACTGGGGGCACTGCTACAGGTGGCAAATCTACTGGGGGCACAGCTAGTGGGCACTGCTACAGGGGGCACAGCTACTGGGGGTACAGCTACAAGGGGCACAGCCACTGGGGGTAAATCTACTGGGGGCACAGCTACAGGGTGCACAGCTGCTGGGGGCACAGCTACAGGTCGCAAATCTACTGGGGGCACAGCTAGTGGGCACTGCTACAGGGGGCACAGCTACTGGGGGTAAATCTACTGGGGGCACAGCTACAGGGGTCACAGCTACTGGGGGAAAATCTACTGGAGTTACAGCTACAGGGTGCACAGCTACTGGGAGCACATCTAATGGGGCACAGCTACAGGGGGGCAGGTACAGGGGGATAACTGTGGCCATGCTCCTTCCCTATGAAGAAGCCACAACCCTATTTTTGGGCGCACGCCTTCTCCGCGCACCATCTCTATTTTACCTGGGATGGGGGCACCACAGGAAACTTTTGCCCTGGGTGCCACAAGGTCTAGAACCGGCCCTGGTTGTGGCACTAAGTCACCTGAGCCTCCTTCTTCTCTCTAGTCAGCTAATGGGCACAGGCCAAGCTTTTTGTGGCATATCAAGTGGATGAATCCCAATGAGATGCCTATCTCCTTTTTAACTGGGCCATGGTCACCCTCGCATCCACCTCAACTATGGCCCACATGCCAGCATTGTTGTCCTCATGATGGTGGACACAGGTTTGCTGCAGCACTCCTTGTCTTCCAGGGACCGCCTCTCCTGTGCCGAAATTCTGCAAACCGCTAAAACACAGTGGCTTGGGAAGATGCTTCCTCCCAAAAAGCAGCTTGCAGTTGGTGAAAACTCTCCAGTGGCCTCTGCTGAGCTCCAAAACGAGTTTATGAAGGAAGTGAGCATGTTGACTTCTTTGATGTGCAGTGCTGCTTACATTAGGTTCTGTGCCTTGTCATTTCACAAGAACTTTAGTCAGATATTACAATTCACAACCAGATTGTGTCTAAACTACCTTTGCACTGCACATCCAGAAACCTACTGCACACCCCTCGTATCGGGAAACGATTGCTATCACTGTGAAAATGGTTCAGGTTGGGAAGCCTGCATGAAATGTCATATAAAATGTTGTTACTGAGCAACAAGCAGTATGCACACTATAACTGAATATTTCAATTAAATAATAATTTAATAATAATTTGTAAAAAATAACTTGTGATTCAATTTATTGGGCAAATCATTATATTTTTCAACAAAATATTGTACTGTCATAAGTCAACTGTTTCTGTCTCTTGCTAATCAATGATCACTAAATTGGTTTGACTGATAAAATACCTTTGTTATAATCTGTAACATTGTTTTCAGTGATGTTACACTCCTATTATGTTTTCTTTCTGTTCAGTTACAGGACATGTAATTTAATAAATCTCCTGGTGACTAATTAGGATGTGTCTGCTAACAACAACAACTGTGTAGCCCTTGGAGGGATAGGAAGAGCACCTCTGTGCATGTGTCACACAGCATTTGTGTAATGCTAATTGAAGTAAATCAGAGACTGTCTCTAAGGATTTATTATAACAGTCACTGAAGATTAGGAAAAACAAATCTGATGATTATTTCTGTTTATGCTGTCTTTTATTATTGTATGTGCCTATAGTAATAAAATAAAAAGTATCAAGATATACAGTAGTTAGGATGCATATATTGTATATGGGTTAAGATGCATTTATCTTTAGCATTTTGGGTAGTATGTAGGTATGTCACACTTGTCAAATGTCTTAAACAATAAAATCTATTACCAGTTTGGTAGAAAAAGGCCAACACAGTACATTGGCCCTCATTCCGAGTTGTTCGCTCATTATTTTTCTTCGCATCGGTGCGATTTTCCGCTAACTGCGCATGCGCAATGTTCGCACTGCGGCTGCGTCAAGTAAATTTGCTATGCAGTTAGGTATTTTACTCACGGCATTACAAGGTTTTTTCTTTGTTCTAGTGATCGGAGTGTGATTGACAGGAAGTGGGTGTTTCTGGGCGGAAACTGACCGTTTTATGGGTGTGTGTGAAAAAACGCTGCCGTTTCTGGGAAAAACGCGGGAGTGGCTGGAGAAACGAGGGAGTGTCTGGGCGAACGCTCTGTGTGTTTGTGACGTCAAACCAGGAAGAAACTGACTGAACTGATCGCAGTGGCAGAGTAAGTGTCGAGCTACTCAGAAACTGCAAAGAAATTTCTATTCGCAATTTTGAGAATCTTTCGTTCGCAATTCTGCTAAGCTAAGATTCACTCCCAGTAGGCGGCGGCTTAGCGTGTGCAATGCTGCTAAAAGCAGCTTGCGAGCGAACAACTCGGAATGAGGGCCATAGCCAATAATCCAGTCATTCTGTGTCAGAGCTGAAATAAATGAATGCATGCATGTAGTTTGGACAGATACTGGATTGGGAGAGATGAGCACAAGGGACTCTATGGAGTATCTTCTACTGAGCCTTTCCCACTAGCTGCAAGTGTAAGCACTGGTTACATGCTGCAGGCCTGACTGGGTGTAGTGGCAAAAAACCGCAGTAGACAGATTTACTACCTTATTTGTAATGTGAAATTCCATTTGTGCATGTGCAAGTGATAATCTGTGCCACACAATGATTTTACATCAGCCACTGCAACAATCATCATTAGTATCTGAACTTGTGCTAGCCCCAGGCTAGGTATAAGATATCCGATAGAAACAAGGCTTCCCCGCGCGGTATGCATGACTCAGAATTACATAGAGGACCTGATTCCGTTTACAGGTCAACGTTTTTTCTTTTAGTGTCAAAATGTATTGAAAAGTTTTTATTTATTGCAAATGTGCTTAAAAAGTGTACTTAAAATTGATTTCCAACATTTTCATAACCTGAAAAAAACACGTCTAAATTCTTTGAGCGTTTTAGAGCTGTTTTGTGTCTGACTTGCAATATCAGACTTCATTACATTGGCCGAGCTGTATACTTAATATGGACAAAACATCTGGAGCCGACTCTTTATCAGTACAGTACTTTAGAGCCGAAAGCGTCCAAAATATCCAGTTTGCAGCCACTAATACATTCGCCGACATTGCAAAATGCCCAATGTTTGTAGCTATATACGCAAACATCGGATATTTTGTCTATTTTTGGCTTCCGTACATCCTGACCCATATTTCATGACAAGATAGATCTGGCCAATTCCATTCAACTCAGAATAAAATGAACATATACAAAAATGTGTTAATTTGTTTTTCTGCCTACACTGTATGCAAAAACTTTTACTTCCATGCTATGGGAATAGTTTAACTCACAATCAGGCCCTACATATCAGGCTGGTGTTTTCTTAATGTCAGTGGACAGCCAGCTTTACACTCGAAAATGTTCTGGTTGTATTACTGAAAATACAATATATGGATGCTTATAGCTTTTCAAATACACCATAATCACTTTAATATTCTTCTATGTAAGGAATGCAGGAACGTCCACCATAGATGTACATGCATGTCTCTAGGTGGGCCCACACTGTACACCCTGTACACTGTACACCCTGCACCCATACATTATACTTAACCACTCCAGTGTCTGGCTCTGCCAAAATCACAGAGAAAATGACATGGCTTCCATATTCCTAGAGATTTGTGCATGCTCCATAAAAAAAACACTGGGAACATGGGGGGTCATTCTAACCTGATCGCATGCAGTATGTCACGATTCATGCAGTTTCTCCTCTATGCCTGGGGTGGCGCTCTCTGCCCTGGTGCTCAGCACTTTCTGCTCTGTATCTGCAGCCTGGTAATTAGCTGTTACCACAGCTGTGAGCAGCACCTGAACTCACTACTTAGGCCAGCCACACAGGCTCCCTGTTGCCAGTTCATCGTGTCAAGGTTGTCTCGGTTCCTGGTCCTGGTTATGCTGGTCTCTGCTGCTAAATCATCCATAGAACTGCCAGGTTCTAACAGTGCTATCCTGTGATCCAGCTACAGTGCAATCCTGTTATCCTGCTACAGTGCATATTCTACCACAGTGCTATCCTGTGATCCAGCTACAGTGCAATCCTGTTATCCTGCTACAGTACATACTCTAGCACAGTGCTATCCTGTGATCCAGCTACAGTGCAATCATGTTATCCTGCTACAGTGCATACTCTACCACAGTGATATCCTGTGATCCAGCTACAGTGCAATCCTGTTATCCTGCTACAGTGCATACTCTACCACAGTGCTATCCTGTGATCCAGCTACAGTGCAATCCTGTTATCCTGCTACAGTGCATATTCTACCACAGTGCTATCCTGTGATCCAGCTACAGTGCAATCCTGTTATCCTGCTACAGTGCATACTCTACCATAGTGCTATCCTGTGATCCAGCTATAGTGCAATCCTGTTATCCTGCTACAGTGCATACTCTACCACAGTGCTATCCTGTGATCCAGCTACAGTGCAATCCTGTTATCCTGCTACAGTGCATACTCTACCACAGTGCTATCCTGTGATCCAGCTACAGTGCAATCCTGTTATCCTGCTACAGTGCATACTCTATCACAGCGCTATCCTTTTGATCTAGCTACAGTGCAATCCTGTTATCCTGCTACAGTGCATACTCTACCACAGTGCTATCCTGTGATCCAGCTACAGTGCAATCCTGTTATCCTGCTACAGTACATACTCTACCACAGTGCTATCCTGTGATCCAGCTACAGTGCAATCCTGTTATCCTGCTACAGTGCATACTCTACCACAGTGCTATCCTGTGATCCAGCTACAGTACAATCCTGTTATCCTGCTACAGTACATACTCTACCACGGTGCTATCCTGTGATCCTGCTACAGTGCAATCCTGTTATCCTGCTATGTTGCATACTCTACCACAGTGCTATCCTGTGATCCAGCTACAGTGCAATCCTGTTATCCTGCAACAGTGCATACTCTACCACAGTGCTATCCTGTGATCCTGCTACAGTGCAATCGTGTTATCCTGGTATGTTACATACTCTACCACAGTGCAATCCTGCAACCCTGCATTCCCTGTTCAAGTGCATCCTGCTATGGTGCAATATCTGCTACTGAACAATCCTATTGCAAAGTGCCTTCACAGTCCACAGTGTCTCTAGTATTTCCACAGTCTACACCGTTTTCATGTACTCACAGTCTCCTGGCATCCCGTGTATTCACAGTCTCCTGGCATCCCATGTCCCCTCAGTTTTCCCTTTCATTTTGTGTTCTCTAGTTATTCCTGGTTTATATTTATTGTTTACAGTTGTACACTGCTTTAATAAACTTGCAATTGTACCGTGAACATCAGTCCCTGATAATATATTCTCACAATGGGAAATCCAAACGGATTCTGACAGTATGAACTGGCCTAAAACAAACAGCAGGGGAGATAATTGCAGTCTGCCTGAGGGAGTTTTCTCACAGCTCGTTAACACCTCAGCTCTCGAAACATCACCTTCTTTAGATTCCTTACGACTGGGGATTTTAAAGGAAAAGTTAGACCAGCTACAGACTTTAGTATCCAGTATTCTATGCATTCTACCTGAATTCCTGGGGAGACTGGTGGACCCCAGTAAAATAGCTCCAGAAAAGGAGTTTTCTTCTGACCCATGGACTAGGCATGCTAGGGGCACCTCTCCTCCACAGACAAGAGGCAGGTTCCAAAGTTTCCATCGACCTAGCCTCTCAGAAACAGAGCGCCAGCATTGCAGAGACAATAAACTTTGCCTGTATTGTGGGAGTCAACGACATTTTATTCTAACTTGTCCCATTCGAAAACCAAGAAATGGGGGCAGAGTGCATCTCCAGTCTTTAAATACTATCTGTCACAAAACTGGTCTTCCACCTAAAGTTTCCGAGCCTGTTGCCCCAGGAGGAGTTTCCGAACCTGTCGCCCCAGGAGGGGTTCTTCAGAGTATCTAGCCCCAAGAGGGGGTTCTTCAGAGTATCCAGCCCCAAGAGGGGGTTCTTCAGAGTGTCCAGCCACAAGAGGGGGTTCTTCAGAATGTCCAGCCCCAAGAGGGGGTTCAGAGCTTCCAGCCCCAGTGAGGGGTTCAGAGCGTCCAGCCCCAGGAGGGGGTTCTTCAGAGCATCCAGCCCCAGTGAGGGGTTCAGAGCGTCCAGCCCCAGTGAGGAGTTCGGAGTGTCCAGCCCCAGGAGGGGGTTCTTCAGAGCGTCCAGCCCCAGGAGGGGGATCTTCAGAGCGTCCAGCCCCAGTGAGGGGTTCAGAGTGTCCAGCCCCAGGAGGGGGTTCTTCAGCATGTCCAGCCCCAGGAGGGGGTCCTTAAGAGTGTCCAGCCCCAGGAGGGGGTACTTCAGAGTGTCCAGCCCCAGTAGGGGATTCTTCAGAGTGTCCAGCCCCAGGAGGGGGTTCTTCAGAGTATCCAGCCCCAGGAGGGGGTTCTTCAGAGTGTCCAGCCCCAGTGAGGGGTTCAGAGGGTCCAGCGCCAGAGAGTCTACAGAGTGCTGCCCAGCCAGAGAGTCTTCAGAGTGCTGCCCAGCCAGAGAGTCTTCAGAGCACTGCCCAGCCAGAGAGTCTTCAGAGCGCTGCCCCGTGAAGAGGGGGCTCTTGCCTCAGCCCAGCCCCGTGAAGAGGGGGCTCTTGCCTTAGCCCAGCCCCGTGAAGAGGGGGCTCTTGCCTCAGCCCAGCCCCGTGAAGAGGGGGCTCTTGCCTCAGCCCAGCCCCGTGAAGTGGGGGCTCTTGCTTCAGCCCAGCCCCGTGAAGAGGGGGCTCCTGCCTCAGCCCAGCCCCATGAAGAGGGGGCTCCTGCCTCAGCCCAGCCCCGTGAAGAGGGGGCTCCTGCCTTAGCCCAGCCCCGTGAAGAGGGGGCTCCTGCCTCAGCCCAGGACTGTGAAGAGGGGGCTCCTGCCTCAGCCCAGCCCCGTGAAGAGGGGGCTCCTGCCTTAGCCCAGGCTCGTGAAGAGAGGGCTCCTGCCTTAGCCCAGCCCAGTGAAGAAAGGGCTCCTGCCTTAGCCCAGGCTCTTGAAGAGAGGGCTCCTGCCTTAGCCCAGCCCAGTGAAGAAAGGGCTCCTGCCTTAGTTCAGCCCCAGGAGGGGGCCCTGAGCATTATGCCAATCTCCGAAGAAGAATCTAGCACTCCCGTTTCTCACAACACAGGCCATATATCTAGGCACGTAGGCACTGCTGTAGTCCTGGGTTCCAATCCTACTACTAACTTGTTGGCTCACGATTTGGGTACAACTCAGTCTCACAGGACTTCCAGGAAGGACCAAATCCAGAAAGTGCCATCCAAATCTCTAGTCAACGTTCGGTTAGGATCATCATGTATTCCTGAAAAGTCTCCTGAAAGTCTGTCCCCTCCTCAGTGTCCTGATGCTCCATTTTTCATTCCATCTCCAGTGTTTCCAGAAAATCAAGCTTCCACTTCACAGAATTCATCCAACGCTCCATCTTTGGATTACTTTGATGGAGATTTAACGCAATACTTCGCACTAGTTAACCGATATCTTTCCATGATGGAGACAGACCCTTCCCTCGGAATTACTCCATCCAACATAGTAACATTTTTATTCCTGACCTTCAGAGGAGAAGCCTTGGAATGGGCTAGTCCACTAATTGAAACCAATGACCCAGTTCTTCTCAATCTTGTGGCCTTCAGTGAGGTGGTAATTAAGAAATTCAATTCATGCTCTTATCAGTCTTCAGTCTCAATTGAGGTTCCTGCCCAGCTGGGGCCATCTAAGGTTCCTATCTATCTTGGTTCATCCGAGAATCCTGTTGCCAACTCAGAGACTCCAGCAATCAGCTTACCTGTTGGTTTTCTTCAGCTTCAGTCTACTGTCCCTGCTGGGAAATCTACAAAAAGGAGAAAGAAGAAAAAGGGAAAGTCTAAGTTGAAAGCCTCTGTTAGACTTCCTTGGCAGCATGAGGATACCCTGATATGCCCTCTACCTTTTGATTCAGACTCTGACATGTGTTGAGCATCTGGAATCCGCTCCTTAGGGAGGGGGTACTGTCACGATCCATGCAGTTTCTCCTCCATGCCTGGGGTGGCGCTCTCTGCCCATGTGCTCAGCACTTTCTGCTCTGTATCTGCAGCTTGGTAATTAGCTGTTACCGCAGCTGTGAGCAGCACCTGAACTCACTACTTAGGCCAGCCACACAGGCTCCCTGTTGCCAGTTCATCGTGTCAAGGTTGTCTCGGTTCCTGGTCCTGGTTATGCTGCTCTCTGCTGCTAAATCATCCATAGAACTGCCAGGTTCTAACAGTGTAATCCTGTGATCCAGCTAAAGTGCAATCCTGTTATCCTGCTACAGTGCATATTCTACCACAGTGCTATCCTGTGATCCAGCTACAGTGCAATCCTGTTATCCTGCTACAATGCATACTCTACCACAATGCTATCCTGTGATCCAGCTACAGTGCAATCCTGTTATCCTGCTACAGTGCATACTCTACCACAGTGCTATCCTGTGATCCAGCTACAGTGCAATCCTGTTATCCTGCTACAGTGCATATTCTACCACAGTGCTATCCTGTGATCCAGCTACAGTGCAATCCTGTTATCCTGCTACAGTGCATACTCTACCACAGTCCTATCCTGTGATCCAGCTACAGTGCAATCCTGTTATCCTGCTACAGTGCATACTCTACCACAGCGCTATCCTGTGATCCAGCTACAGTGCAATCCTGTTATCCTGCTACAGTGCATACTCTACCACAGTGCTATCCTGTGATCCAGCTACAGTGCAATCCTGTTATCCTGCTACAGTGCATATTCTACCACAGCGCTATCCTGTGATCCAGCTACAATGCAATCCTGTTATCCTGCTACAGTGCATACTCTACCACAGCGCTATCCTGTGATCCAGCTACAGTGCAATCCTGTTATCCTGCTACAGTGCATACTCTACCACAGTGCTATCCTGTGATCCAGCTACAGTGCAATCCTGTTATCCTGCTACAGTACATACTCTACCACAGTGCTATCCTGTGATCCAGCTACAGTGAAATCCTGTTATCCTGCTACAGTGCATACTCTACCACAGTGCTATCCTGTGATCCTGCTACAGTACAATCCTGTTATCCTGCTATAGTGCATACTCTACCACAGCGCTATCCTGTGATCCAGCTACAGTGCAATCCTGTTATCCTGCTACAGTGCATACTCTACCACAGTGCTATCCTGTGATCCAGCTACAGTGCAATCCTGTTATCCTGCTACAGTGCATATTCTACCACAGCGCTATCCTGTGATCCAGCTACAATGCAATCCTGTTATCCTGCTACAGTGCATACTCTACCACAGTGCTATCCTGTGATCTAGCTACAGTGCAATCCTGTTATCCTGCTACAGTACATACTCTACCACAGTGCTATCCTGTGATCCAGCTACAGTGCAATCCTGTTATCCTGCTACAGTGCATACTCTACCACAGTGCTATCCTGTGATCCTGCTACAGTACAATCCTGTTATCCTGCTATAGTGCATACTCTACCACAGTGCTATCCTGTGATCCTGCTACAGTGCAATCCTGTTATCCTGCTACGTTGCATACTCTACCACAGTGCTATCCTGTGATCCTGCTACAGTACAATCCTGTTATCCTGGTATGTTGCACACTCTACCACAGTGCTATCCTGTGATCCAGCTACAGTGCAATCCTGTTATCCTGCTACAGTGCATACTCTACCACAGTGCTATCCTGTGATCCTGCTACAGTGCAATCATGTTATCCTGGTATGTTACATTCTCTACCACAGTGCAATCCTGCAACCCTGCATTCCCTGTTCGAGTGCATCCTGCTATGGTGCAATATCCGCTACTGAACAATCCTATTGCAAAGTGCCTTCACAGTCCACAGTGTCTCTAGTATTTCCACAGTCTACACCGTTTTCATGTACTCACAGTCTCCTGGCATCCCGTGTATTCGCAGTCTCCTGGCATCCCATGTCCCCTCAGTTCTCCCTTTCATTTTGTGTTCTCTAGTTATTCCTGGTTTATATTTATTGTTTACAGTTGTACACTGCTTTAATAAACTTGCTATTGTACCGTGAGCATCAGTCCCTGCTAATATGTTCTCACAATGGGAAATCCAAACGGATTCTGACACAGCAACTTTTTGCTGTCCGTGCGATCAGCCAGACGCCGCCTATAAAGAAGTGTTTTTTTGCATAGCAAGACTACGTTCATTTGTGCAGCCGTGCTATGCAAAAAAAGTTTTGTGCAAAAGTAGACTAGGGCTAGACATACTTACCCTGTGCGATCACTTCAGCGTGGCAGGTCCTGGAATTGACATCAGACATCCGCCCTCCAAACGCCGCGACGCGCCTGCGTTTGGATCTCCACGCTCCGAAAATGTTCAGTTGATGCCTTCCTCCTGTCAATCCACTTGCGGTCGCCGCTGCAACCACTTTCTTCATTGGAGGCGTCGCTGCCCTGCGACGACCGTCGCTGGACAATGACGCGCCTGCGCAATGCGGCCGCAGTGCATGTGCAGTTCTGACCCAATCATACGGCTGCGCAGAAGCACAGCGTGCGATCGGGTCAGAATGACCCCCATGGTGTGGATGCAATAGACTATGTGATAACGCAGAAATGGATTGTCTCAATCAGTCCTGCTGTATATAGAAACTGATGGAATAATAAAGGCAAATCCAGTTGCTGTAATGCAGTTGAGACACCTCAGTGTCAGTGCCGTGGGAATGTTGCCTACTCACAGGTGAATCTGCAGCTTAAACTTACCACTGGTTAAGCAGGTCATTCTTCTGGTGTGTGATGGTGGTATGCAGATAAGGTGGCAAAGTCCATGTGATTGTTAATCAGGAGCCAGCCCTTAGCAGTTAGAGTACACTGTTAATGGAGCACATGGACCATCTTATTTGCCAGGAGAGCTCTAACAGGGCAGTCAGGCTGTGTTACCAATATGAGCTCCTATGCTGGTCTGTGGTAATAAGTCTGCAGCAAGTTTTAATGCTGTGCCTATGGGTGGTCTCCTTTCACAAAGATGTTGGTAAAAGGTACAAGGATGTGGTAAGACATGATAAATGTCCCAAGAATGGTGCTCTGTATTCCTCAACTAGTTTCAACTCAAGCAGCAGCTTTTTCAAGAGGCAGAAAAGCAAGACACATCAGACACACTTTTAATTCTTTATTCTATGAACAGGAACGTGTGTGGATTAGGGATGTGCACAATCCCCCGTGTGTAGGTTTTGGTTATGGATCTGGATTCATTGTCAAGTTTTGGCTTTTGGTTCTGGTTTTGCAGCACAACCTTAACATGTTTTGGATTTGGATCTGTATTTTATTTAAAAAAATACTAAAAGCAGCTAAAATCATGTAAATTAAGCCTGTTTTTGTTCTTACAGTACAGTAATATTAACTACAATAACATTAATTTCCAGTCAATTTTGACCACCTCACAACTAACAATTATGGGGGTAATTCCAAGTTGATCGCAGCAGGAATTTTTTTAGCAGTTGGGCAAAACCATGGCCCTCATTCCAAGCTATTCGCTCGTTGACGATTTTCTCTATATTGCGATTAGTCGCTTACTGCGCATGCGCAATGTTCGCAGAGCGCATGCGCTTAGTTATTTTACTCAAAAGTTAGGTATTTTACTCACGGCATTACGAGGATTTTTCTTCGTTCTGGTGATCGGAGTGTGATTGACAGGAAGTGGGTGTGATCAAAGGTTGATAAAGCTGTGGGACCCACAACAAAATGCATGAGATGCACCAAAACCCCAATCTATCTTCTATTTCTATAGGACTTATCATTGGAACTTGGAATATCTGAACCAGGTCCTTGGGACTTTTACAAGCCAGCCATCTATGGATCTTATCCACCTTCCTTTGGGTTTTAACAGCATGTACTGCCACTAAAGCCAAGGGACCTTTGTGGTACTGTCTGACATGCCTATTTGTACAGTGTCATTAAAATAATCCTCCACCATTCTATGGATGGTGCCCATATCAGATGGACTTACGGTAGCGGTGTCACTAATTTTGGGCAATTCTTTTAGACCCAACCAGATGTTTAAATGTTGTGTCACTCTGGTGTGCTGAGTTGACTCATTTTCATCAATTTCTATGTCATCAGATATACTTGTGCTGCTCAACCGCACATTTGCAGAAGATGCAGAAATGGTGGAAGGAGGCTTCTCTACGAGCACAGTATCAGAAATGTCAGACTTACACATAGTTAACATGAATGACCTTATAGTCTCCTCAGGGATTTATGACATTTCTGAACACACATTTTGATCTTCAGCCTTAGTGGGTTTTTTGCTGCATTGATTTGCCTGTTTTATATTTGACACCTCTTCTAGCCTCTGAGAAGGTGTTGCTTCATCACATGAGGTTACAGGAGATATCTGACTGAGAGCATGTTTTTAAGCACCAAAATTTCCCTGTATTGTGAAATATTGTTTTGGTTTCAGATGCCCTTTCTTAAACCCTCTATTGCCTTGAGCACTAACTTTAATAGCTATTGAAGCACACATATATATTACTATAATCATGACTGGCAGCAGCCACACCACTCGCACTTGGTTGCTGCTCCTGCTCTTCCATAGACTGATCATGATCCATATCGACTCACAGCGCTTATATAATTAACATGGTGGCATGGCATGGCCTGGCCCTGAACACACACAAGTTTTAAAAAAGAAGAAAACACTTTTTTCATTATTTTAGCAAATGACAACTTCACACTATGACTTGCACAACACTTATATTTTTCATACAGTGGCACAGCACCTACTGAACATTATTGAATACACACATTTTTTAAAGAAACTACTTTTTTCTGTTTTTTCACAAATGACAACAACTTCACCAAAAACTATTTTGGGCACCAGTATGCACCAATAAAGGGTCACTGCTGCCCTGTATTACTATTAAAAGCTTTGGATTGCATTGTGGGCAGTTACAGCACCAGTGTGCACCAGTAAAGAGTTAATGCTGCCCCTGAATTAGGAGCTTTGTGCTGACTGTGCACCAATAAATGAAATAGAGGGTTAATGTTATGGTTGAGAAAAAATAATGGCATTAAAATAAAACATAAATAATGCTCTCCTTAGGAGTTAGAGACTGTATTCAGTGTGTGCAGTGCCCCATTAAGGAGGATAAATATTGATATCTGCCCTGTCTTGTGGCTGTGCATCTGTCCATCATCTGCTGGGAAATGGCGCCTGAATCACCATGGTAGAGACTTATATCAGATCCAAAACACGTGAGATTTGATGCCAGGAAATTGTTGTTTTGCCTCTTTTTGGGATATGAGTCAGGTAGGAAGACCTGAGCCTGGACTCAGATCCACTTGCAAGTATAACATTTGGATGGGCTCGGTTTTCTGAAATCTGGACCTGTTCATCTCTAATGTGGATAATGGAATTTTTTGTGTCCTTCTTTACCCACATCTGATGTGTCAATTGATACTTAGTCGGTGTTACTTACAGTAGGTCCTGCATATTTTTCAATCCTGTGGAATTCACACAAAACTGATCCCACGCTAATCCTGCATTATTTTTTCAAGGTCATAAATCAGCCAATAACAGGGAAAATCTAAACAGTGATTGTGATCCTTTTTGTGTTTCATTACTGGTGGTAAGCAAATAATCCATAACCTGTGACAGTTGCCCGCTATGCATTGCTGACTGAATCTGATGTTCACTGCAGGAAGGGGTAGACTTAAACACAGAATGACGGGTCATGGGACTGAAGGAAGCAGGAAGATTCACTTCTCTGCCTATCTACACCAGGAGAATCTGCAAATCAGACATGGTCATATGATGCTGCCTGATACTCTCAGCTACACACAGCAAGGAGTCAGAATGGGATGACTGGAGGAAGCAGGAAAGACTTTCCCTGCTTTCCTCCTGATTACAGTTCATACTTGCCTACCTGACCCTCTCCATGAGGGAGAAAATGCTCTGTTCCTGGACTTTCCTGGTAATGTATGATTGCCATCACCTGTGGTGAAACGCCTTTCTTATCAATTAACTAGCTCACCACAGGGGATGGCAATCATACATTACCAGGAAAGTCCAGGAACAGAGCATTTTCTCCTGGACTTTCCTGGTAATGTATGATTTCCATCACCTGTGGTGAAACGCCTTTCTTATCAATTAACTAGCTCACCACAGGTGATGGCAATCATACATTACCAGGAAAGTCCAGAAACACAGCATTTTCTCCCTCATGGAGAGGGTCAGGTAGGCAAGTATGTTACAGTTACTGCAGTAAGAATGAGCTCAGTTTACTATGGAATGATATCCCACAGTCCAAATAATAACACAAGGCTAGTCTTGCAGATGCGGGACTATAATAGCGTATGATGATGCAGAACTAGGGATCCCACATTGGTGGATTGCCAACCCTAGTGTTGTTGGTGCCCACTTTGCATCTCCCCTTATAATTACAATGCTTGAATAAAAGTCCATATTACTCACCACATCCCCATTGTATTGTATTTATGTCAGTGGTTCTCAAACTGTATGCCGTGGCACCCTGGGGTGCCTCGGGGTACTTGCAGGGGTGCCCTGGGTTGGTAGACCAGGACCAATTCAAATTATTTATCATCAATGTAATAGGCAAAACTAGTACTTTTGGCTTCCAATCATAAAACATATGGACAAACAGAACCAAATCCTGTCCCTTACCACATAACTGACCCTAAGGATGACAAAGTGTATAAACACAATTTAATTAATTAAAAAAAAAAATTTCTGAATTTCTGAATAAGAAAATTTTGACCAAGGGAAGCCATTAAAAAAATTCTGATACTCTAGAGTGCCGTGATTCAAAAAAGTTTGGGAACCACTGATTTAAGCTTTTGTCCCAATTAACAGATTAAAAATGCTGATGTAATCACCTGTTACAGAAAACACTGTTGCTTGTTAACAGTGAACAATTTAACGTCCAATTTTGTAAGGACAGTTTTACTGATAGGGTACCTATAATAATACGTTCTTTTTAGAGATAAAGGGCCTGATTCTGAGCTGCACGCACTGTCAATATTGTACACAAGGGAGCAATATTTTTCTTATATGCATGCATCTAAGGGCCTATTTCCGATCGCAGCAGCAAATTTGTTAGCTAATAGGCAAAACAATGGGGGTCATTCCGAGTTGATCGCTCGCTAGCAGTTTTTAGCAGGCATGCAAACGCTATGCCGTCACCCACTGGGGAGTGTATTTTAGCTTAGCAGAAGTGTGAACGTTTGTGCAGCCGAGCTCTGCAAAAACAGTTTGTGCAGTTTCTGAGTAGCTCTGAACCTACTCAGCGCTTGCGATCACTTCAGCCTATTCGTGTCCAGATTTGGCGTCATATACCCGCACAGCGAACGCCCAGCCATGCCTGCGTTTTTTCAGACATGCCTGAGTTTTTGCAAACACTCCCTGAAAACAGTCAGTTGACACCCAGAAATGTCCCCTTCCTGTCAATCTTCTTGCGGCCGTCAGTGCGAAGGAAAACTTCGCTAGAACCTGTGCACAACCACAAAGAGCTTTGTACCCGTAGGTCGCGCGTGCGCATTGCGGGGCATACGCATGCGCATAAATGCAGTTTTTCACCTGATCGCTGCGCTGTGAAAATCAGCAGCGAGGGATCAACTCGGAATGACCCCCAATGTGCACTGCAGGTGGGGCAGATATAACATGTACAGAGAGAGTTATATTTGGGTGGGGTGTGTTCAAACTGAAATCTAAATTGCAGTGTAAAAATAAAGCAGCCAGTATTTACCCTGCACAGAAACAAAATAACCTACCCAAATCTAACTCTCTCTGCATATGTTATATGTGCCACACATGCAGTGCACATGGGGGGTCATTCTGAGTTGATCGTAGCTGTGCTAAATTTAGCACAGCTATGATTGTTAACTCAGACATGCGGGGGGACGCCCCGCATGTCAGTGCCACCCCCGCACAAATACAAAAGCATCTCACAGAGGCGATGCCTTTGTATTTGAGTAGTAACTCCCGGCCAGCGCAGCTCCTGCGGCTGGCTGGGAGTTACTCGTCACTCCCGTTGGCTGCATCGTCTGCGTGAGATGTCACTCAGCCGTCGCAGCCCGCCCCCGAACGGTCCGGCCACGCCTGCGTTGGCCGGACCGCTCCCCCTAAACGGCGGCTTAATGTCGCCGTTCAGCCCCCTCCCGCCTACCGACCGCCTCTGTCTCGGAGGCGATCGCTAGGTGACGACAGCTGCCATGCGCCGGTGCACTGCGGCGCTGGTGCATGCACAGTTCCGACCCGATCGCTGCGCTGTGACAAACTGCAACGAGCGATCGGGTCGGAATGATCCCCATGGTTTTGCTCATTAGCTAACAAGTTGCTGCTGCGATCAGATCTGAATTAGGCCGTGAGTCGCCATAAGTCGAAGTTGTGAGACACACAGTATCAGAAATGTCTTGTAAATAGTTTGGGCATTCCTGGGAGGTAATAGGGAGGTGACATAGCTGTAGGCTTACGTTACCATACCATCCTTTTAAACCGGGGCGCTCATAGATTACACAGGTTCTGTGGCTGATTAAAACCAGGTGAAATGCAGGCTTGATGTCAGCCAGCCACAGAACCTGTGTTAGTCATTTTACTAAATTAATTAGACCACGTTGAGGTTATACCATCTGCTCTTATAAATAAACAATGAAAATAATCGATAAAAAGAGAGCATACATTTTATAATAATGTATATTAAATGTGATGTGTGCTACTTTTTTTTATTGTAATACCAAGTACTGTTTATAGCTTCTTATTGAGACTGTGTGGGGTATTAAATTATCCGCGAATTCGCGGCAATTTTTTGTGTGAATTTTTTTCGCAGCAATTGCTCGAAAATTGCTGCGAACGCGGCTTTCCGCGGGTATGCGCGCTCCCGTTTTTCGACCTATTCAATTCCAAGAGGGTTTCACGTGAAAATTGTTGCAGTGAAAAGTGTAGGTTAAAATGGGGAAATCAGCCTGTACCCCCAAAAATACTAAACTAACATAGGAAAACAGAAGAGAAGTGTATTAGAGAGTTTTGGGGGACTTAAATTGTGTGAAATGGCTGTTATATGCATTTTTTTTTAAAAATGCAAAAAAATGATAGAAAACTAATTTTTTTTGTGCAAAATAAATGCTCTCATTAAATTTGGGGCACAAGAAAATGGGTATAAGTATATATTTGGGTCATTTTAGGGTACTTTTAAAAAAAAAAGTGGAAACAGACCGATTACTCTCACCTGCAAGCCTAAAAACACCTGTCCCACTCATAAAGCACCCCGATATACCTTGAACCCCAATTTCCATCACTTTGTACTTTTTCACCCCAAAAATGACATGTCATTATTGGGCAATTAAAAATAATTAAAACCTTCATCGTGTCTAATTAGTTATTGAGGGGGGTGTTCCAGAGGTTCCATACCATATCCAAACATTTTTACCTTAAAATAGTGAGTTTTCCCAACTTTTCACCTGCTCAGAGTAGGCAAAGTCAAATTTGTGAAAAAATTATCACCGATTAATTTTCCCGGAAAATTGAATAGGTTGTAATTGCATTTCTCTGGAAGAGTCCGCGATTCGCTCGAAAAACCGGACATTCGTGTGAAAAGTCAGTTATCGCTGCTAATTAAATACCCCCCTGCGAGTGGGGAGTGAAGTAACGGGGGTCCTCATTGTTACCAATGTGTGTGTATCCAAAAGCCAGCAATGTTCTTCTAATAGGAGCGTCAATAAAAAGTATCTAACAATCCCTGTCTCTCCTACCTTGTCATTCAGATATTCTGGCTGCCGTGCTTCCATCTCCATTTGGGGAGATCACTTGCAGTAAGCCGAACTGCCACTTCATTTGGCACAGGATCCTCTGTCTTGCTGAGAGTGTCGTCAGATCCGCTGTAACAATTTCTGCATCCAGTCCCCTTCTGTGTCCAAAGTGTGTTGTGCTATGGTACTTTGTCATGGATGGATTGCAGTCCCATTTGGTCATATATTAATACTAAAAAACTTTATTGATAAAATGGTAATTGAATCCTGGAAATTTGTTAAAAAAGCAGCAACCGTGTGCTCAATGTGGGATATAGCCTTTATCCCATTTGGTATTGCAGTATGTTCAGTGTGTTTATAATGTTAATTCTAATAGATATGTGAATATATATAAATTAATAAATAAGTGAATGAATGAATTAATTAATTAATTAAAGGATGGGCAATAAATGATACGTTATAAAATATGAGATATTTAAATAAATCTAAAATTATTACAGGAATGCATTCTTTTCTATATTAATTTTCAGGCCTTGTGGGGGACTAAAGTGCGCATAGTTAATATCCACTTCATTACAACTCTCTTTAATTCTGTAGTTATGTTGCCGCCTCACCAATGTGGTTTGACTTTTTGAATGCCTACAAATTTTAAACCATTTAGGTCTTATTATGTTGTGGTACATTATGGGTGTACTCTTTGTTATGTTGTTTATATGTTGTATATTTTGTGTTGTATATATGTTCGGAGATTCTCGTTTTTCATTTTCTTTTGGATTGCCCTATATATTGGTAGTCACATGTGCATTCCAATAAGTATACAACATCTTCACTGTCACAACTAATCACATCTTTTATTTTATATGCTTGCTTTGTCTGGTTCGAGCAGAAACTTTCCGCCGGTTTAGTATTTTTTATTGGTTATTTTACAGCGTGTGCAGTGCAGGCAATAGAAGTGACCATTTGAACATGTACTCCCTACTACTTGTAGTTCCGTTGAGATGAAGCTTTTTGTTAATTCCTATTTAAGATTCTTAGCTTTTTTATAGATAATTTTTTGATTCTTGGGGAAAAATTCCCTTAATTGTGAATCCAAATGTAAAATGTGCCAGTGTTTATTCAATATATTTTCTACCAGTTGATGTTGGCTATTATTTTGTGTGATAAAAGCTTTTTGATAGTCACCATTGTCTTCTGGTTTCTACTTGTAGGTTATAAGATCCTTTCTTTTTAACTTCGCTATTTTGCTTATTTCTTTTTAAGATAGAATTCCTCATAACCTTTACTCATTCATTTTTTATTCATCTCTTTGCTTTGTACATTAAATGATTTTCTCTTCCGTACAATTTTGTCACAGTCATCTAAACTGCCAACTCAGAATGTTGAGTTGTTTATGGTGGTGATTACTATAGTATCTCTTGCCAGTGTGTTGTTACCATCTACTGTTTTGATGTGCGTTCTTGTATGGATGTTATTGTTTTTGATAAAAATCTCTAAGCCTAAAAACTCAGGATACGGTTGTTAGGTCGACAGTCATTAGGTCAACCACTGAAGGCTCAACATGCATTAGGTCGACATGGTCATTAGGTCAACATGTACTAGGTCAACAGGTCAAAAGGTTGACATGAGGTTTTAAAAAAAAATAATTTTGGAACTTTTTCATACTTGACGATCCACGTAGACTACAATTGGGAACAGTAACCTGTGCCAAGCACAGTGGTAGCAGAGCGAGGCACCTTGCCCGAAGCATGGCAAGCAAAGGGAGCCATGCAAGGGGACATGGTGCACTAATTGGGGTTTCCCGTCACTTTACGAAGAAAACGACACCAAAAAAGTACAAAATCCCATGTCAACCTTTTGACCTGTTGACCTAGTACATGTCGACCTAATAGCCATGTCAACCTATTGCCCATGTCGACCTAATGCACGTCGACATTCAGTAGTTGACCTAATGACTGTCAACCTAAGTTGAGTCGACACAACGACCCATACCCTACCCTAAAAACACTACCATTTCTGTACTGTGACTTTAGAGGAGAGGAGATTCCGCACAATACGGAGTAAAGGCTTTTTCACGGTAAGGACAATACGTGTTTGGAATTCCCTGCCCGAGGGAGTTGTAATGGCGGAATCTGTCAACACCTTTAAGACTGGGTTAGATAAATTCCTAATGGATAAGGATATCCAGGGGTATGGTGCATAGTCATGCATTATAGTTACTATAAATAGGGATAAAATGCAACGGCTGACAGCAGCATCAGTCAGAAATTTTAGTCAAATAATCATGCATAGGAGACCACAAATAGGTTGAACTCGATGAACAATTGTCTTTTTTCAACCTCAGATACTATGTTACTATGTTACTTGATTTCAGATATAATACTATGTGATTCTGGTTGATACACATTATGAGCTCTTCCAGCTTGTCATCTGATCCATCCCATATGTATAACAAGTCATCTATGTACTGAAACCAACATTTTTAATTATTTGGATAAACATTGTTTAACCATATGTTATGTTCCCATTTTGAGATGAAGAGGTTCACATAGCTGGGCATGAAACAAGTGCCCTTTGCTGTCCCTTTGATATAAAGAATTTGTCCTCATACCAAAAGTAATTGTGGCAAAGGATGAAGTCAATATAATCCATGATAAAGTTGATATGAGAGTTCTGCATTTCATTGTTGATAAATAGTGACATGTGTGGTTGCTTCCTATATCATGGTCACTGCAGGTATAGACTTATGCAAAGAATGTAATTTTCCTTTCATTCCACGGTTTCTAAAATTTGTAAAACATACATCGTATCTTTCAAATGACTTCTTTGTCTGATGACTATATCCTGCAAATAAACTCTGTATACAGATGTGTACTCTTTCATCGTTGCTTCTAGTCACACCAGTCGTGAACACGTTTATGTATTATTGTGCAATTTACCCCTGAAAAAGCATCTTATTTGCATCACTATGCAAATGACACACAAGCAGATTAAAATGTGACATGACTACAGTATATTCTGTGTGCGACTGCAGCTGTATCTGCATATGAAATGCTGCATTACAGTGTTTTCCAGGAAAGCATAGCATAGCAATGTGAATAAGATGCATTTTTGGACTTCCGGTTCTGGTGGCTTGATGAGCGTCAGCTGAACGGAGCAGCTCCGCTACACGTGACACCCACATTCCTTTTACAAGGCTTAGGCCTCCCTGCATCGCATCCGCTGTCAGCTGCTGCACCCGCTCATGGAGAAATTCTGTGTGGCCATGCCGGGTTCAAAAATCTGCGCTCAGTGGGACAAGGAGCGCTGGGACCACAAGCAAAGTTGGCGCTGGACGCTGGTGCCAGTACGGTATCCACAGCCTCCTCTCCTCATACCTTGCTCCCTACAGAGGACACCTAGCCTGCTGCAGACAATGTGCCACCAGGCTACCAGTCACCTTTACCAGAATCCAGCAGCAGTGACAAGGTACTCCCAGCACACACAGACCCCATAACATATGGGGACATGGTACAGGCTATCAGAGCAGCCATTAGCCCATTGCTTAAAGAGCAAACTGCTGACATCAATAGGCAGATTGCACAACTACAGCTCTTGCTCCTTATGACAGAACACAGAGTGGGTGAGAATTTTGCTGAAGTCTCTGACCTTAAACAGGAATCCCACAGACAAGCAAAATAAATTTACTAGCTCCATAATAAAATCCAAGACCTCGAAAACAGGTCCATGCGTAATAACCTGCATATTATCGGCTTATCTGAACGAGTGAAAGGCCAGGATCTGTATGATTTCTGTAAACTTACACTCCCTACCGCAATGGCCACAAGAGGGAGCATGTCCCAGGGCTGTCATATTTAAAACTTTGAACTATCTTCATAAGGATTTGTAATGGGTAGCCTCCCGCAAACTGAGGAACATAAAGTGGGAAGGTCATGCGATCTTGATTTTCCAAGACTATTCGGCCAAATTGGCAAAAGCAAGAAAGGTATTCACTTCGAATTGCACCTGCTTAATTCAGGATGGCCGCAAATTTGCTTTAATAGATCCAGCCAGGCTAAGGATCTTTGACGGCTTCACATTCAAAGATTTTTTGAACCCTCAAGATGCAAATGCTTATTTCAGGAAACTGTCTGCAGACGAACGCCAGTCAGCTCACATGTCAGATTACAATTGATATTAATATGATTGGTCTCCAATCTTGCTCTGCTACCCCTTACCATGAGACGGACCTTTATCCTTTAATTAATCACTTGGATTATGGTTATATCCACCCTGATCAGCTGGTTTTATGACTGTTCTGCACAGTTTTTTCCAACCAAAGTTACTTTTATATTTACCATTTATACCTGATAACAGAGTTGGTTTCCTTAACCATTTGTTGCTCTTATTGAACACTCTAAAGTAGACTGCTACTCTCTTATACTACTACCTTTAGCAAAGGCGAAGGCAAATGTTTCTACTATATTTACCATTTCGATGATCTTACTGTTTATCTTTCTATAGGGCGTTCGTGCCCAGGAGTTTAGTTCTGTTAGGCAACCTTAAGTTGCATCTGTTGATATTTTTTTTTTATTACTATGGAAGTACCTTAATATAGTTATGTTTATGTACAGTATGTTTCTAACAATTTTATCTTTCTCCATACTCTCCTTCAATTTCTTCTCTCCCCCCATCCCCACACTGATGATGCTGCTCTTCATCTATTACCTGCATTTTGTCTGATCATATATTCCGCTCTAGGGTCTGTAATTACAGTTTTATGTACCTCTACCCTATGGTTTAATGTCTTTTAGAGTGGGAAGCTGGAATGTGGGTGGGATAAACTCCCCACAAAAACGAAAACATATCCTATTGTACCTTAACAAATTACACCTAGATGTCATTTTCCTACAAGAAACCCACCGAACCGCCCCAGAAACGCTTAAATTAAAGGTCCTGAGGTGGAAGCTGTTGGCGTCTGCCCCTTATTCCTCTAAGGTTAGCGGCCTGGCGATTCTCGCCAAAGCACATTTGACTATTACCGTAAAGAATATTGTATCGGACCCCGATGGTCGTTATCTACTGTGCCATGTGACCCATGACACACGGGAGTATGTTTATTTTACTATTTATTCACCTAATATCTACTCTAAATTATTCTTTCAAATGATTGCATCTCTATTAACTCCTTATCTTCCCCTACTGATCCTCCTTGGGGGGTGACTTCAATTTAACAGTTTTTCCCCAATTAGACAAATAATTCCCCAATATGCATAAGAGAAAGCTGCCTAAATTTGGGGTGAATGCTTTAGCTGCCAAGCTGCATCTCATAGACATATGGGGAGTACTGAACCCAATTGAAAGAGAATATACATGTATCTCTGCCTCCACTGGGACACTTTCCAGAATTGATTACTTATTGGTTTCCAACTCCTTGTTACCACGGGTGAAGGAATCCAATATCGAACTGATCACATTCTGAGATCATGCTGTCACCTGGGTCAGGGCTAGATTAACAATGGGGCAGATAGAGCTCCAGTTCCAGGCCTCCACATAAAAATAGACCTGTCACGATCCGGGTATCTGGACGCCATTACCTGCCGTTTAGGTGTCTTCTGAGACTGGCCCAGCGTTCCAAATCCGGATCTCATCTGTGTCAACACTCTGCACATTCCTCCTGTCATTCTGAGACACTACCACAGCGGCGCCATGTTTGAATCCAACATGGCGTCTCCCGTCCTCCGCGGCCTCCGCCGCCGTTACTGTGTTATTGCTGCAGGTTCTCAGAATCATGTATCATGCCTGCCGCGGCCTCTGCTGCCCTCCAAGTGTCTCAGCATATAATTGTCATCTGGCGTCTCCTGTCCTCCGCGGCCGGCGCCGCCATTATTATTATGTTAGCACATTTCATTTCAAACCGGTTTTCCCTCCAGGTTCCAGCATGGGCGCAGCCATGTTGGATTTGATCACATGCTCCAATTCCTCCAATCCACCGTTGCTGGAATCTGCATAATTGCCCAGCCAATGCCTGCATAGCAGCAGGTATAAGTATCCTGTGTCTGGGCCAGATAGATGTCAGTGCTTTGAATGTCATACCTTGTTCCAGTCACTCTCTCCTGTGGTTTGTTTCTCCAGGTTCCAGCTCCTGTCTCCAGCATCCACAAAGAGACCCGCACCTGCTTTCCATCCTGCGGTGCAGCCTGACTCTGCAATCCTCTGTGACTGATTCAGCTTTCAGCTATTACTTAGTTTGCTTCCAGCTTCCAAGCTTTCAGCTATTAACCCATCTGTTTCCAGCAACCTGCTTCCAACAGAATTCAGCCTCCTTAAAGAGTCGGTGTTCTCCCAGCGGATTTCTACTTACCAGCAGTATCCACTACCACCGGTAACCACTCTTCATTTCATCTGTTTCCACGCACCCTAGCATCTTTCAGTTTTAACTCCGTGTCTCCACCATCTGGCTGGTTCCGTCCAGTGACTCCTACAGTGCATTCCAGTTACCAGCATCATCTCATACACCTACTGGCGTGTTCCTCGGTTGTCTCCACTACTACAGCCTGGCCTGGTAAGGTTATTCTACCCAAGGACTATAACATCCGTTCTGCAACCTACCAGTGCCCTGTTATACCTTTTATGGTTTAGTGATCCAGGAACTGTATTATCTGCCACTGCTAATTCTGACTGTGAACGCTGTTGTGATTATACGGAGTCTGTTTAATAAACTTTCATTTGACTTTTAACCTGCTTGTCATGGTCACACCTTCGGGTTTCCTTCCACACTTACATGTCCAGGGGTCTGATTAAACCATCTAAGTTTGATTTCATTTCACCCCCTACAACTGAGGCTTCCTCCCGTCAGCCTAAACCCTCAGTTGTGACAGTAAGCACTGACCATATGAATCCAGCCGGAGACCAGGATCAAGCGGCTAGACCTATGCAAGAACTGGCAGCCAGACTCGAACATCAGGAGGCTGCACAAGGTCACATCATCCGCTGTCTCCAGGATCTCTCTACTCGGCTGGATGGGATTCAGACGACCCTCCGTGGACCTGGCACGTCTGGTGCGTCCACCACAGTGACTCCAGCTGTAACCCCACCCACCTTGCCCATTTCCATACCACGTCTCCATCTTCCAACGCCAGCAAAATTTGACGGATCTCCAAGGTTCTGCAGGGGATTTCTCAACCAATGCGAAATCCATTTTGAGCTTCAATCTGGCAACTTCCCCAGTGACCATCCCAAAGTTGCTTATATTATTTCTCTCCTCAGTGGCTCAGCCCTTGATTGGGCATCACCGTTATGGGAGAAGTCTGATCCCCTGCTGTCCTCCTATACTGACTTTGTAGCATCATTCAGGCGCATCTTCGACGAGCCGGGCCGGGTTTCCTCTGCTTCATCTGAGATTCTCCGTCTACGCCAGGGAACACGTACTGTGGGACAGTATCTTATACAGTTCAAAATCCTGGCATCTGAACTGGCCTGGAACGACGAGGCCCTGTATGCTGCATTCTGGCATGGCTTGTCAGAACGCATTAAAGATGAGTTAGCTACCAGAGACTTGCCTTCTAAGTTGGATGAGCTAATTTCACTATGCACGAAGGTTGATCTACGGTTCAGAGAGAGAGCAACCGAGCGAGGAAGATCATCCGTTCCTAAATCTTCTGCTTCTCCTCCTCGTCAACCATCTCCATCCAAGGATGAGCCTATGCAAATTGGTCGTTCCCGTCTATCTCCCGCTGAGCGCCGAAGACGCCTCTCCGAGTCTCTATGTCTCTACTGTGCAGCTCCGTCGCACACTATCAACGCCTGTCCCAAACGTTCGGGAAACTCCAGATCCTAGCTCGCCAAGGAGAGGGCCGGCTAGGAGTAATGATCTCCTCTCCATCTCCTCATGATTGTAACCTCCCAGTGTCGCTCCAAATTGCTCAACGTTACAGGAACGTCATTGCCCTCCTTGATTCCGGAGCAGCTGGGAATTTCATAACCGAAGCTTATGTTAAACGGTGGTCCCTACCCACCGAGAGACTGTCCTCGTCCATTTCTTTGACTGCCGTGGATGGCAGCAAGATTTTTGACGCAGTCATTTCCTTAAGGACTCTTCCAGTTCGTCTGAGAGTGGGAGTTCTTCATTCTGAGTATATTTCTTTTTTAGTGATTCCAAGAGCCACACATCCAGTGGTTTTAGGCCTTCCATGGCTCCGTCTCCATAACCCATCAATTGACTGGACGACTACGCAAATACTGGCATGGGGTCCCTCCTGTGCTGAGACTTGTTTAGCCAAAGTTCTTCCTGTTTGTTCTTTCTTCCCCAGGTCATCTGATGTTCCGCCTCCTCCATATCAAGACTTCACGGACGTGTTCAGTAAAGCCTCTGCTGATATCCTTCCTCCTCATAGAGAATGGGACTGCCCAATCGACCTCATTCCAGGGAAGGTTCCACCGCGAGGCCGAACTTATCCGTTGTCTCTGCCTGAGACACACTCCATGGAAGAGTACATCAAAGAGAACCTGGCGAAGGGTTTCATCCGACCATCTTCTTCTCCAGCCGGCGCAGGCTTCTTCTTCGTTAAGAAGAAAGACGGTGGTCTGCGTCCGTGCATCGACTACAGAGGTCTGAACGACATTACCGTCAAGAACCGATACCCTTTACCCCTGATTACCGAGCTCTTTGATAGAGTTAGTGGTGCAACCATTTTCACAAAGCTGGACTTGAGGGGTGCCTACAATCTCATCCGAATCCGTGAGGGTGACGAGTGGCAGACCGCCTTTAACACCCGTGACGGACATTATGAGTACCTCGTCATGCCCTTCGGATTAAGCAACGCTCCAGCAGTCTTCCAGCACTTCGTGAATGAGATCTT
Source organism: Pseudophryne corroboree (assembly GCF_028390025.1). Classification (NCBI taxonomy): domain Eukaryota; kingdom Metazoa; phylum Chordata; class Amphibia; order Anura; family Myobatrachidae; genus Pseudophryne; species Pseudophryne corroboree. Next base: position 320,613,485 of record NC_086449.1, on the reverse strand, counting down.
CAGGGACATCTTGTACCGCCATGTCGTGGTTTATCTAGATGACATCCTCATCTTTGCTAATAATCTCGAAGATCATCGTTTCTGGGTAAAAGAGGTTCTTTCCCGTCTCCGTGTCAATCACCTCTATTGTAAATTGGAGAAGTGTGTGTTTGAAGTTAAAACCATTCCGTTTCTAGGTTACATTGTGTCCGGTTCCGGACTAGAGATGGATCCTGAGAAACTCCAAGCAATCCAGAATTGGCCTATACCCTTAACCCTCAAAGGGGTCCAGAGGTTCTTAGGGTTCGCCAATTATTATAGAAAATTTATACGAGATTTTTCCACCATTGTGGCGCCTATCACTGCATTAACCAAGAAAGGTGCTAATCCGTCCAAGTGGTCCGAGGAAGCTACACAGGCCTTTCACCTTCTGAAGCAACGGTTCATCTCTGCACCAGTTCTGAAACAGCCCGACACCGACTCTCCTTTTATCTTAGAGGTAGATGCCTCCTCCGTTGGAGTAGGAGCAGTGTTATCCCAGAGGGCCAAAGATGGACATCTACATCCTTGCAGTTTCTTCTCCCGGAAGTTCTCCCCAGCTGAGCGCAACTATGCCATTGGCGATCAGGAGTTGCTGGCCATCAAGCTCGCTCTGGAGGAGTGGAGATACCTGTTGGAGGGAGCTTCCCACTCAATCACCATACTTACCGACCACAGAAATCTTTTATATCTCAAAGGCGCACAATGTCTGAATCCTCGTCAGGCCAGATGGGCACTTTTCTTTTCTAGGTTTGACTTTAAACTCCAGTTCTGTCCGGGTTCTCAGAATCGTAAGGCCGATGCCCTTTCCCGCTCATGGGAGCAAGAAAATGAGTCCGAGTCTGCAGACAAGCATCCTATTATTAATCCGTTGGCATTCTCCACGGTAGGGATGGACTCTACGCCTCCACCAGGGAAAAGTTTTGTTAAGCCAGTTCTAAGGAAGAAGCTCATGCATTGGGCCCATGCTTCCCGTTTTGCTGGACATACAGGCATTCAGAAAACCCTTGAATTTATTTCTAGGTCCTACTGGTGGCCAACTCTGAAGAAGGACGTTATGGAATTTATTGCCTCCTGCCCAAAGTGTGCCCAACACAAAGTCTCCCGCCAGTCGCCTGCGGGGCAACTGGTTCCATTATCTGTTCCCCGTCGACCATGGACCCATTTGTCGATGGACTTTGTTTCCGATCTACCTATCTGCAACAAGTTTAATACCATCTGGGTGGTAGTTGACCGGTTCACCAAGATGGCACATTTCATCCCTCTCACCGGTCTTCCGTCAGCTTCCAAGTTGGCTCAAGTATTTATACAAGAGATCTTCCGACTTCACGGTCTTCCTGAAGAGATCATCTCGGATCGTGGAGTACAATTTGTAGCCAAATTTTGGCGAAGTTTGTGTCAAGCCCTCCAAGTCAAGTTAAAGTTTTCCACGGCTTACCATCCTCAGACCAATGGTCAAACCGAGAGGGTGAATCAGGACTTGGAGGCCTTCCTCCGTATATATGTGTCTTCCTCTCAAGATGACTGGGTTCAACTCCTTCCTTGGGCCGAGTTCAGCCACAACAATCAATACCATTCCTCATCTTCTTCTACACCATTCTTCATTAATTATGGATTCCACCCTAAAGTCCCAGAATTCCAACCGCTTCCCGCAACTTCTGTTCCAGCAGTGGATGTCACCTTGCGTCAGTTTTCAAATAACTGGAAGAACGTCCGATCAGCCCTGCTTAAAGCCTCATCCAGGCATAAGAAGTTTGCCGATAGGAAGCGTAGAGCGGTTCCTGCTCTCAAGGTGGGTGATCGTGTGTGGTTGTCCACGAAGAATTTGAGGTTGAGAGTTCCCAGCATGAAATTTGCACCTCGCTACATCGGTCCCTTCAAGATTGAACAAGTCATCAATCCTGTTGCTTACAGATTACAGTTACCACCCTTCTTGAAAATACCCAGGACATTTCATGTTTCCTTGTTGAAACCGCTGATCCTGAATCGGTTTCATTCCGCACTTCCTCCAGCTCCCAAAGTTCAGACTCAACGGGGAGTAGAGTACGAGGTGGCCAAGATTTTGGACTCACGTTTCCGTTACGGTCAGTTACAGTATCTCATTGACTGGAAGGGCTATGGTCCTGAAGAACGCTCTTGGACCAATGCCTCAGACGTCCATGCTCCTGCCTTGGTCCGAAATTTCCACTCAAAGTTTCCATTAAAGCCTAAGAAGTGTCCTGGGGCCACTCCTAAAGGGGGGGGGGGGTGCTGTCACGATCCGGGTATCTGGACGCCATTACCTGCTGTTTAGGTGTCTTCTGAGACTGGCCCAGCGTTCCAAATCCGGATCTCATCTGTGTCAACACTCTGCACATCCCTCCTGTCATTCTGAGACACTACCACAGCGGCGCCATGTTTGAATCCAACATGGCATCTCCCGTCCTCCGCGCCGCCGTTACTGTGTTATTGCTGCAGGTTCTCAGAATCATGTATCATGCCTGCCGCGGCCTCTGCTGCCCTCCAAGTGTCTCAGCATATAATTGTCATCTGGCGTCTCCTGTCCTCCGCGGCCGGCGCCGCCATTATCATTATGTTAGCACATTTCATTTCAAACCGGTTTTCCCTCCAGGTTCCAGCATGGGCGCAGCCATGTTGGATTTGATCACATGCTCCAATTCCTCCAATCCACCGTTGCTGGAATCTGCATAATTGCCCAGCCAATGCCTGCATAGCAGCAGGTATAAGTATCCTGTGTCTGGGCTAGATAGATGTCAGTGCTTTGAATGTCATACCTTGTTCCAGTCTCTCTCTCCTGTGGTTTGTTTCTCCAGGTTCCAGCTCCTGTCTCCAGCATCCACAAAGAGACCCGCACCTGCTTTCCATCCTGCGGTGAAGCCTGACTCTGCAATCCTCTGTGACTGATTCAGCTTTCAGCTATTACTTCGTTTGCTTCCAGCTTCCAAGCTTTCAGCTATTAACCCATCTGTTTCCAGCAACCTGCTTCCAACAGAATTCAGCCTCCTTAAAGAGCCGGTGTTCTCCCAGCGGATTTCTACTTACCAGCAGTATCCACTACCACCGGTAACCACTCTCCATTTCATCTGATTCCACGCACCCTAGCATCTTTCAGTTTTAACTCCGTGTCTCCACCATCGGGCTGGTTCCGTCCAGTGACTCCTACAGTGCATTCCAGTTACCAGCATCATCTCATACACCTACTGGCATGTTCCTCGGTTGTCTCCACTACTACAGCCTGGCCTGGTAAGGTTATTCTACCCAAGGACTATAACATCCGTTCTGCAACCTACCAGTGCCCTGTTATACCTTTTATGGTTTAGTGATCCAGGAACTGTATTATCTGACACTGCTAATTCTGACTGTGAACGCTGTTGTTATTATACGGAGTCTGTTTAATAAACTTTCATTTGACTTTTAACCTGCTTGTCATGGTCACACCTTTTGGTTTCCTTCCACACTTACATGTCCAGGGGTCTGATTAAACCATCTAAGTTTGATTTCATTTCACCCCCTACAACTGAGGCTTCCTCCCGTCAGCCTAAACCCTCAGTTGTGACAAGACCCATCATGCTGGTAGCAGGATGATGACAGCTGGCCATACAATCATAAATAATATTAAAATTGTTTTAGTAGTTTTCGCACAAAATTATCACATTTTTCTATGTTTATATATGCAGGGAGACATTGGAGCACAATACAGCTCTATTGCAAAACTTGTATTTTTATTTATAAATATAAGTGAATGTATAGTATTACCCAGTGTTAAACAAACCATATTCTGTGGCATTTGGTCCCGGATCAATAAATGATTTGGACTAGCAAGTTTACAAGCTGTGCTGCATGGATGGTGGTCATTAGGTTGACATGAGTTAGGTCAACATACATTGGGTCGACCACATTTGGTCAACATGCATTAGGGCGACACGGACATTAGGTCGACATGTACTAGGTCGACATGGAAAAAGGTTGACATGAGTTTTTCACAATTTGTTTCATTTTTTGACCTTTTTCATACTTGATGATCCACGTGGACTACCATTGGGAATGGTAACCTGTGCCGAGCACAGCGGTAGCGGAGTTAGGCACCTTGCCTGAAGCGTGGCGTGTGGAGTGAGCTATGTGAGGGGACACGGTGCACTAATTGGGGTTCCCCATCACTTTTCGAAGAAAACAACACCAAAAAAGTAAAGAAACGCATATCGACCCTTTTTCATGTCGACCTAGCACATGTCGACCTAGTGATCATGTCGACCTAATGCATTTCGATGAAACGTGGTTGACCCAATGTATCTCAACCTAACTCAAGTCGACCTAATGAACCACACCCATGCTGCATGATGACTGTAGCCACAGGCTGTTGATCTTCATCTCTACCCTCTCCATTTTCCTCCTCCTCAGTCTGCACTGCTTCTTGCCAAAAGTCTTGCCAAAGATAAACAGCATCCCCCTCTTCTCCTCTGTCCATCGAATAAAGGTAATAATTATGAAAATGCACAAAAGATGAGATAGATAAAACCACAAGGTTTAAAAGGTGGTGATGCAATGGAAAGAAAAGTGACACATTAAAAGTGAGATTATGGAGAAAATGATAAAGATATTAAAGAAAAGGGAGATAGAGGAGGACTTGGAAGACTGCCATTAACTGAACCGTTGGCCTAGGGGCACTACAATTTAAAATTCCCTAAGACACTAGGGCCCTCATTCCGAGTTGATCGCAGCAGCAAATTTGTTAGCAAAATATAGAAATATACACTTGGCGCTGTCACCTACAATATGAAAAGCCGCTAGTCTCGGGACACTGATCCCAGTTATCCCAAAAGTTAAAGAAACCAAACAAAAAATAAGACAGCGCTATTCACGTTGTATATAAAAGGTAACCTTTACTTTATATTTTATACAGAATACATATATAAAATTTCCACATACTACGATACCGGCCAGTACCAATTTAATATAAAACATAATATATTAAGAACAATTCTACATCAAAAATAACGATTCATCCAATTTTATCCAGCTGAAATAACAGATATCTTATAGCTCTATAAATCTCTTAATGAGGCTCTGAGATAAGATTCTCTATACTCTCAATATAGCACGATATGCATAATTAGTGAGCAGGTAAGTCTTTCAGAAGCTCCACATGCAGATGTTAATCAAGCAAATAAGATTTTAAAGCCGATATATATGTCCATCAGTTTAAGCAAGCTGTTTGTTAGTGCACTATAATTGTGATTGATGATGCAACTGTTAGTTGGAAATCAGCTATTAATGCTTTAGTCAGGTAGATGTCAGGTAGATGTAAACTTCTGTTCGATTAAATACCGTCCATAAATCATACCAGGCTTAATGTTATTATGTTGAACATGTATCGCTATTTAAATATAGTCAACTGTCATGCCAAAAAGCGATGAATATATAGTCTAAAATAGCTGAGAGTCCACACTTCACCACGAGTACAATCTACTGTGTACTCTATTTGATACCTCTCCTCACAATGCTTGTGGGCGTAGCAGCCTCTCCAGCAGTAGGCAATGGTGACTGGGGTCTGTGTCCCCCTTTCCGGTGTGTGGGTTTACCTCCTCAGTGCAGCATAATCTGATGCCCACTTCAAACAGCCGCAGCCGCGGCAGCACAGCATGATGACGGTCACAGGAAATCCCGACTCTCCTTTGCACAGCTTATGCTGATCAGGGCGCTTCAGTCAGCCGCAGCAGCAGCAGAAGAACGTGATGTGGTTTTAACCACAAAGAGTGTCCCAAGCGCGTTTCTCCGCCTACCCTCCGGCTTCGGCGGCTTCCTCAGTGTTGAATGTTTCTCCTTCCTCCTTCTGACCTTAAATACCGGCATTCCGGGTTTGCGCATGCGCAGTTGCGCCTGCAATCCAAGCCTCATTTTCATTATTATTAGATTCTCTGATCCTTCCTCCTCCAAACTTCATTTTAAATTTAAATATAGACTAATGATCATGACTCCTTATATATAAATATAGCTTTACTTCTTTTACTACAAATCGATGTATAGCCTCAATATCATATAAACACAATGCTGAATAACTAATAACTTTTAAAAATTAGATTTTTTTTAAATAAAAAATATATATATATATATATATATATCCATCCTATATTAGTACTTAATAATCAATAGGTCACTCATATGACATCTAGTGGTCAAACATAATCATGGCACCTCTGAATTATATCCAAAAAGACTTTTATTTGTATTTAAACAAAATTCCTCCCAAAAACATATAGAATGGAGATTATTTTAGAAACTTTTTTATATATATGTATATACACAATTTCCCCCCCATTCAATAGATCATTACCCATCAAAGACCTTATATATTGTTTTTATTTTTATTTTTGGCTTTATAGCAAATTGCCATCAGAAAATGTAAATATTTTATAATCCACAATCCTTATTAGCAATTATATTCTTATTTTTCTTTCTTTCTTCTTTTGTACCTTAAACTTAACCCGTGATCATTACCTACTATATATCATAGAATAATAATTTATACCAACAGTTGATTTTCTCGGTGGTGTACCTTTATATATATATATATATATATATATGTATATATATATATATATATCCATCAATAATATATATTCCTATATCCATCTAGAAATTTCCATTTTTTATATTATTTTGACCAATGAATAGATCAGATTACCAGAATTAATCCATTTTATGAAGGATTTTGACATATTACTGACATGAAACTTCACATTTCTAAAATCCATTAAGTTCAACGGTATAGTTCAATCCATTGGGCACAAGGGTATCCATCCTGTGTATCCAGTATGCCTCTCTTCTGCACAATCGATTGAATTGATCCCCTCCCCTCACAGTGTTTTTAATATGTTCCACTGCTATCATAGAGCAATTATCAAAATTACCGTTCTGGCAATGTGAAACGTGGCTAGATAATGGATGTTTAGCTCCTTTTAGTACATTTCTTCTATGTTCCATGTATCTAATATGCATAGTGCGTGTAGTCCTCCCAATATATTGTCTACTGCATTTACAAGTAATCAGATATATAACATAAATTGAGTTACAGCTAAGAAAATCTTTTATCTGAAATACCTCCCCCGTATTATTTGAAGAATATGTCACACTTTCTCTTGGTATATTTCTGCAGGACAGACAATTAAGTTTACCACACTTATGGAACCCAGGAGGTTTTACGGGTAACCACATGTCCTCCATTTTGGGTTTCACTCTCCCCCTTTCAAAATGACTCGGTACTAAAATAGACCGTAGATTATCAGCCTTACGGAAAATCATCCTCCCCCCTATGATCTAATTGTGGTTTCAAAACCTCATCTAACATCAGGAGTGACATATTTCTTTTTACAGTTTGTTGAATCTGGTGTGCACAACTATTATATTGTGTAACGAACATCAAATTTCTTTTTTGATCCCTACCCATATCATTCTTTTTCTTTTCTATTGGCTTGAGCAGTATAGCCCTCTCAAGTTGTTCTACTTCTAACATAGCTTTTTCTACCAATGTAACAGGGTATCCCTGTTCCAAAAATGATGTCAAAAGGATCTTTGCTTGTATTCTATATGTTTCAACTGATGAACAGTTTCTTCGAAGTCTAACAAACTGCCCCCTGGGGATATTTTCTTTCCACTGTTTTTTTATGTGAACTACTATATTGTAGATAATTGTTCTGATCAACATGTTTAATATAAGTCTTAGTGGTCAAATTGCCATCCTCTACCGACAGTGCCACATCAAGGAAACTCAGTTCAGTGTTACTATATGTATAGGTGAATTTTAATCCATATTTATTTTTATTTAGACCTTCAGTAAAATTAATTAAGTGCTCTAATGTGCCCCCCAAATAATAAATAAATCATCTATAAAACGGTCATAGTATACCAGATTTGCGCCAAGTTCGCCTCCCCACACATGTTGATCTTCAAAGACCCTATGTACAGGTTGGCTAAGCTCGGCGCAAATCTGGCTCCCATGGCCACACCCAGTGTCTGCAAATAAAATAGTGAATCAAATAAAAAATAATTGTGCGTGAGGATAAATTTAATAGATTTTAAGATGAAGGCACGTAGAGCATCCGAGATCTCAGCTTGCAATAAATACTTTTTCACTTTGTTAGCAGTTGGGCAAAACCATGTGCACTGCAGGGGGGGCAGATGTAACATGTGCAGAGAGAGTTAGATTTGGGTTGGGTGTGTTCAAACTGAAATCTAAATTACAGTGTAAAAATAAAGTAGCCAGTGTTTATCCTGCACAGAAACAATATAACCCACCCAAATGTAACTCTCTCTGCACATGTTATATCTGCCCCCCCTGCAGTGCACATGGTTTTGCCCAACTGCTAACACATTTTCTGCTGCGATCAACTCTGAATTACCCCCTAAGGCCAGGATTTAATGGGAGCCGAGTTTTGCGATGGAAAAAAGTTGGAAATCTCAGACATTATAATGTGCGACTTTTTCCAGGAACACGGATAAAGTAATGGCGTGTGTCTTTTACATTCACATTGCAACTAGCATCCAACTTCTCATGTGATGTTTAGACCAGAAAACGTCCCATTTTTTACCAGACCAACCGGAAAGCGTCTATTAGTATAACAGTTGCAGAGTGTTATAGAAAGTCACCCATTGTCACCCAAAAGTCCCATGATTGAAGCAACACACACCCTATGTAAACCCCAGTCCTCCACAATGCACAAGTAGTTACTGCTGATTTAAATGATATGCGGCATGACAACATTCTGTGTATAATTGTGACTGTATCAGCATACCAAATTATGTTACAGTGTTTGGATGGAAAACACTGTAGCATAACATTCTGTATGCGGGTATAGTTCCTATTACACACAGAATATAGACATGCTGAAAATTATTTTAAACAGCAGGAACTGCTTGTGCATCCTATTAGCAATGTTTTTCTGGGACATTTCAATTGAAAAGTTCAAAATTATAGACAGATCACATTCAAAATATCTGCTTTTTTCCCCTTCACCTAAACAGAATGAATTCTAAACACAACAGTAAAACTAAAACAAATTTTAAAGTATGTTAATATTTCAATTGTTAGTGTAATTACTATGAAATATTTGTTGCAAATTGTTCTACATAACAACAGAATATGCTGTGCTATATAAGAAACTTTTGATAAATAAATAAATAATAAATATAGTAATTTGATGAAGAGTAGTACGTGTGTTTATAGTGACATCTGCAGGTTACTAGAGTACTGTAGTATAGCTAACGTGGGTGATCCAGTATTTTTCTTTTCCTTTATTTCTGGTAGTAAAATTTCACTTGGCATGGTTTTAATGCTTACAAAGATCATAGCTAAAGTTAGAAAACAATGTGTACAGCTCTGTTGCAAAACTTGTATTTTTATTTATAAATTCTATGTAAGTGAATGTATAGTATTACCCAGTGTTAAACAAACCATCTTCTGTGGTATTTGGTCCCAGATCAACAAATGATTTGGACTGGCAAGTTTACAGGCTGTGCTGCATGGTGACTGTAACCATAGCAAAGTGCAGGCTGTTCATCTTCAACTCTACCCTCCCCATTCTCCTCCTCCTCTGCTCTGCTTCTTCCACAGAGTCCTAACAAAGATAAACAGCATCCCCCTCTTCTCCTCTGTCCATCAAACAAAGGCAATAATTCTGAAAAAGCAAAAATTATGAGGTAGGTGAAATCACAAAGTTTAGTAGGTGGTGATGCAATGAAAAGAAAAGTGACACATTAAAAGTAAGATCACGGGGAAAATTATAAAGATATTAAAGAAAAAGGAGATAGAGGAGGACTTGAAACACTGCCATTAACTGAACCATGGGCCTTAGGAGACTACAAATAAAACTCCCCAAGACACTAAGGCCGGGATTTAATGGGAGCTGAGTTTTGTGATGGAAAAAAGTTGGAAAACTCAGACATTATAATGTGCCACTTTTCCCCGGAACACAGATAAAGTAATGGCGTGTGTCTTTTACATTCACAGTGTAAATAGGATCCAACTTCTCACGTGATATTTAGACCAGAAAACGTCCCATTTTTTTCAGACTAAATGGAAAGCATCTATTAGTATAACAGTTGCAGAGTGTGATAGAAAGTCACCCATTGTCACCCAAAAGTCCCATGATTGAAGCAACACACACCCTATGTAAACCCCAGTCCTCCACGACGCACAAGCAGTTACTGCTGATTTAAATTATATGCGGCATGACTACATTCTGTGTGTAATTGTGGCTGTATCAGCATACCAATTTATGCTACAGTGTTTGGCTGGAGAACACTGTAGCATAACATTTTGTATGCAGATACAGTTGCTATTACATACAGAATATAGACATGCTGCATATATTTTTAAACAGCAGGAACTGCTTGTGCATCCTTTTTAGTGATGTGCACCTGAAATTTTTCGGGTTTTGTGTTATGGTTTTGGGTTCGGTTCCGTGGCCGTGTTTTGGGTTCTGACGCGTTTTGGCAAAACCTCACCGATTTTTTTTTGTCGGATTCGGGTGTGTTTTGGATTCGGGTGTTTTTTTCAAAATACCCTAAAAAACAGCTTAAATCATAGAATTTGGGGGTCATTTTGATCCCATAGTATTATTAACCTCAATAACCATAATTTCCACTAATTTTCAGTCTATTCTGAACACCTCACACCTCACAATATTATTTTTAGTCCTAAAATTTGCACTGAGGTCGCTGGATGGCTAAGCTAAGCGACCCTAGTGGCCGACACAAACACCTGGCCCATCTAGGAGTGTCACTGCAGTGTCACGCAGGATGGCCCTTCAAAAAAATACTCCCCAAACAGCACATGACGCAAAGAAAAAAGAGGCGCAATGAGGTAGCTGTGTGACTAAGCTAAGCGACCCTAGTGGCCGACACAAACACCTGGCCCATCTAGGAGTGGCACTGCAGTGTCACGCAGGATGGCCCTTCAAAAAAATACTCCACAAACAGCACATGACGCAAAGAAAAATGAAAGAAAAAAGAGGTGCAAGATGGAATTGTCCTTGGGCCCTCCCACCCACCCTTATGTTGTATAAACAGGACATGCACACTTTAACAAACCCATCATTTCAGCGACAGGGTCTGCCACACGACTGTGACTGAAATGACTGGTTGGTTTGGTCCCCCACCAAAAAAGAAGCAATCAATCTCTCCTTGCACAAACTGGCTCTACGGAGGCAAGGTGTCCACCTCATCATCATCGTCCGATTCATCACCCCTTTCACTGTGTACATCCCCCTCCTCACAGATTATTAATTCGTCCCCACTGGAATCCACCATCTCAGGTCCTCGTGTACTTTCTGGAGGCAATTGCTGCTGGTGAATGTCTCCATGGAGGAATTGATTATAATTCATTTTAATGAACATCATCTTCTCCACATTTTCTGGAAGTAACCTCGTACGCCGATTGCTGACAAGGTGAGCGGCGGCACTAAACACTCTTTCGGAGTACACACTGGAGGGAGGGCAACTTAGGTAGAATAAAGCCAGTTTGTGCAAGGGCCTCCAAATTGCCTCTTTTTCCTGCCAGTATACGTACGGACTGTCTGACGTGCCTACTTGGATGCGGTCACTCATATAATCCTCCACCATTCTTTCAATGGTGAGAGAATCATATGCAGTGACAGTAGACGACTTGTCAGTAATCGTTGGCAGGTCCTTCAGTCCGGACCAGATGTCAGCATCAGCAGTCGCTCCAGACTGCCCTGCATCACCGCCAGCGGGTGGGCTCGGAATTCGTAGCCTTTTCCTCGCACCCCCAGTTGCGGGAGAATGTGAAGGAGGAGATGTTGACGGGTCGCGTTCCGCTTGACTTGACAATTTTGTCACCAGCAGGTCTTTGAACCTCTGCAGACTTGTGTCTGCCGTAAAGAGAGATCCAAGGTAGGTTTTAAATCTAGGATCGAGCACGGTGGACAAAATGTAGTGCTCTGATTTCAACAGATTGACCACACGTGAATCCTGGTTAAGCGAATGAAGGGCTCCATCCACAAGTCCCACATGCCTAGCGGAATCGCTCTGTTTTAGATCCTCCTTCAATGCCTCCAGCTTCTTCTGCAAAAGCCTGATGAGGGGAATGACCTGACTCAGGCTGGCAGTGTCTGAACTGACTTCACGTGTGGCAAGTTCAAAAGGTTGCAGAACCTTGCACAACGTTGAAATCATTCTCCACTGCGCTTGAGACAGGTGCATTCCACCTCCTTTGCCTATATCATGGCCAGATGTATAGGCTTGAATGGCCTTTTGCTGCTCCTCCATCCTCTGAAGCATATAGAGGGTTGAATTCCACCTCGTTACCACCTCTTGCTTCAGATGATGGCAGGGCAGGTTCAGGTGTTTTTGGTGGTGCTCCGGTCTTCTGTACGCGGTGCCTGTACGCCGAAAGTGGCCCGCAATTCTTCTGGCCACCGACAGCATCTCTTGCACGCCCCTGTCGTTTTTTAAATAATTCTGCACCACCCGATTCAAGGTATGTGCAAAACATGGGACGTGCTGGAATTTGCCCAGATGTAATGCACTCACAATATTGCTGGCATTGTCCGATGTCACAAATCCCCAGGAGAGTCCAATTGGGGTAAGCCATTCTGCGATGATCTTCCTCAGTTGCCGTAAGAGGTTTTCAGCTATGTGCCTATTCTGGAAAGCGGTGATACAAAGCGTAGCCTGCCTAGGAACGAGTTGGCGTTTGCGAGATGCTGCTACTGGTGCCGCCGCTGCTGTTCTTGCAGCGGGAGGCAATACATCTACCCAGTGGGCTGTCACAGTCATGTAGTCCTGAGTCTGCCCTGCTCCACTTGTCCACATGTCCGTGGTTAAGTGGACATTGGGTACAACTGCATTTTTTAGGACACTGGTGAGTCTTTTTCTGACGTCCGTGTACATTCTCGGTATCGCCTGCCTAGAGAAGTGGAACCTAGATGGTATTTGGTAACGGGGGCACACTACCTCAAGAAATTGTCTAGTTCCCTGTGAACTAACGGCGGATACCGGACGCACGTCTAACACCAACATAGTTGTCAAGGCCTCAGTTATCCGCTTTGCAACAGGATGACTGCTGTGATATTTCATCTTCCTCGCAAAGGACTGTTGGACAGTCAATTGCTTACTGGAAGTAGTACAAGTGGTCTTCCGACTTCCCCTCTGGGATGACGATCGACTCCCAGCAGCAACAACAGCAGCGCCAGCAGCAGTAGGCGTTACACTCAAGGATGCATCGGAGGAATCCCAGGCAGGAGAGGACTCGTCAGACTTGCCAGTGACATGGCCTGCAGGACTATTGGCTTTCCTGGGTAAGGAGGAAATTGACACTGAGGGAGTTGGTGGTGTGGTTTGCGCGAGTTTGGTTACAAGAGGAAGGGATTTACTGGTCAGTGGACTGCTTCCGCTGTCGCCCAAAGTTTTTGAACTTGTCACTGACTTATTATGAATGCGCTGCAGTTGACGTATAAGGGAGGATGTTCCGAGGTGGTTAACGTCCTTACCCCTACTTATTACAGCTTGACAAAGGCAACACACGGCTTGACACCTGTTGTCCGCATTTCTGTTGAAATACTTCCACACTGAAGAGCTGATTTTTTTGGTATTTTCACCAGGCATGTCAATGGCCATATTCCTCCCACGGACAACAGGTGTCTCCCCGGGTGCCTGACTTAAACAAACCACCTCACCATCAGAATCCTCCTTGTCAATTTCCTCCCCAGCGCCAGCAACACCCATATCCTCATCCTGGTGTACTTCAACACTGACATCTTCAATTTCACTATCAGGAACTGGACTGCGGGTGCTCCTTTCAACACTTGCAGGGGGCGTGCAAATGGTGGAAGGCGCAAGCTCTTCCCGTCTAGTGTTGGGAAGGTCAGGCATCGCAACCGACACAATTGGACTCTCCTTTGGGATTTGTGATTTCGAAGAACGCACAGTTCTTTGCTGTGCTTTTGCCGCAAGTCTTTTCTTTTTTCTAGCGAGAGGATGAGTGCTTCCATCCTCATGGGAAGCTGAACCACTAGCCATGAACATAGGCCAGGGCCTCAGCCGTTCCTTGCCACTCCGTGTCGTAAATGGCATATTGGCAATTTTACGCTTCTCCTCAGACGCTTTTAATTTTGATTTTTGGGTCATTTTTTTACTGATCTTTTGTGTTTTGGATTTTACATGCTCTGTACTATGACATTGGGCATCGGCCTTGGCAGACGACGTTGATGGCATTTCATCGTCTCGGCCATGACTAGTGGCAGCAGCTTCAGCACGAGGTGGAAGTGGATCTTGATCTTTCCCTATTTTTTTAACCTCCACATTTTTGTTCTCCATATTTTGCGCACAACTAAAAGCCACCACAGGTATACAATGTAGATGGATGGATAGTATAGTATTACTTATACTTATGGACGACGAGTGACGACACAGAGGTAGGTACAGCCGTGGCCTACCGTACTGCTGCTTAGTGCTTATTTATAAATATAATATACTGTATAACGGACCTGGTGGACAGTGTCAGCAGCAGACTGCTAAACTAGTATGAAGAAAGAAAAAAAAACACCACAGGTATACAATGTAGATGGATGGATAGTATAGTATTACTCATACTTATGGAAGACGAGTGACGACACAGAGGTAGGTACAGCCGTGGCCTACCGTACTGCTGCTTAGTGCTTATATATAAATATAATATACTGTATAACGGACCTGGTGGACAGTGTCAGCAGCAGACTGCTAAACTAGTATGAAGAAAGAAAAAAAAAAACACCACAGGTATACAATGTAGATGGATGGATAGTATTACTTATACTTATGGACGACGAGTGACGAGTCGACACAGAGGTAGGTACAGCCGTGGCCTACCGTACTGCTGCTTAGTGCTTAATTATATATATAATATACTGTATAACGGACCTGGTGGACACTGCAGTGTCAGCAGACTGCTAAACAAACTAGCATGGGGACTGGTGGTCACTGTCAGCAAAACTGTGCACTGTACTCCTGCTATAACAGCTCCCCAGTCCCCACAATTAGGCAGTGTGAGCAGTGCACTCAGCACAGATATATCATGCAGCAGTGCAGCACACTGAGTGAGCACAGATATGGTGGAGCGTTTTTTTTCAGGCAGAGAAACAACGGATTAAACTCAAAACCCTGCACTGTACTCCCTAACAGCTGCTCCCCGTCCCCAATCCTCCCCACAATTATAACTAACTAAGTTCTAATATAATACAACGGACTCGGAGAGGACGCCAGCCACGTCCTCTCCCTATCAATCTCAATGCACGTGTGAAAATGGCGGCGACGCGCGGCTCCTTATATAGAATCCGAGTCTCGCGAGAATCCGACAGCGGGATGATGACGTTCGGGCGCGCTCGGGTTAACCGAGCAAGGCGGGAGGATCCGAGTCGCTCGGACCCGTGTAAAAAAAAGGTGAAGTTCGGGCGGGTCGGATTCCGAGGATCCGAACCCGCTCATCACTAATCCTTTTAGCATTGTTTTGCTAATAGGATGCACAAGCAGCTCCTGGTGTTTAAAAATATATGTATTTATATGCAAATATATACATTTTGTTATGTTACAGCCTTATTCCAACATGGAATAAATTCATTTTTCCCCTCAAAATTCTACACACAGTACCCCATAATGACAATGTGAAAAAAGTTTTTTTGAGATGTTTGCAAATGTATTAAAAATAAAAAACTAAGAAATCACATGTACATAAGTATTTACAGCCTTTGCTCAATACTTTGTTGATGTACCTTTGGCAGCAATTACCGCTTCAAGTCTTTTTTAATATGATGCCACAAGCTTGACACACCCATCTTTGGCTAGTTTCGCCCATTCCTCTTTACAGCACATCTCAGGCTCCATCAGGTTGGATGGGAAGCATTGGTGCACAGCCATTTTCAGATCTCTTCAGAGATGTACAATCTGATTCAAGTCTGGGCTCTGGCTAGGCCACTAAAGGAAATTCACAGAGTTGTCCTGAAGCCACTCCTTTGATATCTTGGCTGTGTGCTTAGAGTCATTGTCCTGCAGAAAGATGAACCGTCGCCCCAGTGTGGGGTAAAGAGCACGCTGGAGCAGGTTTTCATCCAGGATGTCTCTGTACATTGCTGTATTCATCTTTCCCTCTATCCTGGCTAGTCTCCCATTTCCTGCCTCTGAAAAACAAACCCACAGCATGATGCTGCCACCACCATGCTTCACTGTAGGGATGGTATTGGCCTGGTGATGACTGGAGCCTAGTTTCCCCCAAACATGACGCCTGGCATTCACACCAAAGAGTTCAATCTTTGTCTCATTAGACAAAAGAATTTTGTTTCTCATGATCTGAGAGTCCTTCACGTGCATTTTAGCAAACTCCAGGCGGGCTGCCATGTGCATTTTACTGAGTGGCTTCCGTCTGGCCACTCTACCATACAGGCCTGATTAGTGAATTGCTGCAGAGACGGTTGTCCTTCTGGAAGGTTCTCCTCTCTCCACAGAGGAATGCTGTAGCTCTGACAGAGTGACCATTGGGTTCATGGTCACCTACCAGACTGGGGCCCTTCTACCTCGGTCACTTAGTTTAGACAGCCGGCCAGCTCTAGGAAGAGTCCTGGTGGTTCCGAACTTCTTCCATTTACGGATGATGGAGGCCACTGTGCTCATTGGGACCTTCAAAGCAGCAGATATGTTTCTGTACCTTTCCCCAGATTTGTGCCTTGAGACAATCCTGTCTCTGAGGTCTACACACAATTTCTTTGACTTCATGCTTGGTTTGTGCTCAGATTTGTTAGATAATGGGCAAAACCATGTGCACTGCAGGTGTGACAGATATAACATGTGCAGAGAGAGTTAAGGGCCATACACACTAGATGATTCTTTTGGCCAATATGGCCAATACAGATGATTGTGAATGATATATCGTGCACATAGTCTAGTGTGTATGGTTCTGCAATCAACGATGTGCGCACCTGCGCTCGTTGACTGCAGGTTGGCGGTCGCCCCTGCTGGATGCTCAATGTGAGCAATGTCACTTGTGACATCGCTCATCACGGCATGTGTGTACGGAGCCGCGATGAGCGATGTGCACAATGTGACATGGCTCACATCCCCTCCAGCGGCTCCGTCTCCGCAGCGGCTCCCTCCCCTCCAGTAGCTCCGCTCCCCGCCAGTAGCTTCATATCTGAGGCCGCTGACGGGAGCCGCTGACTGCTCAGTGCGTCTCCCCTCCAGTGGCTCCCTGCACGCCAGCGGCTTCATTGTAGCTGAGCCGCTGACGGGAGCTGCTGGAGGGGAGACCCTGACCGCTCAGCGTCTCCATCCACTGCCCCACCAATGTACCCACTGCCCCACCAATGTATCCACTGACCCACCAATTATATTTCCACTGTGCCACCAATGTAATTAAAAATTAATTATAATGGGTTCCAAATATTATATATATATATATATATATATATATATATATGTATATAAAATACAAAAATATCCTTATCTTGCGCTCGCAGAACCAGCAGCACTATAGGCGAGACCTCCGTTGCCGGATCTCAGACAAACATAAGATAGAAAACACAAATCCTGAGCGCGCTCTGTTTGATGTATAGATATAGCGGAAGTCCTTCCAAGTAGGTGTATCTTATACTATGGATAATTGGATTTCTTGGGTTCCTGCAGTGGATAACCCCTCACCAGAATGTCACCCAAACAAATGGCCCAAGGCCAATTAGAATAAAATATTTAATACAAAAAGAATTCATAAAAGTCTTTGACATGAGAATTTTTTTACAACAGGTTCTACATGGATTTTGATAACTCGGACAGCAGAATCCAGTAGGTAGATGTAAACACTCCCTCACCTGCAACACTCCCTCAGGCTGCAACCATGTGTGTAGGAGTTTTCAGAATCCTACACACATGGTTGCAGCCTGAGAAATCCTCTGGATACAATTGTGGGTCCTATGTGGGAGTTCCAGTGCTTTTAGCATTTACTGACTCTGTTTATGGATATACCAATTGATACACTATTGCACTTTTAAAAAATAGGTATTTTAACCGAGTGTACCGAACTAATCTATATGTTCAGGCGGACATAGTAAAGTCTGACCATGAAGTCAATTTTTAAAGGAATATTACCTCTTTTTTATGCAATGAGTTTAATTATCTAAAGGTTGATCATAATATTCTGTATGCAGAATTATACAGTGTATAGGTGCTCCAATACAAAAATATATTTCTGTTACCCCTGATGAAGTCAAACTGATGAAACGCGTTGGGTTTATCAGTCATTAGTCAGTATTCCAGTTAGGAAAATTACTCTTTTCGCCAAGCGCACACCTTGCTAAGGTGAGGGAGTGTTTACATCTACCTACTGGATTCTGCTGTCCGAGTTATCAAAATCCATGTAGAACCTGTTGTAAAAAAATTCTCATGTCAAAGACTTTTATGAATTCTTTTTGTATTAAATATTTTATTCTAATTGGCCTTGGGCCATTTGTTTGGGTGACTTTCTGGTGAGGGGTTATCCACTGCAGGAACCCAAGAAATCCAAAAATCCATAGTATAAGATACACCTACTTGGAAGGACTTCCGCTTTATCTATACATCAAACAGAGCGCGCTCAGGATTTGTGTTTTCTATATATATATATATATATATATATATATGTAGAGGGGGGGATAAGGGTATCAGCGACCGACAGTGTCTGATAAAATATGTTATAAATATGAAGAGACTTGCTGGATACGTAAAAAATAACAATACATTTATTTATACAATCTAAAAAATTACTATCAGGGTGGGTTAAAAGCCGGAGGATATATACTGTTAAATAATACCAGGTAAAAGATAGCTTAAAAAAAACCAAAAACTTACATATAATAAAAAGCAATAAATAATTAAATATTGGATAAGAGAGTGCTGCTTATCTTTAAAAATGGAGAGTCAATTGAGGTACACCCAACGCGTTTCGTCCATCAGACTTCATCAAGGGGGTTATTTTTTACATATCCAGCAAGTCTCTTCATATTTATAACATATTTTATCAGACACTGTCGGTCGCTGATACCCTTATCCCCCCCTCTACATATCATAATTAAGGCAGTTTATCCCTGCCTAATACTTAGGGGTTAGCTGACGCCTTATATCACTAAAAAAGTGTTTGAATTGCTGCATTTACCACTCTATTATTCTATTTCACACACACCTGTGGCGCCATACTTCCACTATCCAATATATATATATATATATATATATATATATTTATATCTATAAATATATATATATATATATATATATATAGAGAGAGAGAGAGAGAGACTTCAAGGTCCAGCACTCCAGTAAACCATATAGCAAATTCAGCCTGTGCCTTCACAGGTATAAGAACATAGTCAAGAAAAGTGTGGCACTCAGCTTGAATAAATGCAAAATAGACGCGCTTCAGCAACGTTTCAGTGTTATTAACACTATCATCAGGTTAAGTACATAACAAATAACACATACCTTATATATCTTAAGCCACCACGTGCAACACACATACCTGCATCGGGAACACACACCCGGCCGGCATCAGAAATCAATGACGTCACTCCCAGCAGCCAAGATGCCGGGGTAGTGACGCAGTGCTCACCATCACCATGGTTACAACTTGATGCTACAGAAAACATAACACAAAGACTGTGAGAGTAAATCAAAGAAACATAATACATGTAGATAGAAACGGCATGAATGAATCATTATAACAAATTCAGTATTATAAATATTTAAAAGTATGAAAGTACAAAATTTCCATTCAGGCCTTGCGGAGACAGCACTCCAAGCCTGTGAATCCACCTAGCTTCATATTTTAATAATTGTAAGTTACGATCACCACCACGATAAGAAGCTGGTATATGGTCTATCATGCGGTATCGAATACTGGAGAGACTATGTTTTGCTTCTAAAAAATGTCTAGCAACCGGCTGTTCACTGCTCCCTGACTGTAAGGCAGCATGGATCGCTGACCGGTGCCCAGACATCCTCTCTTTAAATTTGCATTGTGTCTTGCCCACGTAGGACAGACCACAAGGGCACACACACCTCCCGGCCGCCCCATTATTGCAGCGAGGGGGTCTTTATCACAACCAGCATCTATATTTTTAGATTCCATTCTGCAGCCTATTGTTAAGGAGCAAGAGCATTTTCTATTGGATACAACCATGTTCATTAATTCACTTGCTAACTAGAGATGAGCGGGTTCGGTTCCTCGGAATCCGAACCCCCCCGAACTTCAGCCTTTTTACACGGGTCCGAGGCAGACTCGGATCTTCCCGCCTTGCTCGGCTAACCCGAGCGCGCCCGAACGTCATCATCCCGCTGTCGGATTCTCGCGAGGCTCGTATTCTATCGCGAGACTCGGATTCTATATAAGGAGCCGCGCGTCGCCGCCATTTTCACACGTGCATTGAGATTGATAGGGAGAGGACGTGGCTGGTGTCCTCTCCGTTAGAATAGATAGAGACACTTGAGTTGATTACTTAGTAATTTTGGGGAGCATTAGGAGTACTCAGAGTGCAGAGTTTTGCTGATAGTTAGTTACTAGTGACTGACCACCACCAGTTTTATTTATTATTTAATATAATCCGTTCTCTGCCTGAAAAAAAACGATACACAGTCACATACCATATCTGTGCTCAGCCTCAGTGTGCTGCATGATAATAATATCATCTATGTATATCTGACTGTGCTGAGTGCTCACTGCTCACACAGCTGAATTGTGGGGGAGACTGGGGTGCAGTTATAGCAGGAGTACAGTGCACACTTTTGCTGCCAGTGTGACTGACCAGTGACCACCAGTATATTGTCTGCCTGAAAAAGTTAAACACTCCTGTGGTGTTTTTTTTATTTATTCTATAAACGCATTCTGCTGACAGTGTCCAGCAGGTCCGTCATTCATTATATTATATAAATATTTACCTGCAGTAGTGTTATATTTTTTTTGTTCATCTCTATCATCTTTATCATCTCTATATTAGCAGACGCAGTACGGTAGTCCACGGCTGTGGCTACCTCTGTGTCGTCAGTGCTCGTCCATAATTGTATACCTACCTGTGGTGGGGTTTTTTTTTCTATCTTCTTCATACTAGTAGTTTAGGAGTCTGCTGACAGTGTCCAGCAGGTCCGTCATTATATTATATATACCTGCAGTAGTGATATATATATATTTTTTATATCATTATCATCTCTATACTAGCAGACGCAGTACGGTAGTCCACGGCTGTAGCTACCTCTGTGTCGTCAGTGCTCGTCCATAATTGTATACCTACCTGTGGTGGGTTTTTTTTTTCTATCTTCTTCATACTAGTAGTTTAGGAGTCTGCTGACAGTGTCCAGCAGGTCCGTCATTATATTATATATACCTGCAGTAGTGATATATATATATTTTTTATATCATTATCATCTCTATACTAGCAGACGCAGTACGGTAGTCCACGGCTGTAGCTACCTCTGTGTCGTCAGTGCTCGTCCATAATTGTATACCTACCTGTGGTGGGGTTTTTTTTTCTATCTTCTTCATACTAGTAGTTTAGGAGTCTGCTGACAGTGTCCAGCAGGTCCGTCATTATATTATATATACCTGCACTAGTGATATATATATATTTTTTATATCATTATCATCTCTATACTAGCAGACGCAGTACGGTAGTCCACGGCTGTAGCTACCTCTGTGTCGTCAGTGCTCGTCCATAATTGTATACCTACCTGTGGTGGGTTTTTTTTTTCTATCTTCTTCATACTAGTAGTTTAGGAGTCTGCTGACAGTGTCCAGCAGGTCCGTCATTATATTATATATACCTGCAGTAGTGATATATATATATTTTTTATATCATTATCATCTCTATACTAGCAGACGCAGTACGGTAGTCCACGGCTGTAGCTACCTCTGTGTCGTCAGTGCTCGTCCATAATTGTATACCTACCTGTGGTGGGTTTTTTTTTTCTATCTTCTTCATACTAGTAGTTTAGGAGTCTGCTGACAGTGTCCAGCAGGTCCGTCATTATATTATATATACCTGCAGTAGTGATATATATATATTTTTTATATCATTATCATCTCTATACTAGCAGACGCAGTACGGTAGTCCACGGCTGTAGCTACCTCTGTGTCGTCAGTGTTCGTCCATAATTGTATACCTACATGTGGTGGGGTTTTTTTTTCTATCTTCTTCATACTAGTAGTTTAGGAGTCTGCTGACAGTGTCCAGCAGGTCCGTCATTATATTATATATACCTGCAGTAGTGATATATATATTTTTTATATCATTATCATCTCTATACTAGCAGACGCAGTACGGTAGTCCACGGCTGTAGCTACCTCTGTGTCGTTAGTGCTCGTCCATAATTGTATACCTACCTGTGGTGGGGTTTTTTTTTTCTATCTTCTTCATACTAGTAGTTTAGGAGTCTGCTGACAGTGTCCAGCAGGTCCGTCATTATATTATATATACCTGCAGTAGTGATATATATATATTTTTTTATATCATTATCATCTCTATACTAGCAGACGCAGTACGGTAGTCCACGGCTGTAGCTACCTCTGTGTCATCAGTGCTCGTCCATAATTGTATACCTACCTGTGGTGGGGTTTTTTTTTCTATCTTCTTCATACTAGTAGTTTAGGAGTCTGCTGACAGTGTCCAGCAGGTCCGTCATTATATTATATATACCTGCAGTAGTGATATATATATATTTTTTATATCATTATCATCTCTATACTAGCAGACGCAGTACGGTAGTCCACGGCTGTAGCTACCTCTGTGTCGTCAGTGCTCGTCCATAATTGTATACCTACCTGTGGTGGGGTTTTTTTTCTATCTTCTTCATACTAGTAGTTTAGGAGTCTGCTGACAGTGTCCAGCAGGTCCGTCATTATATTATATATACCTGCAGTAGTGATATATATATATTTTTTATATCATTATCATCTCTATACTAGCAGACGCAGTACGGTAGTCCACGGCTGTAGCTACCTCTGTGTCGTCAGTGCTCGTCCATAATTGTATACCTACCTGTGGTGGGTTTTTTTTTTCTATCTTCTTCATACTAGTAGTTTAGGAGTCTGCTGACAGTGTCCAGCAGGTCCGTCATTATATTATCTATACCTGCAGTAGTGATATATATATATATTTTTTATATCATTATCATCTCTATACTAGCAAACGCAGTACGGTAGTCCACGGCTGTAGCTACCTCTGTGTCGTCAGTGCTCGTCCATAATTGTATACCTACCTGTGGTGGGGTTTTTTTTTCTATCTTCTTCATACTAGTAGTTTAGGAGTCTGCTGACAGTGTCCAGCAGGTCCGTCATTATATTATATATACCTGCAGTAGTGATATATATATATTTTTTATATCATTATCATCTCTATACTAGCAGATGCAGTACGGTAGTCCACGGCTGTAGCTACCTCTGTGTCGTCAGTGTTCGTCCATAATTGTATACCTACCTGTGGTGGGTTTTTTTTTCTATCTTCTTCATACTAGTAGTTTAGGAGTCTGCTGACAGTGTCCAGCAGGTCCGTCATTATATTATATATACCTGCAGTAGTGATATATATATATTTTTTATATCATTATCATCTCTATACTAGCAGACGCAGTACGGTAGTCCACGGCTGTGGCTACCTCTGTGTCGTCAGTGCTCGTCCATAATTGTATACCTACCTGTGGTGGGTTTTTTTTTTTCTATCTTCTTCATACTAGTTGTTTAGGAGTCTGCTGACAGTGTCCAGCAGGTCCGTCATTATATTATATATACCTGCAGTAGTGATATATATATATTTTTTATATCATTATCATCTCTATACTAGCAGACGCAGTACGGTAGTCCACGGCTGTAGCTACCTCTGTGTCGTCAGTGCTCGTCCATAATTGTATACCTACCTGTGGTGGGGTTTTTTTTTCTATCTTCTTCATACTAGTAGTTTAGGAGTCTGCTGACAGTGTCCAGCAGGTCCATCATTATATTATATATACCTGCAGTAGTGATATATATATATTTTTTATATCATTATCATCTCTATACTAGCAGACGCAGTACGGTAGTCCACGGCTGTAGCTACCTCTGTGTCATCAGTGCTCGTCCATAATTGTATACCTACCTGTGGTGGGGTTTTTTTTTCTATCTTCTTCATACTTATAGTTTAGGAGTCTGCTGACAGTGTCCAGCAGGTCCGTCATTATATTATATATACCTGCAGTAGTGATATATATATATTTTTTATATCATTATCATCTCTATACTAGCAGACGCAGTACGGTAGTCCACGGCTGTAGCTACCTCTGTGTCGTCAGTCACTCGTCATCCATAAGTATACTAGTATCCATCCATCTCCATTGTTTACCTGAGGTGCCTTTTAGTTGTGCCTATTAAAATATGGAGAACAAAAATGTTGAGGTTCCAAAAATAGGGAAAGATCAAGATCCACTTCCACCTCGTGCTGAAGCTGCTGCCACTAGTCATGGCCGAGACGATGAAATTCCATCAACGTCGTCTGCCAAGGCCGATGCCCAATGTCATAGTACAGAGCATGTAAAATCCAAAACACAAAATATCAGTAAAAAAAGGACTCAAAAATCTAAAATAAAATCGTCGGAGGAGAAGCGTAAACTTGCCAATATGCCATTTACCACACGGAGTGGCAAGGAACGGCTGAGGCCCTGGCCTATGTTCATGGCTAGTGGTTCAGCTTCACATGAGGATGGAAGCACTCAGTCTCTCGCTAGAAAAATGAAAAGACTTAAGCTGGCAAAAGCACAGCAAAGAACTGTGCTTTCTTCGAAATCACAAATGCACAAGGAGAGTCCAATTGTGTCGGTTGCGATGCCTGACCGTCCCAACACTGGACGTGAAGAGCATGCGCCTTCCACCATTTGCACGCCCCCTGCAAGTGCTGGAAGGAGCACCCGCAGTCCAGTTCCTGATAGTCAGATTGAAGATGTCAGTGTTGAAGTACACCAGGATGAGGAGGATATGGGTGTTGCTGGCGCTGGGGAGGAAATTGACAAGGAGGATTCTGATGGTGAGGTGGTTTGTTTAAGTCAGGCACCCGGGGAGACACCTGTTGTCCGTGGGAGGAATATGGCCATTGACATGCCTGGTGAAAATACCAAAAAAATCAGCTCTTCCGTGTGGAAGTATTTCAACAGAAATGCGGACAACAGGTGTCAAGCCGTGTGTTGCCTTTGTCAAGCTATAATAAGTAGGGGTAAGGACGTTAACCACCTCGGAACATCCTCCCTTATATGTCACCTGCAGCGCATTCATCATAAGTCAGTGACAAGTTCAAAAACTTTGGGCGACAGCGGAAGTAGTCCACTGACCAGTTAATCCCTTCCTCTTGTAACCAAGCTCACGCAAACCACCCCACCAACTCCCTCAGTGTCAATTTCCTCCTTCCCCAGGAATGCCAATAGTCCTGCAGGCCATGTCACTGGCAATTCTGACGAGTCCTCTCCTGCCTGGGATTCCTCCGATGCATCCTTGAGTGTAACGCCTACTGCTGCTGGCGCTGCTGTTGTTGCTGCTGGGAGTCGATGGTCATCCCAGAGGGGAAATCGTAAGACCACTTTTACTACTTCCACCAAGCAATTGACTGTCCAACAGTCCTTTGCGAGGAAGATGAAATATCACAGCAGTCATCCTGCTGCAAAGCGGATAACTGAGGCCTTGGCATCCTGGGCGGTGAGAAACGTGGTTCCGGTATCCATCATTACTGCAGAGCCAACTATAGACTTGATTGAGGTACTGTGTCCCCGGTACCAAATACCATCTAGGTTCCATTTCTCTAGGCAGGCGATACCGAAAATGTACACAGACCTCAGAAAAAGACTCACCAGTGTCCTAAAAAATGCAGTTGTACCCAATGTCCACTTAACCACGGACATGTGGACAAGTGGAGCAGGGCAGACTCAGGACTATATGACTTTGACAGCCCACTGGGTAGATGTATTGACTCCCGCCGCAAGAACAGCAGCGGCGGCACCAGTAGCAGCATCTCGCAAACGCCAACTCTTTCCTAGGCAGGCTACGCTTTGTATCACCGCTTTCCAGAATACGCACACAGCTAAAAACCTCTTACGGCAACTGAGGAAGATCATCGCAGAATGGCTTACCCCAATTGGACTCTCCTGTGGATTTGTGGCATCGGAAAAACGCCACCAATATTGTGTGTGCATTAAATATGGGCAAATTCCAGCACGTCCCATGTTTTGCACATACCTTGAATTTGGTGGTGCAGAATTATTTAAAAAACGAGAGGGGCGTGCAAGAGATGCTGTCGGTGGCCAGAAGAATTGCGGGACACTTTCGGCGTACAGGCACCATGTACAGAAGACTGGAGCAACACCAAAAACGCCTGAACCTGCCCTGCCATCATCTGAAGCAAGAAGTGGTAACGAGGTGGAATTCAACCCTCTATATGCTTCAGAGGTTGGAGGAGCAGCAAAAGGCCATTCAAGCCTATACAACTGGCCACGATATAGGAGGTGGAATGCACCTGTCTCAAGCGCAGTGGAGAATGATTTCAACGTTGTGCAAGGTTCTGCAACCTTTTGAACTTGCCACACGTGAAGTCAGTTCAGACACTGCCAGCCTGAGTCAGGTCATTCCCCTCATCAGGCTTTTGCAGAAGAAGCTGGAGACATTGAAGGAGGAGCTAACACTGAGCGATTCCGCTAGGCATGTGGGACTTGTGGATGGAGCCCTTAATTCGCTTAACAAGGATTCACGGGTGGTCAATCTGTTGAAATCAGAGCACTACATTTTGGCCACCGTGCTCGATCCTAGATTTAAAACCTACGTTGTATCTCTCTTTCCGGCAGACACAAGTCTGCAGGGGTTCAAAGAACTGCTGGTGAGAAAATTGTCAAGTCAAGCGGAACGCGACCTGTCAACATCTCCTCCTTCACATTATCCCGCAACTGGGGGTGCGAGGAAAAGGCTCAGAATTCCGAGCCCACCCGCTGGCGGTGATGCAGGGCAGACTGGAGCGACTGCTGATGCTGACATCTGGTCCGGACTGAAGGACCTGACAACGATTACGGACATGTCGTCTACTGTCACTGCATATGATTCTCTCACCATTGAAAGAATGGTGGAGGATTATATGAGTGACCGCATCCAAGCAGGCATGTCAGACAGTCCGTACGTATACCGGCAGGAAAAAGAGGCAATTTGGAGGCCCTTGCACAAACTGGCTTTATTCTACCTAAGTTGCCCTCCCACAAGTGTGTACTCCGAAAGAGTGTTTAGTGCCGCCGCTCACCTTGTCAGCAATCGGCGTACGAGGTTACTTCCAGAAAATGTGGAGAAGATGATGTTCATTAAAATGATTTATAATCAATTCCTCCATGGAGACATTTACCAGCAGCAATTGCCTCCACAAAGTACACAGGGAGCTGTGATGGTGGATTCCAGTGGGGACGAATTGATAATCTGTGAGGAGGGGGATGTACACGGTGATGAATCGGAGGATGATGATGAGGTGGACATCTTGCCTCTGTAGAGCCAGTTTGTGCAAGGAGAGATTAATTGCTTCTTTTTTGGTGGGGGTCCAAACCAACCCGTCATTTCAGTCACAGTCGTGTGGCAGACCCTGATGATGAGTGGTGGTTAAATGATGGGTTGGTTAAAGTGTGCATGTCCTGTTTATACAACATAAGGGTGGGTGGGAGGGCCCAAGGACAATTCCATCTTGCACCTCTTTTTTCTTTCATTTTTCTTTGCGTCATGTGCTGTTTGGGGAGTGTTTTTTGGAAGGGCCATCCTGCGTGACACTGCAGTGCCACTCCTAGATGGGCCAGGTGTTTGTGTCGGCCACTAGGGTCGCTTATCTTAGTCACACAGCTACCTCATTGCGCCTCTTTTTTTTCTTCTTTGCGTCATGTGCTGTTTGGGGAGTATTTTTTGGAAGGGCCATCCTGCGTGACACTGCAGTGCCACTCCTAGATGGGCCAGGTGTTTGTGTCGGCCACTAGGGTCACTTATCTTAGTCACACAGCTACCTCATTGCGCCTCATTTTTTTCTTCTTTGCGTCATGTGCTGTTTGGGAAGTATTTTTTGGAAGGGCCATCCGGCCTGACACTGCAGTGCCACTCCTAGATGGGCCAGGTGTTTGTGTCGGCCACTAGGGTCGCTTAGCTTACTCACACAGCTATCTCATTGCGCCTCTTTTTTTCTTTGCGTCATGTGCTGTTTGGGGAGTGTGTTTTGGAAGGGCCATCCTGCGTGACACTGCAGTGCCACTCCTAGATGGGCCAGGTGTTTGTGTCGGCCACTAGGGTCACTTATCTTAGTCACACAGCTACCTCATTGCGCCTCTTTTTTTTCTTCTTTGCGTCATGTGCTGTTTGGGGAGTATTTTTTGGAAGGGCCATCCGGCCTGACACTGCAGTGCCACTCCTAGATGGGCCAGGTGTTTGTGTCGGCCACTAGGGTCGCTTAGCTTACTCACACAGCTACCTCATTGCGCCTCTTTTTTTCTTTGCGTCATGTGCTGTTAGGGGAGTGTTTTTTGGAAGGGCCATCCTGCGTGACACTGCAGTGCCACTCCTAGATGGGCCAGGTGTTTGTGTCGGCCACTTGGGTCGCTGAGCTTAGTCATCCAGCGACCTTGGTGCAAATTTTAGGACTAAAAATAATATTGTGAGGTGTGAGGTGTTCAGAATAGACTGAAAATGAGTGGAAATTATGGTTATTGAGGTTAATAATACTTTGGGATCAAAATGACCCCCAAATTCTATGATTTAAGCTGTTTTTTAGGGTTTTTTGAAAAAAACACCCGAATCCAAAACACACCCGAATCCGACAAATAAAATTCGGTGAGGTTTTGCCAAAACGCTTTTGAACCCAAAACACGGCCACGGAACCGAACCCAAAACCAAAACACAAAACCCGAAAAATTTCCGGTGCACATCTCTATTGCTAACATCGGTCAGGTACCCACTGGTTCATGGTTGATTTGTGCTGATGTAGTCAGCCTGTATACCGTCATCCCACATGATGACAGTGTACGGGCTGTTAGAAATTTGTGTTGAAAAGTGACTTATATGATGTATCCTTTGTTGATTTCTGTATTCATCTGTTGGAATTAATTTTAACACATAATTTATTTTTATTTGATGGGATGATTTTCCACCAGCAGTCTGGTTGTGCCATGGGTGCTGCCATGGCACCCGTGTATGCGAATACATATATGTTCATGATGGAAAATAAATATTCTTCTCTAATCCGAATGTGTCATCTAGGATCTTTTTCTATACAAGATACCTAGATGACGTGTTTATAGTATGAAATGACACTGAATCTAGCTTCAATGAGTTAATTTCCAACCATAATGCCACTTCAAATCCAGTTAAATTTACAATACTATTAGATCAAGCTCGAATTGATTTCCTTGATGTGTTTGTTTCTTTGAATAATGGCTGTATTAGTACCACTGTGTTTCATAAAGACACAGAACGTAATTCATTTTTATTGGCAAGTAGTTGTCATCCTACTAATTTGTAAAAGGGATTACCATACTCCCAAATGATCAGGACAATGCGCATCAATAGTGATATCAATATAGCTGCTGACCAAATGGATCAGATGATCATTAAATTTCAAGAACGTGGATATTCACGTGCTTTGTTGGAAGAAACCAAGGCTAGAGTATTGTTACTTGATAGAGGTGATTTATTGAAGAAAAAGAACATCATTTGTGATAATCAGATTTTCCCTTGGACAAATAGATTTAATGTTTTATCTCCCAGCATTAATAGAATTTAAAAAACTGCTTGGCCTATAGTTACTTCAGATAATTCTCTACCTTTGTCTAATACCAGGTTGATGCCCTGCTATTCAAGGGGTAGGAATCTACGTGATTACCTAGTGAAATCTGATATCACCATTAGAACAAATGATGCCTCTGATCACTTTCTGTCTCGCAAAAAACTTGGTTGTTTTAAATGCTCTTGTGTTACTTGTGGCTACATGCTTGCAGGAGATGAATTTACTCATCCTCATCCTGGTAAAAAATATAAGATTCGTTATCATCTCATTTGCAATAGTATGTATGTAGTCTATCAAATTGTGTGCCCTTGTTGTCTGTCCTACGTGGGCAAGACACAATGCAAATTTAAATAGAGGATGTCTGGGCACCGGTCAGCGATCTGTGCTGCCTTACAGTCAGGGAGCAGTGAACAGTCGGTGGCTAGACATTTTTTTAGAAGCAAAACATAGTCTCTCCAGTATTCGATACCGCATGATAGAGCATATAAAAGCTTCTTATCGTGGTGGTGATCGTAACTTACAATTATTAAAATGTGAAGCTAGGTGGATTCACAGGCTTGGAGTGCTGTCTCCGCATGGCCTGAATGAAAATTTAGTACTTTCATACTTTTAAATATTTATAATACTGTATTTGTTATAATGATTCATTCATGCCGTTTCTATCTACATGTATTATGTTTCTTTGATTTACTCTCACAGTCTTTGTATTATGTTTTCTGTAGCATCAAGTTGTAACCATGGTGATGGTGAGCACTGTGTCATTACCCCGGCATCTTGGCTGCTGGGAGTGACGTCATTGATTTCTGATGCCGGCCGGGTGTGTGTTCCATATGCAGGTATGGGGGTAATTCCAAGTTGATCGCAGCAGGAATTTTGTTAGCAGTTATGCAAAACCATGTGCACTGCAGGGGAGGCAGAGTTAACATGTGTGGAGAGAGTTAGATTTGGGTGTGGTGTGTTCAATCTGCAATCTAATTTGCAGTGTAAGAATAAAGCAGCCAGTATTTACCATGCACAGAAACAAAATAACCCACCCAAATCTAACTCTTTCTGCACATGTTATATCTGCCTCCCCTGCAGTGCACATGGTTTTGCCCAACTGCTAACAAAATTTCTGCTGCGATCAACTTGGAATCACCCCCTATGTGCGTTGCACGTGGTGGCTTAAGATATATAAGGTATGTGTTATTTGTTATGTACTTAACCTGATGATAGTGTTAATAACACTGAAACGTTGCTGAAGCGCGTCTATTTTGCATTTATTCAAGATGAGTGCTGCACTTTTCTTGACTATATATAAATATATATTAGAGATGAGCGGGTTCGGTTCCTCGAGATCGGAACCCCCCCACGAACTTCACCCATTTTACACGGTTCCGAGGCAGCCTCAGATCTTCCCGTCTTGCGTGGTTAAAACGAACGCGCCCGATCGTCATCATCCCGCTGTCGTATTCTCGCGAGATTCGTGTTGCATATAAAGAGGCGCGCGTCGCCGCCATTTTCACTCGTGCATTGGAGATGATAGCGAGAGGACGTGGCTGCGTTCTCTCAGTTTCTGTGTTCAGTGTGCTGCAAATATCTGTGCTCAGTGTGCTGCAAATATCTGTGCTCAGTGTGCTGCAAATATCTACGTTCTCTGCCTGAAAACGCTCCATATCTGTGCTGCATTGTAGTTGTGCACAGTATATAGTAGGAGGACAGTGCAGAATTTTTCTGACCACCAGTATATTTATATAGCAGTAAGGTACAGTAGTCCATTGCTCTACCTCTGTGTCGTCAAGTATACTATCCATATCTGTGCTGCATTGTAGTTGTGCGCAGTATATAGTAGGAGGACAGTGCAGAATTTTGCTGACCACCAGAATATATATATATATATATATATATATATATAGCAGTACGGTATAGTAGTCCATTGCTCTACCTCTGTGTCGTCAAGTATACTATCCATATCTGTGCTGCATTGTAGTTGTGCGCAGTATATAGTAGGAGGACAGTGCAGAATTTTGCTGACCACCAGTATATATATATAGCGGTACGGTACAGTAGTCCATTGCTCTACCTCTGTGTCGTCAAGTATACTATCCATATCTGTGCTGCATTGTAGTTGTGCGCAGTATATAGTAGGAGGTCAGTGCAGAATTTTGCTGACCACCAGTATATACATAGCAGTATGGTACAGTAGTCCATTGCTCTACCTCTGTGTCATCAAGTATGCTATCCATATCTGTGCTGCATTGTAGTTGTGCGCAGCATATAGTAGGAGGACAGTGCAGAATTTTGCTGACCACCAGTATATATATAGAAGTACAGAACAGTAGTCCATTGCTCTACCCCTGTGTCGTCAAGTATACTATCCATATCTGTGCTGCATTGTAGTTGTGCACAGTATATAGTAGGAGGACAGTGCAGAATTTTGCTGACCACCAGTATATATATATATAGCAGTACGGTCCAGTAGTCCATTGCTCTATCTCTGTGTCATCAAGTATACTATCCATATCTGTGCTGCATTGTAGTTGTGTGCAGTATATAGTAGGAGGACAGTGCAGAATTTTGCTGACCACCAGTATATATATATATATATATATATATATATAGCAGTACGGTACAGTAGGCCATTGCTATTGATATATTACTGGCATATAATTCCACACATTAAAAAATGGAGAACAAAAATGTGAAGGGTAAAATAGGGAAAGATCAAGATCCACTTCCACCTTGTGCTGAAGCTGCTGCCACTAGTCATGGCCGAGACGATGACATGCCATCAACGTCGTCTGCCAAGACCGATGCCCAATGTCATAGTAGAGAGCATGTAATATCCAAAAAACAAAAGTTCAGTAAAATGACCCAAAAATCAAAATTAAAAGCGTCTGATGAGAAGCGTAAACTTGCCAATATGCCATTTACGACACGGAGTGGCAAGAAACGGCTGAGGCCGTGGCCTATGTTCATGGCTAGTGGTTCAGCTTCACATGAGGATGGAAGCACTCATCCTCCCGCTAGAAAAATGAAAAGACTTAAGCTGGCAAAAGCACAGCAAAGAACTGTACGTTCTTCTAAATCACAAATCCCCAAGGAGAGTCCAATTGTGTCGGTTGCGATGCCTGACCTTCCCAACACTGGGGGTCATTCCGAGTTGTTTGCTCGTTATTTTTTTCTCGCAACGGAGCGATTAGTCGCTAATGCGCATGCGCAATGTCCGCAGTGCGACTGCGCCAAGTAAATTTGCTATGCAGTAAGGAATTTTACTCACTGCATTACGAGGTTTTTTCTATGTTCTGGTGATCGTAATGTGATTGACAGGAAGTGGGTGTTTCTGGGCGGAAACTGGCCGTTTTATGGGAGTGTGTGAAAAAACGCTACCGTTTCTGGGAAAAATGCGGGAGTGGCTGGAGAAACGGAGGAGTGTCTGGGCGAACGCTGGGTGTATTTGTGACGTCAAACCAGGAACGACAAGCACTGAACTGATCGCACTGGCAGAGTAAGTCTCGAGCTACTCAGAAACTGCACAGAGAAGTCTTTTCGCAATATTGCGAATCTTTCGTTCGCAATTTTGATAAGCTAAGATTCACTCCCAGTAGGCGGCGGCTTAGCGTGTGCAAAGCTGCTAAAAGCAGCTTGCGAGCGAACAACTCGGAATGACCCCCATTGGACGGGAAGAGGTGGCGCCTTCCACCATTTGCACGCCCCCTGCAAGTGCTGGAAGGAGCACCCGCAGTCCAGTTCCTGATAGTCAAACTGAAGATGTCACTGTTGAAGTACACCAGGATGAGGATATGGGTGTTGCTGGCGCTGAGGAGGAAATTGACAAGGAGGATTCTGATGGTGAGGTGGATTGCTTCAGTCAGGCACCCGGGGAGACACCTGTTGTCCGTGGGACGAATATGGCCATTGACATGCCATTGACAAGCTGTTTTTGAGGGTTTTTTGAGAAAAAAAAACACCTGAATCCAAAACACACCCGGACATTTTTCGGGTTTTGTGTTTTGGTTTTGTATTCGGTTCCACGGCAGTGTTTTGGATTCGTATGCGTTCAGGCAAAACCTCCTTGAAATTTTTTTGTCGGATTCGGGTGTGTTTTGGATTCGGGTGTTTTTTTTTACAAAAAACCCTCAAAAACAGCTAAAATCATAGAATTTGGGGGTCATTTTGATCCCATAGTATTATTAACCTCAATAACCATAATTTCCACTTATTTCCAGTCTATTCTGAACACCTCACACCTCACAATATTATTTTTAGTCCTAAAATTTGCACTGAGGTCGCTGGATAGCTAAGCTAAGCGACCCAAGTGGCCGACACAAACACCTGGCCCATCTAGGAGTGGCACTGCAGTGTCAGACAGGATAGCACTTCAAAAAATAGTCCCCAAACAGCACATGATGCAAAGAAAAAAAGAGGTGCACCAAGGTCGCTGTGTGACTAAGCTAAGCGACCCAAGTGGCCGACACAAACACCTGGCCCATCTAGGAGTGGCACTGCAGTGTCAGACAGGATGGCAGATTTAAAAAATAGTCCCCAAACAGCACATGATGCAAAGAAAAAAAGAGGTGCAATGAGGTAGCTGTGTGACTAAGCTAAGCGACCCAAGTGGCCGACACAAACACCTGGCCCATCTAGGAGTGGCACTGCAGTGTCAGACAGGATGGCACTTCAAAAAATAGTCCCCAAACAGCACATGATGCAAAGAAAAAAAGAGGTGCACCAAGGTCACTGTGTGACTAAGCTAAGCGACCCAAGTGGCCGACACAAATACCAGGCCCATCTAGGAGTGGCACTGCAGTGTCAGACAGGATGGCAGATTTAAAAAATAGTCCCCAAACAGCACATGATGCAAAGAAAAAAAGAGGTGCAATGAGGTAGCTGTGTGACTAAGCTAAGCGACCCAAGTGGCCGATACAAACACCTGGCCCATCTAGGAGTGGCACTGCAGTGTCAGACAGGATGGCACTTCAAAAAATTGTCCCCAAACAGCACATGATGCAAAGATGAATTAAAGAAAAAAAGAGGTGCAAGATGGAATTGTCCTTGGGCCCCCCCACCCACCCTTATGTTGTATAAACAGGACATGCACCCTTTAACAAACCCATAATTTCAGCGACAGGGTCTGCCACACGACTGTGACTGAAATGACTGGTTGGTTTGGGCCCCCACCAAAAAAGAAGCAATCAATCTCTCCTTGCACAAACTGGCTCTACAGAGGCAAGATGTCCACCTCCTCCTCATCGTCCGATTCCTCACCCCTTTCACTTTGTACATCCCCCTCCTCACAGATTATTAATTCGTCCCCACTAGAATCCACCAGCTCAGGTCCCTGTGTACTTTCTGGAGGCAATTGCTGGTGAATGTCTCCACGGAGGAATTGATTATAATTCATTTTGATGAACATCATCTTCTCCACATTTTCTGGAAGTAACCTCGTACGCTGATTGCTGACAAGGTGAGCGGCTGCACTAAACACTCTTTCGGAGTACACACTGGAGGGGTGGCAACTTAGGTAAAATAAAGCCAGTTTGTGCAAGGGCCTCCAAATTGCCTCTTTTTCCTGCCAGTATACGTACGGACTGTCTGACGTGCCTACTTGGATGCGGTCACTCATATAATCCTCCACTATTCTTTCAATGGTGACAGCATCATATGCAGTGACAGTAGACGACATGTCAGTAATCGTTGGCAGGTCCTTCAGTCCGGACCAGATGTCAGCACTCGCTCCAGACTGCCCTGCATCACCGCCAGCGGGTGGGTTCGGAATTCTTAGCCTTTTCCTCGCAGCCCCAGTTGCGGGAGAATGTGAAGGAGGAGCTATTGACGGATCATGTTCCGTTTGACTTGACAATTTTCTCACCAGCAGGTCTTTGAACCTCTGCAGACTTGTGTCTGCTGCAAAGAGAGATACAACGTAGGTTTAAAATTTATGATCGAGTGCTGCAAAGAGAGATACAACGTAGGTTTAAAATTTATGATCGAGCACGGTGGCCAAAATGTAGTGCTCTGATTTCAACAGATTGACCACATGTGAATCCTGGTTAAGCAAATTAAGGGCTCCATCCACAAGTCCCACATGCCTAGCGGAATCGCTCTGTTTTAGCTCCTCCTTCAATCTCTCCAGCTTCTTCTGCAAAAGCCTGATGAGGGGATTGACCTGACTCAGGCTGGCAGTGTCTGAACTGACTTCACATGTGGCAAGTTCAAAGGGTTGCAGAACCTTGCACAAGGTTGAAATCATTCTCCACTGCGCTTGAGTCAGGTGCATTCCCCCTCCTTTGCCTATATCGTAGGTAGCTGTATAGGCTTGAATGGCCTTTTGCTGCTCCTCCATCCTCTGAAGCATATAGAGGGTTAAATTCCACCTCGTTACCACCTCTTGCTTCAGATGATGGCGGGGCAGGTTCAGGAGTGTTTGCTGGTGCTCCAGTCTTCGGCACGCGGTGGCTGAATGCTGAAAGTGGCCCGCAATTCTTCGGGCCACTGATAGCATCTTTTGCACGCCCCTGTCGTTTTTTAAATAATTCTGCACCACCAAATTCAATGTATTTGCAAAACATGGGACGTGCTGGAATTTGCCCACATGTAATGCACGCACAATATTGGTGGCGTTGTCCGATGTCACAAATCCCCAGGAGAGTCCATTTGGGGTAAGCCATTCTGCGATGATGTTCCTTAGTTTCCGTAAGAGGTTGTCAGCTGTGTGCTTCTTATGGAAAGCGGTGATACAAAGCGTAGCCTGCCTAGGAACGAGTTGACATTTGCGAGATGCTGCTACTGGTGCCGCCGCTGCTGTTCTTGCTGCGGGAGGCAATACATCTACCCAATGGGCTGTCACAGTCATATAGTCCTTAGTCTGCCCTGCTCCACTTGTCCACATGTCCGTGGTTAAGTGGACATTGGGTACAACTGCATTTTTTAGGACACTGGTGACTCTTTTTCTGAGGTCTGTGTACATTCTCGGTATCGCCTGCCTAGAGAAATGGAACCTAGATGGTATTTGGTACCGGGGACACAGTACCTCAAGCAATTCTCTAGTTACCTGTGAATTAGCGGTGGATACCGGAAACATGTTTAACACCACCCAGGCTGCCAAGGCCTGAGTTATCCGCTTTGCAGCAGGATGACTGCTGTGATATTTCATCTTCCTCGCAAAGGACTGTTGGACAGTCAATTGCTTACTGCAAGTAGTACAAGTGGTCTTCCGACTTCCCCTCTGGGATGACGATTGACTCCCAGCAGCAACAACAACAGCAGTGCCAGCAGCAGTAGGCGTTACACTCAAGGATGCATTGGAGGAATCCCAGGCAGGAGAGGACTCGTCAGACTTGCCAGTGACATGGCCTGCAGGACTATTGGCTTTCCTGTCTAAGGAGGAAATTGACACTGAGGGAGTTGGTGGTGTGGTTTGCAGGAGCTTGGTTACAAGAGGAAGGTATTTAGTTGGCAGTGGACTGCTTCCGCTGTCACCCAATGTTTTTGAACTTGTCAATGACTTCTGATGAATGCGCTCCAGGTGACGAATAAGGGAGGAGGTTCCTAGGTGGTTAACGTCCTTACCCCTACTTATTACAGCTTGACAAAGGCAACACACGGCTTGACACCAGTTGTCCGCATTGAAATAATTCCACACCGAAGAGGTGATTTTTTTTTTTATTTGACCAGGCATGTCAATGGCCATATTCGTCCCACGGACAGGTGTCTCCCTGGGTGCCTGACTTTAACAAACCACCTCACCATCATAATCCTCCTTGTCAATTTCCTCCTCAGCGCCAGCAACACCCATATCCTCATCCTGGTATACTTCAACACTGACATCTTCAATTTGACTATCAGGAACTGGACTGCGGGTGCTCCTTCCAGCACTTGCAGGGGGCATGCAAATGGTGGAAGGCGCCACCTCTTCCCGTCCAGTGTTAGGAAGGTCAGGCATCGCAACCGACACAATTGGACTCTCCATGGGGATTTGTGATTTAGAAGAACACACAGTTCTTTGTTGTGCTTTTGCCAGCTTAAGTCTTTTCATTTTTCTAGCGGGAGGATGAGTGCTTCCATCCTCATGTGAAGCTGACCCACTAGTCATGAGGAACATAGGAGAGGGACTCAGCCGTTCCTTGCCACTCCGTGTCGTAAATGGCATATTGGCAAGTTTACGCTTCTCCTCAGATGCTTTTAATTTAGATTTTTGGGTCATTTTACTGAACTTTTGTTTTTTGGATTTTACATGCTCTCTACTATGACATTGGGCATCGGCCTTGGCAGACGACGTTGATGGCATTTCATCGTCTCGGCCATGAATAGTGGCAGCAGCTTCAGCACGAGGTGGAAGTGGATCTTCCCTATTTTACCCTCCACATTTTTGTTCTCCATTTTTTAATGTGTGGAATTATATGCCAGTAATATATCAATAGCAATGGCCTACTGTACCGTACTGCTATATATTATATACTGGTGGTCTGCAAAATTATGCACTGTCCTCCTACTACTGCGCACAACAACTAAAATGCACCACAGGTATGGATGGATAGTATACAATACGACACAGAGGTAGGTAGAGCAGTGGCCTACTGTACCGTACTGCTATATATTATTTACTGGTGGTCAGCAAAATTATGCACTGTCCTCCTACTATATATACTGCGCAAAACTTATATGCACCACAGGTATGGATGGATAGTATACTTGACAACACAGAGGTAGGTAGAGCAGTAGACTACTGTACCGTACTGCTATATATTATATACTGGTGGTCAGCAAAATTATGCACTGTCCTCCTACTACTGCACACAACAACTAAAATGCACCATGGGTATAGATGGATAGTATACTTGACGACACAGAGGTAGGTAGAGCAGTGGCCTACTGTACCGTACTGCTATATATTATATACTGGTGGTCAGCAAAATTATGCACTGTCCTCCTACTATATATACTGCGCAAAACTTAAATGCACCACACGTATGGATGGATAGTATACTTGACGACCCAAAGGTAGGTAGAGCAGTGGCCTAATGTACCGTACTGCTATATATTATATACTGGTGGTCAGCAAAATTATGCACTGTCCTCCTACTATATATACTGAGCAAAACTTAAATGCACCACAGGTATGGATGGATAGTATACTTGACGACACAGAGGTAGGTAGAGTAGTGGACTACTGTACCATACTGCTATATATCATATACTGGTGGTCAGCAAAATTATGCACTGCCCTCTTACTACTGCGCACAACAACTGAAATGCACAACAGGTATGGATGGATAGTATACTTGATGACACAAAGGTAGGTAGAGCAGTGGCCTGATGTACCGTACTGCTATATATTATATACTGGTGGTCAGCAAAATTATGCACTGTCCTCCTACTATATATACTGCGCAAAACTCAAATGCACCACTGGTATGGATGGATAGTATACTTGACGACACAGAGGTAGGTAGAGCAGGGGACTACTGTACCGTACTGCTATATATTATATACTGGTGGTCAGCAAAATTATGCACTGTCCCCCTACTACTGCGCACAACAACTAAAATGCACCACAGGTATGGATGGAAAGTATACTTGACGACACAGAGGTAGGTAGAGCAGTGGCCTACTGTACCGTACTGCTATATATTATATACTGGTGGTCAGCAAAATTATGCACTGTCCTCCTACTATATATACAGCGCAAAACTTAAATGCACCACAGGTATGGATGGATAGTATACTTGATGACACAGAGGTAGGTAGAGCAGTGGACTACTGTACCGTACTGCTATACATTACATACTGGTGGTTAGCAAAATTATGCACTGTCCTCTTACTACTGCGCACAACAACTAAAATGCACAACAGGTATGGATGGATAGTTTACTTGACGACACAGAGGTAGGTAGAGCAGTGGCCTAATGTACCGTACTGCTATATATTATATACTGGTGGTCAGCAAAATTATGCACTGTCCTCCTACTACATATACTGCGCAAAACTTACATGCACCACAGGTATGGATGGATAGTATACTTGACGACACAGAGGTAGGTAGAGCAGTGGACTACTGTACCGTACTGCTATATATTATATACTGGTGGTCAGCAAAATTATGCACTGTCCTCCTACTACTGCGCACAACAACTAAAATGCACAACAGGTATGGATGGATAGTTTACTTGACGACACAGAGGTAGGTAGAGCAGTGGCCTAATGTACCGTACTGCTATATATTATATACTGGTGGTCATCAAAATTATGCACTGTCCTCCTACTATATATACTGCGCAAAACTTAAATGCACCACAGGTATGGATGGATAGTATACTTGACAACACAGAGGTAGGTAGAGCAGTGGACTACTGTACCGTACTGCTATATATTATATACTGGTGGTCAGCAAAATTATGCACTGTCCTCTTACTACTGCGCACAACAACTAAAATGCACCACAGGTATGGATGGATAGTTTACTTCACGACACAGAGGTAGGTAGAGCAGTGGCCTACTGTACCGTACTGCTATATATTATATACTGGTGGTCAGCAAAATTATGCACTGTCCTCCTACTATATATACTGCGCAAAACTTAAATGCACCACAGGTATGGATGGATAGTATACTTGACGACACAGAGGTAGGTAGAGCAGTGGACTACTGTACCGTACTGATATCATACTGGTGGTCACTGGTCAGCAAAATTCTGCACTGTCCTCCTACTATATACTACAATGCAGCACAGATATGGAGCGTTTTTCAGGCAGAGAACGTAGATATTTTCAGCACACTGAGCACAGATTTTTGCAAGCACACTGAGCACATATATTTGCAGCACACTGAGCACATATATTTGCAAGCACACTGAGCACATATATTTGCAAGCACACTGAGCACATATATTTGCAGCACACTGAGCACAGATATTTGCAGCACACTGAACACAACTGAGAGAACGCTGCACACGTCCTCTCCATGTCATCTCCAATGCACGAGTGAAAATGGCGGCGACGCGCGGCTCCTTATATAGAATATGACTCTCGCGAGAATCCGACAGCGGGATGATGACGTTCGGCGCGCTCGGGTTAACCGAGCAAGACGGGAAGATTCGAGTCCGCCTCAGAACCGTGCAAAATGGGTGAAATTTGGGGGGGTTTCGGATTCCGAGGAACCGAACCCGCTCATCACTAATATATATATATATATATATATAATACAGGTTGAGTATCCCTTATCCATAATGCTTGGGACCGGAAGAATTTTGAATATCGGATTTTTCCGTATTTTGGAATAATTGCATACCATAATGAGTTATCATGGCGATGGGACCCAAGTCTAAGCACAGAGGGGCTCATTCTGAGTTGTTCGCTCGTTGCCGATTTTCGCAACGGAGCGATTAAGGTGAAAATGCGCATGCGCTAAGTATTTTAGCTCAAAACTTAGTAGATTTACTCACGTCCGAACGAAGAATTTCCATCGTTGAAGTGATCGTAGTGTGATTGACAGGAAGTGGGTGTTTCTGGGCGGAAACTGGACGTTTTCTGGGAGTGTGCGGAAAAAAGCAGGCGTGTCAGGGAAAAACGCGGGAGTGTCTGGAGAAACGGGGGAGTGGCTGGCCGAATGCAGGGCGTGGTTGTGTCGTCAAACCAAGAACGAAACGGGCTGAGCTGATCGCAGTGTAAGAGTAAGTCTCGAGCTACTCAGAAACTGCTAAGAATTTTCTATTCGCAATTCTGCTAATCTTTCGTTCGCAATTCTGCTAAGCTAAGATACACTTCCAGAGGGCGGCGGCCTTGCGTGTGCAATGCTGCTAAAATCTGCTAGCGAGCGAACAACTCGGAATGATCCCCAGAATGCATTTATGTTTCATATACACCTTATACACACAACCTGAAGGTCATTTTAGCCAATATTTTTAATAACTTTGTGCATTAAACAAAGTGTTTGTACATTCACACAATTCATTTATGTTTCAAATACACCTTGTACACACAGCCTGAAGGTCATTTAATACAATATTTTAATAACTTTGTGTATTAAACAACGTTTGTGTACATTGAGCCATCAGAAAACAAAGGTTTCACTATCTCACTCTCACTAAAAAATTCCGTATGATAATGTCGATATTATCTTAGA
Organism: Pseudophryne corroboree; assembly: GCF_028390025.1. Lineage (NCBI taxonomy): Eukaryota > Metazoa > Chordata > Amphibia > Anura > Myobatrachidae > Pseudophryne > Pseudophryne corroboree. Next base: position 320,571,567 of record NC_086449.1, on the reverse strand, counting down.
CCGCAAAGCTATACCTCTAAGTACACTATTACCGTGGAGCAGCTATGGCCGCTAGACTAAATGCACGTGCTACGCACTTTGTACGCTATTAGCGTACAGAGTCCGCACGTGGTACGCACTTGGCATACACACGCCGCGCTGAGTGTACGGAGTACACACAGCGAGCGCACACACAATTGATAACCTTTAAACCTTGTTAATGATACAATGTAATGATATGATCACACTTTAAACCCTTAGACACAAAGTATTGCAACGATGTTATATCTTAAACCTTAAGTAGCGCTGACGGTATAAAGTATCCGCAGTGCGTACACCTTATCAATACCTATACACCTTATACAGATAAATCTATTTTAAAGCCCATGCAGGAAAGTGAAAACACAACACTGTTTCTGTAGTTGAAACCACCGGGTTCTAAGGCCACAGTGGATTGATTCCAAAAGGTAAAACAATACAAATCATACACTACAGGCTAACAAGTAAATCTAAACAGAATAATGGCTACAGAGAATGTACATACGTGAAAATGTTTCGCAAGCGCAACCCGGCTCGGTCCTCCGCTGGTCATACAGATAGCGTTTAGAGTCTTCTGACCGGCCAGGCAACAATGGTCTTTTTATACACAACATGCATACACAATACAATGGTCACTGTAATCTCATTGTCCATTGGACACAAGAATGTGTCTTTACATTACAGAAGAGGTCATAGGTGGATTTAAATAGGTGGGCGATGTCTTTCCCCAACTGCTCTTGTGGGAGGTATCCTCTGGATTCCCGCCGCATACATAAAATACAGTAAATACAGTTAAAATTCATATTCTACTTTTGTACATAACTATACGCAGGAATAAGCGATCTTTCTCTAACCAACACCGGAATGTTACCTTCAAAATACCCTACAGCTGGATACTAGACATCACCTTCCAACCTTTATCTGACCCTTCCTATCATGCAAAGGCGAATCCCTCCGTCCAGGGACTGTTTAAACTATTAATACTCGCTGACATGGTAAAAGGGAACTATGGGTACAAAATGCACTATTTGGGTTAAATATGTAATGTTCTAATAACCCGCTACGCGCTCACAAACTCCGCCGTAAATACCCATATCATGCGCATGATCGCCGGAGCGATCTTACGCAAATTGCGGATATGTGCACGCACGGCGGACTGAGTGCACGAGCAGCGGGCATGTGCATGGGGTTAGTACAAGGCATATGTATTATGATATTTTTCGACTTTGACACGTAATTCGGAATATTCCGTATTTCGGAATATTTGGATATGGGATACTCAACCTGTATAGAAAACGCAGGTCCGGCTCTCCCTGTAATAAATATGCTGCGCCGGATGCCCACACATGAAAGGATGTATGTAGATAGACAGGTGTGGCACTTTTGGCGTCTGTGAAACTTAAATGGAGACATGCATGTTGTATGCCATGCAACATTCATGTCTCCATTTAAGTTTCTCAGATGCCAGGAGTGCCACACCTGCCTATCTATCTATCTATCTATCTATCTATCTATCTATCTATCTATCTATCTATCTATCTATCTAAGTGATGTGCACCAGACATTTTTCGGGTTTTGGTTTTGGATTCGGTTCCGCGGCCGTGTTTTGGATTCGGACGCGTTTTGGCAAAACCTCACCGAAATTTTTTTGTCGGATTCGGGTGTGTTTTGGATTCGGGTGTTTTTTTTTCCAAAAAACCCTAAAAACAGCTTAAATCATAGAATTTGGGGGTCATTTTGATCCCATAGTATTATTAACCTCAATAACCATAATTTCCACTCATTTCCAGTCTATTCTGAACACCTCACACCTCACAATATTATTTTTAGTCCTAAAATTTGCACCGAGGTCGCTGGATGGCTAAGCTAAGCGACCCAAGTGGCCGACACAAACACCTGGCCCATCTAGGAGTGGCACTGCAGTGTCAGGCAGGATGGCACTTCAAAAAAATTGTCCCCAAACAGCACATGATGCAAAGAAAAATGAGGTATACCACAGGTATAGAATGTAGATGGATAGTATACTTGACGACACAGAGGTAGGTACAGCAGTGGCCTTCCGTACCGTACTGCTATATATACTGGTGGTCACTGTGTCAGCAAACTGCACAACTGAAATGCACCACAGGTATAGAATGTAGATGTATAGTATACTTGATGACACAGAGGTAGGTACAGCAGTGGCCTTCCGTACCGTACTGCTATATATACTGGTGGTCACTGTGTCAGCAAACTGCACAACTGAAATGCACCACAGGTATAGAATGTAGATGGATAGTATACTTAATGACGACACAGAGGTAGGTACAGCAGTGGCCTTCCGTACCGTACTGCTATATATACTGGTGGTCACTGTGTCAGCAAACTGCAAAACTAAAATGCACCACAGGTATAGAATGTAGATGGATAGTATACTTAATGACGACACAGAGGTAGGTACAGCAGTGGCCTTCCGTACCGTAGTGCTATATATACTGGTGGTCACTGTGTCAGCAAAACTCTGCACTGTACTCCTCCTATATAATATTATACTGGTGGTCCCGACTCCCCAGTCCCCACAATAAAGCAGCACAATGAGCACAGATATGGAGTGTTTTTCAGGCAGACAACGTATACTGGTGGTCAATGTCAGCAAAACTCTGCACTGTACTCCTGCTATATAATACAGGTGCTCCCCAGTCCCCACAATTAAGCAGTGTGAGCACAGATATATGCAGCACACTGAGCACAGATATGGAGTGTTTTTTTCAGGCAGAGAACGGATAAAACTGGTGGTCACTGATCAGCAAAACTCTGCACTGTGCTCCTCCTATATTAATATAAAGCTGCTCCCCAGTCCCCACAATGATATAAGCAAGCACAAATATTTGCATCAACTCAACAATGAATAAACGGAGAGGACGCCAGCCACGTCCTCTCCCTAACATTTCCAATGCACGAGTGAAAATGGCGGCGACGCGCGGCTGCTTATATAGAATCCAAATCTCGCGAGAATCCGACAGCGGGATGTTGACGTTCGGGCGCGCTCGGGTTAACCGAGCCATACGGGAGAATCCGAGTATGGCTCGGACCCGTGTAAAAAGGGTGAAGTTCGGGGGGGTTCGGTTTCCGAGAAACCGAACCCGCTCATCACTAATCTAATCTATCTATCTATCTATCTATCTATCTATCTATCTATCTATCTATCTATCTATCTATCTATCTATCTATCTATCTATCTATCAGTTTCCCCCTTCTACAGCCCTGCCCACAGACCCAGAAATGCCTCCCCAATATTAAAATATGTAAATAAGGTGCCAATTCCAAAGATATCTTTCGTCTTTCAAATTGTTTGAAAAATTGCTTATGGGCCCTACACACTGGCAGATAATACTGAAAGATATGAACGATCTCGTTCATTAATGAATGAGATACCGTTCATATCTTTCAGTTTGGAGGCACCAGCAATGAACGATGCGCGGCCCCGTGCTCAGTTCATCGCTTGTGCCCCGTCGCTTGTGCATGCTGGCCAATATGGACGAGATCGTCCATATTTGCCTGCACTGCTATGGAGCCGGGTGACGGGGGGAGTGAAGAAACTTTAATCACCCGTCACTGTCCCCCCGCTGCCTGATCGCCCATCGGCTGTATCCGCCGTCGCGCAGCTTGGCGGCGGATCTATCAGTGTGTAGGGCCCATTAGTGTGTACACTCAATTTCATTTGTCAGGACTCATGGAAGTTCAAGGGAAATTAGTCATCTTTCAAATTGTTAATCATCTTTCACATTGGTCATGTCTTCTAGTGTGTAGGGCCCTTTAGATTTGGGTGGGTTATTTTGTTTCTGGCTGCTTTGTTTTTACACTGCAATTTAGATTTCAGTTTGAACACACCCCACCCAAATCTAACTCTCTCTGCACATGTTATATCTGCCTCCCCTGCAGTGTACATGATTTTTCCCAACTGCTAACAAATTTGCTGTTGCGAGCAAATCTGAATTAGGCCCCTAGACAGGTATGTGCCTTTCCACATCATGTCCAATCAACTGAATTTACCACAGGTGGACTCCAATTAAGCTGTAGGAAGATCTCAAGGATGATCAGTGGAAACAGGATGCACCTTAGCTCAATTTTGAGCTTCATGGAAAAGGCTGTGAATACTTATGTACATGTGATTTCTCAGTTTTCTATTTGTAATAAATTTGCAAAAATCACAAATTTTTTTTTTTCACATTGTCATTACGGGGTATTGTGTGTAGAATTTTGAGGGAAAAATGAATTTATTCCATTTTGGAATAAGGTTGTAACATAACAAAATGTGGAAAAAGTGAAGTGCTGTGAATATTTTCCGGATGCACTGTACTGATATAGGCCCTACACACTGGACGATTTTTTGAAAGATATGAACGATTTCGTTCAGAAATGAACGAGAACTCGTTCATATCTTTCAGTGTGGAGGCTCCAGCGATGAACGATGCGCGGTCCCGCGCTCGTTCATCGCTGGTCCCCTGTCGGCTGTGCATGCAGGCCAATATGGACGATCTCGTCCATATTTGCCTGCAGTTCTATGGAGCCGCGTGACGGGGGGAGTGAAGAAACTTCACTCCCCCCGTCACTGCCCCCCCGCCGCTGGGTCGCTCGTCGGCCGTATCCGCCGTCGGGCAGCTCGGCGGCGGGTCGGCCAGTGTGTAGGGCCCCTTAGGCTTTGCATTTGCAAACTAACAGTCATTAAATAAGACTGGGTAATAACAGACTAAAGGGTAAGAGGGCCATGCTCACTAGCTTACAATCTATAGGCGTTGATACACAAGAATAAGTGCTACTTACTGCATATTGGTCCAGCCAGATTGCAGATGTTCTAAGGGGGCTGTATGATCCAGTCACACATCAATGTTGGCTTAGGGCCAGCAGAATGTGAAGGTTAAGAAATAGAAAATATGTAAACTTACGTGTGGACTGTATAGAGGCAGTGGTGACTGTAGCCCCTTGGCTGCAGCGCTGACCACAAAGTGCAGTTGGGAACCGCTTAGCACATATAAATAACATACTTGTTATGATGTACAGTATGTAAAATATGTGCTGTCTTTTTTCCCCAGGGATCGGCAGCGCTGTGTCTATTCGGAGCCATGCGACCACCTGGGACTCAGCATTCGGCTTCACACTCATCCTAAGCCCACCTACAGACTCCCATTGGCTAGTTTCAAAGAGTCTGGGGGTGGGCTTAGAAGGAGTGTAAAGCTTTATGCTGAGTCCTGGGTGCCGCATGGCACCTGATAGATACAGGGATGCCGATCCCAGAGGCAAAAAGCTAGCACACACTGTATATTACATACATCATTTCATGTATGCTTGTATGTGTTAAGCATTTCCTCCTGCACTATGTGGTCAGCCCAGGGGCTGCAGCTGCCGCTGTATAGGGGGGATTTAACTGGGTAGCAGGGGCGGTACTGCCGGAGACAACGGGGTCAGCTGTGTGTGGGTTTTTTTGGGCAGAGGAGAGCCAGGTTGGGAGAGGGAGAGAAACGTCCCTGAGAGCAGGGCGGAAGACGGACTGCTGTGTGAAGTAGCGCAGACATCAGGAAGCAATCACAGACGGGTGCTGGGACGAGCGTGTGTTGCAGCAGAACGCCGTTGCGGGTGAAAGCTGGCACACTGAAGCAGCCATCTCAAGCAGAGACCTGAGCAGCGCTGATCGGAGGACCGAGGACCCGGGGAGTTGGACGCCATGTGCTGCAGCAGAGAGCCACTGCGGGCGAAAGCTGGCACACCACAGAGTACCCACCGTGATCACAGGAGCACAGCCACCGAGAGCGACCAAACCGCTGCCGATCGGGCACGGGTAAGCTATGAATGCATATTGACTCTGCTGAGGCTGTGCACTATCTGTTACTTGCTCACTGCTTCATTCACCCTCTCCTGGACATTGTACTGCTTCTCCCACTCCTGCACTCTGTTTATCATTTCATTTACCATATCACTGAACATTGCATGGCTTGCTAGTGATCATTCAAATACCCTTTCCCTGAACATTGATTATAACTGCTGCCTTGTCCCTTCCCCCATTCTGGACATTGTGTGATTTCCCCCACTCTGCAAGCCAGGACTTTTATGACTCTGTATCCAACTTTATGACCCTGCTCAATACTAGCCCTTACAAAAACTAATGCAACACTGCCCCCTTGGGACAGGTCAAGAAAGTAATTGAACTGAAAGTAAAAGTAAATGATCTGCTCTGTGTAATGAACCAATTGGCTTTAGATTGATGTATTTTAAATGTACTAACTGTATACTGCCATATGCAAACATGCTAATCAAATGTTATCTTGAGATGAGACACCATGGTAACTGAAGTTATATTGCATTCTAACCCTGACTTTATATGTGTGAAATGTATTTTGATTTAGTCAGCAATTGTGTACATTATTAGCATCGTTATTCCCTTACCATTTCAAATAAAACCGTAGTCACTGTGTTAATCAGTCGTGACTTTCTGTAAAGGGGTTCTTTGGGGTTGCCCTCATCCCTCTGCCAACCCATCCAGAGGGCACCACCTGGAGGCTTTCAAGCGGCTGAGGCAGACGAAGGCGGGAAGATACAGGTACGACTCGCACCACATACAGCTGTACCACAATTGGTTAGCGGTATCACACGTGCACCACTGGTGGCTCTAGTCTCTACATTAGGGTGTGCCTGTGCACACCTCTTTTGCACACCTATGATTCCACTGCATTCTCCGGGGCAGCCTCAGCGGTCCACCCCTTCGGGTCCCCCGCCAAAAGGCAGCTGCCTAAAGCTGCCTAATGGAAACGCCAGCCCTAGTTATACCAGTAAATGAACCACCAGTTGTACTATACTGTATACTGTATACTGTAATGGGGACTGTGAGAGTTCAGCTATATGTAATTTGTTAATGCATTTAGGGGGATATTTACTAAGCAGTGATATGAGCAGAGAAGTGAGCCAGTGGAGAAGTTGCCCCATCAAACAATCAGCAGCTCTGTATAATTTTATAGTATGCAAATTTAGATGTTACTTCATTGCTGATTGGTTGCCATGAGCACTTCTCAACTGGCTCACTTCTCCGCTTTTATCACTGCTTAGTAAATGCCCCCCATAATCTGGTCTGTTAGACATCACCTATGACTTTTTTGTGTGCATAGATATAATGGCCAATATTCAATTATTATCACGCCAGCAGCGACTACATGGTGCCTAACGAGCAATTTAATTGTTGCTCCATTTAGGCGCTATGGCTGATGGCAACAGTATTTCAGCTTTCATCCCCTGTGGTTGGTGAGCTGAAATGCATGAAAAGTAACCTGCGCTGTGAGAATGTGGTCCTTATTTACTCTCCTTACACCTTCATCTCCATAACACTAAGTTTCACCATAGGGAAAATGAAACAAAGGTAATGATAGTGAAGTTTGTTTTAATACAGTGTGAGAGAATAAACAAATGTTAAAAATATTCACAATGACAGTCAATTAAAAACACCAATCCACTCCTGATGATAAGTGAGTGCAGAGAAATTATCGGAAATGAATGGAATTGTGGCCAAACAATTCCAAACAGTGCATGGATAATATGATAGAAACTGACATCAGTCCAATCAGAACACCATCCTGGTTACCGGCTTCAGACTCAGCATTCCTTGTACACCTGGAGGCTCCCGACGCGTTTCCACCCCTGTCTGGGGTCTTTTTCAAGGTATCCTGGTGAGTAACTGGTGTCCTGGAAAAGATTTATAGATGATGTATTTTTTATATGGACAAGTGGAGAGGATCTTCTTAAGAATTTCTTCATATTTTTAAACAACAATATTTTAAATATACAATTTTCTTTTGAATATAGTGCCACGACACTAAATTTTTTAGATATTACAGTTTTCATCAAGAATGGATGCATTGAAACGAAGAATTTTATTAAACCGACAGACTCTGGTACATACATTGGTACCACCAGTTGCCATCATCCTGATTGGTTAAGCTCAATACCAGAGGGCCAATTTAAACGCCTGAAACGGAACTGTACCAGTGTCGACACATTTACCACACAAGCCGAAGAAATGAGGGATAAATTTGTAGACTCAGGTTACGATCCAGGAAAAATAAGCATCGCAAGGGATAAGGTGGCCTCAGTTGATAGGGAGCAACTATTTAACCCGATAGTCAAGAAAAAGGGAGAACATTTAGAGTGGGCTTTTGTGACTTCGTTCAGTTCTCAATATAGGACCATAGAAAAATCAATAAGAAGACACTGGGGGATCCTCAAAAAGGACCCAGTGATAGGGAACATTTTACCGGATAAACCAAAATGTATTTTTAGGCGAGCACCTAATTTAAGATCAAACTTAGTGAAAAGTGCGTTACCACCAAAAAAGGCCATGGGGACTATTAAATCAAAAGGGTTTTTTAGGTGCGGCCTTTGTTTGGGCTGCAGGGGGATATCATCAGAGAAGAGCAAAATTACCAGTGTTGAAGTCAAAGATCACACTGTTAATATTAGAGATTTTATCACCTGCAACAGCTCCAATGTAATCTACGGTATAGAGTGCGTATGCGGTCTGTGGTACATAGGCAGGACCTCTAGACCCTTGAAAGTGCGGATTAGTGAGCACCTTAGGAATATAAAAAAAGGTCTCACTACCCATGCACTATCAGAGCACTTTAAATCTCACCATGGCTGCAATTCTGCAGCTATAAAGCAGTTTTGTGGCTTGAAACATATTAAAGGCCATTGGAGAAGAAAGGATCTCTCCAAACAATTGGCCCAAGCAGAGATGAAAATGATCTTTGAACTGGGTACATTAGTACCAGGAGGTTTACTTTAAACATGGATTTTGAAATCAAGTGGTTTTTATGATTCATTTTAAAACAGATAATTTTATTCCTTTAAGAACATATGCACTTTACTCTTCTTTGCCAATATTAGGGGATTTAATATGACTTAGGATTTATATTTATGGATTTTATTGAATATGTATTTTATGAACAAACTATTAAGCTCTGTGATTTCTTTATTTATATTTAGTGAGCAAAAACAGGGTTATGGACAAAGCCTGTAAATGATGCACCACCCACTTTTAAGATTAAAAAGGACAGATATGGTTAAACAACCTGGATTGTGCCCATCGGTTTAAAAAGATATGACACAGCTAACACGCCGGGTTACCGTAGCAACCGAGGGGTACGCGTCACAGGAAGTGACGCGACGGACAATCAGGGAAGTGTACCCTGTTGCCTAGGATACCCGGAAGTGACACAGACGCAAGGAGAAGGGGATGAATGTATAAAATACCCGCTGGGAGGACCAGGTACCTTATGACGAATAGGACATACGTCACCGGAAGTGACGCGACGCAAGTGAAGCCCGGACCAGGTTACCATAGTAATGAGAACGTTTATATGGACACAGCCAATAGGGAGAAGCACAGCAGGGGACCAAAAGACTATTAGGAGATTTATGTATAGGGTCCACCTGTGCTTCTTGGCTTGTGATTGGTTAGAGGACATTTAAATACACATGCATGTTTGGAAGTCAGTTACTCACCAGGATACCTTGAAAAAGACCCCAGACAGGGGTGGAAACGCGTCGGGAGCCTCCAGGTGTACGAGGAATGCTGAGTCTGAAGCCGGTAACCAGGATGGTGTTCTGATTGGACTGATGTCAGTTTCTATCATATTATCCATGCACTGTTTGGAATTGTTTGGCCACAATTCCATTCATTTCCGGTAATTTCTCTGCACTCACTTATCATCAGGAGTGGATTGGTGTTTTTAATTGACTGTCATTGTGAATATTTTTAACATTTGTTTATTCTCTCACACTGTATTAAAACAAACTTCACTATCATTACCTTTGTTTCATTTACCCTATGGTGAAACTGAGTGTTATGGAGATGAAGGTGTAAGGAGAGTAAATAAGGACCACATTCTCACAGCGCAGCTAAGTCATTTGCTCAAAATTTTTTATTGTATCACTGTGGTGAGGGGTGAAGGGAACCTCGTACGAGCATTTGTTGAGCTAGCAGCAGTATCATTGCGCACAGAGTTATTTATACCATTTTCTTTTTAATGAAAAGTAACCTGTTTGGGCACTCAAATGGGATTTTTCGCATTGAGCTCATTAGTTTGGTCAGGTTTAGCTGCTTTACATGGCTAAACCCGACCTCTATGGGTACAGTAGCCACAATAAAAAAATCAATTGAATATAGATTTGTGATCTCCCGTCACTTTCGACGGGAAATTGGGCGTGATATAACAATTGATTATCACCCAATTTGTGTATTTGTACTGTCCGCGGTGCATAAGCTGTGTGTGCAGGGCCGTCTTTTTGTATGGGCTCAATGGGATCTTGCCCAAGGTCCCCAGGAATATAAGGGCCCTAGGCTTATAGCTGAGGGTCCCCTCTTTCCAGGGGTACCAGATTTTTGAAAATCGGCCTTGCAGAACCGGAGATATCCGACTTGAAAGCAGTGATCCCCATCCAAGACTGTTAATTGCTGTTCCAAGCCAAATATCTCGGGTTCTGTCTGACTTAGAGTTTTTCTGAAGATATACTCCAAATTCTGGGACTCTCCCCTTTTAGTCGACACTGGCATCTTGTCTCTACTATGCCCAGAACCAGAGATATCTGTCTTCCAAAAGCTGGTCCCTGCTCCAGCTCACACGCCTGGTATGCAGTTTTATATTTTGGATAGCTCCAGGTCAGGTGATCAGACCATGTCATGTCAGTATTCCAGGTTAGGCTGTAATGTGGAATGAGCCCTAGTGGGCCGGAAAAACACTGAAGCCTAAACTCCTAAAATAAACAGAGTATGCTGGCTTTTAGGCCCAAACACCAGAGAGCTGAGAACAGTGGAGAATGTATCTGGTGGCAACTGGAGTCAGAGAGGCATATAGTATAATGAAAACAATGATTGATGTGTAGGCACAGCATAGAGAGACTGCTGAATTCCATAGTCACACAGAAGGTTAATCAACACTGGTGGAGCTCGTTACCTCTCAGCATGCAGGAAACTCATGGTACTGGCAAGCTATTTATCCCAGTGAGCAGAAAAGACAGAAGATCCAGGACAGATGGGAAAGGTAAGTCACCAAATATGAGAAATACAGTCAGGATCGTGACACAAGCGGTATTGTTCCAGGTCGAGAGACCCACAGGCAGTGTCGGTAGACGACTCCATGGGTCTATCAGATGGTGTACGTGTTTCCTCCACTTCCTCTGATCCCAAGAATTCTCAAAAGAATAAAAAGGGAAAAGGTTCAAGCAATGCTCATTGCTCCTGATTGGCCAAGAAGGGCCTGGTATGCAAATCTTCTAGTGAGCTACTCGAAGATCCGTGGCCTCTACCTCTTCATGAGGATCTTCTGCAACAGGGCCAGTTCATAAATCAAGACTTACTGTGGCTACATTTGATGGCATGGAAGTTGAACGGCTGATTCGAGTTCGGAGAGGGATCCCTGACAAGGTCATCCCGACTATGGACCTAATTCAAATCTGATCGCAGCAGCAAATTTGTTAGCTAATGGGCAAAACCATGTGCCTGCAGGGAGGGGGCAGATGTAACGTGAGTTAGATTTTGGGTGGGGTGTGTTCAAACTGAAATCTAAATTGCAGTGTAAAAATAAAGCAGCCAGTATTTACCCTGCGCAGAAACAATATAACCCACCCAAATCTAACTGTCTCTAAACATGTTATATCTCCCCCCCCCCCTTGCAGTCCACATGGTTTTTCCCATTAGCTAACAAATTTGCTGTTGCGATCAGATCTGAATTAGGCCCTATGATCCAAGCCAGAAAGGGGGTAACGTCTAAACATTACCACTGTATTTGGAAGAAATATGTCTCTTAGTGTGAGAGCAGAAAATATTCTGCGGTGGAATTTTATCTGGGATGTTTACTGCTTTTTCTGCAGTCAGGTGTGGATGTGGGCCTATGTCTGGGCTCCATAAAAGTCCAGATTTTGGCCTTATCCATTTTCTTTCAGAAACAATTGGCTTCTCTCCCTGAGGTCCAGACGTTCTTGAAAGGTGTTCTGTACATTCAACCTCCCTTTGTGCCTTCCACAGCACCGTGGGATCTAAATTTGTTGCTGCAGTTCCTCCAATCAGACTGGTTTGAACCGTTACAGGAGGTAGACGTAAAGGATATTACATGGAAGACCGTCACACTTTTGGCCTTGGCTTCAGCAAGATGCGTGTTGGAGCTGGGGGCGTTGTCTCAAAGAGCACCTATTTAATTTTCCATTAAGACAGAGCTGAACTCTTAAACTAAACATGTCTAAGACTGAGCTGATCATCTTCCCTCCCTCCCGCATGGCACAACTATCTCCTCTAGCCCCAAAGTGCGATGTCTTAGAGTAATCCTTGACTACTCCCTCTCCTTCAAACCACACGTTCAGTACCTCTCAAAAACCTGTTATTTCCATCTCAATAACATCTCCAGGACCCTTTCTCAGCCAGGATGTTACTAAGACCCTCATCCACTCACTGGTCATCTCCAGATTGGACTACTGCAAACTCCTCCTATCTGGCCTCCTTCAAAAATGCCTCTCTCCACTTCAATCTATCCTCAATGCTGCTGCCCATCTCATCTTCCTCACCAAATGTACTACATCCACATCCGCTCTCTTGCAGGGCCTTCACTGGCTACCCTTCCCATTCAGAATCCAATTCAAGCTTCTCACACTCACCTACAAATCCCTCACCCACTCTTCTCACTCTTACATCTCTGACCTTATCTCTTTTTACATTCCCACCTGTCCTCTTCGCTCTGCTAATGCACGTCGTCTCTCCTGCCAACTGATTACCTCCTCCCACTCCTACCTACAAGATTTTGCACGTGCTGCTCCCTATCTCTGGAATGCTCTACCTCTCCCCATCTGACTCTCCACCTCTCCACAAAACTTCAAACGGGCTCTCAAAACCCACTTCTTCATCAAACCCAGCCAACTCTCCTCCTAACCCTCTTGTCCATGCTCACTGTCTACCCCTTCTGTGTCACTCTGGTCTGTTAGCCCCATACCTTTAAGATTGTAAGCTCGCAAGAGCAGGGACTTCTTTCCTCATGTGCCTTTCCTTTTCTTACTTACACTATCTTATACTCCATATTCCCTTTGATGGCACCTAACCCCGGGTTTTCTATACCTGTCCTATATTGTCTTCTATTGTAAGTGCTGTTTTCTTGTTTGCTCATTTGATTATGTACTGTGTAATGGGTGCTGCAGACCCCTAGGTTTTACTGGCAGGATGAGGGCTCACATGGCCTGTGTGAGACGCCTGCTACACAAAAGCAGAGGACACAGCAGCTTGTGCAGGCCCGATACCAAGGGGCGTAGCTATCGTGGGTGCAGGAAATGCAGTTGCTATAGAGCACAGCAGAGCTGCCACCAGAAATTGTGGGCCCGGGACTGACTAAATAGACAGGCTACTGAGTGGAGCTACAGCAGGCGTGGGACATCACTTGATTTGTAAACAATTTTTGTTTGTTTTTTTGTTTTTAAGTTTTCGGGTTGTGGGAGTGGGGAATCCATAATAAATATATAGCAATGAGGCAGGATGGGGTGCAGGGCAAAAGGAAAAATAGGATTTTAATTACCTACCGTTAAATCCTTTTCTCGTAGTCCGTAGAGGATACTGGGAATCCATTTAGTACCATGGGGTATAGACGAGTCCACTAGGAGCCATGGGCACTTTAAGAATTTGATAGTGTGTGCTGGCTCCTCCCTCTATGCCCCTCCTACCAGACTCAGTCTAGGAAACTGTGCCCGAGGAGACTGACATACTGTACTTTGAGAGAAGGATATAAAAGGATAGCGGTGAGATTCCGAACCAGCACACATGACACAAGAGGAAAGCCATGCTAACCAAACTTGAAAACAGGAACAGCAGTGGCTGAACCAAACAACAATACTTAACCAAGTAACAGTGCAGGAAGTATGAAGCACTGGGCGGGCGCCTAGTATCCTCTACGGACTACGAGAAAAGGATTTACCGGTAGGTAATTAAAATCCTATTTTCTCTTACGTCCTAGAGGATACTGGGAATCGATTTAGTACCATGGGGATGTACCAAAGCTCACAAACCGGGTGAGAGAGTGCTGAGGTTCCTGCAGAACTGATTGACCAAACTGAAGGTCCTCAGAGGCCAAAGTATCGAACTTGTAGAACTTAGCAAACGTGTTCGAACCTGACCAAGTAGCTGCTCGGCAGAACTGTAAAGCCGAGACTCCCCAGGCAGCCGCCCAGAAGAACCCACCGACCTAGTAGAGTGGGTCTGTATAGATTTTGGAATCAGCAATCCTACCATGGAATTTGCATGCTGGATAGTAAACTTGATTCAGGACGCAATGCACTGCAATCTTATTGGGATCATAAAGAACAAACAGCGAGTCCGATTTTCTGTGACGATCTGTTGCTTTACATACACCTTCAAAGCCCTCACAACATCCAAAGACTTTGAAGTTGCAGAGGTGTTGGAAATAACCGGAACCACAACAGGTTGGTTGATGTGAAACGCAGACACCACTTTAGGAAGAAATTGCTGACGAGTTCTGAGTTATTATTATTATTTTATTATTATTATCCTTTATTTGTATGGAGCCACAAGGCTGTTTTCTATACCTGTCCTATATTGTCTTCTATTGTAAGTGCTGTTTTCTTGTTTGCTCATTTGATTATGTACTGTGTAATGGGTGCTGCAGATCCCTTGTGGCTCCATACAAATAAAGGATAATAATAATAAAATAATAATAATAACTCAGAACTCGTCAGCAATTTCTTCCTAAAGTGGTGTCTGCGTTTCACATCAACCAACCTGTTGTGGTTCCGGTTATTTCCAACACCTCTGCAACTTCAAAGTCTTTGGATGTTGTGAGGGCTTTGAAGGTGTATGTAAAGCAACAGATCGTCACAGAAAATCGGACTCGCTGTTTGTTCTTTATGATCCCAATAAGATTGCAGTGCATTGCGTCCTGAATCAAGTTTACTATCCAGCATGCAAATTCCATGGTAGGATTGCTGATTCCAAAATCTATACAGACCCACTCTACTAGGTCGGTGGGTTCTTCTGGGCGGCTGCCTGGGGAGTCTCGGCTTTACAGTTCTGCCGAGCAGCTACTTGGTCAGGTTCGAACACGTTTGCTAAGTTCTACAAGTTCGATACTTTGGCCTCTGAGGACCTTCAGTTTGGTCAATCAGTTCTGCAGGAACCTCAGCACTCTCTCACCCGGTTTGTGAGCTTTGGTACATCCCCATGGTACTAAATCGATTCCCAGTATCCTCTAGGACGTAAGAGAAAATAGGATTTTAATTACCTACCGGTAAATCCTTTTCTCGTAGTCCGTAGAGGATACTAGGCGCCCGCCCAGTGCTTCATACTTCCTGCACTGTTACTTGGTTAAGTATTGTTGTTTGGTTCAGCCACTGCTGTTCCTGTTTTCAAGTTTGGTTAGCATGGCTTTCCTCTTGTGTCATGTGTGCTGGTTCGGAATCTCACCGCTATCCTTTTATATCCTTCTCTCAAAGTACAGTATGTCAGTCTCCTCGGGCACAGTTTCCTAGACTGAGTCTGGTAGGAGGGGCATAGAGGGAGGAGCCAGCACACACTATCAAATTCTTAAAGTGCCCATGGCTCCTAGTGGACTCGTCTATACCCCATGGTACTAAATGGATTCCCAGTATCCTCTACGGACTACGAGAAAAGGATTTAACGGTAGGTAATTAAAATCCTATTTTTCCTTTTGCCCTGCACCCCATCCTGCCTCATTGCTATATATTTATTATGGATTCCCCACTCCCACAACCCGAAAACTTAAAAACAAAAAAACAAACAAAAATTGTTTACAAATCAAGTGATGTCCCACGCCTGCTGTAGCTCCACTCAGTAGCCTGTCTATTTAGTCAGTCCCGGGCCCACAATTTCTGGTGGCAGCTCTGCTGTGCTCTATAGCAACTGCATTTCCTGCACCCACGATAGCTACGCCCCTTGGTATCGGGCCTGCACAAGCTGCTGTGTCCTCTGCTTTTGTGTAGCAGGCGTCTCACACAGGCCATGTGAGCCCTCATCCTGCCAGTAAAACCTAGGGGTATATTTACTAAGGTCCCGATTTTGACCGAGATGCCGTTTTTTCTTCAAAGTGTCATCTCGGTCATTTACTAAACTCAAATCTCGGCAGTGATGAGGGCATTCGTATTTTTTTTGAAGTCCAACAAAAAAAATACGAATGAATACACCATCGGTCAAAACGCGGCTGTTTAAGTATGAATCTCGGTCATTTACTAAGAAGTGCAAAGCAAAAAAAAAAAAAACACTGCCGTGAAAAAATATAACTCGTAAAAAAGTGCTAAAAAAAACCAGACCTGCTTTTTTGAGCCGTGATTGGATAGGCATGCACGGATCCATGAGATCCGTGCATGTATATCAGTGGGAAGGGGTGGGAAAGTGTTATTTTTTTGGGAAAAAATTGCGTGGGGTCCCCCCTCCTAAGCATAACCAGCCTCGGGCTCTTTGAGCCGATCCTGGTTGCAGAAATATGGGAAAGAAAATGACAGGGGTTCCCCCATATTTAAGCAACCAGCATCGGGCTCTGCGCCTGGTCCTGGTTCCAAGAATACGGGGGACAAAAAGCGTAGGGGTCCCCCGTATTTTTAAAACCAGCACCGGGCTCCACTAGCTGGACAGATAATGCCACAGCCGGGGGTCACTTTTATACAGTGCCCTGCGGCCGTGGCATCAAATATCCAACTAGTCACCCCTGGCCGGGGTACCCTGGGGGAGTGGGGACCCCTTCAATCAAGGGGTCACCCCCCCAGCCACCCAAGGGCCAGGGGTGAAGCCCGAGGCTGTCCCCCCCATCCAATGGGCTGCGGATGGGGGGCTGATAGCCTTTTTGTAAAAGTGTAAGATATTGTTTTTAGTAGCAGTACTACAAGGCCCAGCAAGCCTCCCCCGCATGCTGGTACTTGGAGAACCACAAGTACCAGCATGCGGCGGAAAAACAGGCCCGCTGGTACCTGTAGTACTACTACTAAAAAAATACCCAAACAAAGACAATACACACACACCTTGAAAGTAAAGTTTTATTACATCCATCCA
This sequence comes from Pseudophryne corroboree, assembly GCF_028390025.1. Classification (NCBI taxonomy): domain Eukaryota; kingdom Metazoa; phylum Chordata; class Amphibia; order Anura; family Myobatrachidae; genus Pseudophryne; species Pseudophryne corroboree. The sequence continues at coordinate 320,554,478 of NC_086449.1, read as the reverse complement.
CACAAACATACATACATACTTACCTTATGTTCACACGCAGGTCGGTCCTCTTGTCCAGTAGAATCCATGGGGTACCTGTTGAATAAATTATACTCACCAGATCCAGGGTACCAGGCTCCTCGGATAATCCTTTTGTAATCCACGTACTTGATTAAAAAAATAAAACGGAGACCCGAGCCACGCACTGAAAGGGGACCCATGTTTTCACATGGGTCCCCTTTCCCCGAATGCCAGAAACCCACTCTGACTTCTGTCTAAGTGGGTTTCTTCAGCCAATCAGGGAGCGCCACGTTGTGGCACCCTCCTGATCGGCTGTGTGCTCCTGTACTGACTGACAGGCAGCACGCGGCAGTGTTACAATGTAGCGCCTATGCGCTCCATTGTAACCAATGGTGGGAACTTTCTGCTCAGCGGTGAGGTCACTTTCGGTCAACCGCTGAGCAGAAAGTTCCCACCATTGGTTACAATGGAGCGCATAGGCGCTACATTGTAACACTGCCGTGTGCCGCCTGTCAGTCAGTACAGGAGCACACAGCCGATCAGGAGGGTGCCACAACGTGGCGCTCCCTGATTGGCTGAAGAAACCCACTTAGACAGAAGTCAGAGTGGGTTTCTGGCATTCGGGGAAAGGGGACCCATGTGAAAACATGGGTCCCCTTTCAGTGCGTGGCTCGGGTCTCCGTTTTATTTTTTTAATCAAGTACGTGGATTACAAAAGGATTATCCGAGGAGCCTGGTACCCTGGATCTGGTGAGTATAATTTATTCAACAGGTACCCCATGGATTCTACTGGACAAGAGGACCGACCTGCGTGTGAACATAAGGTAAGTATGTATGTATGTTTGTGTGGATGGATGTAATAAAACTTTACTTTCAAGGTGTGTGTGTATTGTCTTTTTTTGGGTATTTTTTTAGTAGTAGTACTACAGGTACCAGCGGGACCGTTTTTCCGCCGCATGCTGGTACTTGTGGTTCTCCAAGTACCAGCATGCGGGGGAGGCTTGCTGGGCCTTGTAGTACTGCTACTAAAAACAATATCTTACACTTTTACAAAAAGGCTATCAGCCCCCCATCCGCAGCCCATTGGATGGGGGGGACAGCCTCGGGCTTCACCCCTGGCCCTTGGGTGGCTGGGGGGGACCCCTTGATTGAAGGGGTCCCCACTCCCCCAGGGTACCCCGGCCAGGGGTGACTAGTTGGATATTTGATGCCACGGCCGCAGGGCACTGTATAAAAGTGACCCCCAGCTGTGGCATTATCTGTCCAGCTAGTGGAGCCCGGTGCTGGTTTTAAAAATACGGGGGACCCCTACGCTTTTTGTTCCCCGTATTTTTGGAACCAGGACCAGGCGCAGAGCCCGATGCTGGTTGCTTAAATATGGGGGAACCCCTGTCATTTTTATTCCCATATTTCTGCAACCAGGATCGGCTCAAAGAGCCAGAGGCTGGTTATGCTTAGGAGGGGGGACCCCACGCCATTTTTTTTACAGTTTTACAGTGCTTATTAAAAAAAAAAAATGAACCCCAGCACGGATCACACAGATCCGGCTGAGATTCATTTAGAAAAAGTCGGCAGTGTTTTGCTAATCACTGCCGTAAAAAACTAAAAAAAAACACGAATGACATCGACATCGGAACAAAAGAAAATGCAGAATACGACAGCTTAGTAAATTAGTCGTAATAAATTCAAAAAGTTGCAGTTTTACACTTTCGATGTCATTCGTGATTATTCTCCCACCAAATCGGGGGAGAATTACGAATGTTAGTAAATATACCCCCTAGTGTACATCTGCTTTCCCAGCCATGATTTTAGTGGCATGAACCAAGTTTAGACTTCTATATTCTCACAGGCATGTGTAGTGTCCTTAGAGCTATAAACTGCACACACAGATGGCTGAAACCACCTAGGAATAGTGCTCATCTATACACCATGAATTAGCAGGTGGTGTGTGATGCAAAACATAAAATTCTGAGTGTGCTAACTAGTGATAAAGCTGATTATCTTTACAGGAATAAAAGCTATACCTTAAACACACCGTAAATACACTTTAAACCTTTAGCCGCTGTGGCCGCTATACTTAATATCACTCTACGCACCTTTTACGCTATTAGCGTACAGAGTTCCGTAGTGTACGGACTTTGCGTACACACGCCGCGCTGACGGTACAAAGTACTCGCAGCGCATACACACCCAGAGATACACTTTAAACCTTCTACAGCAATTCTATGCAATAATAGTAATAATACACTTTAAACCTTAGCAGGGCAATGAGCACACGACACCAATTGTGATTAACTGCTGGGTTCCGACACCACAGTGGATTATTTCTGAAAGGGGGTTTACAATACAAATGATACACTACAATACAAAACAATATAACAGAATAATGGCTACAGTCAATGTACATACGTGAGTATATTCGCGTGCGCTTCCTGGTCCAGTCCTCCGCCATCAAATAGATAACGTTGTGAGTCTTGTGTCTGGCCGGGCTGCAGCAGGCTTTATTTATACAAGTCTTCCAAAAGCAATACAATGGATACTGTAATCCCGTTGTCCATTGGACACAGGAATGCACTTTTACAGTACAGGAGAGGTCATAGGTTGATTTGAAAAGGTAGGCGATGTCTTTCTCAACTGCTCTGGTGGGTGGTCTCCTCTGGATTCCCGCCGCATACATAATATACAGTAAATACAGTTTATATCTATATTCTGCTTCTGCACATAACTATCCGCAGGAACATGCGATCTTCCGCAGACCAACACCGGAATGTTACCCTTAAAATACCCTACAGCTGGATACCAAATACCACCTTATAACCTTAGTCTGTACCCTCTTATCCTGTAAAGGTGAATCCCTTTGTTCTGCAACCATTTAAACAGCTATAACTTTCTGATGTGGTGCAAGGAGACTATGCGTACATTGTGCACTATTTGGATTAAAAATGTAATGTGTTCTGATGGCCCTCCATGCGTACACAAGCTCTGCCGTAAATACCCATACCACGGCCGATGCGCAGGACCGCGGGAGCGACCATACGCAAAGTGCGTACATGTGCATGCACTGCAGAACAAGTGCACGCGCAGTGGGCATGTGTGTGCAGTTTGTACGTGATGTGTGTTCTGTAATATTTTTTGACTTTGACAGTCCACCCTTTGGCAGTCACCAATAACTGCCACTATCTAATCACTAAACAGAAAAATATCAATACAATATCTACAGAAGATTGGATGGTCGGAGGGAGAGTGGTAGGTAGGAATTGTATGACCTAGTGGGATAGTAAAAAGCATGTATGTATGAATCCATGTCTGAGGGGCATGTATCATTGTGCCGTAAATGTTTTAGATAAGCTTCGAGGTATTGCGAAGTATACATTGAATCCTTCTTATCCCGTATTAAGGGTCTGTAAGTGGGCTGACAAACACTACCGAGCTCTTTTCGGCTTCTTGTTCCAACAAATGGGGTGCACATTTAGTTGATGATACATGGAGGGGGAACATATGTGAGTGCTTGTATATGTGGATATCACCTGTCGACTATGTGTGTCATTAACTGAAGGTTGTAGAGATGAAGATAAGACACATATCTAAAATACATTCACATAACATTTACATAAACAGTCTTGGGTAGGGCTGATGTCTTTTCCGGATGGGTGTATCTGGGCAGAGGGGGAGACAAAGGAAAAACGGGTGAAAGATACAGGCCATGGAATTAATTTGCAATCCTTATCATAACACTGTCTCTATGGATGGGTCGTAAATTAAATCTGCTGCTGTAACAATGCTCTTGCTCCTTAAACTCATCAAATTTGTGCCGTGCTTGCGCCGCATCAGAATTCGAACACACCTAAATATCAAGCCAATAATTATGACGACTTACCAGGATACAAAGGAGAAACTTTCCTATACTCATAATAACATTTTGAACCCACTCTCCTAATCCTGAGAAGCAATTTCGTGGATTCAACCATGAGACCGAGCCGGTCAGCTCATTACCCAAAGCCGACAGGGTAAGGTTGTGTCTCTTCCAGAACTCCCACTTCAACTGCAAGATATCGTCCATCTTTTGATCGATGATCTCTGTGGGGTCGTCAGTGCTGTTCGTGATATATGTACAGCACTTCACACCATATTGAGTTGCCAGAGTAACACAGTACCCACCCGTCACGGCTGTGATATAATTTAGGACCATCCTGTGCTGAATCAGTTCCATCTTGTAAGCTTGTAACTCCCTACCCGTATACCTAAAGGTGTCGTCATACATCTCAGTGATATTATCTATCAAGTTCGCTAGCGCATGGATATACCTATAATTTATAATTCCTCTGGCAGTACGGGTGATGTCTAATGCGAGAAGGAATTGAATCCCGGTGGATTCGTGGATCAAATCAGAGGCTACGTGCTCTGTCCTCTCTATGAGGTGTCTCTTTACGATGTGTTCATAGTGAGTATGAGTATAAGGAGCCTGAGCACTGCGGTGAACATCTTTCATCTTATCATGGGTTATGGTCATAACCTCTGGCAACACTCTTCCAACATAACACAATCCCTCTGAGTTCGGGGCAAGCCACTTATACGCCTTCCTCCCACATATGAAATAGGCATCATCGGGGAGAACATAGGGGACAGAATATGACATTACCATATTACAAACTTTCCAAGTGAAAAACCCAATCCCTAGTTCTCCCATCTGCTCAGTACAGGTATCAGGCTGGATGATATGAGCACAGAACCCTGGTGATACTTCTCCAACCCACATGGTCTTGCTTCCTCGAGTATACCTATACCGGAAATATATTCCACTGTTGGCTATTTGGCGTACAAGTTCAGAGTCTATGGGTATCCTATCAGCTCTGTGCGAATAGGCCATTGTCTGGTTATTCCACGTCACTTCCCAATTTCCCGGTTTTCGGTAATTAGAAATATTGAAACATAATAAGGATCTATCTACATGATACTGGTGGAGCTTCAAACTAGGGTTCCTAGAAATATTGAATTTCTTGTCCACCGATCTCCCATCCCGTAATTCGAGTACCTCATCTATTGCTAAAGGGTACGGTACTAATCCTGACTTGCTCTGACCTTGAGGTACTTGTGAGCACACCCAGCATTCTGTCTGGTTTAAGACGTTACCCACTAGTGAGTGGTAATCACTCAATGGATGACGGTCCATGTTGATATTAAGGCTGGACTGACATCTCTGGATGCACCCATCCTCGACTATGTTCTCACAATTCCTACAAATGCAATTTTCCTCAGCGAATAACCCTTCACAGTGCCTCCAAGCTCCCTGACTACCAGATCGCTTTCTGATACTCGCCTTTGCTCGAGTGATGTGTTGCTCTTGAGATTCTACAAATCCATCCTCGCCATCAGAACCCATTCCAGATCCCTTCTCGACCCCTCGGGGACCCTCACCGAAACAGACTGTCCTGGTCAACATCAGGATTAACAGGAAAACCCGGAACACAGTCTCTTGGGGTAAGTCCATCTTGTTAAGGGAAGAGAAGGGAAACAAGAAGGGGGAGAAAGAGAAGGAGAGAAGGAGGGTAGTGGGAGATGGAGAAAATAAAAAAATTAAAACTGGTGCGACAACCGCCTCTGGTCTTGTTGTTCTCTGCGCTCAGGTGCCGTCTCAACAGTCCTGCCTCTCAGCTTTCCCAGAACAGACACTCCAGTGATACGATGTTCTCTACACTCTGCTCTTTGTCACGAGTTCTCTCCGGGTCAGCGACCTTTCTGTAGGAAACATAAATCTTGCATTCCAATGTGTTTAACTGTTGTGTATTATCAGTTGTGTGAAGTAAACCATCTGTGGAAAGTGAAAAGAGAGGGGAAATAATAAAAAGAAAATTTGTCAGATTTGCGTTCACCATCAGGCTGTCACACCATCATGTATATCGGTATCTATGCCCAGTCTCCCTTCACCAGTATTCCCATTCTCCACCCTTTGTGCATGACCAGGCACTCTGATACTGGTGTCCCTATGCTGGTGAGATATACCGGGTTTGGGCAGAACTCTGAAAAGACCGAGTAGGCATGTGACGTTTGAACTGTAATCCTGTCGTGAACTTAAGAGGTGAAGAGGAAACTTTGAAGACAAATCACAGAGTTTAGTAACAGATAAGTTTGTAGAGGCAAAGAAGATTTTACAAAGTTTGACATCTGGATTGGGCACTACGGGGAAGGATTCCCAAATCGGTCTGTTCCCCTAAAAAAAATTCTATGTGTGTTATATCTCTACTGGGACTATCCCAGCCATCAATCCAGTGTCCTGTCCATTCTAAATTCATAGGGAACCCGGTATCTTTGAGATAATTTCCTCTACCTGTGATGGACATGCATCTAAAACAGTGAAATGCAACATTAGTCTTCGTGGGTATCTAACGTATTTTGTGCTTCCTGGATGGGAGCACTCAATATGTTTACCATCTCTAACAAAACTCCTGTTAAGTTACTTAGAGGTCACTTCTGCTAGAGAGAGAAGCAGAAGTTTAGAGGCCTCCTCCTAACCCCAGTAAGTTCTGTCAAAAGGGTAAAGTTGCATTTATTCTGTTCTTCCCATTAACCGAATCTGTGTTTTTCTATACTGTATCGTGATTCCTTACTATATGTCCCTTGATCCCGTCTATGTGTTTAATAACGTGGCTTGTTTTCTCTGTCTAGGGGTCTATATTGGTTATGTGTTCTACTATAACCTACAATCTCTGGCAAAATGCCCTTCCTTCCTACAAATGTAGCATGTTCTCGGTCTTTTCCAAACAGCAGTGGTCTGGGGTTTAGGCTGATGAGACTTTGGTGTAAGAGCCTGTATACTTTCAATCCTCAGCCTCTCCTCCTGTTGTTTTCTACGCTTAACAATATTCTTGTGGTGTACAATTGCGCACTCTCTAAGGCAAGCTACTGTGACTCCTCTCCAATTAGGCAAAGATGTTTGTACTCTGTCCCTTACTGTCTTATCGAGTCCGTCCATTAGCACAGAAACAGCCACCTCCCTGTAATTCGTATCGTTCCCTGTATCCGATACCCCCATGTATCTATCCATTATTTGCAGGGCCCGATGGAAATATTCAGATGTCATTTCATTTTCCCTCTGCTTTATGGAGAAAATTCTTCTCCACTTAACAGTTGTGGGGAAATACAACTCTAGTTGCCTGTTAATTTGCTCTAAGTTCTCCTGATTGTGTTTGTCAGTCATAAGACTATCCGACTCTAATCTACAATCAGTGATACATTTTTGGGTGTCAATATTAGGGGATAGGCACGCTTTCAAAAGTATCCGCCAGTGTTTGTTTGTCGGTTCATACGCATTACCCAGATCTTTGATAAATTTCTGACATCTAGCTAAATCCTTCCATGGGTCGGGGAATTCTGAAATGATTGATCGCAGCTCATCTCTGGGCCACGGGCAATACATTGCATTATTCCTGGTGAGGACTACTCCCTGACTATCGGTTCCCCCATTGGGAGTTACTGTTCCCAAGACATGGTGTAATTCTACCATTCCGTTCCTGATTTGTTTACTGTGAGGTGTTGTTGTCTCTGTGCAATGAGCTGTCTCACACTTACCGGTAGCTGTGACCTCACCAGTTCTTTCATTGGGGAAAATTGTTACTGCACTACCTGGTTGGACAGACCCCACCTGATTGTCCTGCAAAGTGACTGCTTGGAGGAGAGTTGCGATTTGGCTGGATCTTTCATCTTCCTGTGACCTATAACCTGGAAAAGACTTCAAAACAGGATACATCTTGCAAAAATTAGGGTTAATACATTGTTTTTGCATACTAGTATCGTTTACGGATATATCATTGACTGTAGCCATCTCTTCCCCTTCGACCTGTGTCGACACTGGTGTGTTTGTGTTCTCATTCCCGCTAGGTCTTGAACCTGTTTTGCGAATTTGTTCTCTTTGCATATCCCCCTCCTGTTGCCATAATTTTAAACAATCATTATGTCTAATCCTTTGTTTTCTGGATTTTTGAAGACATATTTTACTGCTTACATTCTGCAGTACCTCTGGTTCAAAGCTGCCCACCCTAGGGAATGGTTCCCTATCTTTGTCAGTCACACGTTCCCATTCAGACAAAAAGTCTTCAATACTTTGTCCTTTAAACTCCGCTGACCCCATGGGCCGCGGCTCTACAACCTGAACCCTGGTTAAACGTCCCTTACTTGAGCAACTGGCTCCCATAATTGTGGGCCTTTTCCCACAAACACCAAAATACTCAATATAAGGTAACGGTGAAAGTTCTCCGAGCGTTCTTCACCCGCTCACCGCCCACGTTGGCCAGTACTACCATACACTGTCGATAGCGAAGGCAATGTACCCAACTTAGGGCCCTATGTGACCTATATTTACTGGAAGTTTTTAGGAATAACTTACCCTTTCCAGTAAAGTATCGGCCGTTGGAGATTTTCCTGAGAGAGACCAAACTCCCTATGCACTTTATTATACACAAATCACGCTTGCGTATGTTCTATACAGCGCTGATGATACCGCGATTTTACGAAAAAGCTCGTAAAAAGGATATCACGTTGCGCTATATATCGCACCCACAAACGCGCGGTCAAATCGCACAGCGTATAGGTACTTGTTACTTATCTGCCATACGACCACTGGAATCGATTTTCAGGCTGCGAAACCTCAGCCGGAGCGTATAAAAAAAAACTATATGGGTCACAACACTTCACAATTCCCTACCACGCTCCTATAAGTCTCCTCACGACTTACGTATTAAACCTTATATTAACGTGAGTCAGCCGCCTCACGCCACCAAGTCTCCACTCACTTGATATACCACACACCGAGATTCCAAATTCCATGGTTCAAATTTCCACTCGCTCCTGCGTTCGCTCACTCAATTACACTTTGGTTTTTCTGTACAGAAAATTATCATTCATTTAGACAAGCAGCTTTACTCCCAGAGGCAATACAGTAAATAAGGGTTTTATACTGAACTTTGGAAGCTGGGCAATCTTGTGTTATTGTAGCTTGGCTACTGTCCCACCTTTAAACTAAACGAACTATTGTGTAATTTGTACTTAGCGACCGTATTCTTACGCAATTTGCATGAACACGCGACCGTGCTTACGCCGCGTGTGCAGTTCGGTACTTTGTCCGAAACACGTGTACAAAACCGTATGTCCGCAATAGAACAAATCATACAATTTCTAGAAATGTGAGCAATATTAACTATAATTGCTCACTTAACACGCCACACAGTTTCTTTTCTGTATAAACCTTTATAACTAGGCCAGACTGCGTTTGTGTTTTACACTTACTTCCTTTGTTTATATTATGAATCTAGTAATCTGAATGTTATGGCAACAATGTGGGAGAGTGTGCACAGGGTATGGGTGTACGCTTTTGTTGTGTACGCATTTGGCGCCAAAAATAAATTCACAGATTTTAAATAGCTTATTTTCCTGCTTACCTTACGAGTTCTTACCAGCATCCCTACAAACCATACAGAGCAGACACCATCTAATTAGAGATGAGCGCCGGAAATTTTTCGGGTTTTGTGTTTTGGTTTTGGGTTCGGTTCCGCGGCCGTGTTTTGGGTTCGACCGCGTTTTGGCAAAACCTCACCGAATTTTTTTTGTCGGATTCGGGTGTGTTTTGGATTCGGGTGTTTTTTTTAAAAAAACCCTAAAAAACAGCTTAAATCATAGAATTTGGGGGTAATTTTGATCCCAAAGTATTATTAACCTCAAAAAACATAATTTACACTCATTTTCAGCCTATTCTGAACACATCACACCTCACAATATTATTTTTAGTCCTAAAATTTGCACCGAGGTCGCTGTGTGAGTAAGATAAGCGACCCTAGTGGCCGACACAAACACCGGGCCCATCTAGGAGTGGCACTGCAGTGTCACGCAGGATGGCCCTTCCAAAAAACCCTCCCCAAACAGCACATGACGCAAAGAAAAAAAGAGGCGCAATGAGGTAGCTGACTGTGTGAGTAAGATTAGCGACCCTAGTGGCCGACACAAACACCGGGCACATCTAGGAGTGGCACTGCAGTGTCACGCAGGATGTCCCTTCCAAAAAACCCTCCCCAAACAGCACATGACGCAAAGAAAAAAAGAGGCGCAATGAGGTAGCTGTGTGAGTAAGATTAGCGACCCTAGTGGCCGACACAAACACCGGGCCCATCTAGGAGTGGCACTGCAGTGTCACGCAGGATGTCCCTTCCAAAAAACCCTCCCCAATCAGCACATGATGCAAAGAAAAAGAAAAGAAAAAAGAGGTGCAAGATGGAATTATCCTTGGGCCCTCCCACCCACCCTTATGTTGTATAAACAAAACAGGACATGCACACTTTAACCAACCCATCATTTCAGTGACAGGGTCTGCCACACGACTGTGACTGATATGACGGGTTGGTTTGGACCCCCCCCAAAAAAGAAGCAATTAATCTCTCCTTGCACAAACTGGCTCTACAGAGGCAAGATGTCCACCTCATCTTCACCCTCCGATATATCACCGTGTACATCCCCCTCCTCACAGATTATCAATTCGTCCCCACTGGAATCCACCATCTCAGCTCCCTGTGTACTTTGTGGAGGCAATTGCTGCTGGTCAATGTCTCCGCGGAGGAATTGATTATAATTCATTTTAATGAACATCATCTTCTCCACATTTTCTGGATGTAACCTCGTACGCCGATTGCTGACAAGGTGAGCGGCGGCACTAAACACTCTTTCGGAGTACACACTTGTGGGAGGGCAACTTAGGTAGAATAAAGCCAGTTTGTGCAAGGGCCTCCAAATTGCCTCTTTTTCCTGCCAGTATAAGTACGGACTGTGTGACGTGCCTACTTGGATGCGGTCACTCATATAATCCTCCACCATTCTATCAATGTTGAGAGAATCATATGCAGTGACAGTAGACGACATGTCCGTAATCGTTGTCAGGTCCTTCAGTCCGGACCAGATGTCAGCATCAGCAGTCGCTCCAGACTGCCCTGCATCACCGCCAGCGGGTGGGCTCGGAATTCTGAGCCTTTTCCTCGCACCCCCAGTTGCGGGAGAATGTGAAGGAGGAGATGTTGACAGGTCGCGTTCCGCTTGACTTGACAATTTTGTCACCAGCAGGTCTTTCAACCCCAGCAGACCTGTGTCTGCCGGAAAGAGAGATCCAAGGTAGGCTTTAAATCTAGGATCGAGCACGGTGGCCAAAATGTAGTGCTCTGATTTCAACAGATTGACCACCCGTGAATCCTTGTTAAGCGAATTAAGGGCTGCATCCACAAGTCCCACATGCCTAGCGGAATCGCTCCGTGTTAGCTCCTTCTTCAATGCCTCCAGCTTCTTCTGCAAAAGCCTGATGAGGGGAATGACCTGACTCAGGCTGGCAGTGTCTGAACTGACTTCACGTGTGGCAAGTTCAAAGGGCATCAGAACCTTGCACAACGTTGAAATCATTCTCCACTGCACTTGAGACAGGTGCATTCCATCTCCTATATCGTGCTCAATTGTATAGGCTTGAATGGCCTTTTGCTGCTCCTCCAACCTCTGAAGCATATAGAGGGTTGAATTCCACCTCGTTACCACTTCTTGCTTCAGATGATGGCAGGGCAGGTTCAGTAGTTTTTGGTGGTGCTCCAGTCTTCTGTACGTGGTGCCTGTACGCCGAAAGTGTCCCGCAATTTTTCTGGCCACCGACAGCATCTCTTGCACGCCCCTGTCGTTTTTTAAAAAATTCTGCACCACCAAATTCAAGGTATGTGCAAAACATGGGACGTGCTGGAATTTGCCCATATTTAATGCACACACAATATTGCTGGCGTTGTCCGATGCCACAAATCCACAGGAGAGTCCAATTGGGGTAAGCCATTCCGCGATGATCTTCCTCAGTTGCCGTAAGAGGTTTTCAGCTGTGTGCGTATTCTGGAAAGCGGTGATACAAAGCGTAGCCTGCCTAGGAAAGAGTTGGCGTTTGCGAGATGCTGCTACTGGTGCCGCCGCTGCTGTTCTTGCGGCGGGAGTCCATACATCTACCCAGTGGGCTGTCACAGTCATATAGTCCTGACCCTGCCCTGCTCCACTTGTCCACATGTCCGTGGTTAAGTGGACATTGGGTACAACTGCATTTTTTAGGAGACTGGTGAGTCTTTTTCTGACGTCCGTGTATATTCTCGGTATCGCCTGCCTAGAGAAGTGGAACCTAGATGGTATTTGGTAACGGGGGCACACTGCCTCAATAAATTGTCTAGTTCCCTGTGAACTAACGGCGGATACCGGACGCACGTCTAACACCAACATAGTTGTCAAGGACTCAGTTATCCGCTTTGCAGTAGGATGACTGCTGTGATATTTCATCTTCCTCGCAAAGGACTGTTGAACAGTCAATTGCTTACTGGAAGTAGTACAAGTGGGCTTACGACTTCCCCTCTGGGATGACCATCGACTCCCAGCGGCAACAACAGCAGCGCCAGCAGCAGTAGGCGTTACACGCAAGGATGCATCGGAGGAATCCCAGGCAGGAGAGGACTCGTCAGACTTGCCAGTGACATGGCCTGCAGGACTATTGGCATTCCTGGGGAAGGAGGAAATTGACACTGAGGGAGTTGGTGGGGTGGTTTGCGTGAGCTTGGTTACAAGAGGAAGGGATTTACTGGTCAGTGGACTGCTTCCGCTGTCACCCAAAGTTTTTGAACTTGTCACTGACTTATTATGAATGCGCTGCAGGTGACGTATAAGGGAGGATGTTCCGAGGTGGTTAACGTCCTTACCCCTACTTATTACAGCTTGACAAAGGGAACACACGGCTTGACACCTGTTGTCCGCATTTCTGGTGAAATACCTCCACACCGAAGAGCTGATTTTTTTGGTATTTTCACCTGGCATGTCAACGGCCATATTCCTCCCACGGACAACAGGTGTCTCCCCGGGTGCCTGACTTAAACAAACCACCTCACCATCAGAATCCTCCTGGTCAATTTCCTCCCCAGCGCCAGCAACACCCATATCCTCCTCATCCTGGTGTACTTCAACACTGACATCTTCAATCTGACTATCAGGAACTGGACTGCGGGTGCTCCTTCCAGCACTTGCAGGGGGCATGCAAATAGTGGAAGGCGCATGCTCTTCACGTCCAGTGTTGGGAAGGTCAGGCATCGCAAACGACACAATTGGACTCTCCTTGTGGATTTGGGATTTCAAAGAACGCACAGTTCTTTGCGGTGCTTTTGCCAGCTTGAGTCTTTTCAGTTTTCTAGCGAGAGGCTGAGTGCTTCCATCCTCATGTGAAGCTGAACCACTAGCCATGAACATAGGCCAGGGCCTCAGCCGTTCCTTGCCACTCCGTGTGGTAAATGGCATATTGGCAAGTTTACGCTTCTCCTCCGACAATTTTATTTTAGGTTTTGGAGTCCTTTTTTTTCTGATATTTGGTGTTTTGGATTTGACATGCTCTGTACTATGACATTGGGCATCGGCCTTGGCAGACGACGTTGCTGGCATTTCATCGTCTCGGCCATGACTAGTGGCAGCAGCTTCAGCACGAGGTGGAAGTGGATCTTGATCTTTCCCTAATTTTGGAACCTCAACTTTTTTGTTCTCCATATTTTATAGGCAGAACTAAAAGGCACCTCAGGTAAACAATGGAGATGGATGGATTGGATACTAGTATACAATTATGGACGGACTGCCACGGTTAGGTGGTATAAAAAAACCACGGTTAGGTGGTATATATTATAATAATAATACAATTATGGATGGACGGACTGCCTGCCGACTGCCGACACAGAGGTAGCCACAGCCGTGAACTACCGCACTGTACACTGGTTGATAAAGAGATAGTAGTATACTCGTAACAACTAGTATGACACTATGACGACGGTATAAAGAATGAAAAAAAAACCACGGTTAGGTGGTATATATTATAATAATAATACAATTATGGATGGACGGACTGCCTGCCGACTGCCGACACAGAGGTAGCCACAGCCGTGAACTACCGCACTGTACACTGGTTGATAAAGAGATAGTAGTATACTCGTAACAACTAGTATGACACTATGACGACGGTATAAAGAATGCAAAAAAAACCACAGTTAGGTGGTATATATTATAATAATAATACAATTATGGATGGACGGACTGCCTGCCGACTGCCGACACAGAGGTAGCCACAGCCGTGAACTACCGCACTGTACACTGGTTGATAAAGAGATAGTAGTATACTCGTAACAACTAGTATGACACTATGACGGTATAAAGAATGAAAAAAAAACCACGGTTAGGTGGTATATATTATAATAATAATACAATTATGGATGGACGGACTGCCTGCCGACTGCCGACACAGAGGTAGCCACAGCCGTGAACTACCGCACTGTACACTGGTTGATAAAGAGATAGTAGTATACTCGTAACAATTAGGATGACACTATGACGGTATAAAGAATGAAAAAAAAACCACGGTTAGGTGGTAGGTATATAATAATAAATAATACAATTCTGGTCGGACGGACTGCCTGCCGTGTGCCGACACAGAGGTAGCCACAGCCGTGAACTACCGCACTGTACACTGGTTGATAAAGAGATAGTAGTATACTCGTAACAATTAGGATGACACTATGACGGTATAAAGAATGAAAAAAAAACCACGGTTAGGTGGTAGGTATATAATAATAAATAATACAATTCTGGTCGGACGGACTGCCTGCCGTGTGCCGACACAGAGGTAGCCACAGCCGTGAACTACCGCACTGTACACTGGTTGATAAAGAGATAGTAGTATACTCGTAACAATTAGGATGACACTATGACGGTATAAAGAATGAAAAAAAAACCACGGTTAGGTGGTAGGTATATAATAATAAATAATACAATTCTGGTCGGACGGACTGCCTGCCGTGTGCCGACACAGAGGTAGCCACAGCTGTGAACTACCGCACTGTACACTGGTTGATAAAGAGATAGTAGTATACTCGTAACAATTAGGATGACACTATGACGGTATAAAGAATGAAAAAAAAAAACACGGTTAGGTGGTAGGTATATAATAATAAATAATACAATTCTGGTCGGACGGACTGCCTGCCGTGTGCCGACACAGAGGTAGCCACAGCCGTGAACTACCGCACTGTACACTGGTTGATAAAGAGATAGTAGTATACTCGTAACAATTAGGATGACACTATGACGGTATAAAGAATGAAAAAAAAACCACGGTTAGGTGGTAGGTATATAATAATAAATAATACAATTCTGGTCGGACGGACTGCCTGCCGTGTGCCGACACAGAGGTAGCCACAGCCGTGAACTACCGCACTGTACTGTGTCTGCTGCTAATATAGACTGGTTGATATTTAAAGAGATATTAGTAGTATACAACAATACTATACTGGTGGTCAGGCACTGGTCACCACTCCTGCAGCAAAAGTGTGCACTGTTAATTAATATAATTGTACTCCTGGCTCCTGCTAACAACCTGCAGTGCTCCCCAGTCTCCCCCACAATTAATTATAAGCTTTTAATTTATACATTGATGACTGTGCAGCACACTGGGCTGAGCTGAGTGCACACAGACTGAGTCACACTGTGTGACTGACTGTGCTGTGTATCGTTTTTTTTTTCAGGCAGAGAACGGATATAGCAGAGAGAAGTGAACGGATATATTATATTAAATAAAAGTTAACTAGCAACTGCACTGGTCACTGACTGTGGTAAACTAACTCTGTCTGCGACTCTGCACAATCTCTCTCTATCTAATCTATCTATCTCTATTCTAATGGAGAGGACGCCAGACACGTCCTCTCCCTATCAATCTCAATGCACGAGTGAAAATGGCGGCGACGCGCGGCTCCTTATATAGAATCCGAGTCTCGCGATAGAATCCGAGCCTCGCGAGAATCCGACAGCGTCATGATGACGTTCGGGCGCGCTCGGGTTAACCGAGCAAGGCGGGAAGATCCGAGTCGCTCGGACCCGTGGAAAAAAAAGTGAAGTTCGTGCGGGTTCGGATTCAAAGAAACCGAACCCGCTCATCTCTACATCTAATCAGCAATTAAGTAGGGTTTTCAGTGTATCCACCGACCAAGAAAAGGATACGTAGGATACCTTCTGTCCACCCTTATGCTGATAGATTATGTCTGCTTGTGACCTGTTAAGTAGTAAAAATGTGGAAAACCGGATGCTGCCCCAATTGATAAAGCTGATTATCTTTACAGGAATAAAAGCTATACCTTAAACACACCGTAAAAACACTTTAAACCTTTAGCCGCTGTGGCCGCTATACTTAATATCACTCTACGCACCTTTTACACTATTAGCGTACAGAGTTCCGTAGTGTACGGACTTTGCGTACACATGCCGCGCTGACGGTACAAAGTACTCGCAGCGCATACACACCCAGAGATACACTTTAAACCTTCTACAGCAATTCTATGCAATAATAGTAATAATACACTTTAAACCTTAGCAGGGCAATGAGCACACGACACCAATTGTGATTAACCGCTGGGTTCCGACACCACAGTGGATTATTTCTGAAAGGGGGTTTACAATACAAATTATACACTACAATACAAAACAATATAACAGAATAATGGCTACAGTCAATGTACATACGTGAGTATATTCGCGCGCGCTTCCTGGTCCAGTCCTCCGTCATAAAATAGATAACGTTGTGAGTCTTGTGTCTGGCCGGGCTGCAGCAGGCTTTATTTATACAAGTCTTCCAAAAGCAATACAATGGATACTGTAATCCCGTTGTCCATTGGACACAGGAATGCACTTTTACAGTACAGGAGAGGTCATAGGTTGATTTGAAAAGGTAGGCGATGTCTTTCTCAACTGCTCTGGTGGGTGGTCTCCTCTGGATTCCCGCCGCATACATAATATACAGTAAATACAGTTTATATCTATATTCTGCTTCTGCACATAACTATCCGCAGGAACATGCGATCTTCCGCAGACCAACACCGGAATGTTACCCTTAAAATACCCTACAGCTGGATACCAAATACCACCTTATAACCTTAGTCTGTCCCCTCTTATCCTGTAAAGGTGAATCCCTTTGTTCTGCAACCATTTAAACAGCTATAACTTTCTGATGTGGTGCAAGGAGACTATGCGTACATTGTGCACTATTTGTTATGCACACCAGTGCCAGCAGGAAAGTACTGGTGTCAGAACTGTTATGCACTCCAGTGTCTGCAGGAATGTACTGGTGTTTGAACTGTTATGCAAAACAGATGGACTCACAGACAAACTGGGGGATATGACATAACGTACACAGAAGGTGATAGGGTAACAAAATACACACAAAGTGAACAGAGAAGCCCAGAGGCTAAGGAACTGGGTATCTCCCTTGTATTAGAACTGCTAAGATGGAAAAAGCAAGATGTTGTGTTTTAATACGTAGAGTACCCGAAATGCTGTTGCTAAGGGCAACAGCAAAACCCTAAAGGGTTACCAACGGGTGTGGCAGTAAACTCCTTGGTCAGAGATGGAATGATAGACACAAGGAGAATCTCCACAATCCAAATTCTCACTTGCAGTGCACAGGTTTTAGCTTACTGCCACTAAACTGACCCCTGACACCTAGCACAGTGAGACAGGATTAGACAGGCAAGTCTTAGAATACAGCCGCAAACTTGCTAAGTTCACAGAGTAGTAACAGAACCCCAGCAAGCTAAACGACTGACTCCAGTCTTACTGCTAGGTCTGGATTGGCAGAGTGTAATACCAAATTCCCAGGCCTATTTGCAGTAAGCAACAAACAAATACAAAGCTGCACAGTACTGGCTAACGTTCATGAACTGACTAACCAACAAAGATTCAGCAGCATCTGCTTACCCTGAAAAGAGGCCTTATAAAGCAGGTGCTGTCCACGCCCCACTCAGACCTTACAGACTGTGAGCACAAAAACCAGCACCGGATCCCCTGCCGTGCACAGAGCCTATAACCACTGCACAGCAAAAGACCCGAACCGGAGTATCAGCTGCGCTCAGGTTACTCCACTAGCACTTGTCTCCCGGTTGCCATGATGACGTGGCAGCACAGGGCAGGAGACCCTAACAGTACCCCCCCTCTGAAGAGGGGTCAAAGAACCCCTACCACCGGGTTTATCGGGGAACTGCGAGAAGAAAGAGCGTATCAGTCTGGGGGCATGAAGATCACAACTGCGCACCCACGACCGCTCCTCCGGGCCATACCCCTTCCAGTGCACCAAAAATGACAGCCGACCCCGAACCACCTTGGAGTCAAGAATCCTTTCAACAACAAACTCCCTCTGGCCACGTATCAGAAGAGGGGAAGGTCTTCCACTGGTAGAAGGATTACTAATCGCCCGTTTTAAAAGGGAACAATGAAATGTTTTATTGATACCCAAAGAACGGGGCAGATCTAACTGAAATGCCACCGGATTGATAACCCTGGTGATCTTATAAGGGCCGATGAACCGGGGCCCTAACTTATGAGATGGCTGTCTCAACTTCAAATTCTTGGTAGACAACCAGACGAAGTCTCCTAATTTGAAGCTGCAGGGTCTTTTCCGCTTATCAAAAACCCTTTTGGTCACTAATGACACAGACACAAGGGCTTTCTTCACTTTCCGCCAAATACCTCTAAGGACTGAAACCACAGAGGAACCACCAGGCGTGGAGTCCACGGGGTCAAAAGAATTGGCCTTAGGATGATGCCCATACACACAAAGGAAGGGAGAGATCCCTGTAGCAGAGTGAGCCGCGTTGTTATAGGCAAACTCCGCCATGGACAGATGAGCAACCCAGTCAGTCTGACACTTGGAGACATAACACCTGAGGAACTGCTCCAAGGACTGGTTCACCCTTTCAGTCTGCCCATTAGACTGCGGATGGTAGCCTGACGACAAGCTGACAGAAATCTGGAGATCGGAACAAAATGCCCTCCAGAATTTGGCCACAAACTGGGATCCGCGGTCAGAGACCACATCAAGTGGCAACCCGTGGAGACGCACAACATGCAGCATAAATAATTCAGACAGGCGTCTGGCTGATGGCAGCCCAACCAGTGGAACGAAGTGCGCCATCTTCGAAAACCTGTCAACGACAACCCAGATGGCTGTCATCCCCGAGGATTTGGGCAAGTCCACCACAAAATCCATTGAAATGTGGGTCCATGGCTTAGATGGGATAGAGAGTGGATGTAATGGGCCAACAGGAACCCCTCTAGGAGTCTTATTTCGGGCACAGATGTCACATGCCCGAACCCACTGATCCACATCCTTAGCCACCGAGGGCCACCACACCGCCCTAGATAGCAACTCCCGAGTTCTGGCAATACCCGGGTGACCTGCCGACTTCTTGGCATGGAATTCCAGGAACACTCGCTGTCTTAACCTAGGAGGCACAAACAAAAGACCTACCGGAAGGTCTGGAGGAGCCTGCTCCTGTGCTCTAAGGACTAATGATAAGAGGTCCTGGGTAATGCCCACTTTAATACATGATGGGGAAACAATGGGCAACGGCTCCTCGGTGGTCTCCTGGATTGGAGCAAAACTCCGCGAGAGCGCATCAGCCTTGATGTTTTTTGACCCAGGGCGATATGTTATCAAAAAATTAAAGCGAGCAAAAAACAAAGCCCATCGTGCCTGCCTGGCATTGAGACGCTTCGCTGACTCTAAATATGCCAGATTCTTATGGTCAGTGAGAATTGAGACCACAAACTTAGCCCCCTCAAGCCAGTGTCTCCACTCCTCGAGTGCATCCTTAATAGCCAACAATTCCCGGTTACCCACGTCATAATTCATCTCGGCAGGCGAAAATTTACGGGAAAAGTAAGCACAGGGATGAAGGCGATTATCAGACACTCCCATCTGAGAAAGCACTGCCCCAATACCCATCTCAGAGGCATCCACCTCCACCACAAAAGGACGCTCTGGATCTGGGTGTCGCAGCACCTTGGCCGAAACAAATGCCCTTTTGAGACGGGCAAAAGCCGCTTTAGCCTCACAAGACCAGTGAGTAACATCCGCCCCTTTCTTAGTGAGTGCCACCAAGGGCGCCACTATAGACGAAAATCCAGCGATAAATCGTCTATAAAAATTCGCAAAGCCCAGGAAACGCTGAAGCGCCTTCAAACTAGTGGGCTGCACCCAATCCAGGACTGCCTGTACCTTGGAACCCTCCATTTGGAAACCTTCTGGGGAGATAATATATCCTAGAAATGCGATTTGCTGAACTTCAAATTCGCACTTCTCCAGCTTTGCCCCAAGCCGGTGGTCTCTGAGTTTCTGGAGGACTAAGCGTACATGCTTCCGATGTTCCTCCAGGGAATGGGAGAAGATTAGGATGTCATCTAAGTATACAACTAAGAATCTATCCAAATATTCCCTGAGCACATCATTCATGAAATCCTGGAAGACTGCCGGGGCATTACAGAGCCCAAAAGGCATCACCAAATATTCATAATGCCCTGAGTGGGTATTAAAGGCAGTCTTCCATTCATCCCCCTCTCTTATGCGGATTAGATTGTACGCACCGCGTAGGTCAATCTTAGAAAAAATGGTGGCAGTACGAAGCTGGTCAAACAAGACCGAAATGAGAGGCAGTGGGTATGAGTTTTTAATCGTGATACGGTTCAATTCCCTGAAGTCGATGCAGGGTCGCAACGAACCGTTCTTTTTACCCACGAAGAAGAACCCCGACCCAACTGGAGACTGTGAAGGTCTGATAAATCCCTTAGCCAAGTTCTCCTGAATGTACTCTGCCATAGCCTGAGTCTCAGGACGTGACAGGGAGTACAACCTGCTCTTGGGAAGCTTAGCATTTGGCAACAAATCAATGGCACAGTCATAGGGGCGATGGGGAGGTAGTACCTCTGCAACTTTTTTGGAGAACACGTCCGCAAAATCTGCATAACACCCTGGCAATCCTGGCAAACTTAGCTGCGAGAGCCTGACTGGAAGGCTCAAGCAACTCCTGAAACAATCAGTACCCCAACTAAGAATCTCCCCAGAGACCCAGTCAAATTGAGGATTGTGGGCCCTTAACCAGGGTAACCCCAACACCAATGGGGCAAAAGTACAGACAGTCACATAAAAGGACAATTTTTCAGAGTGTGTGGCTCCAATAAACAAAGAAATCTGGCTAGTGCAAGAGGTAATTTTACCTTGGGATAATGGTTCCCCGTTTAACCCACAAATCTCAATTTCCGATGCCAAGGGTACTAAGGGAACAGAGTGTTTCAGGGCGAATTGGCGGTCCATAAAAACCCCGTCGGCCCCACTGTCCACAAAGGCCTCAGTCTTGACAGTTTGACCGAGGATCTTCAAGGTCACCGGAATGATAAAAGTCTTCTTGGGAAATTCTGACTTCTGGCCTGACAGGATATTTCCCATCACCCTCAGGCCCTGAAGTTTTCCGGCTTTTCTGGGCATGATACTACCACATGACCTTTATTCCCACAGTACAAACACAACCCCTGCTGTCTCCTCCGCGTCTTCTCACGCGAGGAGAGGCGGGTAGCCCCAATCTGCATAGGCTCCTCAGAAAATTCCTCAGAGTCTGAGGTTCCCTTGGGATGGAAGGAAATCTCAGTCTCCCTTTCAAGCCTACGCTCTCTCAGCCGTCTATCCACCCGGATGGATAACTGCATGAGCTGATCCAAGCTATCAGGCAAGGGATATTGTACCAGTTGGTCCTTTATCTGGTTAGAAAGACCTCTTCGGTACTGGTGTCTCAGGGCTGGGTCATTCCACTGGGTATCATGGGCCAACCTCCGAAACTCCGTACAGTAAACCTCAACTGGCCTGCGCCCTTGCTTAAGGATCGAAATCTGAGCCTCGGCTGAGGCCGTCTTGTCAGGGTCATCATGCAACATGCCCAGTGCCGTAAAAAAAGCATCAACACTTTTAAGCGACGGACAGTCAGGCTGCAACCCATATGCCCAGACCTGTGGGTCTCCTTGTAGCAAGGAAATCACTATGCCCACCCGCTGAATCTCCGACCCAGAAGACTGAGGCCTAAGCCGGAAGTATAGCTTGCAGCTCTCCTTGAAACAAAAGAACTGCGAGCGATCTCCAGAAAAACGATCCGGGAGATATACTTTCGGCTCCTTAACCCCTGCAGGTGCTGCTGCTGCGGGAGCTCCGCCAGCAGCCTGGGAGGTGTGCATTTTAATGGACAAATCATTAAATTGTCGAGTCAGGACCTGCACCTGATCGACCACCTGTTGCAACGTATTTTGAGGGGTATGCTCCATATTCCCACAAAATTTCAACAGGAGTATTAGGCTGCTGAATATGTTATGCACACCAGTGCCAGCAGGAAAGTACTGGTGTCAGAACTGTTATGCACTCCAGTGTCTGCAGGAATGTACTGGTGTTTGAACTGTTATGCAAAACAGATGGACTCACAGACAAACTGGGGGATATGACATAACGTACACAGAAGGTGATAGGGTAACAAAATACACACAAAGTGAACAGAGAAGCCCAGAGGCTAAGGAACTGGGTATCTCCCTTGTATTAGAACTGCTAAGATGGAAAAAGCAAGATGTTGTGTTTTAATACGTAGAGTACCCGAAATGCTGTTGCTAAGGGCAACAGCAAAACCCTAAAGGGTTACCAACGGGTGTGGCAGTAAACTCCTTGGTCAGAGATGGAATGATAGACACAAGGAGAATCTCCACAATCCAAATTCTCACTTGCAGTGCACAGGTTTTAGCTTACTGCCACTAAACTGACCCCTGACACCTAGCACAGTGAGACAGGATTAGACAGGCAAGTCTTAGAATACAGCCGCAAACTTGCTAAGTTCACAGAGTAGTAACAGAACCCCAGCAAGCTAAACGACTGACTCCAGTCTTACTGCTAGGTCTGGATTGGCAGAGTGTAATACCAAATTCCCAGGCCTATTTGCAGTAAGCAACAAACAAATACAAAGCTACACAGTACTGGCTAACGTTCATGAACTGACTAACCAACAAAGATTCAGCAGCATCTGCTTACCCTGAAAAGAGGCCTTATAAAGCAGGTGCTGTCCACGCCCCACTCAGACCTCACAGACTGTGAGCACAAAAACCAGCACCGGATCCCCTGCCGTGCACAGAGCCTATAACCACTGCACAGCAAAAGACCCGAACCGGAGTATCAGCTGCGCTCAGGTTACTCCACTAGCACTTGTCTCCCGGTTGCCATGACGACGTGGCAGCACAGGGCAGGAGACCCTAACACTATTTGGATTAAAAATGTAATGTGTTCTGATGGCCCTCCATGCGTACACAAACTCTGCCGTAAATACCCATACCACGCACCGATGCGCAGGACCGCAGGAGCGACCATACGCAAAGTGCGTACATGTGCACGCACTGCAGAACAAGTGCACGCGCAGTGGGCATGTGTGTGCAGTTTGTACGTGATGTGTGTTCTGTAATATTTTTCGACTTTGACACTAGCAATGCTGGTTCGTCCACCATGGCTAGAAATACAGTATACAGGTAGGTTAATTGGCTCCCAAAAAATAAACACTAGCATGTAAACGTGTGTGTGTGTGTGTGTGTGTGGAGATGGAGGGAGAGAGAGAGGGGGCAGAGATGGAGAGAGAGAGAGAAAGAGAGAGGGATGGAGACATAGAGAGGGAGGGGAAGATAGAGAAAGAAGAAGAGACAGAGAGGCACAGAGACCGAGAGAGAGGGTGAGACGGAGATGCTTCTGATGAAGGATAACCATCCGAAAATGCGTTTAAGTAGAAAAAGGGACTCTGGACAGTGACGGACCTTACAGCCACGTGGTATTAAGAGGTTTTCCATTCAGTATTGGGGACTATTGGATGTTATTTGGCTCCCTAAGGAACTCCATCTGACCATATGTGACTGCCTGGGAGGGTCAACCAGAGGACTGGTGATATATGCTTATAAGCTTTTTTACTCCACGTGAGTGTGTTATTGTATTAAATCCTTGTTTTAAAAAAAAATGGGATTGCACTATATTTGTTTTTCTAAGCCCTAGTTACAATATATGAAGAATCATTTCCTTTGATCCTGTGACCCTGTGAGGGTGATACACGTTGACTCATCTGTATCTTTGTGAGTGGGACCAATAAAATAGTTTTTATACCTTATGGTGCCATCTCCTATTTGCACTATTGTGTTTTCTCTTCCAAGTTTAGGAAATTTAATTTTTATATGGATAAGTGGAATATGTATGAAACTTAGATTGCCTATCTTTTCATCAATCTGCATATGTGTAAGCCTTTTTCCTTTTGTTTAACAGTAGCGCCACTGGTGGTCACTTTCTCTATGAGAGAGATAGGGGGCAGAGATGGAGAGAGAGAGAGGGGTGGAGACATAGAGAGGGAGGGGAAGATAGAGAGAGAGGAGGAGACAGAGAGGCACAGAGACCGAGAGAGAGGGTGAGACGGAGAGAGAGTGCCGGGGAGACGGAGAGAGAGAAGGGGAGACGGAGAGATGGAGAGAGAGTAGGGGGGGGGCAGAAAGAGGGAGAGAGAGAGAAAGAGGGGAAGGGAGACTAAGAAATAGAGAAGTAGAAGACAGAGAAAGAGATAGATGGTGAGAGAGGACTAGAGAGAGTGGGGAGTGGAGAGAAATGGAGTGGGAGAGTAAGTGGGAGGGAGAGACAGAAAGAGGGTATGAGAGAGAGGGGGACAAGGGAGAAAGAGATAGAGGGGGCCAAGGGAGAGTGCACAAGAGAGAGAAGCTGAGCAGAACTTGTCACTTGTACTACTCGTATTGTTTTTTTCCTACCTGGCCTCTGTGACGTAGAAAATCAGGGGCTGCTGCTGCTGCTCATAGTGATGGCCAGTTACTTTGCTTCCTTCCCATTGGTATTTTTGGCACTGGAATGTCAGGAGACGGAAGGGGGGGGGGGGGGGGTGGAACGGTCCCACATAGGCAGTATTATGGTGTCAGCTTAGAGAAGAGGGGAGAGTGGCCCCTTCTCCCCCCTCCGGCCGGGACCTGAGCATTGATGCCGGTACACAGTTCACATTACAGTGGCCGGCAGGCTCTGGGGCACTGGCGGTGGGTGGGGCAATGGTGGCATACCATAAGTCAGTGTGACTCATTGTAATACCAGCGGCTGTGGTCCCCTTCACTGAGTTGGGCCCCGATGCAATGCACCGGCTGCACTGCCGCAAGTTCCATCTCTGAATGGACTAGTATTATTTACTATATTTATTTATAAAGGGGCCCAACTCATACAATCTTTAATAGTTAGCCAAGCCTCTGTGGTGGATGGTCATACCCCTAAGCATGGGCCCCAATCACTACATTTCCCTAGTGGGACCTTAATGCCCCAGTCTGACATTAGGAATGGCTGCTGGGTATTGTATGTTATGTGTTTTATGTCTACACAGGGTATTCAGGCTATGACTGTTTCTCTGTCTGAGGTGCTAATTGCCTGTTTGGGGCATTTTTACAAAGCTCTAGGATATGAAAATAACATATGGTAGATTTAAGCCAATAGGAAAGCACATTCGATTTTTGGCACTTCAAAAAAATTGTCCCCAAACAGCACATGATGCAAAGAAAAAAAGAGGCGCACCAAGGTCGCTGTGTGACTAAGCTAAGCGACACAAGTGGCCGACACAAACACCTGGCCCATCTAGGAGTGGCACTGCAGTGTCAGGCAGGATGGCACTTCAAAAAAATTGTCCCCAAACAGCACATGAAGCAAAGAAAAATGAAAGAAAAAAGAGGTGCAGGATGGAATTGTCCTTGGGCCCTCCCACCCACCCTTATGTTGTATAAACAGGACATGCACACTTTAACGAACCCATCATTTCAGCGACAGGGTCTGCCACACGACTGTGACTGAAATGACTGGTTGGTTTGGGCCCCCACCAAAAAAGAAGCAATCAATCTCTCCTTGCACAAACTGGCTCTACAGAGGCAAGATGTCCACCTCATCATCATCCTCCGATTCCTCACCCCTTTCACTGTGTACATCCCCCTCCTCACAGATTATTAATGCATCCCCACTGGAATCCACCATCTCAGGTCCCCGTGTACTTTCTGGAGGCAATTGCTGCTGGTGAATGTCTCCGCGGAGGAATTGATTATAATTCATTATGATGAACATCATCTTCTCCACATTTTCTGGAAGTAACCTCGTACGCCAATTGCTGACAAGGTGAGCGGCTGCACTAAACACTCTTTCGGAGTACACACTGGAGGGAGGGCAACTTAGGTAGAATAAAGCCAGTTTGTGCAAGGGCCTCCAAATTGCCTCTTTTTCCTGCCAGTATACGTACGGACTGTCTGACGTGCCTACTTGGATGCGGTCACTCATATAATCCTCCACCATTCTTTCAATGGTGAGAGAATCATATGCAGTGACAGTAGACGACATGTCAGTAATCGTTGGCAGGTCCTTCAGTCCGGACCAGATGTCAGCAGTCGCTCCAGACTGCCCTGCATCACCGCCAGCGGGTGGGCTCGGAATTCTTAGCCTTTTCCCCGCACCCCCAGTTGTGGGAGAATGTGAAGGAGGAGCTGTTGACGGGTCACGTTCCGCTTGACTTGACAATTTTCTCACCAGCAGGTCTTTGAACCTCTGCAGACTTGTGTCTGCCGGAAAGAGAGATACAACGTAGGTTTTAAATCTAGGATCGAGCACGGTGGCCAAAATGTAGTGCTCTGATTTCAACAGATTGACCACCCGTGAATCCTGGTTAAGCGAATTAAGGGCTCCATCCACAAGTCCCACATGCCTAGCGGAATCTCTCTGTTTTACCTCCTCCTTCAATGTCTCCAGCTTCTTCTGCAAAATCCTGATGAGGGAAATGACCTGACTCAGGCTGGCAGTGTCTGAACTGACTTCACGTGTGGCAAGTTCAAAGGGTTGCAGAACCTTGCACAACGTTGAAATCATTCTCCACTGCGCTTGAGTCAGGTGCATTCCCCCTCCTTTGCCTATATCGTGGGCAGATGTATAGGCTTGAATGGCCTTTTGCTGCTCCTCCATCCTCTGAAGCATATAGAGGGTTGAATTCCACCTCGTTACCACCTCTTGCTTCAGATGATGGCAGGGCAGGTTCAGGAATGTTTGCTGGTGCTCCAGTCTTCTGTACGCGGTGCCTGAATGCCGAAAGTGGCCCGCAATTCTTCGGGCCACCGACAGCATCTCTTGCACGCCCCTGTCATTTTTTAAATAATTCTGCACCACCAAATTCAATGTATGTGCAAAACATGGGACGTGCTGGAATTTGCCCAAATGTAATGCACGCACAATATTGCTGGCGTTGTCCGATGTCACAAATCCCCAGGAGAGTCCAATTGGGGTAAGCCATTCTGCGATGATCTTCCTCAGTTCCCGTAAGAGGTTGTCAGCTGTGTGCCTCTTATAGAAAGCGGTGATACAAAGCGTAGCCTGCCTAGGAACAAGTTGGCGTTTGCGAGATGCTGCTACTGGTGCCGCCGCTGCTGTCCTTGCTGCGGGAGGCAATACATCTACCCAGTGGGCTGTCACAGTCATATAGTCCTGAGTAAGCCCTGCTCCACTTGTCCACATGTCCGTGGTTAAGTGGACATTGGGTACAACTGCATTTTTTAGGACACTGGTGAGTCTTTTTCTGAGGTCTGTGTACATTTTCGGTATCGCCTGCCTAGAGAAATGGAACCTAGATGGTATTTGGTACCGGGGACACAGTACCTCAATCAAGTCTATAGTTGCCTCTGAATTAACGATGGATACCGGAACCACGTTTCTCACCGCCCAGGCTGCCAAGGCCTGAGTAATCTGCTTTGCAGCAGGATGACTGCTGTGATATTTCATCTTCCTCGCAAAGGACTGTTGGACAGTCAATTGCTTCCTGGAAGTAGTACAAGTGGTCTTCCGACTTCCCCTCTGGGATGACGATCGACTCCCAGCAGCAACAACAGCAGCGCCAGCAGCAGTAGGCGTTACACTCAAGGATGCATCGGAGGAATCCCAGGCAGGAGAGGACTCGTCAGACTTGACAGTGACATGGCCTGCAGGACTATTGGCTTTCCTGGGTAAGGAGGAAATTGACACTGAGGGAGTTGGTGGTGTGGTTTGCAGGAGCTTGGTTACAAGAGGAAGGGATTTAGTGGTCAGTGGACTGCTTCCGCTGTCACCCAAAGTTTTTGAACTTGTCACTGACTTATGATGAATGCGCTGCAGGTGACGTATAAGGGACGATGTTCCGAGGTGGTTAACGTCCTTACCCCTACTTATTACAGCTTGACAAAGGCAACACACGGCTTGACACCTGTTGTCCGCATTTGTGTTGAAATAATTCCACACCGAAGAGGTGATTTTTTTTGTATTTTGACCAGGCATGTCAATGGCCATATTCGTCCCACGGACAACAGGTGTCTCCCCGGGTGCCTGACTTAAACAAACCACCTCACTATCAGAATCCTCCTTGTCAATTTCCTCCCCAGTGCCAGCAACACCCATATCCTCATCCTGGTGTACTTCAACAGTGACATCTTCAATTTGACTATCAGGAACTGGACTGCGGGTGCTCCTTCCAGCACTTGCAGGGGGCGTGCAAATGGTGGAAGGCGCAAGCTCTTCCCGTCCAGTGTTGGGAAGGTCAGGCATCGCAACCGACACAATTGGACTCTCCTTGGGTATTTGTGATTTAGAAGAACGCACAGTTCTTTGCTGTGCTTTTGCCAGCTTAAGTCTTTTCATTTTTCTAGCGAGAGGATGAGTGCTTCCATCCTCATGTGAAGCTGAACCACTAGCCATGAACATAGGCCAGGGCCTCAGCCGTTCCTTGCCACACCGTGTCGTTTATGGCATATTGGCAAGTTTACGCTTCTCCTCAGACGATTTTAATTTAGATTTTTGGGTCATTTTACTGAACTTTTGTTTTTTGGATTTTACATGCTCTCTACTATGACATTGGGCATCGGCCTTGGCTGACGACGTTGATGGCATTTCATCGTCTCGGCCATGACTAGTGGCAGCAGCTTCAGCACGAGGTGGAAGTGGATCTTGATCTTTCCCTATTTTAACCTCCACATTTTTGTTCTCCATTTTTTAATGTGTGGAATTATATGCCAGTATCAATAGCAATGGCCTACTACTATTTCTACTGCGCACAACTGAAATGCACCACAGGTATGGATGGATAGTATACTTGATGACACAGAGGTAGGTACAGCAGTGGCCTTCCGTACTGCTATATATAGTATACTGGTGGTCACTGTGTCAGCAAACTGCAAAACTAAAATGCACCACAGGTATAGAATGTAGATGGTTAGTATACTTAATGAATGACGACACAGAGGTAGGTACAGCAGTGGCCTACCGTACTGCTATATATAGTATACTGGTGGTCACTGTGTCAGCAAACTGCAAAACTAAAATGCACCACAGGTATAGAATGTAGATGGATAGTATACTTAATGAATGACGACACAGAGGTAGGTACAGCAGTGGCCTACCGTACTGCTATATATAGTATACTGGTGGTCACTGTGTCAGCAAACTGCAAAACTAAAATGCACCACAGGTATAGAATGTAGATGGATAGTATACTTAATGAATGACGACACAGAGGTAGGTACAGCAGTGGCCTACCGTACTGCTATATATAGTATACTGGTGGTCACTGTGTCAGCAAACTGCAAAACTAAAATGCACCACAGGTATAGAATGTAGATGGATAGTATACTTAATGAATGACGACACAGAGGTAGGTACAGCAGTGGTCTTCCGTACCGTACTGCTATATATAGTATACTGGTGGTCACTGGTCAGCAAAACTCTGCACTGTACTCCTCCTATATAATATTAATTATACTGGTGGTCCCCAGTCCCCACAATAAAGCAGCACACTGAGCACAGAAATGGAGTGTTTTTCAGGCAGACAACGTATACTGGTGGTCACTGTCAGCAAAACTCTGCACTGTACTCCTGCTATATAATACAGCTGCTCCCCAGTCCCCACAATTAAGCAGTGAGAGCACAGATATATTATGCAGCACACTGAGCACAGATATGGTATGGAGCGTTTTTTTCAGGCAGAGAACGGATAAAACTGGTGGTCACTTATCAGCAAAACTCTGCAGTGTACTCCTCCTAACAGCTGCTCCCCAGTCCTCCCCACAATTAAGCAATAAAGCAATCAAGTTCAACAATAAACGGAGAGGACGCCAGCCACGTCCTCTCCCTATCATCTCCAATGCACGAGTGAAAATGGCGGCGACGCGTGGCTGCTTATATAGAATCCGAATCTCGCGAGAATCCGACAGTGGGATGATGACATTCGGGCACGCTTTGGTTAGCCGAGCAAGGCGGGAAGGTTCGAACCTGCCTCGGACCCGTGTAAAATGGGTGAAGTTCGGGGGGGTTCGGTTTCCGAGAAACCGAACCCGCTCATCACTAGTTTACACTTAAACTGATGTATAGCAAAAGAAGTAAGAACCATTTGGACAAACAAACACAACATCGATGTTGGTCAATTTTGGTCAGTTTACTAATCAGCCAAAAACTGACCTTTACAAAATTTACCCTAAGATGTTTAAAATGTTTCCTTACAGTAAATGAGAGACATATTATATAATCTTTTGTCATTTTAGTTACAAACTTGGAAATAAAAATTCTGGCAACTTACTGCTGAATACTTAGCTTTTGATAATTTAATGTATGCAATAAGGGCTTCATTCAGGTGTGGTTGCGCCCATCGTTGCAAAGTACAGATTTTTTTGTACTTTGCACACGTGCAGGACCCATTCTGTGCGTGCGCAAACGGGTCCTGTGACATAGGAAGCAGGATGGCAGGTAGGAGACTGTGGCTGTCTGGGGGGCAGGTAGGAGACAGCCACAGCCACCATTTGTGAAAATGGAGGCTTGTTGTTGCCGTTTAGGGGGTGGGAAGAGGCAAGGGATCTCCGTCATAGAATGGAGATTTCCTGGCCTTGGTGGCAGGCGGCTTGCATAGCACCATGAGTGCCTCAAGCCACCTGATGGTGGGAGAGAGAATCTGATGCAGCTTGGACCACTACTGCAGCAGGAGGTGTCTGCTGCATTTACATACAGCACCATCATTGCTACTGCCAAGGAAGCAGAAGTGATAGTAAATCCAACCGCACCTGAATGACCCTCTAAGAGTAACAATGATGTTCGTGTGTCATTAAAATTGTCCGCTTTACTGAAATATAGATTTCTGGAAAATATGAGTAAAACTTTTTTTTTATAAACCAAAATTCAATTAAAATTCACACTTGGTATTGTCTGATTATATGGGCCAGATGTAATGAACTCCGAGTTAGCCGGAGGTGTGGGTTCCAGGCCGAACGTGGACTTTTTTTAAAAAGCGGCAATCATTTATGTGGCATTGTTTTACCTTGTACATGATTGCCATTTTAAAAAGATGTCCAAGTTTGGCCGGAAACCCACACCTTCAGCCAACTCCAATGTCATTATATCCGGCCCTATATGTGCAAGAAGGAGTGGTGATATACTGGCTGACGGGATGCCGGCTGTCAGTATATGGACAGTGGCATCCCTTCTGCCTGTATACCGCCTCTCTACTTCTCCCATCTCCCATTATTCCTCCTCTCTACCTCTCCCATCTCCCGCTATTCCTTCTCTCTATCACTCCCATCTCCCACTATTCCTCCTCTCTACTTCTCCCATCTCCCACTATTCCTCCTCTCTACCTCTCCCATCTCCCACTATTCCTCCTCTCTACTTCTCCCACTATTCCTCCTCTCTACCTCTCCCATCTCCCACTATTCCTCCTCTCTACCACTCCCATCTTCCACTATTCCTCCTCTCTATCTCTCCCATCTCTCATTATTCATCCTCTCTACCACTCCAATCTCCCACTATTCCTCCTCTCTACCTCTCCCACTATTCCTCCTCTCTACCACTCCCATCTTCCACTATTCCTCCTCTCTACCTCTCCCATCTCCCACTATTCATCCTCTCTACCACTCCCATCTCCCACTATTCCTCCTCTCTACCTCTCCCACTATTCATCCTCTCTACCACTCCCATCTCCCTCTATTCCTCCTTTCTACCTCTCCCACTATTCCTCCTCTCTACCTCACCCATCTCCCATTATTCCTCCTCTCTACCTCTCCCATCTCCCACTATTCCTCCTCTCTACCTCTCCCATCTCTCACTATTCCTTCTCTCTCCCTCTTCCACTATTCCTCCTCCCTCCCATCTCCACTATTCCTCCTCTCTCCTGCTCTCCTGTCTCCCGCTATTCCTCCTCTCTATTTTAAATTTACATACCAGCACTTCTATTTACTAACGTCAATGACTGATTTGCCCCAAATATAAGTGGGATGTGCATTTGCTATAACATTTGGCATAACAACTTTAGGAGGACATTATGTATTTACAGCAGACATGTGGGACCATATCCCCACTCCCCTACCTGATCGCACCAGCAACCGTGCTTCCCCAGTTACGTTGCCCCCCCCCCCTGTCATTTTTATCTGGATCCGCCCCTGGATAACAAAATAGTAACTCTGCGGCCTACTTCCCAGCAGCCTGCAGTGCATTCAGCGGACAGCGTGACCCTGTACAGGGGGAGTTAGGAAGTGCTGGAGGACGAGCAGGTTTGCTGTTTCCTCTCTCTGTTACCGGCTGCAGCAAAGGCAGGGGCTGGCCGGGATTGGCAGGGGAGAGTGACAAGCACTTCATTGTGACATGGTCTAAGCTCACACATGCTGTTCCGCTGACCCCAGGCTTTACTGTTTATATTGTATTTTATATTGCTGACAGTAATGTGCTTTCTCTAGTATGTGATGTGCTCTCCCTAGTACCACCCTCTCCCTGTCTACTGTCACCAGATGCTGTCACACTCTCCATGGCATCACCCTCTTCTTGTCACCCCCTCCCTGGTGTCTCCTTCTCCCTGTCACCCTCTCCCTGGCATCACCCACTGCTGTCACCCTCACCCTGGCATCACCCTCTCCCTGTCACCCACTTCCTGACATCACCCTCTCCCTGTCACCTACTGCTGTCACCCTCTACCTGTCACCCAATGCTGTCAGTGTCACCCTCTCTCTGTCACCCACTGCTGTCATCCTCCCTGGCACCACCATCTTCCTGTCACCCTTTCCCTAATATATATTTTTTTAAATTAAAAATTTACAATATATTAGCCACCTGTCTCATCACACGTTTGATCAGGCAGGCTGAGGGCATTGGCGGCATTGGACTGAGATGCGAATTAGCAGCAGGGGGGCCGGGGTGGTTGATGATGATGATTTTGTAGGACACTGGTGGGGGAAGTTGCCATTAGCACTGGTGGGGTCATCGGCAGGACTCTGTGGATATTATGGCTGCAGTGCCTCATCAGCCACTGACCTCACCGCACACCACTGAATTACATGCAGGTGTCGGAATTCCGACCACCAGTAATATGTCGGCTGTCGGGATTCCGATATCGGACCACTAAATGCCGGAATCCCGACATCCGGCATTTATAACTGCATCCCGTGCAAGAATCATAACCATATGGTGATTCTTTGAGCAAAGAACTGTTGCATGATATGTATTATTTCTGTGTTCCTTAAACTGTAGATAAGTGGGTTCAGCATTGGAATAACCACTGTGTAAAAGACAGAGGCAACTATTTCTTGATGCATTAAGGAAGCACCATATGGATGAAGGTAATTGAACAGAACTGTGCCATAAAATAAAGTGACACATAACAGATGGGAGGCACATGTGGAAAAGGCTTTTTTCTTGCCTTGAGATGAAGGTATTTTGACAACAGTGACTGTAATACAAATGTAAGATATTAAGATAATAAAGAGTGAGCCTCCTCCTATGATAGCTGCACAAACGGAGATTAGCATCTCATTTAAAAATGTAATTGAGCATGAGAGTCTTATAAGTGGAAGAACATCACAGATAAAATGATTAATAATATTTGAACCACAAAAAGTCAAGCTGAATGTGAAACCAGTTTGAATGGCAGCTTGAACCACAGCAGCAAAGTATGAAGCAGCAAATAGTAGATTGCACATTTGTATCGTCATGATGGATCCATAACGCAAGGGGTTACATATGGCCACATATCTGTCATATGCCATCACCCCAAATAGAAGACATTCAGTAGAACCAAAGGACGAAAACATAAACAGTTGAATTGCACAGCCAATGCTGGTTATATTTCCGTTTTGTCTATGGAGATGAACCATAGTGTTAGGAACAACTGAAGAAGCATAACAAATGTCAGTGAATGACAAATAGCTTAGGAAAATGTACATTGGTGTTTGGAGGCTGGGAGAGATGTGGATAATTAAATAAATGCCAATATTACCAATTAATGTCAGCAAATACATTGTAAGGAACAAATAAAAAAGCACAAGTTGGAGAGTTGGATTTTGAGTGAGTCCCAGAAGAAGGAATGTTGATGTCTTTGAGTGATTTCCAATGTCGCTTTCTACTGATAACGATGGCTGAATAAACAACAGGAAAAAGTTTGGTTATTATAAAATTCGATGTAAGTATACAGGTTTTATTTGAACTAAATGCTTACACTTGATATGTGTCTTCACTATAGTCAGTGTGAGGTTTTTTTCACAATATTAATCTGTTCTGATGAAATCAGCATTATTTAACCAAACATGGGGGAGTATTCAGAGATGGACTTAATGTTAATAAAAATGCAAACGGTCATGTATTGGCTGTCTGTGCATACGCTGTGGCTGCAGTGCACATGGGTAGACTTTCACTATGCGATTGCATCTCGGAAGGAAGTGAGCGACATGTGGCGGGCGGTTGTGGGCAGTGACACAGAGTTGGAGGGAATTGGTTCAGGAAATGTCATGGCCGTTTTTGGGGCAGATGGATGATGTTGCCTGCATTTCCTGTGATGGGAAACATAGTGGCGGTGCACCTGTATATGCAGCCCCCAGCATGCAATTATATCAATACTCTGAATAACCCCCCATGGTCCCTTGTAGACCTTCCATAGTTTTGCTAATACCCAGAATAGTTATTCTGAATGATAGACTTCATGAAGTCAGCTTTGTAGTAGTCTGTGTTACATGGTTGGCGGACATGGATGGATTGACCTTTAAAGTTACCGGAAAAGTTCCCAGGAGGCCGACCGCATGGTTGGGCTGATTGGCACATGTGGCACGCCCCCAGTAGTGCATCACTCACCATTATATCTGGCAGTTGCCAGCACCCATTAAAGGCTGCAGCTTAGAGTAGCTCTGACACTGCGAGGATAGGCTGTGATCTCCCATGACAGAGCTCCTCCAGTCACCAGTTCCCGACAGCTCCATGGCACACACACACGGTTAGTGATATCTCTCATCCTTTGGCTGGCCCCTCTGCTTTCCTCTACTCTTCTGCTCTTTATGCCCTCCTACTGTCTGCTACACCCTGACTCCTTCTCACACACAGTCCAACCCCATCTGCTCCCTCCCCCACCTGTGGAACCCCCCACCTCCACTCGCGACACCCCCTCCAAGTAACCGCAGCACCCCCTTCCCCATCAGCGGCACCCCCCTCCCCCACTCGTGGCATCCCCTTCCTCCAGCCATGGCACCTTCTTTGCCCACTCGCGCCACCATCCTCCCCCACTCGCGCACCTCCTGAACCGCGGCACCCCCACCCACAGTATATTGTGAACAACGAATGCTGCTGGGTGGTGTAATGTAAATAATGAATACTGCTGGGTGGTGTAATGTGAATAACGGATGCTGCTGGGAGGTGTAATGTGAATAACGGATGCTGCTGGTAGGTGTAATGTGAATAACGAATGCTGCTGGGTGGTGTAATGTGAATAACGGATGCTGCTGGGTGGTGTAAAGTGAGTAACGGATGCTGATGTACTCTGTAATGGGAATAACGGACGTTGCTGGAAGGTGTAATGTGACTAACGCAGAGGTTCCCAAACGCGGCCCTCAAGGCACCCCAACAGTCCAGTATTTAGGTATATCAATGGTTCAGCACAGATGGTTAAATCAAATTGACTGAGGTGCTAATTAAATCACCTGTGGCCAAGCATGGATACATTTAAAACCTGGACCATTGGGGTGCCTTGAGTACTGCGTTTGGGAAACTCTGGACTAACAGATGCTGCTGTGCGCTGTAATGTGAATAACAGTTGTTGCCAGGGATGTGCAGTCAGGGGAGGCAGGGGCGGAAGTGCCTCCCCTGTGATTAATTATTAAAATAATACAAAGAATAAACTTATGACACATATTCTGTGTCATAAGTATCTTCTTTATTTTATTATAATCATTTTAACTCCTTAACTTACAATGGGAACGGGGGATAGAAAGGGGGGGTGGGGCCAAGCACTGGGCTGTAAAAGCCCATAAAAAAAATGCTGAAAGTGACACATTTAAAAGTGCCTCGCTGACAGGGACACCACCCCCATGTCAGCGATGCAGCTGTGATTGGACAGCGAATCCAGTGCTGGATCCGCTGTCCAATCACCCATATGCGGCATGATGGGCGGAAGTGGTGGCGGGTCCTGGTGGTGAGCAATGGTGGAGCAGGTCCCGGCGTTGGAGCAGGTCCCGGCGGTGAGCAGCTGTGGAGCGGGTCCCATCGGTGAGTAGCGTGTAGCCAGTCAGCAGCAGCGCCTACACTGACACGCAGGTGAGAGAGGGGGGCCGCTGGGATGGGTATTGCATCGATTGATATATATATATATATATATATATATACATATATATATATATATATTTATATATAAATTAAGAAAATCTGCGCCACTCCAGGACCTGTGGTATCAAAGATGGTGTATTAAAACATCACAAATACAGCAATTGCCACAAGTCCTGGAGTGCTATATATATATATATATATATATATATATATAAATCAGTGCCTCCCCAGCCTATGACCTCACTGCCTCACTGCACGTCACTGGTCATTGCTGTGCGCTGTAATGTGACTAATAGAAGCTGCTGGGTGGTATAGTGTGACTAATGGACGTTGCTGAGTGGTGTTATGTGAATAACAGTCGCTGCTGTGCGCTTTAATGTGAAGAACAGACGCTGCTGTACTGTGTAATGTGACTAACTGATGCTGCTGTGCGGTATAATGTAAATAACGGATGCTGCTGTGCTATGTAATGGGAATAACTGACGCTGCTGTGTGGTGTAATGTGAATTGGTACTATTCTGTGGCCACGACCCCATATTTTTGCTGTGCCCTGTCAATATTTTGATTATATGAGGGGGCGGTGCCAAAGAAAACATTCCTCCTGAAGTTGAGACGGATTCAGTAGGTTTTACCGGCAGACGGGATGTCAGCTGTCAATATCCTGACAGCGGCATCCCACCCGCCAGAATGCCGACAGTGGGGTGAGCGCTAAGAGTCCCCTGCTGCATGCTCGGTGGCTTGCTGCGCATGCCACTCTGTGGGTGTCATGGACACAGATGAGTCAGAATAGCCCTGGTGCGCCGGGATTCCGACTGGCGGCATTGTCAGTTGTCGGGATTCCGGCGTCGGTTTCCTGACCGCTGGAATCCCAACAGCTGGCAAATTAAACGCATCCTGCTGCAACATATGGTTTACAGGATAGGATAGCCTATACATTGCAGCACATCGAATTACAGGTCATCGGTGCAGAGGAAGAGTATTTTAGTATAAACTAAATGGGATTCTCCTAGTTTACTTAAAGCAAATCACAAATGAGTACAGTATTTTAATTTCCTGTATAGGATCTCAGATTTCATAAGACATACATTTACAACACAGAAAAAATAACAAAATTCCTGTGCGCTGACAAAACAAGGTCCTGTAGTATTATAAAATACCCGATCTGAGACTGCAGCTTCACTAAGATGTCACTGTTAACCTCAATGGAATCCAGAAATAAATATATGTAAAATGAAGCGCTGTCCAGATCAGAATATAATTAAACACATGTGACACCCACGTTTGGGTATCAATGTTCCATGTCATTGCAGCCCTAATGACATGACAGCCAGTGCTGCCTGAGAGACTTTCTAGTAAAAGGCACTGTTAGGGTTAAAACCCCTTACCTGATGCCTGTTAACAACTGGGACACTGGGACCCAGGACCGCCCTGCCGGATACCAGAAAGCGGGAAGCCTGGGGTCCTGTGGTATACTATTGGCTGGACAGCGCGCGGGAAGAAGAGGGAGGACCCGGAATAAAAGGAGGCGGGTTGGTGCTGGAGAAGAAAGGCAGATCTTCCGCTGAGGACCGCTGCATGAGGGAGAGACTACCGCTGACCACCGCCGCCTGCAAGAGGAGAGCCGCGTCCGAGCCAGACCGGAGGCGCAAGTAGAGAAGAGACGGAGAGCTGAGGGCGGTGTGGTGTAGCTAGAGGAAGCCACGTTGTGAGGAGGAGAGCCGCAGCCATGACCCGGGACCCGAGAGGCAGGCTGTGCTGGAGCGCGTCATAGAGGTCAGAGAGGGAGCGACGGGAAGAGACACCGCCGCGCTGGTGAGAGCCTGGTCCCGTCCGCTGTTAACAGCCGCCAGCCACAGCAGAGCCAAAGGGGAGCCGCAGCAGCACCGAGCAGAGCCGCACACTGCAGCAGCACACCGCTAGTCGGGAAACGCTGCTGCTGAGAGGGGAGAGGTGAGCCGCTAGCCGCAACAGAGCCAAAGGGGAGCCCAGCAGCTGCAGCAGCGCCACTACCGCCATCACTATAAAAGGAGCCAGGTACCCTCCATTTCTGCAGTTCCCCAGAGCTAATTAAAGAGAAAAACGTTGTCCCAGTGACAAGTCCCTTATTGAGGGGTGCGCTCATACACTGAATATAGGCAGCCCCTGTTTCCTTAGGGACTTTGCAAGAGGCAGTCCCCTGAACTGACACCCCACCTTCTGACCCGCAGACCCTTGGTTATAAAATGAGTGGTGTTTTTGTACATGCCACGAGAACCCCATTTGAGGACGGTATTTGAAACCCTGCACAGTCTCAATAGGCTGCTTATACTACAATAGCCCTACGCAGCTATTTTAAGAGCTGGGTTATTTGCAAAGCTGCAAGAACTATTTCTCTACACCTCTCAGCAACCACGGGTGATCGGCCGTAGACCCGTAAGTTGATCCAAACCTTGCCGGCTGCCATATATAAGATTTGCCTGACCAAATTGTAGAGCGGTATATCTAATAAGTCCACATATCCGCTATGTGCCTTACTGGTATTTGAACTACTTTGGATTGTATATAGGGACAGAGACTGTCTTGATTGTGCCTATAGCGCCATCTAGTGGTGCGTTAGTATACTGTTTGATTGTTCCCGAACTAAGGTTATTTCTAAATGACCGTTTTTCAGTATTGATGCTCTATGGAGTACTTATGTTGACGTTGTGATACATTTATGTCTATTATGCAAATGATATGTGATATTCTGAAATGTACCTCCTGAGGTAAATTTGATTTACTAAGCCAACACTTGAGTACAAAGAAATGGTGACTATCCTTTTTCCTGATTTAATAAACGTGTTGTCACCATCCATTCACATTCCCTTTTTACCCGTGGGTTCCTCCTCCATTCTCCTGCCACAGGCTCCTCGGGAAGAAGCTACGAGACGTCCTGAAACTGCAAGCGTCATCAGGAGACACAGGTACGACACTACACCATCACAGGGGCTGACATTACACACTTAACTGGCGATTTTTCACTTCAAAACTGTTAATAATTTTTTTTTTTACTTTCTTTTATATTCAATATAGTTTTAAAATGTTTTTTTTCAATATTTCAATATTATATTTTGCACATCTGCAAAATGGGTCCCTCATCAAAAACTGGAGGACACTCTGGGGCAGTACAGACGCATGTGATCTGACCATGCCAGTTAAGTGGTTAAACAACACAAAACATTTATTAGACAACACATTACATACATATAAATCCACACGGCCGCTGTATACACAATTAAGGACTAATTAAAAACTAATTAAAAGACTATTAAAAGTCTCACAGCCACTCCAGAGTTAATAAGCTTCTTTAATGCACAGTTATTAGTCACAGTTACTTAAGCAAAGCAACATCAGCTTGAAGCGATTTATAATGTTCAATGCATTTTCATTGATTTTAGTAACATGCAAAGCTTATTAGTTTCAATCGATTCCTGTCATGTCATGCTCAGTGTACAAGCTGCAGTCTGTGGGGGTCATTCCGACCTGATCGTAGCTATGCTAAATTTAGCACAGCTATGATCACTTACACTGACATGCGGCTGGCCGGGAGTTACTCGTCGCTGCCCTGGGACGCAGCGGCTGCGTGTGATGTCATGCAGCCGCTGTGGCCCGCCACACCTGTGTTGGCCAGTCCACGCCCACAAAACGCCGGCCAAACGCTGCCGTGCCACTCCCTCCCGCCCAGCGACCGCCTCTGCCTGTCAATCAGGCAGAGGCAATTGCTAGGCAACTACAGCTGTCGGCTGTCAGCCATGCACCGGCGCACTGCGGCGCATGCGCAGTTCTGACCTGATCACTGTGCTGTGAAGAACTGCAGCGAGCGATCAGGTCAGAATGACCCCCTGTGTTGCTAGCTACTGAATCTTCTGATTAGCCACCTGTGTCAGTTCTCCTGTGTGAGTAATCTGTAGAGTTCTAAATTCAGCAGTGAAGTCTATCCATGCTGTCCCAACACAGCAAACCTAGCATGGCATGCTAATTCACTTCCAGCTCTCCACAGTGTTCTGCTCACTCTCCACTTCCCCAGTGTTCTGGCATACTTTCTCCACTACAGCGTTCCATCCAAGACACGGTGTGCCGCTATGACACTTGCAATCAGTTGGCGGTGATTTCCCAACCACAGACTTAGCAGCAGTCGCCTGACTCTGCACACCAATCTGCTGCTGTTCTCTGCGGTACCAATCATTGTCCTAGCAACAGTCATCTGACTTGGTCCTCCAATCACAACTCTGCAGGGGGGGATATAAGGATTTCACAGATAAGCAACAGGTGCCTTGAACTGAGATTCACTGAGATTCGTCCCTGGGCTCCAGGCTCTGAACTCCTGCAGCTTGTGGTAGTACTCGTATAATTGATTCCAGCCTGATATTAGAAGCATCATTGGTTCCAGCTCTGTACTAGAAGTACAGTTTGTTCAAGAAGCATCATCAGTTCCAGCCCAATATTAGAAGCATCATTGGTTCCAGCCCGATATCAGAAGAATCATAGGTACCAGCCCAATATTAGAAGTGTCATCGGTTCCAGACCGATATTAGAAGCACCATCATTTCCAGCCCGATATTAAAAGCACCATCAGTTCCAGCCCAGTATTAGAAGTACCATCGGTTCCAGCCCGATATTAGAAGTACCATCGGTTCCAGGCCAATATTAGAAGTACCATGTGTTCATATCTGATATTAGAACCATTGTTGGTTTAGTCCAATATTAGATGCATCACCATTTTCAGCCCGATATTAAAAGCATCCAGCCCGATATAAATTCCATCCCGATAAAAGAAGAATCATTGGTTCCATCCCGATATTAGAAGCACCATCGGTTCCAGCCCAATATTGGTGTCACCATCGGTTCCAGCCCTATATTAGAACTACCATCAGTTCCAGTCCGATATTAGCAGTACTATCTGTTCCAGCGTGATATTAGAAGCATCATCGGTTTCAGCCCGATATTAGACCCACCATTGTTTCCAGACCGATATTAGAAGCACCATCAGTTCCAGCCTGATGTTAGAAGCATCATAAATTCCAGTCTGATATTAGAAGTGTCAACAGTTCCAGCCTGATATTAGAAGCATAATCATTTCCAACCCGATATTAATAGCATTATCAGTTGCAGCCTAATGTTAGAAACATCATCAGCAGTAGAGAGCCTGGCTGGGCCCAGGTACTTTTCAGGGGGTGCGGCCTAATCACAGGAGGCATGGCCATGCACCCTTGGAAAAAAAAAAAACAGAAATGTTTTAGACCAGCCCTATACCTACTTACCCTGTGCGATGGATCCAGCGATGATGGGCCCGGCTTTGACGTCACTCCTCTGCCCTCCGTTCTGCTGGACATGCCTGCGTTCTACTCACCACTCCCCGAAAACGGCTCCAAACGGTCCGGATCCGCCCTGGCACGCCTCCTTCCTGTCAATCTTCTTTGCGGTCGGCCCTGCAACCGCTTCCTTTGTAAGTCGCAACGTAACCCGGCGACCCCTGTCACTGGGCAACATCGCACACGCGCACTGTGCCTGCTACACATGCGAATTCCGCACCCGTTTGCACCGCAGCGAAAAACTGCTGCAAGCGAACGGGTCAGAATGACCCCCATAGAGGACCACATGAGCTCCAAATTCTAACTTGCCACTGGAACGACTTTACACCCCTGGGTACCACCCCACAGCACAGGTCACACCCGCACATCACTAGCCACCCCCCACCCCCCACATCACTAGTCACAACACCACAGCACTGGACACACCCCTGTGGTGACACACAATAGGCCCTTCGGCAATTTCAGCTCCAGGCCCATGTGGACCTTAATCTGGCACTAATTAGAAGTACAATCGTTTTCAGCCCGATATTAGGGAAGCATCATCGTTCCAACGTGATATTAAAAGCATCATTGGTCCCAGCCTGATAATCCTGTACCATCGGATAACAATCTGATAATAAAGCTTAATCCAGCCCTGCAGTCAGCCCTATGGGAGAAGTCTAAAGGTGTACCCATGCCAGTGGGCTGTCTAGTAGGTATGTTGTACTTTCTGTTTACAATATCTTTTTTTTCCTGCTAGAAAATCTGTATGGAAGCTTGTGAGTGCATGTCCTCTTACAAGTACAATATGCATTTAATCACTTAACTGACAATTTTTTTTTCCAAAAATCGCTCACATTTTATTTTTATTTTTTGATGAGTGAATTAGGGGAAGAACATGTATTTAATCTTATCCAAAATGATTTTCTTAAAAAAAAAAATTCCCCCCAAACAGCAGAATATCGAATGGCACCATTGGAACACTGGAAATATTGTGACCATCGCAATTTGATTTTAATAGCCCCAGCAGAGCTAACAGGTACAGAAGGGAGGCTTGGGGGAGTTAATTTACACATCCCCTGCTATTGTCTGCAGCCGCTGGGTGGGGGGTCCCGCTGTGCTAACTGATCAGTAGTGATCGGCAGCACGGCAGACACTGGGGGAGGGTACAGGGAGGCAGTTTCCCTTCCCTGCAGTTGCACACGCTGTCTATCTGACGGGTCACATCGTGTGCGAACAGGTGCAATAAAGCACTTGCTAGTGTGGTCACATCCACTGGTGTGCGCAGCACATTTTATTAGGGGGTGCACCGCTGGAGGGGTATGTCTAGCACCGCCTTTTGGGCGTGTCTAGCACCATCTATTGATGGTCAACGCATATAAAATATCCACCCTTGTACCAATCCTAAT
This sequence comes from Pseudophryne corroboree, assembly GCF_028390025.1. Taxonomy (NCBI): domain Eukaryota; kingdom Metazoa; phylum Chordata; class Amphibia; order Anura; family Myobatrachidae; genus Pseudophryne; species Pseudophryne corroboree. The sequence goes on along the minus strand of NC_086449.1, from coordinate 320,511,228 downwards.
AAAGCAGATACATTGTCAGATGTTGTGGTGTGCTCCAAACAAACACCCCTGATGGCAATTACACTGCTCCTCCTCAGCCTGGTCTGGCTCCCCCTCTCTTTCCCCTGCAAGCTGCAGCAGCTTACTTACAAGTCAGTCACTGACACTGACAGTCGCAGACTAGTGCTGCTGCTGGAAAAACAAGTGACGTGACAATGCTGCTGCCGACCCCCTGCCAGTATTGAATTTGTCTTCCTAAGAGGAACGCTGGCTGCATGCTGCTCCTCATCAGTGGCTGGCGTTGGCATAGAATAGAAGGAGAGAGGTGTGTATGTGGCTGGTGTGATGGGTGGGCGTGCGAGCAGCATGATGTCATTACGTCACATCACGCTGTTTTTGTACATAGAGGTGGAGCCAGGAGTTTGAAAGCCGGTGGCAGTGGCACCCTTGATTAACCCAGGCGTCCGGTCAGTAATGCAGTCCTGACAGGGTGCAATGCACAGGGGACAGTAATCAGCCTGCTCGGCGATCGCTGCATCAGGCATGTGAGATCGGGGTGCCAGACATTAGGGAGTGCCTGTGCGCACCAGGCGGGGTGTGCACCCTGCGCACACCTATGGCCACATCTGATGCGACCATGCCAGGCAAATGATTAAAATGAATTAGTCAATGTGCTACAAATATACTTCATGTTTATATCTGGATTAATGTTTTCCCACCTAAATACCCTTCCTGTGATGTCTTTTGAAATACATTACAAGTTAACGAGGTGTTGTTTTATTAAGTGCAACCTTAAACATGGCTGCTGGCTGCTGTTTTATGTATTCATTGTAAAGGCTAAACAGTTTGGTTGTGTTATCACCCTTTTTAAATCCCCCCCAGGTGATTTGGGATATGGGTGTCAAACCTGGTTCGTGACACGTCTTTCTAAACCATGTGGTGTGGCTCAGCAAAAATACAATGCTGCTCACATTGCTACATGCAAGGTTATAGAGCACACCTTTGGACTTTTGAAGAGCAGGTTCTGCTGTTTGGATAGGTTGGGGGGGGGGGGGGAGTCTTCTATATGTCGCAGAGAAAGTTGGTGATATCATTACTGCCTGCCTGCTGTATACTACACAACATTTCCCTGAGACAAGATAGGTCTGATCTTGGAGACATATGGCCTGATTCAGAGTTGTATGCTTATGCAATTGAATTTGTGAATTTCTAGTCTAGATACTGCTAATTTTAGCAAGTGAAGCTGCCACCCAGAAATTAAATGAGATGCTCACCGGAGCCATCACAACTCTCTCGCAATTGTGTACACATTCGCAGCCTATAGAGGTTAGGAACATCAACTGCTCGAGTAGGTCTATGGCTACACAGAGTAGGCACAGCAGTAGGGATGCAGGCACCATGTTTCTCTGCATACATGATTGCAGCTGACAGCATATACACGCCCCAAAAATACCCATGACACACCTGCGTTGTTGCCGCCACTCCCTGTTAACTCCCCTAAATGGTAATTTCCTGCCAATACCTCTTTAATGATATCCTCACTGCGAGTGGACTCACAAAGGTCAGTGTGATCACGATGCACGTGTATTCTGACGATAATCGCTGAATTGTGAAAATATCAGCACAGCATACAACTCTTAATCAGGCCCATAGAGCCAAACAGCAAAGACACATCTGAGCCATCACCATCTGAGAATGTTGTGAATACACAAGGGGAGAATGAGGTGCGTGAAAGGATCTTACGCCAGGACTTCACATGTGAGTTTGTCATATTATAATTATGTTAATGGTGATCATTTACACAGGTATAGTTGTTTTAATTTATGATATTTTGTTGTCATCTGCAGGGGGTCCTTACATGTTACCATTTGATGTGCTGGCATATATGTTTTTAAAGAATGCATATGGTAAGATTGGATAATAAGTACACGTAACAAAATGTGTATGTGTTTGGGGGATGTAAGACTACAGTACTGCATTTACACTAAAATTAATACCCTGTGTACAATATATAATAAACAACCCATGTTTTAGTAGGTTTTTTTCCGTCAAAAACACACACGTGTAATGTAATACAATATATAGAAAAAAGAGAATGGATCCGCACAGGCTTTTTTTTTATTGTAGGAAAATAATCTGTTAATCCAATGTATAGGCCTGTCTCTCGTATAATATTTTGACTGCACTTGATTGGTCATGCTCCTAGATATTTTGTAGTGATACAAATGTAACCTGATTTTACAAAGGCTAATTTTTATTTTGTCTTTCCGTTTTGTCTTTGCAAAATCAGTTTACATATGTAACGTAATTCTGAAGATTAAAACAGACAAGTTTAATTAACAATATAGGGTAATTCAAAAGTCGCAGTACACCCTTTTGTTTCAAAAACTGTGCAGGAAATGCTGTTTAGCTGTGCTTTTTGAACCGTCATGAATTTTATTTGCATCTTACTGAAGGTATCCAGAGATTGTGACATCTCTTTTGCAGCTGGACTGGGTGGGGTTGTGTGTGTTGGCTGTGGCTGCTGGCATTGCTTTGTGTATTCTTCTGTGTCTTTTTCTGTTACCTGCAGGCTCTGGTTTGCCCGCCAATATCTTTTATCACAATTGATGATGCTGTTGGTGGATTAGGGTGTGAAGGCTCTGAAAAGAGGCAAGTACATGTCATTAATCAAGTTGTTAGTTTTGTTTTTCTTTTGGCTCAGTACACTCATAATTTGTTACATTGTATAATGTTACGTCTTACAAATGTCTCGTAGTTAATGTGTGAACAGTTATGTGACAATATTGCAGACTTGCCTATTGCCTAATTTTTTTTCATTTATTTTTTTATCACTCACCATCAGTAGCAGCAGCAGCCTGTGTGTGCCACCTATTGTGGCGCACACAGGCCTTTTTCCTGGGTGCATCAGCTGAGAAAGGAAACAATTATAAACGGTAAAAATGGCCTTTCATTGTTTTAAGTTGAGACATCTGTAACAAAATACACATAATTAGATAGAAAAAAAACGGGTGTGGTTCGTTTTATCGACAGTGTCTAGGTCGACAATGTTTAGGTCGACCACTATAGGTCGACAGTCACTAGGTCAACATGGATGGAAGGTCGACAGGGTTTCTAGGTCGACATGTGCTAGGTCGACAGGTCTAAAGGTCGACATGAGGATTTTTTTGTGTGTGTCGTTTTCTTCGTAAAGTGACCGGGATCCCAAATTAGTGCACCGCGTCCCCTCGCATGGCTCGCTTCGCTCGCCATGCTTCGGGCATGGTGCCTTCGCTCCGCTACCGCTTCGCTCGGCACACTTTACCGTTCCAATCGTAGTCCACGTGGATCGTTAAGTATGAAAAAATCCACACAAAAAAAAAAATGTGAAAAACTCATGTCGACCTTTAGACCTGTCGACCTAGCACATGTCGACCTAGAAACCCTGTCGACCTTCCATCCATGTCGACCTAGTGACTGTCGACCTATAGTGGTCGACTTAAACATTGTCGACCTAGACACTGTCGATAAAACGACCGGATCCCGAAAAAAACGTCATCCTTAATAGCTGATTTCTTTGCCTTCTCAAACTACAGTAACGTAAAGCTTTATTTAAAAAAAATATAGAACCCATTTGCAAATGTATTTTTAAAAAACTCAGCTCTAAGATTGGCATTAGTTACAGAAAAAGTTTATGGCATTCATGACAAATGAATACAATACATTCATATTCATAGTGATTTTGTTTACAACACTTTTAACATAATTATTTTTCCCATACTGACCAGATGCTGTTTGGGTGGATGTACGGTCCGTGTCCTCAATATGTGTCCCTGGGAGAATTTGAGTTGGGATGACTTGCTTCACCTCCTCAAATGAAGTGTAGTGGATGCAGACTGCTGGGCCACCCCATGTTTTACTGCTTTCATGCAGCTCCTCTGCCAATTTTCCTTTCAGCACCTTCTTAACATCAGAGAAGTGTTTCTTACAACTGTCAAGATGCAACTTTACATTTACTGCCTCACAAACCCAATGCCATAAAACCTTCTTGCGGGCCAGGGATGTGCAGTGTACCCCTGCCCTAGTAGCCTCTCATGCACTGGCACAATGGCATGACATTCTCCTCCTCACAGCTTCCCTGATCTTCCATCCTCTTCCTATTAGCAATATTGCAACAACAAAACACACAACCTCTTACTGTCTAGCCTCTCTCTACCTTAACGATCAGTGCACAGATGATACTTTAGTAGGGCAAATGATGCCTAATTCAGGAGACTTTGAAAGACCAATTATTACAACACTTTCAAAGATTTGTGCAGGATTTCTCACCAGAAGTTACGTCAGCACCTTGAAACTCACAGTCTATTACATGGTGCAAGTTTTCGAAGATTCTCGCACCAAACTCGCAAAAAAGAAAGTGGACCCTATTACATATTTTTAGATTCCTGAAGATTAGGGTACTTTATTATTTAGGTTTTGCTATTGTTCTTAGTATTATCACAGTGCCCTAGAGTATCAGAATTTTTTCACATAACCCTTAGGCCAGTGGTGGCCAACGCGTGGCTCTTGAGCCACATGCGGCTCTTTCTCTATTCAAATGTGGCTCCCAACACTCAAATTCACGTGACCACAAGAGATCTGTAAACCGCTGCACTCCAGCCAGACATGCAGCAGCACAACGTAGACTGAGAACTGAGGGAGCCAAATACACATGGGGGAGCTGGCTGGAGTGACACAGGTGGGTGCTGGCTGGAGTGACACAGGTGGGTGCTGGCTGGAGTGACACATGGGGGAACTGAAGTGTATTATGTGAATCTGGCTTTTCAATATATTTTATGCAGATCTGGCTTTTTAAATTATTTGATGTAGAAGTGGCTTCTACATTGTATTTTATGTTGGATCTGGCTTTTTCAATGTATTTTATACCAGGGGAGCGTGGCATAGCAGGCACAAGGTCACACCCCATTTTTGCAAGTGTGCCTTCGGCTCAAAGTCGGCTCTTTGATGTACCTAATGATTTCTTGGCTCTTTGTCTCTGACTGGTTGGCCACCCCTGCCTTAGGCCAAAAGTTTCTTATTGAGAAATTCAGAAAAAAACTAATGAAGTAAATAGTGCTTACCTGTCCTTAAAATCTGTTATGTGGTGATGGACATTTTTATGCTTCTGTTTGGCCACATATTTTATGATTGGCAGCCAGGGACGTGCAGTCAGGGGAGGCAGTGCCTCCCCTGTCATTACTGATTAAAATAATACAAAGAAGATACTTATGACAATTATTCTGTGTCATAAGTATCTGCTTTATATTAATTTAATCACTTTAGAGCATAAATACCTGTTTAAGTTGCTTTCTGACAACATCTGCGGCACCGAGAGCGGTGCCTCTCGCTGCCCATTGTAAAGTCCGGAAGCAGGGGACAGGCGGGGGGCGGGGCCAGGGATAGTGCTGAAAAAGCACATTAAGAAATGCACTAAAAGCGGCACCTATACAAGTGCCTCAGAGCAGCAGGGACGTGCTTTCAGCCATATGAAAGCACGCCCCTGTCACTGTGATTGGGCACTGAGCAGCAGCTGCAGCACTGACAGTGACTGCATCCTGCTATCACTGTCAGTGCTGTACAGGTGGAGAGAGAGATGGTGTCTGCTGCAGTGTGTCAGTGCATGCCATGTAAGTGTTTAGTTACAGTACACTCACACACACTGTCACACAGTTTACTCTACAAATCCCTATATTGCTGTCCAGGTCTTTCATTAACTCAATAGCGCCGCACCCGCAGCGCTATTAAGTTAATGGATGGAAGCCCTGGACAGCAATATTATATTACTGTTGTCCCTCCCCCCCCCCGTGTCCCCCCTCTCCCCCGTTCCACAATAAATGTTTACATGTATGTAAGTACGGCACACAGACAGTTTTAGTGCCTGCTCATCACGTTTGATGAGCAGGCACACTTTGCAGTGTGAGACCCGGGCTAGGGGGCGGTAGCGGGCGGAGGCGGCTGCGGGACTGTAGCGGCGGCTGAAGTTATGCAGCGGTAGCGGGACCTGGATGGCGGCGGTGGCGGTAGCGGCGGGACCTGGGCGGCGGCGGTGGCGGCGGGACCTGGGTGGCGGCGGCAGGCATCAGCGGTGGTGAGCGGCAGCAGGCCTGGATCATAGATCCAGTCCCTGTCAGCCGTGATATCAAACTTTGTAGTTTGAAAGCATTTACCAGTTTCAAAAATGGCGTAGCAGAGCCATTTTTGAAATGCAAGATGGCCGCCGCGAGCCAATCACGGCTCGCCGCGTCATCGCCCCGCCCCCTTGAGGCTGGCTTATATAAGCCAGCAAGAGGCGTTGCAGTCAGTTCGTCGGCCGGGGAGGAGCAGGGAAGAGCTCCTGAAGAAAGAAGAGAAAGGAAGTCCTGGTGGGCGGTGGCCATGCAAAAGAGCTTAAAGGCTATCGCCCACTAGGTGAACACATCAGAACAGAAGCCCTGGGAAGAGGCAGCAGCTTACAGGCTGCTGCTCCCTAGGTGAAGACGCCGGAAGCCCTGGTTGGTTGGCGGCCGCGCAAAAGAGCTATATGGCCGCCAGCCCGCCAGGCGAAGACATCGGAAGCGCTATATGGCCACCAGCCCACCAGGCGAAGACATCGGAAGCCCTGGTGGGTTGGTGGCTGCGCAAAAGAGCTATATGGCCACCAGCCGAAGACATCGGAAGCCCTGGTGGGTTGGCGGCCGCGCAAAAGAGCTATATGGCCGCCAGCCCGCCAGGCGAAGACGTCGGAAGCCCTGGTGGGTTGGTGGCCGCGCAAAAGAGCTATATGGCCACCAGCCCACCAGGCGAAGACGCCGGAAGCCCTGGTGGGTTGGCGGCCGCGCAAAAGCGCTCATGGCCGCCAGCCCGCCAGGTGAAAACCATGACAAATAAACTAATTTTTTAAAGATAGTGTGGTGTTTTTATTTTAATATTTTCTTTACAGGTGGACTACAGGTGCCAGCGGACCCATTATGTCCGGGCATGCTGCCACTTGTGGTTCTCCAAGTGCCAGCATGCTGGGGCTGGCTTGCTGGGACCTGTAGGCCACCTGTAAAGAACAATATTACTATTCTTTACAGGTGGACTACTGGTGCCAGCGGGCCCATTATGTCCGGGCATGCTGGCACTTGTGGTTCTCCAAGTGCCAGCATGCTGGGGCTGGCTTGCTGGGACCTGTAGGCCACCTGTAAAGAACAATATTACTATTCTCTACAGGTGGACTACTGGTGCCAGTGGGCCCATTATGTCTGGGCATGCTGGCACTTGTGGTTCTCCAAGTGCTAGCATGGTGGGGCAGGCTTGCTGGGACCTGTAGGCCACCTGTAAAGAACAATATTAGCAATGAACCCCGCACCCACCGCCTCCAGGGGTGCGAGGCATAGCACTGGGCTATCAGCCTTGTGCGGGTTATTGCTCAGGAGGGGGACCCCATTTTTATTTATGGGGTCCACACTTCCGAGGATTTCCAGCCCTGGGCTGACTAGTTTTGGGGGGCAGATCAATGTTGTGGCAGGGGTACCCCATACCGAGTGTCTACCCTGCTATGGCATTACCCCCTCTGGCTGGTTCTGCCTGGTGCCGGTTTTACGAATGTATGGGGGACTAAGCTCCCCCCCATTGTATGGGGGGGGGGGAGATGGTTAGCAGCCAGTGCCTCCCCAGCCACTGACCTCACCGCACGCCACTGTTGGCAGCCATCAACACCTGATATGCCTATTACATTGACCATAAATAATTTTATTTGGTCCCTGACCATCACCAAGTTTGGGAACCACTGTATTATACTTAATATTATATTGATCTTTCACAGCCCTCATTGTATAATTAGGTTGTACTGTGGTGTCAGAGATCTCCATATGTTAGTTACTAGTGTATTTTAATAGATCTGCAATATTTATTAATAGACTTTGACAGTTTTATACTGCAATACAATGTATTGTTTCTAGTGATGTGCACCGGAAATTTTTCGCGTTTTGTGTTTTGGTTTTGGGTTCGGTTCCGCGGCCGTGTTTTGGATTCGGAAGCGTTTTGGCAAAACCTCACCGAAAATTTTGTATCGGATTCGGGTGTGTTTTGGATTCGGGTGTTTTTTTCAAAAAACCCTAAAAACAGCTTAAATCATAGAATTTGGGGGTCATTTTGATCCCATAGCATTATTAACCTCAATAACCATAATTTCCACTCATTTCCAGTCTATTCTGAACACCTCACACCTCACAATATTATTTTTAGTCCTAAAATTTGCACCGAGGTCGCTGGATGGCTAAGCTAAGCGACACAAGTGGCCGACACAAACACCTGGCCCATCTAGGAGTGGCACTGCAGTGTCAGGCAGGATGGCCCTTCAAAAAAATTGTCCCCAAACAGCACATGATGCAAAGAAAAAAAGAGGCGCACCAAGGTGGCTGTGTGACTAAGTTAAGCGACACAAGTGGCCGACACAAACACCTGGCCCATCTAGGAGTGGCACTGCAGTGTCAGGCAGGATGGCCCTTCAAAAAAATACTCCCCAAACAGCACATGATGCAAAGAAAAAAAGAGGCGCACCAAGGTGGCTGTGTGACTAAGCTAAGCGACACAAGTGGCCGACACAAACACCTGGCCCATCTAGGAGTGGCACTGCAGTGCCAGGCAGGATGGCCCTTCAAAAAAATACTCCCCAAACAGCACATGATGCAAAGAAAAAAAGAGGCGCACCAAGGTGGCTGTGTGACTAAGCTAAGCGACACAAGTGGCCGACACAAACACCTGGCCCATCTAGGAGTGGCACTGCAGTGTCAGGCAGGATGGCCCTTCAAAAAAATTGTCCCCAAACAGCACATGATGCAAAGAAAAAAAGAGGCGTACCAAGGTGGCTGTGTGACTAAGCTAAGCGACACAAGTGGCCGACACAAACACCTGGCCCATCTAGGAGTGGCACTGCAGTGTCAGGCAGGATGGCCCTTCCAAAAAATTGTCCCCAAACAGCACATGATGCAAAGAAAAATGAAAGAAAAAAGAGGTGCAAGATGGAATTGTCCTTGGGCCCTCCCACCCACCCTTATGTTGTATAAACAGGACATGCACACTTTAACGAACCCATCATTTCAGTGACAGGGTCTGCCACACGACTGTGACTGAAATGACTGGTTGGTTTGGGCCCCCATTAAAAAAGAAGCAATCAATCTCTCCTTGCACAAACTGGCTCTACAGAGGCAAGATGTCCACCTCATCATCATCCTCCGATTCCTCACCCCTTTCACTGTGTACATCCCCCTCCTCACAGATTATTAATTCGTCCCCACTGGAATCCACCATCTCAGGTCCCCGTGTACTTTCTGGAGGCAATTGCTGCTGGTGAATGTCTCCACGGAGGAATTGATTATAATTCATTTTAATGAACATCATCTTCTCCACATTTTCTGGAAGTAACCTCGTACGCCGATTGCTGACAAGGTGAGCGGCTGCACTAAACACTCTTTCGGAGTACACACTGGAGGGAGGGCAACTTAGGTAGAATAAAGCCAGTTTGTGCAAGGGCCTCCAAATTGCCTCTTTTTCCTGCCAGTATACGTACGGACTGTCTGACGTGCCTACTTGGATGCGGTCACTCATATAATCCTCCACCATTCTTTCAATGGTGAGAGAATCATATGCAGTGACAGTAGACGACATGTCAGTAATCGTTGGCAGGTCCTTCAGTCCGGACCAGATGTCAGCAGTCGCTCCAGACTGCCCTGCATCACCGCCAGCGGGTGGGCTTGGAATTCTTAGCCTTTTCCTCGCACCCCCAGTTGCGGGAGAATGTGAAGGAGGAGATGGTGACGGGTCACGTTCCGCTTGACTTGACAATTTTCTCACCAGCAGGTCTTTGAACCTCTGCAGACTTGTGTCTGCCGGAAAGAGAGATACAACGTAGGTTTTAAATCTAGGATCGAGCACGGTGGCCAAAATGTAGTGCTCTGATTTCAACAGATTGACCACCCGTGAATCCTGGTTAAGCGAATTAAGGGCTCCATCCACAAGTCCCACATGCCTAGCGGAATCGCTCTGTTTTAGCTCCTCCTTCAATGTATCCAGCTTCTTCTGCAAAAGCCTGATGAGGGGAATGACCTGACTCAGGCTGGCAGTGTCTGAACTGACTTCACGTGTGGCAAGTTCAAAGGGTTGCAGAACCTTGCACAACACCTCCTTTGCCTATATCTTGGCCAGATGTATAGGCTTGAATGGCCTTTTGCTGCTCCTCCATCCTCTGAAGCATATAGAGGGTTGAATTCCACCTCGTTACCACCTCTTGCTTCAGATGATGGCAGGGCAGGTTCAGGAATGTTTGGTGGTGCTCCAGTCTTCTGTACGCGGTGCATGAATGCCGAAAGTGGCCCGCAATTCTTCGGGCCACCGACAGCATCTCTTGCACGCCCCTGTCGTTTTTTAAATAATTCTGCACCACCAAATTCAAGGTATGTGCAAAACATGGGGCGTGATGGAATTTGCACAGATGTAATGCACGCACAATATTGCTGGCGTTGTCCGATGTCACAAATCCCCAGGAGAGTCCAATTGGGGTAAGCCATTCTGCGATGATCTTCCTCAGTTGCCGTAAGAGGTTTTCAGCTGTGTGCCTATTCTGGAAAGCGGTGATACAAAGCATAGCCTGCCTAGGAACGAGTTGGCGTTTGCGAGATGCTGCTACTGGTGCCGCCGCTGCTGTTCTTGCTGTGGGAGGCAATACATCTACCCAGTGGGCTGTCACAGTCATATAGTCCTGAGTCTGCCCTGCTCCACTTGTCCACATGTCCGTGGTTAAGTGGACATTGGGTACAACTGCATTTTTTAGGACTCTGGTGAGTCTTTTTCTGAGGTCTGTGTACAGTTTCGGTATCGCCTGCCTAGAGAAATGGAACCTAGATGGTATTTGGCACCGGGGACACAGTACCTCAATCAAGTCTCTAGTTGGCTCTGAATTAACGATGGATACCGGAACCACGTTTCTCACCGCCCAGGCTGCCAAGGCCTCAGTTATCCGCTTTGCAGCAGGATGACTGCTGTGATATTTCATCTTCCTCGCAAAGGACTGTTGGACAGTCAATTGCTTACTGGAAGTAGTACAAGTGGTCTTCCGACTTCCCCTCTGGGATGACGATCGACTCCCAGCAGCAACAACAGCAGCGCCAGCAGCAGTAGGTGTTACACTCAAGAATGCATCGGAGGAATCCCAGGCAGGAGAGGACTCGTCAGACTTGACAGTGACATGGCCTGCAGGACTATTGGCTTTCCTGGGTAAAGAGGAAATTGACACTGAGGGAGTTGGTGGTGTGGTTTGCAGGAGCTTGGTTACAAGAGGAAGGGATTTAGTGGTCAGTGGACTGCTTCCGCTGTCACCCAAAGTTTTTGAACTTGTCACTGACTTATGATGAATGTGCTGCAGGTGACATATAAGGGAGGATGTTCCGAGGTGGTTAACGTCCTTACCCCTACTTATTACAGCTTGACAAAGGCAACACACGGCTTGACACCTGTTGTCCGCATTTGTGTTGAAATAATTCCACACCGAAGAGCTGATTTTTTTTGTATTTTGACCAGGCATGTCAAGGGCCATATTCCTCCCACAGACAACAGGTGTCTCCCCGGGTGCCTGACTTAAACAAACCACCTCACCATCAGAATCCTCCTTGTCAATTTCCTCCCCAGCGCCAGCAACACCCATATCCTCATCCTGGTGTACTTCAACAGTGACATCTTCAATTTGACTATCAGGAACTGGACTGCGGGTGCTCCTTCTGGAACTGGACTGCGGGTGCAAATGGTGGAAGGCGCAAGCTCTTCCCGTCCAGTGTTGGGAAGGTCAGGCATCACAACCGACACAATTGGACTCTCCTTGGGGATTTGTGATTTAGAAGAACGCACAGTTCTTTGCTGTGCTTTTGCCAGCTTAAGTCTTTTCTTTTTTCTAGCGAGAGGATGAGTGCTTCCATCCTCATTTGAAGCTGAACCACTAGCCATGAACATAGGCCATGGCCTCAGCCGTTCCTTACCACTCCGTGTCGTAAATGGCATATTGGCAAGTTTACGCTTCTCCTCAGACGCTTTTAATTTAGATTTTTGGGTCATTTTTCTGAACTTTTGTGTTTTGGATTTTACATGGTCTCTACTATGACATTGGGCATCGGCCTTGGCAGACGACGTTGATGGCATTTCATCGTCTCGGCCATGACTAGTGGCAGCAGCTTCAGCACGAGGTGGAAGTGGATCTTGATCTTTCCCTTTAACCTCCACATTTTTGTTCTCCATTTTTTAATGTGTGGAATTATATGCCAGTATCAATAGCAATGGCCTACTACTATATTTACTGCGCAAAACTAAAATGCACCACAGGTATACAATGTAGATGGATAGTATACTTAATGGATGACGAGTGACGACACAGAGGTAGGTACACAGCAGTGGCCTACCGTACTGCTATATATATTATACTGGTGGACACAGTCAGCAAACTGCAAAACTGTCTAAAATGCACCACAGATATATAGAATGCAGATGGATAGTATACTTAATGGATGACGAGTGACGACACAGAGGTAGGTACACAGCAGTGGCCTACCGTACTGCTATATATAGTATACTGGTGGACACTGTCAGCAAACTGCAAAACTGTCTAAAATGCACCACAGGTATATAATGCAGATGGATAGTATACTTAATGGATGACGAGTGACGACACAGAGGTAGGTACACAGCAGTGGCCTACCGTACTGCTATATATAGTATACTGGTGGACACTGTCAGCAAACTGCAAAACTGTCTAAAATGCACCACAGGTATAGAATGTAGATGGATAGTATACTTAATGGATGACGAGTGACGACACAGAGGTAGGTACACAGCAGTGGCCTACCGTACTGCTATATATAGTATACTGGTGGACACTGTCAGCAAACTGCAAAACTGTCTAAAATGCACCACAGATATAGAATGCAGATGGATAGTATACTTAATGGATGACGAGTGACGACACAGAGGTAGGTACACAGCAGTGGCCTACCGTACTGCTATATATAGTATACTGGTGGACACTGTCAGCAAACTGCAAAACTGTCTAAAATGCACCACAGGTATATAATGCAGATGTATAGTATACTTAATGGATGACGAGTGACGACACAGAGGTGGGTACACAGCAGTGGCCTACCGTACTGCTATATATAGTATACTGGTGGACACTGTCAGCAAACTGCAAAACTGTCTAAAATGCACCACAGGTATACAATGCAGATGGATAGTATACTTAATGGATGACGAGTGATGACACAGAGGTAGGTACACAGCAGTGGCCTACCGTACTGCTATATATAGTATACTGGTGGACACTGTCCGCAAACTGCAAAACTGTCTAAAATGCACCACAGGTATAGAATGTAGATGGATAATATACTTAATGGATGACGAGTGACGACACAGAGGTAGGTACACAGCAGTGGCCTACCGTACTGCTATATATAGTATACTGGTGAACACTGTCAGCAAACTGCAAAACTGTCTAAAATGCACCACAGGTATAGAATGTAGATGGATAGTATACTTAATGGATGACGAGTGACGACACAGAGGTAGGTACACAACAGTGGCCTACTGTACTGCTATATATAGTATACTGGTGGACACTGTCAGCAAACTGCAAAACTGTCTAAAATGCACCACAGGTATACAATGCAGATGGATAGTATACTTAATGGATGACAAGTGACGACACAGAGGTAGGTACACAGCAGTGGCCTACCGTACTGCTATATATAGTATACTGGTGGACACTGTCAGCAAACTGCAAAACTGTCTAAAATGCACCACAGGTATAGAATGTAGATGGATAGTATACTTAATGGATGACGAGTGACGACACAGAGGTAGGTACACAGCAGTGGCCTACCGTACTGCTATATATAGTATACTGGTGGACACTGTCAGCAAACTGCAAAACTGTCTAAAATGCACCACAGGTATAGAATGTAGATGGATAGTATACTTAATGGATGACGAGTGACGACACAGAGGTAGGTACACAGCAGTGGCCTACCGTACTGCTATATATAGTATACTGGTGGACACTGTCAGCAAACTGCAAAACTGTCTAAAATGCACCACAGGTATAGAATGTAGATGGATAGTATACTTAATGGATGACGAGTGACGACACAGAGGTAGGTACACAGCAGTGGCCTACCGTACTGCTATATATAGTATACTGGTGGACACTGTCAGCAAACTGCAAAACTGTCTAAAATGCACCACAGGTATAGAATGTAGATGGATAGTATACTTAATGGATGACGAGTGACGACACAGAGGTAGGTACAGCAGTGCACTCTGCACTGTACTACTCCTATATAATATTAATTACACTGGTGGTCCCCAGTCCCCACAATAAAGCAGCACACTGTGAGCACAGATATGGAGTGTTTTTCAGGCAGACAACGTATACTGGTGGTCACTGTCAGCAAAACTCTGCACTGTACTCCTGCTATAGCTGCTCCCCAGTCCCCACAATTAAGCAGTGTGAGCACTCAGCACAGATATATCATGCAGCACACTGAGCACAGATATGGTATGGAGCGTTTTTTTCAGGCAGAGAACGGATAAAAAAACTGGTGGTCACTTATCAGCAAAACTCTGCACTGTACTCCTAACAGCTGCTCCCCAATCCTCCCCACAAATAAGAAATAAAGTAAACCAATCAACTTCTACAATAAACGGAGAGGACGCCAGCCACATCCTCTCCCTATAATCTCCAATGCACGAGTGAAAATGGCGGCGACGCGCGGCTGCTATATAGAATCCAAATCTCGCGAGAATCCGACAGCGGGATGATGACGTTCGGGCGCGCTCGGGTTAGCCGAGCAAGGCGGGAAGGTTCTAACCTACCTCGGACCCGTGTGGAAAAGGTGAAGTTCGGGGGGGTTCGGTTTCGGAGAAACCGAACCCGCTCATCACTAATTGTTTCATATATCAGCGCATACATCTTAATTTTATTATTTATATCACTTTAATATCACATTGCCCTTTTAATATAATTTGTTGTTGGTTTTTCTGTGTATCAGTATCTAGTTACAGAATGTAATAGTCATAGTGAAGAAAGATAGATTTTTCTTCTTTCAACCTACAGAATACCAGGTTGTTTCTACCCAGATAAGTTCACAAGACAGAACGACAAATATTAGTGAAAGAAGAAACAGAGGAAATATAGGCCCTCATTCCGAGTTGATCGGTCGCAAGGCGAATTTAGCAGAGTTACACACGCTAAGCCGCCGCCTACTGGGAGTGAATCTTAGCTTCTTAAAATTGCGACCGATGTATTCGCAATATTGCGATTACTAACTACTTAGCAGTTTCAGAGTAGCTCCAGACTTACTCTGCCTGTGCGATCAGTTCAGTGCTTGTCGTTCCTGGTTGACGTCACAAACACACCCAGCGTTCGCCCAGGCACTCCCACCGTTTCTCCGGCCACTCCTGCGTTTTTTCCGGAAACGGTAGCGTTTTCAGCCACACGCCCCTGAAACGCCGTGTTTCCGCCCAGTAACACCCATTTCCTGTCAATCACATTACGATCGCCGGAGCGAAGAAAAAGCCGTGAGTAAAATTACTTTCTTCATAGTAAAGTTACTTGGCGCAGTCGCAGTGCGAACATTGCGCATGCGTACTAAGCGGATTTTCACTGCGATGCGATGAAAAATACCGAGCGAACAACTCGGAATGAGGGCCATAATGGCTACCTTAGTCGATAATAATTATATATCTTCTTATAAATTATTGTCTTTCTTAAAAAAACAAATAAATAAATATTTCACTAAACTATTAGGATTTTAAGTAAGAGAGAAAGTATACATTTTAAAACAAGTTTAAATAAAGATAAAAAGTTTAAATAAAATTAAAACAAGTGGTTCCTGAAGTGTACTACCAACAAGAACTCTCCTCCTTCTTCCTTTTCTTCATTGTATCTTTAGTAAAATGGTAAATGTCAGTTATCAGTATACCTAGTATTCTGAAACAATGGACAATAATTGTATTAGACTGTCATTAACTAATAAAGTTCTAAAAATCATATACTGTACATGCTTTATATATACAGTACATTATTGCAAATATGAAAACAATGTATAGCATGTGCTCTTTTCACATTTGAAAACCCACACTTTAGTAAATATAGCCCTGAGTGTCTAGTGTAGACATTGTTTTCATAATGTATGAACCATTGTATACAAAATTAAAATATATAGTCAATTACTGCCAGTTTACAGCTAAATTATGCTACCCATATTAACACAATATGCAATGTTTATCCTAAGACCTCTACTGTAATGCACCTACTGTATGCCAAAAAGGCATACAGGTAGCCAACTGTTTTGTGTCCCTACTCTGCCATTTACTTTGGTAAAGCTGTAACCATGGCTGTCCACAGAGTTCAGTGATGTCTATTGAGCTTCCATTTTTTACTCCAATCACAGAATGCAAATAAAAAAAATATGGAAAGAACTTAAAGTAGCCTTAAGTGCATAAGCCATACATATTGCGTTGTTACTCACCTAGTAACTGTCTCTCCTTGTTGGGACAGACCATCTTTTTCTCAAATGAGTTTGTTCATGTTCCAATATCATGTATCAGTGATTTATGGTGTTTGTACTTGGGCATTGTAAGCTGTGCAAATGCAGATTACATGTGCGAAAGCAGAATAAAGTACATTTACTAAAGTGTGGGTTTATAGAATTGGAGATGTTGCCCTTAGCAACCAATCAGATTCTACTTATCAAGAAAACAATAGCTAGAAACATCTCCACTTCTGTAAACCCACACTTTAGTAAATATGCTCCTAAATCTTTAGAGCTCCTCTTTGACCTTTTGAAATGTCTGTATTATAGTATCAGTTTTCTTAAACACTTTAATGTATTACCTCAGTCATCTTAGCAGCGTAAACTCAGTGATTAATCACTACTGCCTGGTTTAAATATGTTCTTAATACCTCTGTGGGTAATTCCCCGGATAATTTACAATTATACCTATCTATTTTGACTAGACCATACTGTAAATAGCAGGTGTGAGGTGACACACATGTAGTCACTTAAGACTTAAACTGACAGTTTCATTTAATTGAGGAACACGACAATACATCTGGGATGTATTCAGTGTTGGACTGTGGCATAAAGGGCCCACAGAGGAAATGCAGTGGTAGGCGTCCATGCTTAGAGGCTTGGTTAACCATTAGTGCATCATCTGGTCCCATTGCTAAATATATATAGATTCTGCTAGTTTATGCATGATAATGCACCATATTTATTAACAGCAATGCACCGTAGAAAATACACCATAGTCCTGTATGATATAAAGTAACAAAGTAACGTATATATAATGTATAATTAGTGCACAATATGGAACCTGATCTCTAGAGGCGTGGAAGGGGCCCAAGTCAGTGGAGGCCCATCTAGTGAACAGCGTCATCTTTCCAAATATTACTGGCAAGATGGCGCTGGCCGGGAAGGAGGGACCCACTTCCAGATCAAGTAAATTAGGAAGCGAGTGCACTCCCCCTCGCACCCTCTGCCCCCCTTGGCTTCCTTCTTTATGAATTAACAGCTACCGCAGCATACCAGACACTGCTCAGACTCTCAATCGTCATTTAGCCTGCCCCATCTCCCATTAGTTGGTTTCACAGGAGTCTGGGGACCGGCTTAAAGATGATTGACAGGCTGAGCAGTGTGTGGCATGCTGCAGTGGCTGCTGATTCCGGGGTTAGAAAGTTTGGACAAACTCACTCATCTTCCTCTGTAGTTCCATGAATGCATAACACTTTCATCTTAAGCCACCTTGCCAACATTTCTTTTGGAACGACAGAACTAGAGACTGTCAGCTTGCACCCAGAGTTAGGGCTAACACAACAAGTTGGTTTATCAGAACAGACTCCCTTTAGAGGGGAACATGGTGCAGCAACAAGAGAGGTGTAAAACAAGCTGAGTAACTATACAGTCTAATGGCTTGGTTATTCAGCATGGAACTGCCCAGGTCAAAGTAGTAAGGCTGAGAGACTTTACCATCCGGCTTCACTGCTGGCATTGTAAAACTTTGTCTGGGCTTCAGATTGGAATTGTAAGCCTTTGACATGTGTTGCAGGGCTGAATATCAGTCTAACATTGTAGAAAGGTCCTCATAAGACTGGGTCCGCTTGCAGCTCCCACTTCTGTAAGCTTTAGCCAAGCCCAGGGATACAGTGATCAACTGTCAGAATCACCATCATATGTTCAAGTTTATTGACTTCTGCTTTACCTTTCACAAAACACCAACAATGGATATGCTGAGTTTTTTTTTCTTGTCCTTCTGGTATCTTCTTTGTATTTTACATATCATTTTTATAGTCAAAACTTTGGAGTATACTGGAGCATGACAGTAAAGGCTCTGCCTCACCTCACTGGACACCACTGGTAAGGGGGTGATGCTCAGGGGGCACAGGATGGGAGAGGGGAGTTCAGGGGATACAGGGTAAGGGGGTTGTTCAGGGAGCACAGGAGGGGGAAGGGAGCTTAGGTTGGGAGAGACAGAACCCCATAATGCCTGGAATGTGGTGGCCTCCACAGGTAGAGCAGCCCACTAGGTCTGGCAGTATGCGGGAGCCCCCACCCGGTGCAAGTGTTGTGTCTGTGAGGCACTCTGGCCAGTGACAGAGGAAACAGACCACCATTGGATCCTAGGCATCTCCTGCCACTGACAGAAGCAGTAGCAGACTCTCCTCAGGTGAACACATGTTCCCTTCTCCTGACAGGCTCTGGAACTCTGCAGAGGAAGCTGAAGCAGAGCCAATTGGCCAGCGTTCGTGCCCATCTCCCCTGTGGTGTGGATGCCTTGGCCAGTGGATGGGGGGCAGTGATGGGTTGGAGCCTCTGGCATTCAGCTTTATTTTCCCAGTAATGCACTTATGTCTGTCAGACCCAATCAGTAGCTGCTACTATGGTAACAGGCCACTGGTTGGTTGACAAACAGCCTTTATCAGCCAACCAGCAGCCTGTTACCATGGTAGTGGCCACTGATTGGATTCAACCCAGAAGTGAGACAATCTAAAATGCAGAAGGTGGGTTCCATTTTCAGAAAACTAAACCTGCACATAATTTTATTGGCAGTACAACAGTACCTTCAGCACATATTATTCTAGGTTGTCTTAATTAATAATCAGGCCCAAAACTGCATTGCTTCCAAGTTCAGAAAAAAGATGTGCACGTACAGTATGGTGTGATTGTAGAAGAACTCAATTTATTTTCTTAGACCTTTTCTACTTTTTCTATGAATAAGTAATTGTTGCATTAAAACAATGAATCTAACAGGCCAAAGCAATGACTTTTGTTGACAGTGTAAAAATACCTACACCACCTGGTATTTCCACCCATCCAACTATTTACCAGTGTAAAAATACCTACACCACCTGGTAGTTTGATCATCCATCAAACTACTTACCAGGCCCAACACTGCATGGCTTCCAAGATCAGATGAGATTGGGCATGTCCAGTGTGGTGTGACTCTAGGTGAACTTAATTTATTCTGTAAGACCTCTACGCACTATCAGTAAATCTATTATTATTTAGAAAAAATGTATGTGAAAATCCAAAGAAAAGACTGTTATTGGAAGTCCTTAAGAAAGACTATAGAGACTTAGGATAGAAACTTAAAAAAAGGACATCTAAGGTAATTATCTCCAAAATATTACCAGTGCCACGCGCTAGCCCAGGGAGACATAGGGAAATTAGGGAGGTAAATGTGTGGCTTAGGGACTGGTGTAGGAAAGAGGGGTTTGTGTTCTTGGAACACTGGGCGGACTTCTCAGTCAGACGCCATCTTTTTTCTCGCGATGGATTGCACCTGAATGAGGAAGGGGCTGCGGTGCTGGGGGGAAGGATGGTTAGTAGGTTGGGGGAGCTTTTAAACTAGGAGCCGGGGGGGAGGGTTTAGCTAGAGACTATGGGTCATGCAGTGAGAATAGTAGGGATGGTGGTAGTCAGATAAATGGGGGTGGAGAAGGGGGGAGGGAAAGTGCAGCTGGTAAGGGTATTTACATGGGTTCTAATAAGGGTATCAAGAAAAATATTGCCAAAGCATTAACTAATAAATATTATATGTCATCTTTACAGCCCATAGAAAATGATGTACGGGACAAAAGGGAAAATACTTAAGTCAGGGCGGTAAATTTAGACGGGAATATTGGGTTGATCAAAAAGAAAAGTAAGGTGGGCAATACTAAGTACGGTGGGGTTGGAGTGGGAGCGAGAAGGACAGTCTGTATCAGTAACTCAAGGGATGCACTAGCAAAAGATAGGATATCTTTAAAAAAACAAACAAATAAAGGAACCGCTAAACTAAAATGTATGCTTGCAAATGCTACAAGTCTAGCAGGTAAAATGGGGGAATTGGAATTGTTAGCATCAAAGGCTGAGTATGACATTATAGGTATCACGGAAACATGGTGGGATGACTCTCACGACTGGGTTGCAAACTTGGAGGGGTATTCTCTTTTCAGGAAGGACAGGACAAGCAAAAGAGGAGGGGGTGTATGTCTTTATGTTAGACCATCACTTAAACCATACTTGGTATTAATGCAAAAAAACTAGTCCTAGGCATGTGCTACAAACAGCCGGATATTAGCATACATGAGGAAGAACAACTCTTGCAACAAATCGTAATGGCTGTGTCACGATCCGGGTATCTGGACGCCATTTCTTACCCATCAGATGCCTCCTAAGGCTGGCTCAGCGCTCCAGCACCGGATCCCATCTGTTATCCTAATGTTCACATTCCTGCATCCTCTCCTGTCTCTCTGAGACGCTGTCACAGTAACGCCATAATACATCTGGCATGGCGTCTCCCGCGGCTTCCGCCGCCGTCCCTGAGCTTCTGCATGCAGAGTGTCAGAGTGGATTACGTCAGCCGCGGCCTCCGCTGTGTCCGCGTAGTTGGATGTGCACTTGTCTGCCTGGCGTCTCCTGTCTCCAGTGGCCGGCGCCGCCATTACTGTTTTCATTACCACATGGATTACAAACCAAACTTCCCTCCAAGTGTCTGCATGGGCGCAGCCATCTTGGATTCTGTCAGCTGATCATTTCCTCCAATCTGTTGTCAGTATTGTTAATCTGCATAATTGCCTAGCCAATCCCTTCCTTGCTGCGGGTATAAATACACTGTGCCTGAGCAGGGAAGGCGTCAGTGCTTTGGTTGTCAAACCTAGTTCCTGTTTGTCTCTCTCCTGTGATTGTCTTCCAGGTTCCAGCTCCTGTCTCAAGACTACCACCATAGAGACCCGCACCAGCATTCCACCTGCGGTGTAGCCTGACTCTCCGATCCATTTTGGATTCATCTGTTTCCAGCCACAACTTTACCTGCTTCCAGCCCAGCTTCCAGCAGAGTACAGCTTCTCTTAAAGGGCCGGTGTCCTTTCTACAGTTTACCACTCTCCACCGGTATTATTATTTCTCCGCTCTCAAGTTCTACATTTCATTCATATTGCATCGCTCTCAAGCTTCATTTATTATTTAACTGGTTCCAGCCAGCATCCACTCCGTGCCAACATCTGTCTGGTTCCAACCAGAACCCACAGCAGCTATTTTATTTACAGCAGTCCAGCTTTCCCTGGAACACCAGCTGGTACGATCCTGGGCTTTCTTCATTGCTACAGTCGGGCCTGGTAAGGACTTTCCAACTCGCAGATAATAAGAACTGTCTCATACTACCAGAGCTCTGTGGCCCCTGCCACCCTGTAGTACCCAGGAACTGTATTATTTCTCTGCTGATTTTATGTTTCTTTTACTGCTACTGTGATGCATGGAGTTTGTCATAAATAAACATCATTGACTTTTATTCAAGTTGTCGTGGTCACGCCTTCGGGCGGTTATTCTTCATGTTACTTACATGTCCAGGGGTCTGATACAACCTCCCGGGTTCCGGTACATCTCAGCCCCTACAACTGAGGCTGCCTCCCGTCAGCTCAGGCCCTCAGTTGTGACAGTAAGCACTGACCTAATGAATCCAGCCGGAGACCAGGATCAAGCGGCCAGGCCGATGCAAGAACTGGCAGCCCGACTAGAACATCAGGAGGCTGCACAGGGCCACATCATCCGCTGTCTCCAGGATCTCTCTACTCGGCTGGATGGGATTCAGACAACTCTCCGTGGATCAGGCGCGTCTGGTGCGTCAACCACAGTGACTCCAGCTATAACCCCACCCACCTTACCCATTTCTGCTCCACGTCTTCATCTTCCAACGCCAGCAAAATTTGACGGATCTCCAAGATTCTGCAGGGGATTTCTCAAACAGTGTGAGATTCAGTTTGAGCTACAACCTGGCAATTTTCCCAGTGACCGTACAAAAATTGCCTACATTATTTCTCTTCTCAGTGGCTCAGCCCTTGATTGGGCATCACCGTTATGGGAGAGGTCCGACACCCTGCTATCTTCTTACACTGCATTCGTGTCAACATTCAGGCGCATCTGTGACGAGCCAGGCCGGGTAACCTCAGCTTCATCCGAGATTCTCCGTTTACGCCAGGGGTCACGTACTGTAGGACAATATCTGATACAGTTCCAGATCCTGGCATCCGAACTGGTCTGGAACGACGAGGCCCTGTATGCTGCATTCTGGCATGGCTTATCTGAGCGTATTAAAGATGAGTTAGCTACCAGAGACTTACCCTCTAAGTTAGATGAGCTAATCTCACTCTGCACGAAAGTTGATTTACGTTTCAGAGAGAGAGCAACTGAGCGTGGAAGATCATCTGCTCCAAAATCTTCTGCTCCTCCTCCTCGCCAACTGTCACCAACTAAAGATGAGCCCATGCAAATTGGCCGTTCCCGTTTAACTCCTGCTGAGCGCCGAAGACGTCTCTCCGAGTCTCTCTGTCTTTATTGTGCGGCTCCGTCTCACACCATTAATGCCTGTCCCAAACGTCCGGGAAACTCCAAATCCTAGCTCGCCAAGGAGAGGGCCGGCTAGGAGTAATGATCTCCTCTCCATCTCCTCAAGATTGTAATCTCCCAGTCTCGCTTCAAGTTGCTCAACGTTATCGGAACGTCATTGCCCTCCTTGATTCCGGAGCAGCTGGGAACTTTATTACCGAAGCCTATGTTAAACGGTGGTCCCTACCCACCGAGAGACTTCCTTCGTCCATTTCTTTAACTGCCGTGGATGGCAGCAAAATTTTTGATGCAGTTATTTCTTTAAGGACTCTACCAGTTCGTCTGAGAGTGGGAGTTCTTCATTCCGAACTTATTTCTTTTTTAGTGATTCCCAGAGCCACACATCCTGTGGTCCTGGGCCTTCCATGGCTCCGTCTTCACAATCCTACAATTGATTGGACGACTACGCAAATCCTGGCATGGGGTTCCTCCTGTGCTGAGACATGTTTGTTTAAAGTATTGCCTGTCTGTTCTTCCTCCCCCAGGTCGTCTGATGTTCCACCTCCTCCATATCAAGATTTCACGGATGTGTTCAGTAAAGCT
This sequence comes from Pseudophryne corroboree, assembly GCF_028390025.1. NCBI lineage: Eukaryota > Metazoa > Chordata > Amphibia > Anura > Myobatrachidae > Pseudophryne > Pseudophryne corroboree. The sequence continues at coordinate 320,487,763 of NC_086449.1, read as the reverse complement.
TCTGCTGATATCCTTCCTCCTCATAGAGAATGGGACTGCCCGATTGATCTGGTTCCAGGGAAGGTTCCACCTCGAGGCCGAACTTATCCGTTGTCTCTGCCTGAGACGCATTCTATGGAGGAATACATTAAAGAGAACCTAGCAAAGGGGTTCATTCGACCTTCTTCTTCTCCAGCCGGCGCAGGCTTCTTTTTTGTAAAGAAGAAAGATGGTGGTCTGCGGCCGTGCATCGACTACAGAGGTTTGAACGACATTACCATCAAGAACCGTTATCCTTTACCCCTGATTACTGAGCTCTTTGACAGAGTTAGCGGAGCTACCATCTTTACAAAGCTGGACTTGAGAGGTGCATACAATCTCATCCGGATCCGTGAGGGTGACGAGTGGAAGACCGCCTTTAACACCCGTGACGGACATTATGAGTACCTCGTCATGCCCTTCGGATTGAGCAATGCTCCAGCTGTCTTCCAGCATTTTGTCAATGAGATCTTCAGAGACATTCTATACCGTCATGTCGTGGTCTATCTAGACGATATCCTCATTTTTGCCAACGATTTAGAGGAACATCGTTTTTGGGTTAAAGAGGTTCTGTCCCGTCTCCGTGTCAATCATCTCTATTGCAAATTAGAGAAATGCGTCTTTGAAGTCAAGTCCATTCCGTTTCTAGGGTACATTGTGTCCGGTTCCGGACTAGAGATGGATCCTGAGAAACTACAAGCAATCCAAAATTGGCCGGTACCCTTAACCCTCAAAGGGGTCCAGAGGTTCTTAGGGTTCGCCAACTATTACCGAAAGTTTATACGAGACTTTTCCACCATTGTGGCGCCTATTACTGCTTTCACTAAGAAGGGTGCTAACCCGTCCAAGTGGTCTGAAGAAGCCATGCAAGCATTTCATCTGTTAAAACAAAGGTTCATCTCTGCACCTGTTCTGAAACAGCCTGACATCGACTCTCCTTTCATCTTAGAGGTGGATGCCTCCTCCGTTGGAGTAGGAGCGGTGTTATCTCAGAGGGCTAAAGATGGCCATTTACACCCTTGCAGTTTCTTCTCCCGGAAGTTCTCCCCAGCTGAGCGCAACTATGCCATTGGCGACCAGGAGTTGCTAGCCATCAAGCTCGCTCTAGAAGAGTGGAGGTATCTGTTGGAGGGAGCTTCTCATTCAATCACCATACTTACAGACCACAAGAACCTTTTATATCTGAAAGGCGCACAATGTCTCAACCCTCGTCAGGCCAGATGGGCACTTTTCTTTTCCAGGTTCGACTTTAAACTCCAGTTCTGTCCGGGCTCTCAGAATCACAAGGCCGATGCCCTTTCCCGCTCATGGGAGCAAGAAAATGAGTCAGAGTCTTCAGACAAGCATCCTATTATAAATCCGTTGGCATTCTCCACGGTAGGGATGGACTCTACGCCCCCATCAGGGAAAAGTTTTGTGAAACCGATGCTAAGGAAGAAGCTCATGCATTGGGCCCATGCTTCCCGTTTTGCCGGACATACAGGTATCCAAAAAACCCTGGAGTTTATCTCTAGGTCCTATTGGTGGCCAACTCTGAAAAAGGACGTCTTGGAGTTTATTGCATCTTGCCCAAAGTGTGCTCAACATAAGGTATCCCGCCAGTCGCCTGCGGGGCAACTGGTTCCACTATCTGTTCCCCGTCGACCTTGGACCCATTTGTCGATGGATTTTATTACAGATTTACCCATGTGCAACAAGTTCAATACCATCTGGGTGGTAGTTGACCGGTTCACCAAGATGGCACACTTCATTCCTCTCACCGGTCTTCCGTCAGCTTCCAAGTTGGCTCAAGTATTCATACAAGAGATCTTCCGACTCCACGGTCTTCCTGAAGAAATTATCTCAGATCGAGGAGTTCAATTCACAGCCAAATTCTGGCGAAGTTTATGTCAAGTCCTCCAAGTCAAGCTAAAGTTTTCCACGGCTTACCATCCTCAGACCAATGGTCAAACCGAGAGGGTGAATCAGGACTTGGAGGCCTTCCTCCGCATCTATGTGTCCTCCTCTCAAGATGACTGGGTTCAATTACTTCCTTGGGCCGAGTTCTGTCATAACAACCAGTATCATTCTTCATCTGCTTCAACACCATTCTTCACTAACTTTGGATTCCACCCTAAAGTCCCTGAGTTCCAACCGCTTCCAGCAACTTCTGTTCCCGCAGTGGATATCACCTTGCATCAGTTTGCCAATATCTGGAAGAGCGTACGATCAGCTCTGCTCAAGACATCGTTCAGGTACAAGAAGTTTGCGGATAGGAAGCGTTGAGCAGTTCCTGCTCTCAAGGTGGGTGATCGGGTATGGTTATCCACGAAGAATTTGAGGTTAAGAGTTCCCAGTATGAAGTTTGCACCTCGCTATATCGGTCCTTTCAAGATTGAACAAGTCATCAATCCTGTTGCTTACAGACTCCAGTTGCCTCCCTTCTTAAAAATACCCAGGACATTCCATGTTTCCCTGTTGAAACCGCTGATCTTAAATCGGTTTCATTCCTCACTTCCTCCAACTCCGAAAGTCCAAACTCAACGAGGCGTTGAGTATGAAGTGGCTAAGATCCTGGACTCACGTCACCGTTACGGTCAACTACAATATCTTATTGACTGGAAGGGTTACGGCCCTGAGGAACGTTCATGGACCAATGCTTCTGATGTCCATGCTCCTGCCTTGGTCCGGAGATTCCATTCCAAGTTTCCTCAAAAGCCAAAGAAGTGTCCTGGGGCCACTCCTAAAGGGGGGGGGGGGTGCTGTCACGATCCGGGTATCTGGACGCCATTTCTTACCCATCAGATGCCTCCTAAGGCTGGCTCAGCGCTCCAGCACCGGATCCCATCTGTTATCCTAATGTTCACATTCCTGCATCCTCTCCTGTCTCTCTGAGACGCTGTCACAGTAACGCCATAATACATCTGGCATGGCGTCTCCCGCGGCCTCCGCCGCCGTCCCTGAGCTTCTGCATGCAGAGTGTCAGAGTGGATTACGTCAGCCGCGGCCTCCGCTGTGTCCGCGTGGTTGGATGTGCACTTGTCTGCCTGGCGTCTCCTGCCTCCAGTGGCCGGCGCCGCCATTACTGTTTTCATTACCACATGGATTACAAACCAAACTTCCCTCCAAGTGTCTGCATGGGCGCAGCCATCTTGGATTCTGTCAGCTGATCATTTCCTCCAATCTGTTGTCAGTATTGTTAATCTGCATAATTGCCTAGCCAATCCCTTCCTTGCTGCAGGTATAAATACACTGTGCCTGAGCAGGGAAGGCGTCAGTGCTTTGGTTGTCAAACCTAGTTCCTGTTTGTCTCTCTCCTGTGATTGTCTTCCAGGTTCCAGCTCCTGTCTCAAGACTTCCACCATAGAGACCCGCACCAGCATTCCACCTGCGGTGTAGCCTGACTCTCCGATCCATTTTGGATTCATCTGTTTCCAGCCACAACTTTACCTGCTTCCAGCCCAGCTTCCAGCAGAGTACAGCTTCTCTTAAAGGGTCGGTGTCCTTTCTACAGTTTACCACTCTCCACCGGTATTATTATTTCTCCGCTCTCAAGTTCTACATTTCATTCATATTGCATCGCTCTCAAGCTTCATTTATTATTTAACTGGTTCCAGCCAGTATCCACTCCGTGCCAACATCTGTCTGGTTCCAACCAGAACCCACAGCAGCTATTTTATTTACAGCAGTCCAGCTTTCCCTGGAACACCAGCTGGTACGATCCTGGGCTTTCTTCATTGCTACAGTCGGGCCTGGTAAGGACTTTCCAACTCGCAGATAATAAGAACTGTCTCATATTACCAGAGCTCTGTGGCCCCTGCCACCCTGTAGTACCCAGGAACTGTATTATTTCTCTGCTGATTTTATGTTTCTTTTACTGCTACTGTGATGCATGGAGTTTGTCATAAATAAACATCATTGACTTTTATTCAAGTTGTCGTGGTCACGCCTTCGGGCGGTTATTCTTCATGTTACTTACATGTCCAGGGGTCTGATACAACCTCCCAGGTTCCGGTACATCTCAGCCCCTACAACTGAGGCTGCCTCCCGTCAGCTCAGGCCCTCAGTTGTGACAGGCTGCTGGATTGGGGGACACCCTTGTGATTGGGGATTTTAATTACCCGGATATAAACTGGAGTAACGATTCATGTGCTAAAACGAGGGGCAATAGGTTCTTAAATATGTTAAAGGATCACTACTAGTCTCAATTAGTCGAGGACCCAACTAGGGGTAAAGCTACCTGGGATCTAGTAATTACTAATAATGTGGATATTATATCAAACACTAAAGTTGGGGAGACCTTGGGTAACAGTGCCCACTATATGATCACATTCGACATCAGTTTTAGGAAACATAGCTACAGGGGTTCCACCAAAACATTTAATTTTAGGAAGGCTAATTTCAGTATGCTGAGATGTGCACTTAATGACATAGGGGGTCATTCCGAGTTGTTCGCTCGTTATTTTTTTATCGCAACGGAGCGATTAGTCGTTAATGCACATGCGCAATGTCCGCAGTGCGACTGCGCCAAGTAAATTTGCTATGCAGTTTGGTATTTTACTCACGACATTACGAGGTTTTTTCTTCGTTCTGGTGATCGTAATGTGATTGACAGGAAGTGGGTGTTTCTGGGCGAAAACAGGCCATTTTATGGGTGTGTGTGAAAAAATGCTACCGTTTCTGGGAAAAACGCGGGAGTGGCTGGAGAAACGGAGGAGTGTCTGGGCGAACGCTGGGTGTGTTTGTGATGTCAAACCAGGAACGACAAGCACTGAACTGATTGCACTGGCAGAGTAAGTCTTGAGCTACTCAGAAACTGCACAGAGAAGTCTTTTTGCAATATTGCGAATCTTTCGTTCGCAATTTTGATAAGCTAAGATTCACTCCCAGTAGGCGGCGGCTTAGCGTGTGCAAAGCTGCTAAAAGCAGCTTGCGAGCGAACAACTCGGAATGACCACCATAGAGTGGGAGATTTTGTTTAATAACAAGAATACTTCGGAAATGTGGGATGTTTTAAAGGGGTTGCTGGATAGCAATATTCATACATTTATTGCCATGGGCAGTAAATGAAGGAGTATTAAACTCAAGCTGATGTGGCTTAACAAGAAGGTTAAGGCAGAAATGGATAAAAAAAAGCGGGCTTTCAAAGCATTTAAATTTAATGGAAAGGAAGAGTATTACAAGGAATAAAAGCAATAAGAGCAGCTAAAATGGAAAATGAAAAGCAAATTGCTATATTGAGTAAAACCATTCCTAAATTTTTTTTAAGTACATAACAGTAAAAGGTTCAAAAAGGAGAATATAGGTCCATTAAAAGATGAATTTGGAGAATAGATAAATGATGACGAAATAAAAGCGGAAATACTGAACAATTTTTTTCCATCAGTATTCACCAGAGAAGAACTGATGGTGGGAGTAGAGCATAACAATTGTGACAGTAAAGATCCATGGTTAGAAACTTGTTTAAGTGAAGAAGTAATCTGAGTGAGGCTAAGCAAAATTAAGGTTAATAAATCACCTGGTCCCGATGGACTTCACCCGAGGGTTCTTATGGAGTTTAGTTCACAACTACCACGACCCCTATACTTGATTTTCAATAGTTCAATTAGATCAGGCATGGTACCGAGGGATTGGCGTATAGCTGAGGGAGTGCCATTATTTAAATAGGGATCCAAAAATCTTCTGAGTAACTACTGACCAGTAAGTTTGACGTCTATAGTGGGGAAAATATTGGAAGGAATTCTAAGGGACAGCAAACAGGAGTATCTACAGACCACTGGGATTATTAGCAATAACCAGATTGGGTTTGTGAGGGACAGGTCATGTCAGACTAACTTAATTAGCTTCTATGAGGAAGTGAGCAATAATCTTGATCAGGAAAAAGCAGTGGATGTAGTCTTCCTAGATTTTGCAAAAGCCTTCGATACAGAGCCTCACAGGAGACTGATCATCAAATTAAAGGAGCTTGGCCTAGGAATAACTATTTGCACATGGATAAGCAACTAGTTGGATAGCAGGGTACAGCGAGTAGTGGTCAACGGGAAGTCCTCTACCTGGTCCCCAGTAGTCAGTGGAATACCACAAGGGTCCGTACTCGGTCCACTACTGTTCAACATATTTATCAATGACCTAGAGATAGACCTGGAAAGCACAATGTCAATCTTTGCAGATGATACTAAACTGTGTAAGGTAATTAACTCGGAATTGGAGGTGGAGTCCTTGCAGAATGATCTATCTAAACTTGAACTCTGGGCGTCTAAATGGAAAATGAGGTTCAATACAGACAAATGCAAGGTTAAGTATTTCGGGACTAAAAACAAACTTGCAGCATACATACTAAATGGGGAACGACTAGGTAAAATAGATTTGTAAAAAGATTTGGGGGTACTTATTGATAATAGGCTTAATAACCATACACAATGTCAAAGCGCAGTAAAGAAGGCAAGTAAGGTGCTAACGTGCATAAAACGGGGAATTGAGTCAAGGGACTTGGATGTAATCCTGCCGCTGTATAAAGCATTGGTACGTCCGCACCTGGAATACTGTGTTCAGTTTTGGGCACCACTGTATAAAAAAGATAACGGTGAACTTGAAAGGGTTCAAAGGCAAGCTACTAAATTGATTAAAGGGCTAGAGGGACTGGACTATGAGGAAAAGCTTAATAGGTTGAATATGTATTCACTAGAAAAGAGGCGTCTAAGGGGATATTATTAATTTCTCTAACGTCCTAGTGGATGCTGGGGACTCCGAAAGGACCATGGGGAATAGCGGCTCCGCAGGAGACTGGGCACAAAAGTAAAAAGCTTTAGGACTACCTGGTGTGCACTGGCTCCTCCCCCTATGACCCTCCTCCAAGCCTCAGTTAGATTTTTGTGCCCGAACGAGAAGGGTGCAATCTAGGTGGCTCTCCTGAGCTGCTTAGAGTAAAAGTTTAAAGTAGGTTTTTTATTTTCAGTGAGACCTGCTGGCAACAGGCTCACTGCACCGAGGGACTAAGGGGAGAAGAAGCGAACTCACCTGCGTGCAGAGTGGATTGGGCTTCTTAGGCTACTGGACATTAGCTCCAGAGGGACGATCACAGGCCCAGCCATGGATGGGTCCCAGAGCCGCGCCGCCGGCCCGCTTACAGAGCCAGAAGACTGAAGAGGTCCGGAAAATCGGCGGCAGAAGACGTCCTGTCTTCAACAAGGTAGCGCACAGCACCGCAGCTGTGCGCCATTGCTCTCAGCACACTTCACACTCCGGTCACTGAGGGTGCAGGGCGCTGGGGGGGGGCACCCTGAGACGCAATAAAAACACCTTTTTTGGCAAAAAATACATCACATATAGCTCCTGGGCTATATGGATGCATTTAACCCCTGCCAATTTTTCCATAAAAAAGCGGGAGAAAGGCCGCCGAGAAGGGGCGGAGCCTATCTCCTCAGCACACTGGCGCCATTTTTTCCTCACAGCTCCGTTGGAGGAAGGCTCCCTGACTCTCCCCTGCAGTCCTGAACTACAGAAACAGGGTAAAACAAGAGAGGGGGGGCACTAATTTGGCAGATAAATATATACAGCAGCTATATCAGGGAAAAACACTTATATAAGGTTATCCCTATATATATATATATAGCGCTCTGGTGTGTGCTGGCAAACTCTCCCTCTGTCTCCCCAAAGGGCTAGTGGGGTCCTGTCCTCTGTCAGAGCATTCCCTGTGTGTGTGCTGTGTGTCGGTACGTTGTGTCGACATGTATGAGGAGGAAAATGGTGTGGAGGCGGAGCAATTGCCTGTGTTAGTGATGTCACCCCCTAGGGAGTCGACACCTGACTGGATGGTCTTATGGAAAGAATTACGTGATAGTGTCAGCACTTTACAAAAGATTGTTGACGACATGAGACAGCCGGCAAATCAGTTAATACCTGTACAGGCGTCTCAAACACCGCCAGGGGCTCTAAAACGCCCGTTACCTCAGGTCGATACAGACACTGACACGGACACTGACTCCAGTGTCGACGGTGAGGAAACAAACGTATTTTCCAGTAGGGCCACACGTTACATGATCACGGCAATGAAGGAGGTTTTGAACATTTCTGATACTACAAGTACCACAAAAAAGGGTATTATGTGGGGTGTGAAAAAACTACCCGTAGTTTTTCCTGAATCAGATGAATTAAATGAGGTGTGTGATGAAGCGTGGGTTTCCCCCGATAAAAAACTGCTAATTTCTAAAAAATTATTGGCATTATACCCTTTCCCGCCAGAGGTTAGGGCACGTTGGGAAACACCCCCTAGGGTAGATAAGGCGCTCACACGCTTATCAAAACAAGTGGCGTTACCGTCTCCTGATACGGCCGCCCTCAAGGAACCAGCTGATAGGAAGCTGGAAAATATCCTAAAAAGTATATACACACATACTGGTATTATACTGCGACCAGCAATCGCCTCAGCCTGGATGTGCAGTGCTGGGGTGGCTTGGTCGGATTCCCTGACTGAAAATATTGATACCCTGGACAGGGACAATATATTATTGACTATAGAGCATTTAAAGGATGCATTTCTATATATGCGAGATGCACAGAGGGATATTTTCACTCGGGCATCAAGAGTAAGTGCGATGTCCATTTCTGCCAGAAGAGGGTTATGGACGCGACAGTGGTCAGGTGATGCGGATTCCAAACGGCATATGGAAGTATTGCCGTATAAAGGGGAGGAGTTATTTGGGGTCGGTCTATCGGACCTGGTGGCCACGGCAACGGCTGGGAAATCCACCTTTTTACCCCAGGCCACCTCTCAGCAGAAAAAGATACCGTCTTTTCAGGCTCAGTCCTTTCGTCCCCAAAAGGGCAAGCGGGCAAAAGGCCACTCATATCTGCCCCGGGGCAGAGGAAGGGGAAAAAGACTGCAGCAGACAGCCTCTTCCCACGAACAGAAGCCCTCCCCCGCTTCTGCCAAGTCCTCAGCATGACGCTGGGGCCTTACAAGCGGACTCAGGCACGGTGGGGGCCCGTCTCAAGAATTTCAGCGCGCAGTGGGCTCACTCGCAAGTGGACCCCTGGATCCTGCAGGTAGTATCTCAGGGGTACAAATTGGAATTCGAGACGTCTCCCCCTCGCCGGTTCCTGAAGTCTGCTTTACCAACGTCTCCCCCCGACAGGGAGGCGGTATTGGAAGCCATTCACAAGCTGTATTCCCAGCAGGTGATAATCAAGGTACCCCTCCTACAACAGGGAAAGGGGTATTATTCCACGCTGTTTGTGGTACCGAAGCCGGACGGCTCGGTGAGACCCATTTTAAATCTGAAATCCTTGAACACTTACATAAAAAGGTTTAAGTTCAAGATGGAGTCACTCAGAGCAGTGATAGCGAACCTGGAAGAAGGGGACTATATGGTGTCTCTGGACATCAAGGATGCTTACCTCCATGTCCCAATTTGCCCTTCTCACCAAGGGTACCTCAGGTTTGTGGTACAGAACTGTCACTATCAGTTTCAGACGCTGCCGTTTGGATTGTCCACGGCACCCCGGGTCTTTACCAAGGTAATGGCCGAAATGATGATTCTTCTTCGAAGAAAAGGTGTCTTAATTATCCCTTACTTGGACGATCTCCTGATAAGGGCAAGGTCCAGAGAACAGTTAGAGGTCGGAGTAGCACTATCTCAAGTAGTACTACGACAGCACGGATGGATTCTAAATATTCCAAAATCGCAGCTGATTCCGACGACACGTCTGCTGTTCCTAGGGATGATTCTGGACACAGTACAGAAAAAGGTGTTTCTCCCGGAGGAGAAAGCCAGGGAGTTATCCGACCTAGTCAGGAACCTCCTAAGACCAGGCCAAGTGTCAGTGCATCAATGCACAAGGGTCCTGGGAAAGATGGTGGCTTCTTACGAAGCGATTCCATTCGGCAGATTCCACGCAAGAACTTTTCAGTGGGATCTGCTGGACAAATGGTCCGGATCGCATCTTCAAATGCATCAGCGGATAACCCTGTCTCCAAGGACAAGGGTGTCTCTCCTGTGGTGGTTACAGAGTGCTCATCTCCTAGAGGGCCGCAGATTCGGCATTCAGGATTGGGTCCTGGTGACCACGGATGCCAGCCTGAGAGGCTGGGGAGCAGTCACACAGGGAAAAAATTTCCAGGGCTTGTGGTCAAGCATGGAAACGTCACTTCACATAAATATCCTGGAACTAAGGGCCATTTACAATGCCCTAAGTCAGGCAAGGCCTCTGCTTCAGGGTCAGCCGGTGTTGATCCAGTCGGACAACATCACGGCAGTCGCCCACGTAAACAGACAGGGCGGCACAAGAAGCAGGAGGGCAATGACGGAAGTTGCAAGGATTCTTCGCTGGGCGGAAAATCATGTGATAGCACTGTCAGCAGTGTTCATTCCGGGAGTGGACAACTGGGAAGCAGACTTCCTCAGCAGACACGATCTTCACCCGGGGGAGTGGGGACTTCACCCAGAAGTCTTCCACATGATTGTGAACCGTTGGGAAAAACCAAAGGTGGACATGATGGCGTCCCGCCTCAACAAAAAACTGGACAGATATTGCGCCAGGTCAAGGGACCCTCAGGCAATAGCTGTGGACGCTCTGGTAACACCGTGGGTGTACCAGTCAGTATATGTGTTCCCTCCTCTGCCTCTCATACCCAAGGTACTGAGAATCATAAGAAGGAGAGGTGTAAAGACTATACTCGTGGCTCCGGATTGGCCAAGAAGGACTTGGTACCCGGAAATTCAAGAGATGCTCACGGAAGACCCGTGGCCTCTACCTCTAAGAAAGGACCTGCTCCAGCTGGGACCATGTCTGTTCCAAGACTTACCTCGGCTGCGTTTGACGGCATGGCGGTTGAACGCCGGATCCTGAAGGAAAAAGGCATTCCGGATGAAGTTATCCCTACCCTGATCAAAGCCAGGAAGGATGTAACTGTGCAACATTATCACCGTATTTGGCGTAAATATGTTGCGTGGTGTGAGGCCAGGAAGGCCCCTACAGAGGAATTTCAACTGGGTCGATTCCTGCATTTCCTGCAAACAGGACTGTCTATGGGCCTCAAATTAGGGTCCATTAAGGTTCAAATTTCGGCCCTGTCAATATTCTTCCAAAAAGAACTAGCTTCAGTTCCTGAAGTTCAGACGTTTGTCAAGGGGGTACTGCCTCCTTTTGTGCCTCCAGTGGCACCTTGGGATCTCAATGTAGTTTTGGGATTCCTAAAATCACATTGGTTTGAACCACTCACCACTGTGGACTTAAAATATCTCACATGGAAAGTGGTAATGCTGTTAGCCCTGGCTTCAGCCAGGCGTGTATCAGAATTGGCGGCTTTATCCTATAAAAGCCCTTACCTGATTTTTCATACGGACAGGGCAGAATTGAGGACTCGTCCTCAATTTCTCCCTAAGGTGGTTTCAGCATTTCACTTAAACCAGCCTATTGTGGTGCCTGCGGCTACTAGGGACTTGGAGGATTCCAAGTTGCTGGACGTAGTCAGGGCCCTGAAAATATATGTTTCCAGGACGGCTGGAGTCAGAAAATCTGACTCGCTGTTTATCCTGTATGCACCCAACAAGCTGGGTGCCCCTGTTTCTAAGCAGACGATTGCTCGTTGGATTTGTAGTACAATTCAGCTTGCACATTCTGTGGCAGGCCTGCCACAGCCAAAATCTGTAAAAGCCCATTCCACACAGAAAGTGGGCTCATCTTGGGCGGCTGCCCGAGGGGTCTCGGCTTTACAACTTTGCCGAGCAGCTACTTGGTCAGGGGCAAATACGTTTGCAAAATTCTACAAATTTGATACCCTGGCTGAGGAGGACCTGGAGTTCTCTCATTCGGTGCTGCAGAGTCGTCCGCACTCTCCCGCCCGTTTGGGAGCTTTGGTATAATCCCCATGGTCCTTTCGGAGTCCCCAGCATCCACTAGGACGTTAAAGAAAATAAGAATTTACTTACCGATAATTCTATTTCTCATAGTCCGTAGTGGATGCTTGGCGCCCATCCCAAGTGCGGATTGTCTGCAATACTTGTACATAGTTATTGTTACAAAAATCGGGTTATTATTGTTGTGAGCCATCTTTTCAGAGGCTCCTCTGTTATCATGCTGTTAACTGGGTTCAAATCACAAGTTGTACGATGTGATTGGTGTGGCTGGTATGAGTCTTACCCGGGATTCAAAATCCTTCCTTATTGTGTACGCTCGTCCGGGCACAGTATCCTAACTGAGGCTTGGAGGAGGGTCATAGGGGGAGGAGCCAGTGCACACCAGGTAGTCCTAAAGCTTTTTACTTTTGTGCCCAGTCTCCTGTGGAGCCGCTATTCCCCATGGTCCTTTCGGAGTCCCCAGCATCCACTACGGACTATGAGAAATAGAATTATCGGTAAGTAAATTCTTATTATCTTCAAATGTGTAAAGGAGCATCACAAAGAGTTATCAGAGGAATTATTTATTAAAAGAACACAGTTTAGGACACATGGGCACTCGCTGAGGTTGGAGGAGAGAAAATTCCGTACGCAACGGGGAAAGGGTTCTTCACTGTTAGGGCAATTAGGATGTGGAATTCCCTGCCAGGGAAGGTGGTAATGGCGGACTCTGTAAATGGATTTAAAAAAGGAATGGATAAATTTCTGAATGAAAATGATATCCAAGGTTATAATATTTAAAATATCAACATGGTTAATCCGAGGGTTATATGAGTTATAGTAGTTAACTAGTCATAAAACATTACTCAGCGGGTATGTAGATTCATCACAACTTAATACAGGTTGAACACGATGGGCAAATTGCCTCTTTTCAACCTCAATTACTATGTTACTATGTTACTATGAAGTGTCAAAACATCAACAGCATGGAATGATCAGGTGGTCTCCTAGCTCATTACTATCCAGGCCCAATTATGTAAAGCTTTCAAAATTAGATTACATTAGGCAAGTTTATTGTGGCTGTATGTTCTCTTTTAGACTTCTGAATATTAGTAAATATTTGTTATGTTAATGGCAGTAGATGATGTTAATGTTTTCGCTTGTACCTTTTCTATTTCTCACCACCAGTAAATGAATTGTTCAGATGAAAATATTTATGTGTCAAGCCATAGAAAAAAATATTAGTGGCAATATCAACAGTTGTGGATCATTAGATCGACAGTGTCTAGGTCGACAATGTTTAGGTCGACCACTATAGGTCGACAGTCACTATGTCGACAGGGTTGGAAGGTCGACAGGGTTTCTAGGTCGACATGTGTTAGGTCGACAGGTCAAAAGGCCGAGATAAAGAAAAATTTCCACATTTTTTTGTGCTGTTTTCTTCGTAGAGTGACTGGGAACCCCAATTAGTGCACCGTGTCCCCTCGCATGGCTCGCTTCGTTCACCATGCTTCGGGCAAGGTGCCTCACTCCACTACCACTTCATCGGCACAGATTACCGCTCCAATCGTAGTTCACGTGGATCGTTAAGTATGAAAAAGTTCAAAAAAATAAAAAAGTGAAAAACGCTTGTCGACCTTTTCACCTGTCGACCTAGCACATGTCGACCTAGAAACCCTGTCGACCTTCCAACCCTGTCGACCTAGTGACTGTTGACCTATAGTGGTCGATCTAAACATTGCCAACCTAGACAGTATCGATCTTCAGACCGGATCCCCTATCAACATACCTACAGCACCTAATATTCCCATGTGTCTTCACAGCCAAGCGCTAACTGTGTTACGGGGGTACACACGGAGAGATCCGTGTTTAAAATCTAAGCAATCTGAATAGATTGCTTAGATTTTAAGCACGGATCTGCCGTGTGTATGCCCCCAGTGATAGTGATGCGCGGCCCCGCGCATCGCTATCGCCGGTGCTAGATTGAGCCTGCATGCAGGTTCAATCTAGTGGGTCGCTCACTTCAGCGCTGTGTGACGTGAGCGGCCCCCCGTTGTCGCCCCCTCGCTCAGCACATCGCGCTGAGCTGAGCGGGGGGAGAGATGTGTGCTGAGCGGTCTGTGTCAGTACCCACCTTTCGTTTAAAAAGATTATAGTGTTATCCAAGTCTTATCTGTAGCCATGCTAAATAAAAACAATGTTATCAGTATATCTGCTTCATGATAGTATATCTGCTTCATGCTTCAGTCCTGTTGTTCCAGACAGCTTCTCTATCCCAGAAGGCAATAAACATATTAGCATAATTGTTATTCTTTATAACATAATTTGCATCTTTAAAAAGAGTAAACTTTTCTCCTGTAATGCTTATTTTTGCAAGGAACAATGTAATGGGTTTGAATACTTTCTCGTGATCAATAATGATGGCAAGTAGAGTAATGCCAGCGGATATTAAAAACAAGTTTCCTTCCAAACAGTCTCTTTTTTTTATTTTTTTATTATTTTTTCAATGTGTCACTGGAACTCCATGAAAACAATTTTGTATTCGTGACCAGATATGGTAGATGAAAGTCAATATAATCTGACAGGTTTGAGGTTAGGCTGCTGATGCCAGCAATGATAGGATGTCCTGGAGGATTTCTGATTTTTTGATAGGATTTATTTATGTAGCTCCAAATCTGACTTAATTGAATTCTGCTTAATCTCAATGAGATTGTTTTTAACATTCACCTGACGTTTGATGTCAGCAAAAACACGATTAACTTTGCAGCCCTCACAATTTATATAAAAGAGAACCAGCACCACATGCTATAAAAAAAGAGACAGACTGAAACAACTATACTGATGGTCAAGTGGGCACCATTTAAACATGTGAAAATATAAGCAAAAACCTCTTCGACAAAGAAATCTAAAAGCACTATCAAGAAAACTATTGAAACTGTCAAATCCATGAATAAGAAAGAATTGCTTGTAAGAATAAGTAACATATGGGCAGATGTATTAAACTTGGAGAAGTGATAAAGCAGTGATAAGTGCAAGGTGATAACGCACCAGCCAATTAGCTCCAATATGTAAATGTACATATTGAAGCTGATTGGCTGGTGTGTTATCACTTCCACTTATCACTGCTTTATCACTTCTAAGGGCTTAATACATCTGCCCCAAAGAGGGAGGTTGAAAAAAGACAAGTTGTCCATCGAGTTCAACCTGTATTATATTATATTCACTATTCTATTATGCTTAAATGCAGTGTCCTCAGATATCTTTTTCCGCTAAAAATGTATCTAATCCATTTTTAAACGCATTGACTGAGTCTGCCATTACAACCTTCTCTGGCAGAGAATTCCAAATCCGTATAGCCCTGACTGTGAAGAATCCCTTCCTGAGCTGAGTACAAAATTTCCTTTCCTCAAGCCTTAGTGGGTGTCTGCGTGTTTTGTGTAGAGATCTTGTAATAATCAAATCACCTGATAGCTCCGTGTATTGTCCCTTAATATATTTGTAAATTTTAATCATATCTTCTCTTAGATGTCTCATTTCTAGTGTAAACAAATCTAACCTAGACAGCCTCTCCTCATAGTCCAGTGTCTCCAACTCCTTAATCAATTTTGTAGCTCGCCTCTGAACCTTTTCAAGTTCCAATATGTCTCTTTTATAGTGTGGTGCCCAGAACTGTACACAATAGTCAAGATGCGGCCGTACCAATGATTTATACAAAACAATGATGAGAAATTTTGAACTATGAACCACACTATAGTAAATTTGAAAAAATCATCAGCAAAAACTGGAACCTACAGTAGTACTTAAAGACCCTTCATTTGGGAACTTTTTACCATGGAAGCATACCTTTATGTACCTCAAAGCAGCAAATGTATAAGTCAAATTTGTCACAAGATTTTTCTTTACAATATGGAAACTAATCTGATTGGAAATAAAGGATCCCACAGATGCAGATATTGTGAAGCTTGCAAAAATATAAAGAGCTATTTCACAAAATAAACTACGTTCACCATCCACAATTAAAGTTTTAACATTAAGGGGAGATTCAAGTGTTTGAAAAGTCAGTTGGGAGTCTTTTTTTTCTTCTATCTAATAGACAGGGAAAAACAGACACCCAACTGACTTTTCAAACATTTGAATTCCACCCTAAAAGTTTTATTACATGTCATACATCAATAGGTGTTTAGTTTAATTGTTTTATAACCTTTCCTATATCGGCTGGACTACAAGCTCCATGAAAACAAGGATATGTGAACATTTACACAAGCCCACAACCTACCAGAACAATTTAAAGTACATCATAATTTCTCTACTAAAGTTGTCAAATACTTTTATGGGAATATACCACATCAAACCAAATCAACACTATACAGATTTCGGAGGGATTTCAAATAGGTGCACTCATTTACCTTGGGCTAATTGATCCCCTGGGACTATTCAATTAGCGCCAAATGCAGCCTGCAGTCTGTAGTTAACAGGGTTTTCTTTTTGGGTCTGAGCAGAACCAAAAAGAAATCCCTGATAAATAGCCTGTTATTGGGTACCCAAACTATAGGTATGGGAACTTATTCCGGATTCTATGTGCTAAACTCAGATAACAGGGTTATTTGCCAGGAAAATAGCCCTGGATGTTAAAGCACAAGACTAGCACCTTTTTTTAACACCCAGTAAATTCTAATTGAATTCCCCCTTAGTAGACTGGAAAAACACAGGATTGGCCTAAAACTTTAGGACAAAAACTTTAGCCCCTGAAGGTCTCTACCAGGACTTTGTATTTTTTATTTTTTTTTACATAAATTAGCTTCTATACATTTTTGTCTTTTTACCTATTCCCCTTTTGGAGATTAATTGATCTGATTTTAGATATATTATATTATATTGTTATTGGTGTGGTGACCCATGTTCTCCGATGCTCTATCCCGATGAGAAGTACAGTATACTGTATATATCTTATAATTTAACTTGTCTTTTATATTGCATTTTTCCCCTTTTAAGTCTTTATATTCATTACATCATCACCCTTTTTTACTATATGTTATTGCATGTAGCTCCAAATCTTTCCACTAATTTATTTAAAATTTGTTATTGATTCTAGCATCAGAATATACATTTATCACACACTTTTGAATTTGTTATTATATGTACTTGTTAATCTAATACAGTAAAATGGAATCTGGATTGAAAAATTCTGGGTCTTGACATGCGTAATTCCATCCTTGGCATCACCTGGAACTCATTCTTCTGGTTTTGGTGTTCAGAACTTCCATTTTTTATAATAAATGGACTGTAGTTACCAGCTCTCTAACGAACATTTAGGACAAGTCAGAAACACATCAGCTAGATGTGGAATACTTAATTTTGGAGACCTGAGAGTCATTATGTGTTTCATAAAATATGCTAACCACTTCCAGGTCATGGGAAAATGAATCAGGAGCACTTCAACAGAACAGTATAAATAAAACAGCAATGTTTTTTGGGGACTTTCAAATTTTATCTCATCACCTGAATATCACCTTTAACTCGTATGGGTTTTTGCAGCCCAACTGTGGGGGTAATTCAGACCTGATCGTAGCAGCAAATTTGTTAGCAGGGGGAGGGGGGCAGATATAACATGTGCAGAGAGAGTTAGATTTGGGTGGGGTTTGTTTAAACTAAAATCTAAATTGCAGTGTAAAAATAAAGCGACCAGTATTTACCCTGCAGAGAAACAAAATAACCCACCCAAATCGAACTCTCTCTGCAAAAGTTATATCTGCCACATCTGCACTGCACATGATTTTGCCCAACTGCTAGCAAATTTGCTGCTACGATCAACTCTGAATTACCCCCTGTGCTTTTCAACTTTTTGTTTTATGACTATTATTTTAATTGATTCTTAGGTATGGTAATACAATTGTGTATATAGCATCACACTTCATACTTTCCTTTACATTATTATTTATATTTCCAATTAAGTCTTTTAGACAAATGCTGTATTACTTGAAAGGATGATCCAGAATATAAAGCACTTCCTTCATGCAAACCTAGTGGTTTTAATATAAGCATACTGTAATACTAAAGGGGGCCCCCACTGAAAAAAATATGCTTCTCATTTCCTTCAACTGATATAATTGGGATCACCTGCACATTTGTTGTAATATATAAATGATCAGCACAAAATAATAATCTACTGTATTACACTATTGGTTTGTTTGTCTTTCTCATGAATGTATGCTGAAGTAGCTAAATACTGTGCAGCTTGTCCAGATTGTCAGATTACTTCTGAAAAGTAACCCAGCCTTGACGCAGTAGTTCATTTGCTAATAATAAATGTGCCTTTGAAAATATTGGGGTTGGTTTGGTGGGTTCCCTTGAACTCTTTTTTAAAAAAGAGTGGCAATATATATTGATGGTAGTTGATTACGCCACTCATTATGGAAAGCCATTTCCCTTACATACTAATTCAGCAAGTGGTACACAGAATGGTGGCCAGCAAAAGTTACGTACACACTGCATAATAATAGAAATGCAGAGATCTTAGTTAGATACATTTGCAAACATATTCTAAGCCACCAGCCAAAGCAAGACATCTCTGCTCCGGTGGTCCTGCTCTACATGGTAATAGCACCACTCTGAGTCATACCTTTATGTATTTCTAAATTTAGGGCCAACTCACACAGAAGGAATCTCCAAGATCCTCCAATACAAGGATCAGCATGCCCTCCAGCTACTGACCCCACTCATGCCTCTCAGAACAGTGATACTCAGAATGGTGGTTGTTGAATCAATTTATTGGTTCATTACAGGTGCAAGGGAGGGGATAATCTAAACAGACAAGAACAATTCTTCCAGTACACTGCATTGGACCATCAAAAGGGATGCAGTCAGTTTACTGGCTGTCAGGAGACCGGTACCAGAATCCCAACACCCGGCTATAAACCAACAGCCGGCATCCCGACATCTGCCAGTACTTCCTACTCAGTTGGTGGATCCATACCACCAACCAAATGAGAATAGATCCTGCGGCAAGAAAAGCTCACACCAGGCCTCAAGTGTGGCAAGCACAGTGAGCCCGCAAGGGGACGTGGCGCCTCACCACCGGTATTCCAGCAGATGAGATGCCACTGTCAGGATACTGACAGCCTGCTTCCCATCTGCCGAGATATTGTATGTATCCCCTACTAATTTTATGTGCATTTAAATGAGTGGGTATTAAAACTTTTCAGCCTTTGAGTTTTTCTATGGGCAGAAACCTCAGGGTGTCCTAGATCTCTTACAAGAATATTAGGGCATAACACAGTACGGATATGTACATTCAAAACCATTTCAATTTTGTTGGTTGTTTGGTCAGAGAGAATTTGTTATACTCCTAAGAGGGTTCTATAATTGTAACGTAAGGGTTCAAATCTTTTTGACAGGAGAGGTTTTATTACTGTTGACTACTCCAGATAGCCAACTGCTAGAAAAATGACAGGATCCTTTTGTAGTAAATTGTAGAGTAGAAAAACCAAATCCTGATGATGAAACAGATTTACACTATGTTGAATCTATTGAAAGCTTTGAAAAACAGGATACTGTATGTTGCCTGCTCTTCCTATTGAGGGTGGACATGATTTTGGTCCTTAAGAATATATTATTATTCTGCCAAAGGCTCAGGCTGTGGGTAAGTCTTCATTAACCTTAGAACATAAAATCTCTTTGAAACCTCACATTGCTGACTTTACAGATGCACTTTTGAATACTCAGGGGAGAACTTGATGGTGAACCTGGGTGGTTGTTTGCCAAAGGCCTTATAGATTACCAGTTAACAAGCATGAACAAGTTAATAAAGAAGTGAAAGAAATGTTAAAATAAGGGATAATAGAAAGGTCCAATAGCAAATGGTGTAGCTACTGTATATTGTGTAACTCCCTAAGATTGATGGACGTGTTTCTTTCTGCATGGATTTTAGATATGAATACAGTCTCATAGTTTAATTTTTATCCCATACCCTGAATGGATGAACTATAGGATCAGTTAGGTTCCACCACGTTTATTTCATCCTTTAACCAGTTTATTTCATCCTTTAACCAAGTAACCAAGAATATAACCAAGAATGTTTTCATTAATCAAGAATTTGATCAGTGGCCCAAGGGAGATACAGGGAAACAGATAGTAAAAGAAGAAGAAAAAAATATTGATTAATTGATGATGGTAGGCAACTGTATGGTCACCTAGGGAGGAGACTGATGTGAATGAGTAACTATTCTCTGTGAGGCCTAATGGCAAAATACAATAAAAGAAGAATAAAAAAAATATTGATTGTGGTAGGCATTGGCAACTGTATTATCCATATTCTCTGTGAAGTGAGGCCTAGCAGAAAAAACACAATAAAAGAATAATCAAAAAATGATTGTTTAAGTGATTGTGGTAGGCATTGACAAGTGTATGGTCCGTATTCTCTGTGAGGTGAGGCCTAGTGGCAAAAAATACAATAAAAGAAGAATCAAAAAATGACTGATTGATTCAATGTGGTAGGCAACTGTATGGTCCACTAGGACAGAGACCAATGTAATTGTCCATCAACATCCTCATAAGCACCAGTGTCAGCTACAGAAGTATCCCCCTTATCAACATTGGAATCCTCTATATCTTTGTCACCAGTTACACTTCTGCTGCTCATCCCAACTGCACAGGGTGCAGAAATAGTTGAAGGTGGCTTCTATGCGAGTACAGTATTAGAACGGTCAGGCTCACACATAGCACTCATGGACACACTACTGGGTATAGTTACTAAAGTGTGCATTTTCAGAAGTAGAGATGTTGCCCATAGCAACCAATCAGATTCTACTTATCATTCATTTAACACCTTCTAGAAGTTAATAGCTACAATCTGGTTTGTTGCTATGGGCAACATCTCCACTTCTGCATATATGCAGTTTAGTAAATATGCCACTTAGACTGTTCTCAGGGATTTGTGAAGTTTCTGAACACATAGTTTATTCTTCTGCACTAGTGGGTTTTCAGCACTGGTTTTCTGGTTTTCATTTTTTTTTTATACCTCTTCAACACTCTAAGTGAGAATGGCTTGCATCATCATGAGAGGCAAATGAATATTCCTCACTGACAGATGCAGACTCACAATCACCACTCATAAATATAGACCAAGGCCTGAGCTTTTCCTTGCATGTGGTATATCGCATGTAGCAATTTTATGTTTTTCTGCAGTAAATGTTCCCTTTGTTTGATTTCTGATACCCTATCATAAACCCTCTTTGCCCTTGGGCATTAGTATTAATAGGTGATGTTGAAAGACTATTATCATCATGACTGGTGGCAGCTCTAGCACTAGTATTTGGTTGCTGCTCCTACTTTTCTCTCAACTGATTGTTATCCATATTGACAAACACACAGAAGTAGTAAAAAAATATTTAATTGTTTTACAACTTTTTTTTTTACAGCAAATGACAACTGACACTGTGGAGGCATGCCTCTTATATTTATGTGCATTTACTGGGAGACAGCGCACAGAGGTTGTACAGACCCCCCAAAAAATGTGGGACTTTTTTAAACTTTTTTCGCAAATGACAATTGACACTGTGGAATCACACTGTTTATATTTCTGTTAACTCAGTGGGGTATGGCCTTTGGAGTCACAGTGAAGCACCACAGAGTTACAGACTAGTAATAATTCCTGTGCTATAAAAAATAATAAACAATGATTCGCTATATGTCTATACTGTAAATCTAGCTTGTCCAATATTAGCACTAAGGGGACTGGAGTGGACATATAGCTCAGGTCAGCTCAGCGACTGGACTGGATGGACACAGCACAACAGCAGCCACTTGAGTGGATGGCAACAGCACAGCAGCTATTGGGCACTAAAAACAACTTGAGTGGATGGACACAGGTAGTGGATGGACACAGTAGCAGCCACTGACCACAGGGCATAGATGGACATAGCACAGTAGCCACTGGACATAGGGGGTCATTCCGAGTGGACTGGAGTCAGTGTGAAATGGTGACCGAATCACCGCAGGAGGGATTTATATAGAATCCAAAACCTGTAAGAATCCGATACCATGATGGTGATGTTTTACCTTGATTTGGAATCCAAGCAAGGTGGGAAAACCCTAGCCACCGCTCAGATTGATTCATATCCTGGAAGTTCGGGTGGGGTTGGTTTTCAGAAAATCTAGTCTGCTCATCTCTAAATAGCACATTGAGCTGACAGAGGAGTCTAGAGATGAAACATCCTTTACTACTACCTTGGGTTTGTTCCAATGGGTTACTGTGCCTTTTGGGCTTCATCCAGCCTCTGCTGTCATTCGTTACGCATGAGGGTTTTTAGCCTCATAAAAATTACGCTACCACTATTTGGAGTATGTCATTAGTTATAATTTTTTGGAAGGATGCATTTAAACCATATTCAGGCTATGCTCCATTCACTAGAAAAAGCAGGCTTAACTGTAAAGAGAGACAAAATTCTTGGACTATCTGGTAAACAATGGTTTTCTTAAGCCTCTGGAACATAAGGTGCAGGCCTTACAGAATACTACTATGCCCACCACAAAGAATCAGTTGCATTCTATTCTGGGATTTGCAGAAGGTTTATTCCTCAATTTTTTTGTAAACAAAAGGTTTTTTATTGCGATCGACCAACAATAAAAGTACAGATGTACAGTATGGTAGAGAAAGTTCATACATGGTGTAAATACCAAATTGCTTTCTAACAAATATTTAAAATGCCTGCTCTAATATATACTGTGGACGCCAGGCACATCTTATTACCATATACGATAAAAGTGCGCTGTACGTCGCAAAACACTACATCCCATAAGAGAAACAATACACGCACACATTGTCTGAGTTCCAAAGCTCATTGATGTATATATTTGATATTAAAAGGATATGTATACAATATATCACATGTACAGTATATATATAGTTAAATGATTACAATTTATACAGTAAGCAGTTATTACAATCTAATTCAAAATACAGCCACAGCCACCAAATACATCACCATATCTTTCTCATATAAAGTCTTCCCTCCATATCACTCTCTCTCTCTGTAAAATCATGCAGGCACCGGACAGACAGCATCTCCATCATCATCTGGGACAAACAGGAAAGAAGCAGCCGGCTCTGTGTGTGATCACCTATATATTATGTATTTTGGGGGAGTGCACACATCTAGTCTAGGGGAGGGAACTTTCTCATTCATGATGAGTCACTGATCGGTTCATATGCAAACAAGGTTCAGCCTTGATGGACATATTACAGGAGATAGCCACTGGTCAGGCATGCTGTCTTCCAGGAAATCCATTGTTCTAATAAGAGTGACTTTGGCTTTCATACATTTAATCATATCTACTTGTTGCAATGAGCTACAACTTAATAACAGGCATTAAATTGATATACAAATTAATCTGGTTGCTTTAATACCAAACACGACATGTCTATCTAGCTTCATTCCAATAATACACATACATGACATTACTCCATTAAATACATTTAAAACATTATGATGTCTGGCACTTGATATGTTATAATTATGTGCTGTATGAAAAATGTGTTGAATCTATCTCTGTGGCATGTCTGTGTAAATGCGTATGTTACCATATATTGCTGTGCTCGCTGCGCGTATTTGCAAGCATAGCGACTCAATATGTGTGGAGTCTGTATGTTCTCTCTACGTAATATTTTTGACTTCGACAGTCCACCCTTTGGCAGTAAACAATAACTGCCATAAATTATTAACATAAAAAAATATTTCAGACAATAATCGGTGGCCTAGAAACACATATGTATTCATTTCGCAAATCAGACATTTGTCTATATTTGGGGAAGACAGGGAGGAGGACGAGACATCCTCTATATGCACTCGGCGGTCACGGGACCACTGGTTGGGTGTGAGACAACATTCAACCTATAGAGTATGCTGGGACAGTGCTTTGGCGTATAATGTTATAATGTTAAAATAACATTTCACACATACATGTACCTATGTCTTTGTACAATGATGTTCGGATTCGATTGAGGTTCTGCTGGGTAGAGGGAGAAGACACAAACAAATTGTGAAAGTGACATATAAAATTTTCATGATTTACATATTCCTATCATTTTGTGAACATTGTTTCCATTTCTGGAACTTATTCTAGGTCTGTTTAATCATTGAACAAGGGTTATAAGTAGTGTCCTTCCTAAATAACATAAACCTTCGGAGTTCGGGGAGAGCCACTCATAAACCTTTCTTCCACACATATTAATGAGCTCTTAATCTGCTATGTGTGAATAGCCATTGTCTGATTGTTCCTGATTACCTCCCAATTTCCTGAAATTGGTGAGATTTAAACATACCAAGGATTTATCTATGGTACTGGTGGATCTTAAGGCTAGGGGGTCTAGTTATATTATACTATTTGTCCACCAGTCCCCTCCCCCTTCCGTGTAATTCAAGTACCTCAGCTAACTCTAAAAATAAAACATACGGCACTAATCCTGCATCTTTTCGTCTTAGAGGTACCTGTGAGCACATCCAACATTCCGTGGTTTAAGACTTTACCCACTAGTGAGTGGTAATCACTCAAGGGATGTCTGTCACCTTATTGCTAGACTGACATCTCTGGATGCTCTCATCTTCAAATATGGGGTGACAATAACTACAAAATACAGTATTCCTCAGACAATAGCCTATCACGTTACCGCCGAACTCCGTAACTACTAGACCTTTGATTTTCTCTGACTTTAACAAACTGATTGGCTAATCCTGGGATCCTAATAGGAAATCACTCCTTCCTCCAGAACCAGTTCCAGTCCCACACTCGACTCCTCATGAAAAACCTTGCCAAAATAGAATGTCCTGATAAAAAATGTTTGTCAGCAGGAAAGAGAGAAAAGAGAAATAGAACAAAACAACTCTTGTCCATAGCAAATAAATTACAATGACTGGTCTTTCTGTGATCCTTTAGCATGCTCAGGTAGTGTTCATCAGTGCCGCCTCTCAGTCTTCACGGAACAGATTCTCTGGTGATACTTTTGCGATCTCACTCCATTTACGAGTTCCTTCCGGACTACCGACTTTCCTGCAATCGGAATCATGGACCCAAGTCTCTCTCTCGGCTACTTTCACTGGGATAGTGCTGTCAACAAAACTTGGTACGGTCCTTCCCACCTGTATATTAGGCAACCTGAGTGTAAGAACAATCACACAGTCTCTTGGTTCACAATCAAGACAGTTAATATTTTGCATACCAGGAATCAACAGTTTCAAGTTCTTTTGTCAAGTTCTCAAATGCTGGCTCATCTCAATAAGGTACTGTACTGTCACCTCATTGGTGTATTTCTGATCATTGATCATTGTGCGGATCAATTTAGACATGAGGTTGTCTTCCAAAAAAACAAAGAGACACAAAAAACAAAAACAAAACAAAAATTTCGAAGAGGGTGATTCGTTAAGTAAAGATCTGGGAGTGGTTCTGATGCTACATAATACTAGCGGCAGTATCTATGATCACAATAGTCCAATTTCAAGCTTTGCTCCTACTTCTAGGGGTACCATTATCTACACACAAATTTCTGTGCAATTTCTCTTTGTGGTAAACACAGCAGCATCCATGGCGGCAGGAAATGCCTCTACCCAGTTTGAGAAAACATCAGTGCACACCAATACATAACAATAATTCCTAACTGTTAATAATTGTTAACTGTATGAAGTCGATTTGTATTACCTGAAAAGGTCCGTCTGCATGAGGGATATGGGATGGCTTTGTTGGTATTGCCTAACCAATATTCTTCCTCAAGCAAGTAAGACATGTCATTGCTTTCTTACATGCATGAGAAGAGTACCCTGGTGCACTCCAGTAGGCTCTTACCAGCTTGCACATACCTTCCTTACCCTAGGTGAGTCAGACCATATGCCGCCTCAGCTAGGCTTGGAAAACATGCTCTGGGGACCACTGGCTTACCTTGTTCATCTCTCCAGAGTCATATGGACTCCTAACAATACCCCTTTGACTTCCAGACTTCCTTTTCCTGTAGGAAACACAAATTTGTATCTTAATTTAACTGTTGTGTGTTTGCAATGTAGAGTACCATGAGAAAGAAGGAGAAAATGAAAAAGAAAATGTCTGGTTTTCCATTCACCAACAGGCATATCAGTGTCTATACAAAATTTCCCTTCACCAGTATTCTCATCCTTTCTGCACCCTTTGTGCATAACAAGGCACACTGCAGTAATACTGGTGTTATCATGCTGGTGAGATATACTGGTTCGGTCAGAACTCTGAAGGACCAAATAGGCATGTAGTGTTTGAACTGTAATCGGGTCCATGTATTGTACCACCCTGTGTGAACGCAAAAGATGAAGAGGAAACTGTGGAGAAACAGAATAGAAATTGGTGACAGATGAGTTTGTAGGCTAAAGAAAATTTTACAAAAATTTGACAACTGGATTGGGCACTACGGGGAATTGATTCCCTACTTGGTCTACTCCCCTTAAAAAAATTCTGTGTTTGCTGTATCACTTTTGGGACTATCCCAGCCATCAATCCAGTGTCCTGTCCATCCTAAGTTCATAGGGAACCCGGTATCTGTGAGATAATTTCCTCTACCTGTGATGGACATGCATCTAGAACAGTGAAATGTAACATTAGTCTTCGTGGGTGTCTAACATACTTTGTACTTCCTGAGCGGGAGCACATCATATGTATATCATCTTAACAAAGCTCCTGTTAAGTTTAATCTAGGGCCATTTCTGCTAGAGAAAGAAGCAAAAGTTTAGAGGCCCCATCTTAACCCCAGCAAGTTTTGTCAAAGGGTAATGTTGCATATATTCCGTTCTTCCCATTAACTGAATCTGTGTTTCTATATGGCTCGTGATTCCTTACTATATGTCCCTTGGTCCCGTCTATGTGTTTAATAATGTGGCTTGTGTTTTCTGTCTAGGGGGTCTATATTGACTATGTGTCCTACTACTCCTACAATCTCTGGCAAAATGCCCTTCCTTCCTACAAATGTAACATATTATTGACCTTGACTTACCATTAGGGATCTGGGGTGTGGAGCGATAGGTCTTTCCTGTATGTGCCTGTATACTTACCGTCCTCAACCTCTCCCCCTGTTGTTCTCTGTGCCTAGCAATATTCTTGTGATGTTCAATAGTGCCCTCTCTAAGATTAGCTACTGTGACCCCTTTCCAATTTGGCAAAGCACCCTGACCCTCAATGCCTTATTGAGCCCGTCCATTAGCACAGAGACAGCCACCTCCCATGCCGAATTAGTGTTTACCAGTGATCTTATCCAGACGGAGAGTTTTCTATTACAGTTCCACTGGTCTCAGCCACTTCCCCCGCAGGCTACTGCTCTTCTTTTACCGGTTGGATACTCCTCTGAGTGCATGAGAAATGTCTGAAACCAATCAGGTCTCCTTCTCCTCAACATTCATTAGTACATATATAGGTTGCAGTCATATTTTTCATATTTTTATTATTTTCTATAGTTTGTATGCTGGCCGTAACTGCTTCCACATCTACATATGGCGGTGTACTTGCTTTCTCCTTTCCTTCCTACTTGTTTATTGTTGCTACAAGTTCAAACATTTCTTATATTTCCATTCTTGTCTTATATGACTTGGTTGGACATACCACCTGCAATACCTTAGGATCAAACTCACCAACCCCTCTTGCTGCCACAGGCTTAAACAATTTGTATGTCTGACCCTTTGTTTTCTAGATTTTATCAGACATATTCTAATCTTTACGTTCTGCAGTACCTCTGGCTCAAAGCTGCCCATCCTAGGGAATGATGCCCTATCTTCCGTAGTCATACATACCCATTCAGAACCAGAAAGTCTCTGCGTCTGGACCATATTTCCCACACATAATAACTTCAGCATAATAACTTCAGCCTGAACCCAGGCTACCATACGTCTCTTACTTGAGCAAATGGCTCCCATTTTGGGTCCTTTTCTCACAAACACCACCAAAATACACAATGCAAGCAGATGGTGAAGTTCTCCGAGCACTCTTCACCTGCTCTCGCCCATGTTGGCCAGTACAACGATACACTGTCGATAGTGGATTGCAATGTACCCAACTTAGGGCCCCTAACTGGCTTCTATTCACTGGAAGTCTTTAGGAGTAACTTACCTTTTCCAGTGAATAGCTACCTTTGGAGATTTTCCTGAGAAAGACCAGTGAAAACTCCCTATGCACTTATACACAAATCACTCTTGCGTATGCTCTACACGGCGCTAATGATACCACAGTTTTGCGCAAAAAAAAGTTTGCATAAGGGTATCAAGTTGCATCAAGTATTGCACCCACAAACGCGCGGTCCAATCGCACAGCGTATAGGTACTTGTTACCTATCCGCTCTACAACCACTGGAGTCGAATTCACAAGCTGCTATCCTCAGCCGGAGTGTAATAAAAAAACCTTTTTACTTCAATACTACACAATGCACAATTCCCTATTATGCTCCTCTGCAAATCTCCTCACGATTTGCGTACTTTACTATCTATACTAATGTGAGTCAGCCGCCTCACGCCACCAAGCCTCCACTTACTTAGTATACCAAAGATGGGATCCCGAATTCACGGGGTTCAATACACTCACTCTTACTTTCAGCTCACACAAATACACAGCGTTTTTCTGTACAGAAAATTTCAACTCTTTCTGATTGGCAGCTTTACCCCAGAGGCACTTACAGTTTAGACAAAAGTCTTACACTAATCTGCTTTTGAAATCGGATAGTTACAGTATGTACTATTGTATTTAAGGTATACTATCCCACCTTTTAATTGAACAAACTATCATGTGATTTGTACTTAGCGTCCGCACTCTTAAGCAACCTTGCGTAAACACGCAACCGTGCGTGCCTTTTACGCCGCGTGCACGACCCTGTACTTTGTCCGTACCACGTGTACAAAAAGTGCGTCCGCAATTCAACAAACCACACAGTCTCTATAAATGTGAGCAATACTAACTATAATCGCTCACTTAACACAACACCCAGTTTTTCTGTATAAACCTTTAACGACTAGGCCAGAACTGTGTTTCATGTCTTTATAATTACACCCTTAAATACATTAATTTCAAATTTATCTATATAGCAAACAAATGTATCGATTTCACACAGATCTATAATGACTAATAACCTATAATTTAAATGCTATGATTCAGATTGGATAGCTATCTTGCAGAACATACACTGATATAAATATACACATAATTACAATAATATTATATATATGTACCATTCACTTGCCTCCTATGAGACACCTTCATATGTATTTATGGGCACACTGAATGACTTGTTTCTCTCACGGCCTCTAATTTGCATATCAAAGATATTTGCCTTGCCTATACTGAAAAACATAGTCACACAAGTTAATTTGCATTTCAATGGCTATACTCCACAAGTCTTGGAAGAAAAGAAAGAAAAAAAACTCATTTTTTTTCTTTTTCACAGACAAGAAGGAAGAAAACATTCACTTATCTCACCATTTACTCTCACAAGGCCCAATTGAAACTATTTGTAATCGACTATGGCATGGGTTAAATAAATTAATTGGTAACTCATAAATTATGCTGGATGTGACAAAGGAAACTGATTGTTATGAGCACAGTGAAAATCAGCTATTTAGAAAGTGACCTTCCTAAAATGGCTACTGCTCCTCCCCCTTCCACATCCATGAGGTTTACACAAGATGGTGGACAGGCCATGTGGTTAGTCCAAAATGGAGGACAGACCATGCGGCTTCTTTGTCACAAAGAAATCACACTCTATACAGGCACCAATGTTACTTTAGGCCTGAGTTTAAAAATATACAAAATTTCTCAGCATGCTAACACAGCCATATCATGGATATGCAGCAACTTTTAAATGTACTTTAAATCCTACTTAACAGATAAACAATCCAATCTGAATCAAACACAACATGACTTATTTAAACTTTGTTTTGCAACAATAAAAATATGTATTAGCATTTTAAATATGAGAAACAAACTGTCCCTTGAATTTCATATCAGCACCTAACTAATAACACAACAGAACACACGGATGTGATTTGTCAGCATGTCGCGATGCGTCCATCGTTAGCTGATCGACCACAGCGTCGCGTTTGTAATGTACAGTGCATCATCAAGAACGTGATATCCCGGACGAGCACCCATCTGTAAATACCAAATTGCTTTCTAACAAATATTTAAAATGCCCGCTCTAATATATACTGCGGACGCCAGGCGCATCTTATTACCATATACGATAAAAGTGCGCTGTACATCGCAAAACACTACATCCCTTAAGAGAAAACAATACAAGCACACATTGTCTGAGTTCCAAAGCTCATTGATGTATATATTTGATATTAAAAGGATATGTATACATGTATAGTTACATGGTTACAATTTATACAGTAAGCAGTTATTACAATCTAATTCAAAATACAGCCACAGCCAGCAAATACATCACCATATCTTTCTCATATAAAGTCTCCCCTCCATATCACTCACTCTCTCTCTCTGTAAAATCATGCAGGCACCAGACAGACAGCATCTCCATCATCATCTGGGACAAACCGGAAAGAAGCAACCAGCTCTGTGTGTGTGATCACCTATATACTATGTATTTTGGGGGGGTGCACACATCTAGTCTAGGGGAGGGAATTTCTCATTCTTTATAGTCACTGATCGGTTCATATGCAAACAAGGTTCAGCCTTGATGGACAAATTACAGGAGATAGCCACTGGTCAGGCATGCTGTCTTCCAGGAAATCCATTGTTCTAATAAGAGTGACTTTGGCTTTCATACATTTAATCATATCTACTTGTTGCAATGAGCTACAACTTAATAACAGGCATCAAATTGATATACACATGAATCTGGTTGCTTTAATACCAAACACGACATGTCTATCTTGCTTTGTTCCAATAATACACATACATGACGTTACTCCATTAAATACATTTAAAACATTATGATGTCTGGCGCTTGATATGTTATAATTATGTGCTGTATGAAATATGTGTTGAATCTATCTCTGTGGCATGTCTGTGTAAATGCGTATGTTACCATAAATTGCTGTGCTCGCTGCGCATATTTGCAAGCATAGCGACTCAATATGTGTGTAGTCTGTATGTTCTCTCTATGTAATATTTTTGACTTCGACAATGGTACTGAAAAAACAACCATACTGTATCTTACAGTTTGTGTCAACAAATATATAAAGAGCACATAATAACATATAAATTCAGTACTAATAAATTTGCTAAAATACTAGAGGAAGAGCACATGAGCTGACATAAAAAAATACCATTTTTTATTTTTATTGACAAAGGAAAAATAAAGTGTAAGAAAAATAAATAATTTAACATAAAAAACATGAAGTGGTCTCTTGAATGTGACTAAGCTTTTGATTCTAACAATTGCTCTGTTATAGCCAGGCGATGAAAGATCCCGATTTCTCTAAATAGTTCATTTTACAAATGGGTGTTTCTAATGTTGGTTAGGGTCTACTCTGTCAGGAATTTGATGGTGTAGAGCATCTGATCTTATATTTAAGTCAGAAATTCTATCCTTGGAAACCTCGTTACTGTTTGCTATAAAATAGGCGTTAGAGACAATGGTATTACTTATCAGGAGTGCTTTTTATAGTGGTCTCAGTCCTTGTTCGTTCCCTTAAAGTGATTATATTCCATGAAAGATGGGAATTCAAGACACATGAGATGCTACTTGACCTAAAAGCCACAGCTATAATTGGCTAGGCTGACTTCAACTCAGATGTTTTGTACTGTCATTTGTACTGGAGTGCAGACTTCCATATTGAGTGGTCAATGACTAAACTCTTTGCTAAATATTTTCTTTATAATATAATGTAAGTGTATTTGGTTGGATTTATGGAACCAAACATCTGCAAACAGGGTCTAATGCTCTAAATCTGACCATGCATGTATGATAGAATTATCTGGATAACAACACAGATCATGGCATGTGTAGAATTCATAGACTGCAAATGAGACAACAACATAACCGCAATAGGTCCCTTAGAAATTAATAATGACAAATAATCCTCATGTGGCTTACATTTTAAATCTCAAGGGGCTGCTTGTGGTATTAATTTCCCTATAAAGGCACAGTGATAAATTAGAGATAATTCATATACAACATCCTTGTAGCAATACAACTAATGTTATCATACATAATATTTTATATTTTTGCCTTCATTTAAGCAACAAATATATTCAAAATGTAAGTACAGTATGCTATGATACATGATTTTATTATTGGTTTTAAAATATTTGTATATGGTTGCTAGGACAGTTAATTGGTTGTGAACTCCATACAATAGTTATGATTTTTTAAGAATTTTTAGTGCATATAACAAGAAAAATAACTGAATATCCTGAACCAACGTAAATGATTTAATAGGACTTGTACAGGGGTGTTAATATCAGGCACTCAAAACATGATTTTCAAATGTTCTTAATGGTGACCCAAAATTCTGGAATTTGGCATCTGAAGCAATCAATTCCCTGACTAGTTTACCTTTTATCTTAAAACTAGAACCATACTTAGGAATCAAAACCACAGCTAATTATTCATTCTCATAGCAGAAATAAGGACCACATTTTTTTATTGTAATTTATATAATGGCATTGTACCATAGCAGCATTTAGAATAATTGACCTTAATAGTCTATTAATACCTAAGAGTATTGCCTAATAGGAATACAAATAAAGATATACAGTAAATAGAATTCAGTGTCTATCTTTGGGGCCAGATGTAATAAAGTCCAAGAGGACCAAAGGTGCGTGTCTCTGTCCGAACTTGGACATTTTTTTAAAGCAGCAATCATCTACAAGGCAAAACCATGCCTTGTACACAATTGTCGCTTTAAAAAAACATCCAAGTTTAGCCTGGAACCCGCACCTCCGGCCAACTCGCACTTCATTACATCTGGCCCCTGAAGTTTATTTGGGGGCATTGCTCACATTGGGACTGATTGTGAGTTGGAAGCAAAACAATAAAAGCAAGTAACTTTGCACCTGGACAAACCATGGGTGCAAATACATTTATCATTTGTGTATGCAGGGAAAATACTGGCTGCTTTTGCATGTAGCCGGACAAGTTTATTTGTACACTGCAATTGAGATGAGTTTGAACATGCTCCTCACAAATCAACATCTCTCTGCACATTTTAAATTTCCCTGACCTTTAGTGAAACATGGCTTAACCAAGGTGCAAAGCTTTTTTTAGTGTGCTTCCAACTCAGAATCAGCTCCCTAGTATTAGTAAACTCCCTTTCTGGACCTGATTCTGAGTGGCATGCAAAACCGATGTTCACATAATTCGCATTTGTTTGCTACTACTGATGCATGCAAAGCCTTAAAAACTCAGACAGCACATGCAATCCGTGGGGTGTACACACAGAGTCTCAGAACTGATCGAGATGCACAAACTTTAAATGTATTGGATGTTCCTGGGTGTTGACTGGATGGTGGTTATTTAGATGTATGATAATGGTCCATCTTATGGGAGTTTTATGGGAGTGTTGCAGGACTGGTTGCAAAAACCTTGATTCAGACCTACTGGCTGGCTCAAAATCATGCTGCTTGTCCTCTTGCACTCTCCCATTCTCTGGACCAACAACAAAAGGGTACAAAGGGTACACCTGTGACGGGGTCCCGAGGTTCAGAAGAATCCAGAGTCAGGAGGGTCCTGGCACCAACTGCCTGACTTTAACTTATAGATTGCTCTGGCTGGCACAATTGAAAGCAGAAATCAATCATGTCACAGCATAGTCATTACTCACTACACTGCACTATGCCAGCCTTTCTTGTCCCTGCCTACCTGCCATTGAAGCCACCTAAGAAGAGCAGGAAGAGGCGAGATGGGCAGGAACAAGCACATGGCAAGGGCTGCGGATAAGCAACATCCGCTGCAGTGAAGACATCCTCCCCACCCCTGAGACAGGCACAGCATGCACAGCAGCTCCACGGACACAGAATACAACACAATGACTGGTGGTAGCCTTTGTCTTCATTAGTGAAGATGATCAGTGTGGTAAGTGTATTTTCAGTTTGCTTAACTGCCATTCTAAACCTGAGCTCTCTTCTCTCTCTCCCACTCTATTTTTCTCCCCCTCCCCTCTCTCTTAACCATACTTGCCTACCTGACCCTCTCCATGAGGGAGAAAATGCTCTGTTCCTGGACTTTCCTGGTAATGTATGATTGCCATCACCTGTGGTGAAACACCTTTCTTATCAATTAACTAGCTCACCACAGATGATGGCAAGCATACATTACCAGGAAAGTCCAGGAACAGAGTATTTTCTCCCTCATGGAGAGGGTCAGGTAGGCAAGTATGCTCTTAAACCCCCCCTCTTTCCCCCTATCTCTCTCCCCACTTTCGCTCCTTTCTCTCTCTCTCTCTCTCTCTCTCTTTCCTCCTCTCTCCCCCCTTCTCCCTTCTCTTCCCTCCAACTCTCTTTCCTCTCCCACTATCTCTCTCTCTCTGTCATGTATTTGCACGCATGATAATTCAACCATCAGAAGATACACGCCCCAAAAATAGTCATGACACACCTGTTTTTTCCCCCCATAAACTCCCCGTTAACACCCCCAAACAGCCATTTCCTATCAATCACTCTGCGACAAAGTCCTCAGTGTGAGTGGGATCACAGCGGCAACCTCGCACATGTGCATTGAGATCACAGAACCTGCACAGTTTGCAGATAATCGTTCCATTGCGTGATAATCACCAATTGTGTACACACATGAATTAGGCCCATTGCCCCTACTCTATTTATAGACTAAAATTCATCTAAATGTGACATTTTCAGACATAGGGACAGATTCTAAATTGGGAATAAAGGGTAAAAAAAGCAAGTTACTTTGTACCTGGATAGAAGCAGTAACCAATAATTAGGCAACATGTTCTTTATAAGATTAGCTCATCTTTATTTATGTCTTACATTACCAACCCAGATAGAATGTGATTTTATAGATAAGGAACAGTCTACTTTAAAGGGATTTGCTGGGGATGCGTATGATTTGTAAATTTTACAAATATATAGGAATGCCTCAAATCTGTCACAAATGCAGCCCACATCTTGTATTTTACAGCTTCCTTTTCTTCTTATAGATGGTGAGCCTTCCCTTGCAGGGCTTGCCTCTCACTATAACTGCTACTGAACAAGTTGACGGAACATAGACACTATGGGTGGTATTCAATTCTTTTCACCCCCTGCCACACCTGTTCTGTTTCTGCTGATGGGCATGGTATAATAATTTCAGCTCGCTACCCCCAGTGTACCGATGTCGCCCAACCCTTTACGCAGCTAAGCCTGATTACTATGGGTGCGATTAACACGGTAACGGGGATCACTTTAGAAAGGAGATTGGGCGTGATATATCATTTGAATACCGCCCTATTTGTCAACTGACAAAATCAGAAAGTATAATGGTACTATTCTTTTATCTTTGGTCTGAAGGTTGGTGGATGTTGGAGTTAGCAAAATTAACATTTTATATTTCATTACATTTTAAGCAGAAAAAGTTTCCATATTGTATTTGGTTTTTGTTGCAATGACATCATAATATATACAGATTTGTACAGATTATGCTGATGAACTTCACACAATGAAGCCAAATGACACAACACTTGTAACAGAATTTGTTCTCTCTGGTCTTTCCTCTGACCCAAACCTTCAGCTTCCTCTCTTTCTCCTCTGCTTATCAGTGTACCTGGTAACATTATTGGGTAATCTTATGATCATTGTGATAATTAGAGTGACTCCAGGCCTGCAAACACCAATGTACTTTTTCCTCATGAATTTATCCTTTATAGACATGTTCTATTCATCAACTATTACACCCAACATTATGGCCAACATTCTCTCTGTAAACAAGACGATTTCCATCACTGCTTGTGCAACACAAATGTTTCTTTTCATTGACTTGGCAAGCTCTGAAGCAATGCTGCTTGCTGTAATGGCCTATGACCGATACGCAGCCATATGTAAGCCTTTGTATTATACCACACTTATCAGCAAAGGAAGGTGTTTTCAACTTGTTTGCTCAGTTTACACAGCAGGATTTCTTAACTCATTAATACACACATATTTTGCATTTATTTTACCATTCTGTGGGTCAAATCATATAAATCATTTCTACTGCGATATCAACCCCATCTTAAAGCTGTCATGCAAAGATACATTTCTTAATGAGATTTTCTTATTTGTTGTTGCTGGCTCTATTGAAGTGGGCTCTTTCTCGTGTATACTGATATCATATGCCCATATTTTATTACCATTATTTAGGATTGGCTCTTCTAGGGGTCGGAGCAAGTCTCTTTCCACCTGTATCTCTCACTTTACTTGTGTAGCCTTGTTCTACTTCCCAGTTTTCTTCATGTATTTACGACCAACTTCTGCATACGCAGTAGACCAGGACTGGGTGCTGGCTCTGTTCTATACAGTGATCATACCAATGTTGAATCCCATCATCTACAGCCTGAGAAACCAAGATGTAAAACAAGCTTTGGCAAAGCTGAGATTCACCAGTATTTTCATATTATTTAGGGTAAACTGAGAACATAAGGCACTTACATATGACTTATGCAGGTGCCTCCACTACAGTACAGTGCTGACAGTTGTCAGTCACATTCTAGAAAATTACTGTATAAAAGAATACAGTGAATGATGACTGACAAGGTTCCATTTATGATCATACCTATTCATTGTCAACTTTTAACAAGTTATTTCGGATCATTAAATTTTCAAAACAGGATGCTCTAATTCAAGTCCCACTACCTCTGAAAACATTATACCTGTGTCTTCAAATCTTAGATATCTGTGAACATATGTATGCTCAGGGTTTTATTTCAGGTGGAACGGTCTGGAACACCATTCTGAAAGGTCATCTGGAATGATGTTGTGGAACTTCAACTGCCTAAAGATTTTTATGTTTAAAATGCCGGAGTCTAGATTCATAGTACAGACCAACTTGTACTGCGGTGAATAATACACTGGCCACTGCCAGCACCGCAGTTATTCCCTGACTGTTGACTCATGGTCTCTGCTGTAGATCGACTGTGAAGAACTCTGGTTGGATGCTCAGGGTCAAGATAGTAGTCTCCTGTCACTCATCCAGGGCGGGCACTCCTCCCACCAAATTTACTGCCCTCTGTTTGCCCACAGAGAGTTATAAGGAAGTGGGGATCTGATGGATTTTACAAGACGAGAGAGATTAGGAAGAAAGTAAAAAGATTAAAAAGTTACAAAGCAGATTAAAAAAACGTAAGTAGCCAGCAAATAATACACTCTAGCTACTACTAAATTTATGAGGCAGCACCAAATAAAAATATGTTTTTTCATACATCACTTTATGATGATGGAGGGCTCTTAAACGGGCATGATGGACCTGAAACCCCTGGGTAAAGGGTACATTGTGCTCTAAGTACGGGTTCATTTTTGTTCTGTTGGCTGGCTGTAGTTATTAGCTTTAGGAGCTGTTTTAGTGTATTTATGTTACGTGCAGGTTTAGCGGCAGGGACTTTATTTCTTATAGTATGGTTGGGCAGGGATCTGCTTCTTTTGTTGGAGTTTACCTCTCTTTCTTCCTTTGACCTATTTTGTGGGAAATAGTGGCAGTCCAGTAGCTATTTCCATGAATTGGTATTTGACACTCCCATTCATTACACCGTGCAGGCTTACTTCCCTACTGGGGTCAGCTGCATTGGCTTTCTAACTGGCCTTTAATATTTTGGTATGGGAGTCCTATAACTTATACATGTCATTGTGGAGGAATTAGCCCTGTGGGTTATTGTTGCCATCTTTGCTGTAAGAGGTGTGGTTACTGTGCAGCTGGTGTTCTTTCTGTTGCCACCATATATATTTAATCTTTAATTAGAAATAAACAAGCTGACCAACTTTTAAGCTCCATACTTTTGTCTGTGTGTTTATTTTAGATTAAGGGTTACCAAAATGACAAGATAAAAAGATACATGTATGTGCTGACACCAGGGACGGTTTAAGGGGGTAATTCAGATCTGATCACTGCTGTGCATTTTCGCACAGCGTGCAATCAGATCTGAACTGTGCATGCATGTGAGCCACAATGCGCGAGCGCGTTGCAAAATAGCAACAGGCTTTGGCGCTTAGCGACGGGTTGGGGCAAAAAATTTGAACACACCATCATTCGCAAGGTGCTTGACAGGAAGAGGCAATTCGTGGGTGGCAACTGACCATTTTACAGGAGTGTCAGGAAAAACGCAGGCGGGATCAGGCGTTTTCAGGGAGGGTGTCTGACGTCAGCTCCGGCCCTGATCAGCAGGAAACAATTGCACTAGCTGAGTAAGTCCTGGGCTGCACAGAGACTGCACAAACTGATGTTTGTGCAGCTTTGCTACAAAAGCGAATGCACACTTGCACAGACCTTTTACCCTCCTCCTGTAGGCGGCGATTATCTGATCGCAGGGCAGCATAAAACACAACCCAACGATCAGATCTGAATTAGGGACTAAGTCTAGGGGCACCCCGGCCAACGAAGGTGTGGGGGCCTCCAACAACAAAAATGACTGTCACTAGAGAGAGAGGAGTGGGGGAGATTAAGACAGTGTCAGGGAGAGAAAGAGACAGAGAGGATTGAGGGAGAGAGAAAAAGGGTGTCAGAGAGGGAGAGAAAAACTGAGATAGAGAGAGGCGGGAGCAAAAGCGAGAGGGAGGGAGAGACGGGGGAGAAGAGAGAGAGGGAAAGAGAAAGAGGATGTCAGGGAGAGAGTCTGGAAGACAGAGAGGGGAGAGAGAGGAGGGAGGGGGACCAAGCGGGAGAGAGAAAGAGAGAGATGGTGTCAGTGAGGGGCATAGAGAGGGAAAGAGTCAGGAAGACAGAGGGGGAGGGGGACCAAGTAGTGGGGGGAGAGAAAGAGAGAGAAAGAGAGATGAATAAGGCAGGACAAACACTACCAGTTGGGCTACAGCAACAGCAGCATCAGGACAATGATGTGTGCAGGCACTTCACGATGTTAGGCTCCACCTCTTCCCCATACACCAACGAATCGCGGCATTATGTCCACGAGGTGGCGGGGCTTACTGTAGAGACGGAAACAAAGCTGTCGCCATCTTAAAGGTAAAATCTTTCCATGCTGCCGGGACTCAGAGTAGTCCAGGAAGGGTGCTGCAGGGGCCAGACTTGGGTCAGTGATTGCCATAGTGAGAGGGGCCTCAATGTGTGGGGGCCCCTGGATGACCGCCCCATCCGCACTGACTATAATCCCGATCTGGCTGGCACTATAGGTGCAGCATGTAGCATGCAATGAGTGGCACGGATGTGTTGGTGCTGCGGGAACAATGTGTGGCATGCAATGAGGGTCACTATGTGTTGGCACATAGTGTTCAATAACTGTGGAGCTCAAAATAGACAGCATATATATCAGAGTACACCTACAAACACAGACGATAAAGGCAAACAGGTGGGATTGTCACAACCAGACACACTGGCATGGAGCCTAAGACCCCCACTGAACTGGGATCCCCGCAAGAGGATATGAACTTTGCTCTAAGACTGCCCAGGTTATGGTCCAGTGTGGTTGGTTCCCACTATGAAATCAACAGAGTGCTTGGCTGGTATGCATGTAAACACTGCTGATAGAGACGGGTATGGATGTGCTGTTGGAGACTGGACACTGGATTCAAAAGAACACTGGAAGAAAACAATACTGGAGAGTATAGTTCTGGAGCGGGAGCTTCTATGTGAAAACACAATTGAAACTCAGGCAGTGGAGGAGTGCACTGAGTAGGTTCTTATAGTGGCTGGCTGACAGGTGATTCCCGCATGAGTCATCAGTGCTGGAGCTGAGAGAGATGTTATGGCTCCAAGTCAAGAAGAGGTGGAGCAAAGCTGGGTTCTGTTAAGGATTCTAGTTATGAAATCCAGCAATCAGTGACTTGCTGAGTGTTGGAGACAGGCCAGTGATGTCTATGCTAGTACTGAGAGAAATATTATAAAATCCTCATACTCAGAATTTGTGATACCATCACAGCGACATTTAATACTCCTTTCTTTTAAGACCACACCACTTATTGTGGCACGCGCCGTTGTCCCTTTAAAAAGTTTATCCCATCAAGGGTGCAAAAATGTGTTTTTATTACAAAAAAAAAAAAAGATCAGGCCGGCCCTGTGTAAAGCAAAATGTAATATGCTGTGCTATAGAAGAAACTGTTAATAAATAAATATAGAAATACATAAATACATATGCTCTGACAGCAAGATCTGTTTGGTACACAGAGTAGGCAAGCATGCAAGTTTTTCCTAAACCAGTTAGCCATAGCATCTACATGTACCAATATTAGCCTACGAACAGCACATAGCATACCCAGTCAATCCTGATCCTATAGCAATCCTTTTATGTACACAGTTAAACTGTATGATTTAGAGATTTTTCTATGCACAAATAACAGCATATACAGCCTTATGAAGATGCTAACATATTACATGCAGTCGTACATTTATTATGATTACATTGATTGCACTGTGGGGGTAATTCCGATCGCTAGCTGCCGTTGTTCGCTGGGTAACGATCAGTGAAAAAAATGGCTAATCTGAGCATGCGTATGCTCCGTAATGCGCACACGCGTCATATGGGTACAAAGTCCATTGTGGTTTTGCACTAGTTCTAGCGACGATTCCAAATTTCAAACTCTACTTATCGCTATTTCCACCCATGGTTTCCTCCATTATATAATGGGCAAGAGATAAAGACTCCGGGCCTCTGTTTGCCAGTGCCTCTCTACTGAGGGTGGGTTGTGGGCTCCTAATTTCAAAAAATATCATACTGCTCAACTAGTGCAATGCATTTACTGCATACTTGCCTACCTGACCCTCTCCATGAGGGAGAAAATGCTCTGTTCCTGGACTTTCCTGGTAATGTATGATTGCCATCACCTGTGGTGAAACCCCTTTCTTATCAATTACCTAGCTCACCACAGGTGATGACAATCATACATTACCAGGAAAGTCCAGGAACAGAGCATTTTCTCCCTCATGGAGAGGGTCAGGTAGGCAAGTATGATTTACTGGCATTCACCCCCTGGGTCCTGTGGCTGGGTGGATAGTAAGTCATCTTTCCTTTCCACTCAGGCTACCTCCTCTGTTCTATGGTCTCGTATTCCCATTGTACAGCTTCTGCTTGTGTTCATCAAGTTATTAACCATTCACTGACATTGCGGTTTTGTTATAACAAAACTTATTCTATAGCTTCTGCCCCATCTACACTTATGTCCTTTGGTATAATCCAGCACTCTCTCCTGTTTTTACCATAACACCTTTTCCACTTAGATTGTTATTGGTATTCACTACCTTCAAAATATTGGGGGTCATTCCGAGTTGTTCGCTCGTTATATTTTTCTCGCAACGGAGCGATTAGTCGCTAATGCACATGCGCAATGTCCGCAGTGCGACTGCGCCAAGTAAATTTGCTATGCAGTTAGGTATTTTACTCACGGCATTACAAGGTTTTTTCTTCGTTCTGGTGATCGTAATGTGAGTGACAGGAAGTGGGTGTTTCTGGGCGGAAACTGGCCGTTTTATGGGTGTGTGCGAAAAAACGCTACCGTTTCTGGGAAAAACGCGGGAGTGGCTGGAGAAACGGAGGAGTGTCTGGCCGAATGCTGGGAGTGTTTGTGACGTCAAACCAGGAAGGACACTGACTGAACTGATCGCAGTTGCCGAGTAAGTGTGGAGCTACTCAGAAACAGCTAAGAAGTGTCTATTCGCAATTTTGCTAATCTTTCGTTCGCAATTTTGATAAGCTAAGATTCACTCCCAGTAGGCGGCGGCTTAGCGTGTGCAAAGCTGCTAAAAGCAGCTTGCGAGCGAACAACTCGGAATGAGGGCCATTGTCCCTAGGATGGTATTTACCACTTTTGTCTCTCTTTAATGTTGTTACCCATGGCCCATCTCTTCTTTTCATCGGTTTCTTTAAATGGCTGGTATTCAGTATGCTGGCTGTTGGGATCTGTGGCAGCTTTAAACTTTGACCAAATTTTTGGGCCAAAAATGTACTACACATCAAAACCATAGCACTTTGCCAAATCCCAATTTACCATTCCATCTACCCCAATAAAGGGGGTGATTCAGACCTGATCGTTGCTTTTTGATCAGCAGGCGATCAGCAATAGACTGTGCATGCATATGCACCGCAATGCACACACGCGTCGGCCAACAACAACGGGCATCACCAGTCAGCGACAGGATGGTGAGAAAATTTCATTTACATGGGTGTTCGCAAGGTGATTGATAGGAAGAGGCCATTTGTGGGTGGTAACTGACCGTTTACTGGGAGTGTCCGGAAAAACGCAGGCATTCCCAAGCACTTTCAAGGAAGGTGTCTGATGTCAGCTCCGGCCCCGATCAGCCTGTTCTCATCACACTGTAGGATTAAGTCCTGGGCTGCACACAGACTGCACACACTGGATTTTTGCAGCTCGCAGTACACATGCATCGCACACTTGCACAGCGAATTTACACTTCCCCTTGGGCGGCGACTGTCTGAACGCAGGAGAGCAAAGTTAGCAGCCCAGCGATCAGGTCTGAATTAGGCACTGAATCCATTAAAAGTATAAAGTACAGTTTACAATAACAATTTAATGTTTAACACTATATCTATATCATATTTCTATACAGACCTGATAGCTGTGCAGCAGCTGAGAGATTAGAGATTTTCCTCTTTTAATTATTTTGACTCACATTCTGCTAAAATGAAGTCCACTTATTTTGAATAAATCTTCAATCATCAATTGGAACCACTAGTCAGCTTGGATGGCGGTCATTAGGTCAACATGAGTTAGGTCGACAGGATCACTAGGTTGACATGGTCATTAGGTCGACGTGTACTAGGTCAACATGGAAAAAGGTCGACATGAGTTTTTCACAATTTTTTTAATTTTTCTAGTTTTTTCATACGTAACGATCCACGTGGACTACAATTGGGAACGGTAACCTGTGCTGAGTGCAGCGGTAGTGGAGCGAGGCACCTTGCCTGACGCGAGCCATGCGAGGGGACACGGTGCACTAATTGGGGTTCCCCGTCACTTTTCAAAGAAAACGACACCAAAAAAAGTAAAAAAAATCTAATGTCGACCTTTTTCCATGTCGACATAGCACATGTAGACCTAATGACCATGTCGACCTAGTGATCAGGCTGGATGTAGACCAAATGTGGTCGACCCAATGTATGTTGACCTAACTCATGTCGACCTAATGAACCACACCCAGTTAACTTGTACTACGTGACAATTAAGAACACATTGTTTTCTATTGAGAACAAAGGTGAAATTAGATTGGTTTCCACACAAACACCCCTGAATAAGTCATATATTTGACGAAATGCATTGGATGACACGTTATTACGATCCAAAGTGGGCCAACTGCCTGTCAGAGAGCACTTTTTCTTGCATCTGTACTTTCAATATGTAAGTCAAATGTTAAGAAATTCCCCAGGTGTTCATTAACTGATATGCTTGGGTGTGGTTCTGTCTTTTTAAAAGAGTGGGACAAGACCTAAACCCACGATAGAAGCATACTGTGTATTTAAAATCAGAAGATGCCTGAGAGCAATGCTCATATTTTTTAAATTCAGTGTAGGGACTGACCAAATGGGAATGGCTGTGAAGGGGCTGGTCGGCTTAACAAAATAATGCAATATTTTGGAACTAACATTCCCTTAATTCAGATGAATTACAGTTTGGAGTGTTATTAGGTGAATGCTGAATTTGTATGATATATATATATATATATATATACCATACTTGCCTACTCTCCCAGAAGCTGCGGGAGGCTCACGTTTTTTGGGGTAGCCCCCCGCACCCCCGTGGAAGTAGGCAAGTCTCCCAGTGATGCGGGCAGGATGGAGAGATACTACTCTCCTGAGTTCGTGGGTCCGTGGAGTGGGGAAGGGGTTAAAATTACGTGAATCGCAACATTTTAGCCCCACCCCCTTCCCGTGGACCCACGAATCGGGCTTGATGATGTCACAGCCCGGCCCCGCCCCCTGAAGTCTCCTGCAGCGTCAGATTCTCGCGGGATTTGGATTCCATATAAGGAGCCGCGCGTGCCTGCCATTTTCACTCCGGCATTGGAGAGTGTACAGAGAGGATGTGTCTCCGTTCTCTCAGTGTCCTCAGTGTCCGTGGCTTAAGCTGAATCTGTCCAGTCACAGTGCTTGTGTTCTCTGCTGCCATATGTCCAGTGCTGCTGTATTGGGTGCTCTGTTGTGCTGCATCAGTTCATGGTGGTGTATTGTGCTGCATCAGTCCAGTCACAGTGGTGGTGTCCTCTGCTGCCATATGTCCAGTGCTGCTGTTTAATAAGTACCTTAAAGTGTTGCTGTGTTGTCCTGCATCAGACCAGTGGTAGTGTCCTGGCCATCAGTTACTCCAGTGACCATTCAACAGTGGTGGTGTAATCTGCTGCCATATGCCCAGTGCTGTTGTATAATGATTTGTGTTGTCCTGCATCAGACCAGTGCTAGTGTCCTGTGCATCAGTCAGTCCAGTGACCATTCACAGTGGTGGTGTCCTCTGCTACCATACGTCCACTGCTGAAGTATAATAAGTCCCTTACAATGTTGCTGTGTTGTGCTGCATCAGACCAGTGGTAGTGTCCTGGCCATCAGTCATTCCAGTGACCAGGCAGTCACAGTGGTATACACTGCTGCTATATGTCCACTGCTGACATATAATAATAATAATATTAATAATAACAACAAGTCCCTCACAGTGTTGCTGTGTTGTGCTGCATCAGACCAGTGGTAGTGTCCTGGCCAGCAGTCATTCCAGTGACCAGGCAGTCACAGTGGTATACGCTGCTGCTATATGTCCACTGCTGATATATAATATTAATAACAACAACAAGTCCCTCACAGTGTTGCTGTGTTGTGCTGCATCAGACCAGTGGTAGAGTCCTGGCCATCAGTCATTCCTGAGCCACATATTGTGTTATATAACGCCAGAAAAATAATGGAGAATAAACATTTGGAGGGTAAAATAGGGAAAGATCAAGAACCACTTCCTCCTAGTGCTGAAGCTGCTACCACTAGCCATGACATAGACGATGAAATGCCATCAACATCGTCTGCCAAGGCCGATGCCCATTGTGATAGTGGATGGCATGTA
This sequence comes from Pseudophryne corroboree, assembly GCF_028390025.1. NCBI lineage: Eukaryota > Metazoa > Chordata > Amphibia > Anura > Myobatrachidae > Pseudophryne > Pseudophryne corroboree. The sequence goes on along the minus strand of NC_086449.1, from coordinate 320,442,794 downwards.
AAATCCAAAAAGCCAAAGTTCAGTAAAAAGACTAAAAAAAAAGAAATTTAAATGGTCTGAGGAGAAACGTAAACTTGCCAATATGCCATTCACGGCACGGAGTGGCAAGGAACGGCTGAGGCCCTGGCCTATGTTCATGACTAGTGGTTCAGCTTCACATGACGATGGAAGCCCTCATCCTCCCACTAGAAAAATGAAAAGAGTTAAGCTGGACAGAGCACAGAAAAGAACTGTGTGTTCTGAGATGGTATCACAAATCCCCAAGGAGAGTCCAAGTGTGTCGGCGGTTGCAATGCCTGACCTTCCCAACACTGAATGGGAAGAGGTGGCTCCTTCCACCATTTGCACGCCCCCTGCAAGTGCTGGAAGGAGCACCCACAGTCCAGTTCCTGATATTGAAACTGAAGATGTCACTGTTGAAGTACACCAGGATGAGGATATGGGTGTTGCTGGTGCTGAGGAGGAAGTTGACAGTGGGGATTCTGATGGTGATGTGGTTTGTTTAAGTCAGGCACCGGAGGAGACACCTGTTGTCCGTGGGATGAAGAAGCCCATTGTGATGCCTGGGCAAACTACCAAAAAAGCCATATATAAATCAATGATAGGCGGCACTCTAAGTCTTTTTCAAGTAAACAAAAACGGTGTTTATTTGATCAATGTTTCAGGGTATGTAACCCCATCATCAGGATAAACAATAAGTGTCATAAAGTAGATATTTATACTTACATGTCCAATAGACTCTCCCCCCAGGCTCCAGCTCGTCCACCCGGCATTCGTGTAGCTACTTCCAGGTTTGGCGCTGACATCACACCGGAAGTAATGTCCACTGGGTGCCACCCCATTCTCTCTTCTTCAATATGCCTCCAAACTACTTGAGCGGCTGGTATTCAGCTATCCCACCAGCTACCTCTCTGACCTCTCCATCCTTGATCCTATTCAATCTGGCTTTCGCCCACTCCACTCAACAGAAACTACCATGGTCAAAGTCATCAACGACCTGCTTTTGGCAAAATCTAGGGGTCACTTCTCCCAGCTCATCCTCCTGGATCTCTCTGCAGCCTTCAACACCGTGGATCAACCTCTCCTCCTCCGTACCCTCCAGTCAATCGGCCTCTCTAGCACTGTCCTTGCGTGGTTCACCTCTTACCTTGCCAACTGCTTCTTCTCTGTGTCTGCCTCTGGCTCCAACTCATACCCTTCCACCTTCCCCATTGGTGTCATCCATGGTTCAGTTCTTGGCCCCCTTCTCTTCTCCCTGTACACCTCTTCCCTGCTTCACCACCCATAAGCTCCTCTGGCCTCCAATACCACCTCTATGCAGATGATATGCAACTGTACCTCTCCTCTCTCCCTCTGTACTCTCTCAGGTATCCAGCTGCCTCTCTGCCATCTCCTCCTGGATGTCTGAGTGCTCCCTGAAGCTCAACTTTGACAAAACCAAACTGATCACCTTTCCCCCACCGGGAGTCTCCACCTTCTCCCCAATATTTCTATCACTGTTGACAACACTATCATCTTACTGGCAGTGGGAGAGAAAGAAAGCTCTTGTGTGGGCGCACTCTTGGAAAAAGAAAAAGAGAGGAGAAGAAAAATTCTTCAATTGGAAAAAGATTATGTTAAAACATTATTTTATTGAGTAGTTAAAACAAATACCCTTCTACGATCCAATAAAGAAAGTGCACAAAAAATGCAAAAAGATAATAATATATATATATATATATATATATATATATATATATATATATATATATAGGGAATATTCTGGTCTGTGAATCCTGAGAGAGAGATTAGAAAGGTTGCAGACACTAGACAGTCTGACAGCCGTTTCTCCTGACCAGTACAGATATTCTGTATTAATGGGACCCACGGAGGAGGTCAGTGTGCATATTTTGTCATAGAAAGACCACTTTGATTAGGTCAATGCTATACACTTTGTTGGTTACCCATAAATTCAAATGTCATAGTTTTAGATTGTAAGTCTAGTAATGCTAATGGAAACTATGTCCTCATGAAGAGTGATATAGAAAAGGAAGGCAGAAATAAGTATATTCAGTGGTGATACTGCTGTTGGTGTCCACCCTTCAGAGGAAGGGGAATAGTTCCTATCCTACAACACCGGGTATTCCCAGGGAGTCTCCTCTCGTGGTACTAACCCAGCCCGATGCTGTTTAGCTTCCAAGATCGGACGAGATCGGGCATAAGCAGCGTGGTATGATAGTAGGAAGGATATCTACCAATGAGAGTGCACCTATATATGAAAATATAGAATGATAGAAAGGATAGAAAGTGTAGTGCGTGTATCTACTTTCCTCGAAAGGCAAGGAAAAGCGGCTGTCACACAGTGGCGCCGTATACCCTGGATCGGGGATGAGAGTCCACTCGACAATAGCCAGATAGGGAAAAGAGGGGGGGGGAGGGGGAGGGGGGAGAAAAATATGAGGATTGGAGGATTTGGAGAACAAATGTCCAAATAATGAATGGTCTTTTAACTTCATAAAGTCCAATCCTCATATTTCTCTCCCCCCTCCCCCTTTCCCCCCCCCTGGCAAAGACCCCTCCCTCCCTAGTTCCTATAGACCGATATCCCTCTTAAATCAGGACTTTAAAATTTTGACCAAACATGGCCACTCGCCTACAATCCTGTCTGTCTCGTATTATATCGCCAGCCCAGTTAGGCTTCCTTAGAAATAGACAATCGGTGAAGGACATTAGGGTGACTCTGGCCGCCATCACTCTCGCTCCCACAATCTAGTTAATAATATTTTGATTAATCTCGACGCGAAAAAGGCCTTTGACAAGATCGCCTGGCCCCACCTTGATCGGGTCTTACGTCACCAATGCTTCGGGGAAAGGTTTTGTGGTCTTGTCAACTCCCTCTTTACTAATCCTATGGCGCAAGTGATGGTCAACAATATCTCCTCCACTCCTTTTACTCTCGAAAGAGGAACCAGAGAGGGATGCCCCCTTTCTCCCCTCCTTTTCAATTTAGCCTTGGAACCTTTTATACGCTACATTGCTAGTTTAACTAATTTCGGAGGCATTCGGATTAGCACTCAAGAATTTAAAATCATAGCGTTCGCGGATGATATCCTCCTCCTCACTTCAAATCCCAAACAGTCAATCCCGGCACTACAGGCAGCTATAACCTGCTTTTCTTCCTTTGCAGGCTTCTCGATTAATTATAATAAATCGGAAGCCCTAGCCATATTTCGACAAGCCACTGTAGGTTGGGACCCCCCTTTCCGTTCTGATGGGCCCCCACTCACCTCACTTATCTGGGGATTCTATCACCCGCAGACCCCTCCCTCCTTTACTCCTATAATATCCAACCTATTCTTGCCAAAGTCCAAACGGAACTTGGCCTCTGGCAAAATTTTCCTTTTAACCTCCTGGGACGATGCAACCTTGTCAAAATGGCCAGCTTTCCCAAATTGCTCTACGTACTCCAGATGGTCCCTATACTGCTCACAAAATCGGACTTATCCCTTCTTAACTCACATATATCTAAGTTTATATGGGCCAATAAAAGACCTCGGTAAAGTTTTTTCAAGTTGCCTGACATAGAGCAGTATAATAGGGCCTGCCTTCTCCGTGTAGCCATGGATTGGCTCAACACCACGAATGTCTTCACCGACTCACTGCTAGACTACCAACTATGCGCCCCTTTGTCCCTTAGTTACATCCTACATGCCAGCGGCACTACTTTAAAGATGCCTCACTTAGACAATACCCTCTTGACCTCTACTATTTTGGCATGGAAAAGATCTAGGAAATCATTAGATTTACAATGCCTTCATTCTCCGTTTCTCCCTTTTCTGGGGAACTTGAACTTTCACGACGGACATGCTTCCTTCCCTTTTAATAGCTGGCACACGGCGGGAATCACACATGTTCGCGACCTCCTTAACTCCTCACACGAACCACTCACCTTCACTGAGGCCATAGCCAAATACAACATTAATCCCAGTCATGGATTTTATTATTTTCAGGCCTCTCATTATATACGCTCAGTCTTGGCACGACTTGATAGAAGGGATTTTCTCAATCCCCTTGACACGCTTATACACTCTAGTACATACTCCATCTCAACTATTTACGCCCGGATTCGCACGGACATTATCCCCTCTTCCGACCTTTCACAACTCGAAAAATGGTCATCCCAGATCCCTTCCATGTCCCCGGAGGCGGTGTTGGACTGCTTTAACATATCTTTGAAGCTTATTCCGGCGAGTGTCTACCAGGAAATGTCGTATAAGATCTTGCACAGGGCATATATTTCTCCAAAACGAAGTCATCTGATGGGCCTCTCGGAGTCTGCAGCATGCGTCAAATGCTCCGCACCAATAGCTGACATCATGCACTGCTTTTGGCATTGCCCTCACATACAAACGTTTTGGGGTGGGTTGCAGGCATACAGCTCCTTTACACTAGGCATTGATTTTCAATGTACTACCTCTTGGGCTCTTTTCGGGTACCTCCTTGATCAGCCGAACATCCCCTCTCCTGACAAAAAATTAGTGACTCTATTATCAGCGGTGGGTAGGAAAGCTATTCTCCAACAATGGATACACGCTACTCCCCCTTCCCTACCTATGGCTACCTCCAGATTACTCTTTCTTTTTACCATGGACTAGCTAGAGACCTCTCTTGACAAAGAGACTCTCACCCCTGCACTGTTCCATTGCTCGGGTAAATTTATACATACACTGCCTACATCCACCAAACTGGCTATCCAACAAAGCTTCCATTGCACCACATGGTGGTGGCCCCATATCTGTCTTTCATAACTCGGTGCAACTGATGTCCTCTCTATACTCTCTGCACCATCTCTCTTCTTCTTATTCCTCCCCCCCATCTCATTCCATTCCTCTTCCAATCTCTCTTTGACCTCCGGTATTCATATATTTCTCTTCTACTTGCTCTGATGTTCTCTCCATGGATGGGAAGATGGCCCCCTGGCCTTGGCGGACAATGTTTATGTTTTTGTTGTTTTTGTTGTTTTTATTTTAATTTTTTCTGTATGTCTTGGATTTATGTTAGGCGTCTTCCATGTTATAGGACGCCTTGATATAACTACAGTATTAGTATTGTCTTAGACCTGTTACGATTCTGTAGAAGTATATATCTACTTCTCTTTATATTGCTTCTTCATTTTATATTCTGGTCACCCTTTTAACACATTGGTTTTATGTTTGAAAATGGAAAATGTGAGGTACGTTTGGGATTATACAGTTGTCGTAATATATCTCTCCATTTACAAGATCTCAGCCATGTCTCTTAGGCCCTGTACCTACTGTTTGTACTGCTTATTCTGGTTTGTACTTATGCCTCAATAAAATATATTTGGAAAAAAATTTTTTAACCTGGGTGCTACCAAATATGTGTCTAAAATGACAGTTCAGCACATCAAGCTGCTGTCCATACTGCTCATGTAACGTCAAATGCTCTGTGCGTCTCCATGCGATTAGGCGCGCCTCTCTGTGACTATGCACCCTGGTACGCTGCGTATGCCCGATCGTGACTAACGCCTCAGCCAGTCAAGATAACGGAGGACCCATCTGTAGGTTACTCAGGCTATTAGCTGGGGGTCATAATAATGTGACTCGACCGTGTGTGTGTGTGTGTGTGTGTGTGTGTGTATGTGTGTATGTATATATATATATATATATATATACACAAATCTATACATATAAATGTGAAAGCAGGCGGGAAATAGGAAACTACATAATTAGAATTTTAATAAACCTCCCCTAAGGGGTTTAAAAGGGGGATGACATAATTACATCATTACCGATACGTGGCTTCCGTTGTGTGAACGATAACGCCCAAATGGACAATTGGATCAAAATTTAGATTACACTTCCAGTGTATAGAATTTAATAAACTACAAAAATGGTCCTGTCACTTTTTACCAGGGGTGGATTGGAATAGAAAACCAGCCTGGGAAATTTATGGAAGCAGCCCTAATGGGGGTGTGATCTGATGAGGGGGTGGGATCTGTTGAGGTGGGGCAGGGTCTCTCCTCATAGGGCCTGATTGTATGCAATTGCAGCCTTTGTTGCATCTTTTGCTGCAGTTGTGTCTGAGACCAGGGGCAGATTGGGAACTAAAAGTGGTAAAAGTTGGTAGAAGTGGCACAACATGGGCAGCACAAGAGGTACAGTATAACATACCATGTAGCCATGGCAACATGATTGGATGGCAGATTTGCTGTACTGCAGGGATAGAATGACAATAAATGGGGGCCATGCAGTGTAGTGAGTGCAGTGGGCTGCTTGTCAGGTGGGGGGTGGGGCCATATGACAACACACAGAGTAGGGTCCACAGACACGTCGGCCTACCAGGAATCTTCCTGGTGAGCCCTATTGCCAAACCGCCCCTGCATTTTACCGTATCTGCTATGGGTGCTCTTCTGGTATGGCAAGAACCATGGATTAATATTTACTTACATTAAGACATCTCAAATTTGCATCTCTATAAATTTACCAAATTTTATTTACAACCGTGAAAATCGGAAACTCCTGTACGAAGAACTGGTAGAACAGCTAGTACATACATGAATAGAAAAATATAGTGATACAGAGAGAGTGATATAGTCACTATATATAATCATATTTTACCCTATATTATAAATATAAAATACAATGCATTTTTTGTTCTAACAATTTTTCTGAATTCTTTTACGTTTTTACTTTAACATAACATTGTGTAAATAACTATAGGCAATACAATATAAAATTGAATTTTTTTAAATAATATATTTATGAGCTGCTCCACTGTATTATTGGCCTAATTCTGAGTTGATCGCAGCAGCAAATTTGTTAGCAGTTGGGCAAAACCATGTGCACTGCAGGGGGGCAGTGCCAGATTAACGTCCACATGGGCTTGGAGCTGAAATTTACGAAAGGCCTATTGTGTACCGCTGCAGCAGATCGGATTAAGGAGGTGCGAGCAGGGGATATGTTATCCTGAGGCCCCCTCCCTGCCTGCCGTCAACCACTAGCCGATTGCATGTATTTTTATTAAGAAGTTCAGCTGTGGGAGAGACCCTACTCTATGTGTTCAGTGGTTTCCTCTAATATTCCCACCATGCACCTTGAAGCTGAGTACCCAACATGGGGGGTCATTCCGAGTTGATCGTAGCTGTGCTAAATATAGCACACCTACGATCATGAACTTAGACATGCGGGGAGACGCCCAGCACAGGGCTAGTCTGCCCCGCACGACAGTGCCGCCCCCCCCCCTCCCCGCACAAATACAAAAGCAGTTCCGACCCGATCGCTGTGCTGCGACAAACTGCAGCGAGCGATCGGGGCGCACACATCAGCACCCATGGTCAGTACACATCAGCGGTGGCCGCTGATTTACATTTGCCATTAGAGGAGGCATCACATAGAAGGAGCAGTGAAGGATAGCTGCAGCTCCGTTACATCTCTGTTGAGCAGCAGAGGACTTCAAATATCGGCTTTATCAGCCACAATTTGAATTAAAAGGAAGACTGCGGAGTAGTTGCTTAAAAGCATTGTGCTTATATAATATATTAGATACATTTTAAGGGCATAGATGGTACCTACATACAACCACTTTATAGTGTAGCTACTGTATATCAAGAAAAAGTTTTTTTTGTACCTTGAAAGGGTGAGAAATGTATTGTCTGTCTTTCCTTGGGCGCTAAAATAGTTTAAAAAATTGTTCACTCATTATTACCATATTTATTTAAGTGTTCAGACCCCATTTCTAGTCACTGCAGTAAATGATAAAATGAATAAAATTCTTAGCTGTTGACTGTTTTGAAAAATAAATATTGTAGCTGCTGTGACAATACTGCACCAGGGCTGTAAGGGTTAACTTACTGCTTCGCAGGTGTGCATGCATGAGCCAGTTTGTGTTTTACTCTTTAATTAAAAAATACAAACACATTTTTTAATAAAAAATATTTAAGATGATAAAGAATATCTGAAAAAAGTCTTTATAAATAAAAATATATAACCCCCCCCCCCCATCTTAAACTTAGACGGCGCTTACAGAACAGGTAATGTGGTGGTGCAAGTACCACTACTCTACTAGTTAAATTATATACTACAGAGAGCATCAGTGACCACTAGAGCCATAACTAAACATTTTGGTGCCTGTACCAGAAAGTCCATTGGTGCCACCCTCTATATCAGGCATTCCCAACCACGGTCCTCAAGGTACACCAACAGTGCAGGTTTTAGTGATATCCAGGCTGCAGCACAGGTGACTTAATTAGTAGCTCAGTTATTTTTACTGTGCTGCAGCCAGGATATCACTAAAACCTGCACTGTTGGTGTGCCTTGAGGACCGTGGTTGGGAATGCCTGCTCTATATTTTATAAAGGGCATGGCAGCATCCATTAGTCACATTAAACCGCACGGTAGCATCCGTTAGTCACATTACAACACACGGTAGCATCCATTTGTCACATTACACCACAGAACAGCGTTTGTTAGTCACATTACACCACACGGTAGTGTCCGTCAGTCACATTACACGGCACGGTAGTGTGTAGCATCCGTTAGTCACATTACGCCACACGGCAGCGTCCGTTAGTCACTATTCACATTGTTCCGCACAGTAGCGCCTCTTAGTCACATTACACCACACGGTACTGTACGATAGTCACATTACACCGCGCAGTAGTGTGTAGTGTCCATTAGTCCCAATACATGGCACAGCAGCATCCGTTAGTCACATTACACCACTAGCAGTGTCCGTTAGTCACATTTCACTGCACCGCAGGGTCCGTTAGTCACTATTCACATTACATCGCTCAGCAGTATCCGCTAGTTACATTACACCCCACTGTAGTGTCTGAGTCACATAACACTGCACAGCAGCGTCTGTTAGTCACATTACGCCACATGGTAGCATCCATTAGTCACATTACGCTGCACAGCAGCTTCTGTTAGGTACATTACATTGCACGTTAGTGTCCGAGTCACAATACACCGCACGGCAGCGTCCGTTAGTCACTATTCACATTACACCGAACAAGAGTGTCCGTTAGTTACATTACACTGCACGATAGTATCCAAGTCACATTGCACTGGATGGTAACGTCCGTTAATCACATTACACCGCACAGCAGCGTCCGTTAGGTACATTAAACTCCACGGTAGTGTCCGAGTCACATTACACCGCATGGCAGCGTCCGTTAGTCACATTACGCAGCACGGTAGCGTCTGATAGGTACATTAAACTACACGGTAGTGTCCGAGTCACATTACACCACACGACAGCGTCCGTTAGTCACATTACGCAGCACGGTAGCGTCTGTTAGTCACATTACACCGCACAGCAGCGTCCGTTAGTCATTCACATTACACTGCACAGCAGCATCCGTTAGTTACATTACACCGCATGGTAATGTCCGAGTCACATTACACCTCACGGCAGCGTCCGTTTGTTACATTACACCGCACGGTAGCATCCGTAATACACACTGGCCGGAATTCAATTGATTATCGCGCACGATAGATGGATAATATTGTGTGTGTGTGTATATATATATATATATATATATAGATATATATAGATATAGATAGATAGATAAAGGCAGGGGTCCGGCACAGCCACTTAAAGACAATAGTACACTGGGTGCCCTCACGGATAAATGGACAATTGGAACAGACGGTGCGGCACTCCAATGATTTCAACACCAGATAAATCGTTAAGTACTTAACGATTTATCTGGTGTTGAAATCATTGGAGTGCCGCACCGTCTGTTCCAATTTTATATATATATAATATATATATATATATATATATATATGAGCAATATTTAAAACAGTATGTCATTAAGGTCACAAATCATGCAGACATAACTTTGTATGTTGGGATTTCTGGTGTTAACGCGAAGACACATGTGAGAGACAGTCAGGACTGCTGCTGTCCTGGGTATAGGGATACACAGCATATACTCTTTTGTACCTCGGCTCAAACAGCAGCGGCAGAACACCTCAGATGACTCGGGCGGGGAGCACTGCAGTGTACTGTCCAGTGGGCGGGGCTTAGAACGGCCCGGGGGCGGAGCTTCGGGTAACAGGGGGCTCAGCAGTGGAAGAACCAGGGGGCGGAGCTTATAATGGACAGAGACACAGCTATGGATGGCATGTGAGGGGACCTTTTGCCAATCGTGGGCACAGCTGTAGATGGACAAGGAGGCGGAGCTTATCGCAATTGAGGGGAGGAGCCTATATCGAACCTTGGTATGAGCTTCAACTGACGGGTAGAGGGGGGAGGGGGGCTGCTTGTGCACAGTTGCTGACAGATTGGAAGAGGCTCTCTGAGACGGAAGTCGAATGAAGGAATGCTAAAGGAATGCTACTGGTGAGGTGATGACGGGAGAAAAGTTTTTTTTCCCCTGTCAACACTATCGGAACTGCAGGGGATCTGAGGGCCTATTTTCAGAGGGGGGCCTGGAGCTGCAGCTCCATCCGCCCCATTGTATTGGCCCTCATTCCGAGTTGTTCGCTCGTTGCCGAGTTTCGCTATATTGCGATTAGTCGCTTACTGCGCATGCGTAAGGTTCGCAGAGCGCATGCGCATAGTTATTTTACTCAAAAGTTAGGTATTTTACTCACGGCGTAACGAGGAATTTTCATCGTTCTGGTGATCGGAGTGTGATTGAAAGGAAGTGGGTGTTTCTGGGCGGAAACTGGCCGTTTTATGGGAGTGTGCGAAACAACGCTGGCGTTTCTGGGAAAAACGCGGGAGTGTCTGAAGAAATGGGGGCGTGTCTGGGCGAACGCTGGGTGTGTTTGCGACGTCAAACCAGGAAAGAAACTGACTGAACTGATCGCAATGGCTGAGTAAGTCTGGTGCTACTCAGAAACTGCTAAGAATTTTCTATACGCAAATCTGCTAATCTTTCGTTCGCAATTCTGCTATGCTAAGATTCACTCCCAGACAGGGCCGTTTCTAGCCAATTTGGCTCCCAGTGCGAGATTTAAAAATGCGCCCCCCCATTCACATAAAAAAAATGCACCCCCCCATAGATATAAAGAGTAAAAGCATGCGTGCGCGCTCCCGGCAAGGGGGCGGGGTCTCGTTAAAATGGGCGTGGTTTTGTTAAGATGGGCTTGGCCTCATCTGATCTCATCATCACGGCCACCACAGGATAAAAAAAAAAAAGTCCTAATTTTACACATTACCGCAGGCACGCGATCCCATTTTACACAGCACGGCAGGCAAGTGTCCCCATTTTACACAGCACGGTAGGCAAGTGTCCCCATTTTACACATTGTGGCAGGAAAGTGTCCCCATTTTACACATTGCGGCAGGCACGTGCCCCCATTTTACACATTGCGGCAGGAAAGTGTCCCCATTTTACACATTGCGGCAGGCACGTGCCTCCATTTTACACAGTACGGCAAGCAAGTGTCCCCATTTTACACATTGTGGCAGACACGTGCCCCGATTTTACACAGTACGGCAGGCACGTGCCCCCATTTTACACAGTACGGCAGGCAAGAGTCCCCATTTTACACAGTATGGCAGGCACGCGTCCCCATTTTACACAGTACGCAGGCAGGTGTCCCCATTTTACACAGTACGCAGACAGGTGTCCCGATTTTACACAGTACGCAGACAGGTGTCCTCATTTTACACAGTACGCAGACAGGTGTCCCCATTTTACACAGTACGCAGACAGGTGTCCCCATTTTACACAGTATGCAGACAGGTGTCCCCATTTTACACAGTACGCAGGCAGGTGCCCCCATTTTACACAGTACGCAGACAGGTGTCCCCATTTTACACAGTACGCAGGCAGGTGTCCCCATTTTACACAGTACGCAGACAGGTGTCCCCATTTTACACAGTACGCAGGCAGGTGTGCCCATTTTACACAGTATACAGGCAGGTGTCCCCATTTTACACAGTACGCAGGCAGGTGTCCCCATTTTACACAGTACGCAGGCAGGTGTCCCCATTTAACACATTATGGCAGGCTGGTGTCCCCATTTTACACAGTACGCAGGCAGGTGTCCCCATTTAACACATTATGGCAGACAGGTGTCCCCATTTTACACAGTACGCAGGCAGGTGTCCCCATTTAACATATTATGGCAGGCAAGTGTCCCCATTTAACATATTATGGCAGGCAAGTATCCCCTTTGTATACATGATGGCAGGTGGCAGAGGGGGGGTAGAGAGAGAGAGAGGGAGAGGAAGAGGCTGACTTACAGTTGAAGCAGTTCTACCCGCTCTTCGCCGCCTCTCCCTCCTCTTCGCGGCGGCGCCGGCTTGGCTCCCCCTCCTCCGTCCTCCCGAGTACCCAGCTCGGGGGGCGGAGTTTCGTGGAATGACGTAATTGCGTTGTGACGTCACAACGCACCGCGTCATTCCACGAAACTCCGCCACCCGAGCTGGGTACTCGGGAGGACGGAGGAGGTGGGAATGGATTTTAAAGTGTTCAAGAAGTGCCGCGGCAGGCGCCCCGTGCGGTTGCACGGTTCGCCCGCCGCAAGAAACGGCACTGCTCCCAGAGGGCAGTGGCCTAGCGTGTGCAATGCTGCTAAAAGCAGCTAGCGAGCGAACAACTCGGAATGAGGGCCATTGTGTGTAGAACTTTGAGGGATAATATGAATTTATTCAATTTTGGAATAAGGCTGTAACATAACAAAATGTGGAAAAAGTGAAGCACTGTGAATACTTTCCAGATGCACTGTATTTGCATTTACATAGAGAAAAAAATAAAACAAAATAAAACCTACCCTTTACATCTTATATTTAGAGATGTGCACCAGACATTTTTCGGGTTTTGTGTTTTGGTTTTGGATACGGTTCCGCGGCCGTGTTTTGGATTCGGACGCATTTTGGCAAAACCTACCTGAAATTTTTTTGTCGGATTCGGGTGTGTTTTGGATTCGGGTGTTTTTTTTCAAAAACCCCTAAAAAACAGCTTAAATCATAGAATTTGGGGGTAATTTTGATCCTATAGTATTATTAACCTCAATAACCACAATTTCCAGTCTATTCTGAACACCTCACAATACTATTTTTAGTCCTAAAATTTGCACCGAGGTCGCTGGATGACTAAGCAAAGCAACCCAAGAGGGCGGCACAAACACCTGGCCCATCTAGGAGTGCCATTGCAGTGTCAGACAGGATGGCACTTAAAAAAATTGGCCCCAAACAGCACATGATGCAAATAAAAGAAAAAAAGAGGTGCACTGTGGTCGCTGGACGGCTAAGCTAAGCAACACAAACACCTCAATATCACAGGAATTATTTGTTCTAATCAATGGTATTATTGGTCCAAATCACTGGAATAAAATGACAAAATCACTGCAATTATTCGTTCTAATCAATGGTATTATTGGTCCAAATCGCTGGAAGAAAATGACAAAATCACTGGAATTATTCGTTCTAATCAATGGTATTATTGGTCCAAATCGCTGGAAGAAAATGACAAAATCACTGGACTTATTTGTTCTAATCAATGGTATTATTGGTCCAAATCGCTGGAAGAAAATGACAAAATCACTGGAATTATTCATTCTAATCAATGGTATTATTGGTCCAAATCACTGGAAGAAAATGGAATGGATGGATACTTGCAGTGACACAGCTGCAAGATACAGCAATGGCCTGCTGTACAACTATATACTGTTAGTCACCAAAATGCTGCACTGTAATACTAGAAGCTATAGAAAAGTATATATATTATTGTATATATCAGTACAGACAGAGCGGTGTAACTGTGACACATGTGTCCTGACAAGCAGTATAGAAGCTATAGAAAAGTATATATAATATTACTGTATATCAGTACAGAGCGGTATAACTGTGACACATGTGTCCTGATAAGCAGTATAGAAGCTATAGAAAATAAGAAAAGTATATATATTATTGAATATATCAGTACAGACAGAACAGTGTAACTGTGACCCATGTGTCCTGACAAGCAGTATAGAAGCTATAGAAAAGTATATATAATATTACTGTATATCAGTACAGAGCGGTATAACTGTGACACATGTGTCCTGATAAGCAGTATAGAAGCTATAGAAAATAAGAAAAGTATATATATTATTGAATATATCAGTACAGACAGAACAGTGTAACTGTGACCCATGTGTCCTGACAAGCAGTATAGAAGCTATAGAAAAGTATATATAATATTACTGTATATCAGTACAGAGCGGTGTAACTGTGACACATGTGTCCTGACAAGCAGTATAAAAGCTATAGAAAAGCAAAATATACTATTGTATATATCAGTACAGAGCTGTGTCACTGTGACCCATGTGTGTCCTGACAAGCAGTATAGAAGCTATAGAAAAGTATATATATTATTGTATATATCAGTACAGAGCTGTGTCACTGTGACCCATGTGTGTCCTGACAAGCAGTATAGAAGCTATAGAAAAGTATATATTATATACTGGTGGTCCCCAGTCCCCACAATGCAGCACACTGATCAGATATTTGCAGCACACTGAGCACAGATATGGAGCTTTTTCAGGCAGAGAACGTAGATATTTTCAGCACACTGAGCACAGATTATTTGCAGCACACTGAGCACAGATTACAGAGCTTTTCAGGGAAAGAACGCTGCCACGTCTTCTCCGTTCAATCTCCAAAGCACGAGTGAAAATGGCGGCGACGCGCGGCTCCTTATATAGAATACGAATCTCGCGAGAATCCGACAGCAGGATGATGACGTTCGGGCGCGTTCTGGTTAACCGAGCAAGGCGGGAAGATCCGAGGCTGCCTCGGACCCGTGTAAAATGGGTGAAGTTCGGGGGGGTTCGGATCTCGAGGAACCAAACCCGCTCATCTCTACTTATATTTATATTAAATAAAAAAACAAAAAAAAACAAATACGACCTCCTGAAGCCTCAGCTGCTGCAGCAGCGTCTTCCCCTGATGATGATGCTGATGCGGAGAGGGGAGTTTTGCAGGAAGGTATTGTGGATTGGGCAGGGGATGAGGACTGGGCAGGAGAAGAGTACTGAGCGTGGGACTGGGCAGGGTACGAGGGCAGGGCAGGGGATGAGGGCTTTGCAGTGGAGGACTGTCTTCTGCTGCCCTGTCTTTGTACCTAGAGTCATTTATTCCCTATTAAGTTAAAAACAAAAATAAATGTACATTAGAACCTCTTGAATCACACATTAATAATGATTTAAAAAAACATAAGAAATCAAAACAAAGATTTGCATAAATTTAGAAAAATGATTGCACATGCAGACACAGTAGAAATGTTTATGAAAATAAAGTTATCAAAAAACTTGTTCCCCTAACTATACTATGCCTGAAAACCTGCCATGCACATAACCATACACTACACACTACATTACTAGCTGTACACCCAGAATGGTCCCTAACTATACTATGTATAAAAATCAAATATACAACAGAGTAGCAAACAGTAGCAAATTTGCAACAGGGTAGCATATCAAATATACAAAAGAGTAGCAAATATACAACAGAGTAGTCAAATATACAACAGAGTAGCATACTCACAGTTGGCAATGGATGCCTGCAGTCGCTCCAACATCTCTGCTTTCCTATGCCGGAATTCGCTCCATTGACTCTCCAGCTGGACTATCATTCAGCAGGAGCGAAGCCTCTGGAGCATCCACATCCACGCGTCAGTGTACGCAATGATTTTTCCCTACAGCACACAGAAGGGCACACTTGGCCCAGCCTGTGGTCCATCACTGATTTCAGGATGTGCAGCTCCTGCGTGGTGATGGCAGCAGTTTTCATGATGGTAATGACGCATTGTCATTGTTGGGTGCTGATTAATGGCTCTGCTATAGTTTGATTTGTAGTCTACATTAATATGGTAGAAAGATGCAGCAGTGTATACATAAGACATTTCGATAAAGTGTGAGTTTGAGCTCTAGTACTAGTGTTCTGCTGTACAACCTAATGTTGTAACTCTTTTGAAAAATGCACTTCCATAGTCTTGAACCAACTAATTGAAAAATATTTCAACATTACCTCTTGTTCAGTGTAGGTGGCCCTTGTCAACAAACAAAGGGCGTTTGTGTAGCAGAGTGGGCCTTTTATACTGTTAGGTACATCCCCTACCCAGGTGTGCATACGCACACTGACACACACACACTAGTATGCATAAAGCGACTGGATGATGACCTCTTTGCTGACCTAAGTGGCCATGAAGACCAAGAGGTGGATGTTGATGCTGCAGATGCTTCTACTGCTGAAGAATAAATCCACCAAAAAACACAATTTACTAAGGAGGAGAGACAAATCCTCATAACGGAAGCTATGGCAAGATTGCACTCTGGGGGTCATTCAGATCTGATCGCTGGGCAGCTATTTTTGCAGTCCTGCGATCAGATAGTCGCCGCCTACAGGGGGAGTGTTTTTTCGCTGTGCAAGTGTGCGATCGCGGGTGTAGCTGAGCTGCACAAACTGATTTTGTGCAGTCTCTGCGCAGCCCAGGACTTACTCTTCCAGTGCGATTAGAGCACGCTGATTGGGGCCCAAGCTGACGTCAGACCCCCTCCCTCAAAACGCTTGATCCTGCCTGCATTTTCCTGGACACTCCCTGTAAACGGTCAGTTGCCACCCACAAACGGACCCTTCCTTACAATCTCATTGCGAACGCCCGTGTGAATGGATTCTTTGCACCATCCCATCGCAGGGTGCCGATGCCCGTTGAAGCCATGCGACGCGCCGGTGCAGTGCTGTACATATGCATGCGCAGTTCGGATCTGATCACCCGCTGTGCGAAAACGCACAGCAGCGATCAGATCTGAATGACCCCCTCTGTGACAAGAGCATGACCAAAAATCAGTATGAAAGGAGCTGGCAACAGATAAACAAGAATCAGCAAAATCCAAATATCCAAATCCTGATCCGGTGCACATGTCTAGTTATATTAACATCCCAGCTGATTTCTTTACATGTATCTTTTCAGAATTTCTGACTTAAACAACAGACTGAGGACTAAGGGGGTAATTCAGACCTGATCGTAGCAGTTGGGCAAAACCATGTGCATTGCAGGGGTTGCAGATATAACATGTGCAGAGAGAGTTAGATTTGGGTGGGTTATTTTGTTTCTGTGCAGGGTAAATACTGGTTGCTTTATTTTTACACTGCAATTTAGATTTCAGTTTGAACACACCCCACCCAAATGTAACTCTCTCTGCACATGTTATATCTGCCCCCCCCCCCCCCACCCCTGCAGTGCACATGGTTTTGCCCAACTGCTAACAAATTTGCTGCTACGATCAGGAGCTGGCAAGGGGGACTGGTTGAGGGTTCATACCTCAGTAATTGAAGTTGACCCCTAATGATAGATGTATGCTGGGGTCAATTGAAGAGCAGTTCTTGGTAGGTACGCCTCCAGAGGATCTGGCTATGCCTACCATACAAACCCTTCAAGCTGGAGAGGGTTTTTTATGTACCTGTGTAATACTGAGAGTATACAACTAATATGTTTATTTCTGTTTCAGCTGACATAACTCCCCAGGGGTGCACTTAGAGGGTGGAGTGGCAGCAACACCGCCAACGTAGTTTCTCCCACCCTCCACCAGTGCCACTTAGAATAAAGACAACACCATAATTAGGGTGGCACTGAAAAAGTAAAATGTATTCTTGAAGAGGCAGAATGAAGCCCTTGAGGCTTTCAAGCAGGAGACTGTTCTTCGAGCTCAAGTACTGTGGGAGGTTGCTGCAAAACTGTCTGAAAAAAACCTCTGCCACATAAGAACAGTCCCCCAGTCTTAGCCAGGCAGGTTATATCCCTGGCAAGGCCATGAGAAGATCTGCCAGCAACCCACCCCCTTATAGTCCTAAGTTAACAGCAAAGCATGAACATCACAAATAACTATAGCCAGCCCTTTACCTATTTACTGCTGGTGCTCTTGTTACTAGAATGTGAAATTGTGAAATTCATTATCCTCCTTAGTAACTTGTGAAGTTTGAGGGAAGGTCACTAATGATTCACTAATGCTGATTATTTTCTGTTCTGGTAGCCACAATGGTTGTGGGTGTGTGAAGAAAAGCTTCTGCATCAGCAACACCTTCATGTAAATCTTCATGACCACTCAGGTCAGCAATGAATTTATCTGGGAATGGTGGGCGTTATTTATTTATTTATTTATGTTTTCATTATTAGAATATTTCCTGACAATCTAGAAAATGTATTAATGTTAATTGAAAATGTAAAACAATTAAACAATGTTGTTTGTGTGTTAGAACCAGAGCCGGATTAAGGGAGGTGCCCTGGGGGTAAGTACCCCGAGGCCCCCAATTTAAAAGGCCCCCTGCCACACATCGGATCTCTCTTCAATCCGATCTGAAGTGCTGCGCTCACGAGTCCCGGCTCCCCAGCCCCGTTGCCCTGTTAAACTCCCTGCTGCCCTGTCCTTCCTCCTTCTTCACTGAGCCTGCGGCGCGCCATTGACTGAGCCGCAGGCTTGCTGAGCCGGACAGCAATTGGACAGCTGAGCCGTCGCTCAGCTGCCCTGACTAAGAGTGCTCTAAGAGCTGTAGTCAAGGCAGCTGAGTGATGGCTGTCTGGCTCAGCAAGCCTGCGGCTTAGTCATTGGCGTGCTGCAGGCTGCACTGAAGAAGGAGGAGGGATTCATAGCATGTGTGGAGCCCTGGAGGCTGTGGCTGTGACTGAGTTTGCTTCCTTGGAGGAGAGACTGAGAGAAGCCAGCTCTCGGTCTCCAGTTGTACAGTACTGCATAACCAAAAATGTAAGGCTGGCTATATATTTTATTCCTGGTCATATGATATATATATATATATATATAAAGTATAGGATTGCCCGGCACTCAATGGGAGACATGGATAGCTTGCTGAGGAGCCCACCTAGAGCTGATGCAGGTTCACATATAGATATCGGATGAAGGCGGCACTCTGCAGTCTGTTAGCATAGATTAAAACATTCGTCCTTTATTGGAAACCCCAATAAAGGATGAATGTTTTAATCTATGCTAACAGACTGCAGAGTGCTGCCTTCATCCAATATCTATATATATCTATATATATATCTGTATATATATATATATATATATATCTATCTATCTATATATATATATATATATATATATATATATATATAGCAATTTTCAGACCGGCACTCCACGGAAAGTACAAATAGCTGCGCCGGTGCCTCCACATATACACATGTACAAATATAGTCCCGCAATGGTGTGGCACTCGGCTTGATGAATAAACAATAAACCAGTCAGGTCTTACAACGTTTCAGTGCTTTATTGCACTATCGTCAGGATACAATGCACATAAATGACATTACATACCTTTATAATCATGCACCCAGAGTGAATTTGCGCCAGGAGGTCCGTTTGAACTTCCCCCTAGCGTCAAACACGTAATACATCATCACGTTAGTGACTCCCATCACCATGACAACAAACAACAAATCATCACATCTACGGCTCTGAAAAAAAGTATCCATATACTTCAAAGGAGTAGTTTCTAAAAGCAACTAAAGCTCAGATATTCATTTAACCCTCTGGGTGATAATACTCCCAGACGGTAAATCCATTCTGTCTCACGTTGCAATAATAATCGATTACGATCGCCACCCCTTAGAGGCTTCTTAACAAAATCGATCATCCTATATTTAATACTAGCAACACTGTGGTTAAATTCGGCAAAATGCCGAGCTACCGGCTGGTCAGATTTGCTCTTACTAACCAAAGCCGCTCTAGTAGCCGATCGGTGCACCTACATGCGATCTTTAAATCTGCCCTGGGTCTTACCTATATAGGAAAGACCACAGGGACAGATAATCTGATACACCACATAGGTTGAATTGCAGGTTAGATGGTGTCTAATACGATACTCTTTTCCTGTATGGGGGTGACAAAAGGTGTCACCAGGAATAAGATAACCACAGGTGGTACAACCACATTTAAAACAGCCTAAGCTTTTAATAGACAAAAAATGTGGTGGTTTATCCTTGTTAGTAACACTAATGTCGGCGTGCACCAACAGATCTCTTAAATTACGACCTCTTGTAAAACATGGCATGGGATTCATATTCTGAAAGGGCAATTGACGGTCCGTTTTAATAACATGCCAATGCTTTTTAATTACCGCATTGACATTCCTAGATTGAGTATTAAATTGATTAATTACCGGGAATCGTGTCTTCTCATTCTTTTTTGTCTCCGATTTTTCTAATAGTAGCGTTCTATCAATTGTCATTACTCTGTCCCTAGTTTTCATCAAATCTTGTCTATGATAACCTCTTATGACAAGTTTCTCAATTAAAGACTCCATCTGTACTCTAGCTAAGACGCTGTCAGAATTGATTCCCCAAATTCTCAGCATCTGTGAATAAGGTAGTGATTTCTTTAAACTAGGCGGATGACAACTAGTGTATTGAAGGAGTGTGTTACGATCAGTTAATTTTGTGTGTACTGATGTCACAAATTTTTGAGCCTCAATCTTAATATCCACATCAAGAAAATCAATCCTCTCTTGACTCATTCTGATAGTAAATTTAATGGGACAATGACTGCTATTATTAATTTCTATTAATTCCATAAAAGATGTCTCAGTACCACTCCAAACAATAAATAAATCATCTATAAAACGTTTGTATAATACAATATTAGATGAAATATCTGGATTAGAAAAAAAGATTTTCTGTTCTATGTTAAACATAAAAATATTGGCTATCATCGGAGCAACAGCAGAACCCATTGAGCATCCGCTCAATTGAATGTAATACTTATTATCAAATAAAAAGTAATTTTTTTTTCAAAACAAATTCCAATAAACTAATACAGAATTCCACAAAACCCTCAGCATATACACCACTGGTAACCAAAAACTCCTTAACCATCTGTAAGCATGCCTCCTGTGGTATCACTGTGTATAAGCTTACAACATCTGCACAGATCATCCATGCCCCTTCAGGAATCTCCTGCAGAGTAATTAGTTCATTCAAGAACATGGTAGTGTCCAACAAGAAGTTCTTATGTTTTTTAACCAAAGGTTGGAGTAATGCATCCAGGTATACCGAGGCTGGTTGTGACAACGAGCCCCGTGCCGACACAATCGGCCGTCCTGGAGGGGGGGTTAACCCCTTATGCACCTTTGGGAGGGTGTAAAGGAGGGGAGTCAATGGAAACTTGGGAAACAATGAATCTGCTAGTTTCTGATTAATTATGTTATTGTCAACCGCTCTTTTGAGGATAAGTCCCAATTCTTTTTGGAAAGTGTTCACCGGATCAAATGGTAATTCTCTGTAAGTGTTGGTATCACTTAGTTGGCGTAAAATTTCTTTACAATAGTCTTGCACATCCTGTAATACAATTGACCCACCCTTATCGGCGGGTCTAATAATCAAGTCTGTATTGCCAGATAAGGTTTTAATAGCTAGCTTTTCACCAGGAGATAAATTAGGATGAACACCACTAATGCCAGAGGTTACCATACCAATTTCTTTATCCACCAGTCGCATATATGTTTTCAGGCTAGGATTGTTTGTATTAGGGTCAAAATTAGATTTAGGTAGAATTTTTTTCAACTGTTCTGGTACAGGGTCAGGTTGTATGCTACTTATAGGAGGCACTGATTTACTAAAGAACTCCTTAATTTTTAATTTTCGAAATAACTGATGCTTTTCTTGTTGCCATCTAAAGTCATCAAAATATGTGGTCGGAATGAACGATAGACCTCTATTTAATAAGGACTTTTCTGTCCTAGATAAATCATAGGAGGAAAGGTTAAATATTATTTCCTCCTGGCTGCTGGAGGTTTCTTTCCAGGGGCCCCTTCTTTTATTTTGGCCACCCCTCCTTGTTGCTTTACATTTTTTGCCTTGATTTTTGAACGGGTTTGTGCCCCTAAAGGGGCTTTACCTGTCTGGGAAAAATCAGAATCACTGTTAGTAGTATAATCTTGGGAGGAAGACTCCCCAAACCTAGGATTACGCCTAAAGAATGGGCGTCTATTCGAATTCCCCCTATTACCAGAGATCCACTGATATACCGTATGTTGTTCATAATCTAATTGAACCTTAGAGAACTTCTCTTTCTTAAATTTTAGTAGATCTCGACGGTAATTGGCAACTTGATTCTCTAATTTACCCAGCCAGTCGCCCTCCGTGTCAGCCGTTAATGTAGTCAAATGTTGATCCTCAAAAACTTTATCTTATCCCGTAATGTTGTCTGTTCATTTTTGGCAAATTCAATAATAAGCAACATCAAATCAAATGAGCAGCGATTAAGTATGCCGATCCACTTTTTACAAAACTGTGGATCCTGTCTGCCCACAGTTGGTCCATTCTTCATGCGTAACCCACGTGGGATGACTTTAGCACGATAATGATCACTTAAGGAAATGGCATGAAATTTATAATCAATTTCCTTCCTTTTTAATTTCCAAAGTTCTTTATATAAAATGTCACAAGAAGAAGCCTCAGGTTGTGCATTTAAACCCTGTAATTCCAATATAACTTCTGCCTCTGCCTCAGAGAAACCAAAAGTATCACTCCCGGAAAATAATGCAGGGTTAAACGGGAACTCCTCATCCCTTTCTCCTCCTTCCGCCATAGTAAACCACAAATGTTGCAGTCTCTCAAAGAAGATACTTGAATGCTTATTTCACAATAAATGCATAAAACCAGTTGTTCTTACCGACTCACTTAGAGTTCCTTTGCATAGAACCAAACAGAGCCGTGAGTGATAATCACCTCCAACCACCGTGAAAATCCAAAGAAATCCTGGGTAGATTATTGGACATGTAAAAGGTAGCAGGTGCCTTGTCAATTAGGACTGATAGCACAGCCCAAAATGTACAGCAATTTTCAGACCGGCACTCCACGGAAAGTACAAATAGCTGCGCCGGTGCCTCCACATATACACATGTACAAATATAGTCCCGCAATGGTGTGGCACTCGGCTTGATGAATAAACAATAAACCAGTCAGGTTTTACAACGTTTCAGTGCTTTATTGCACTATCGTCAGGATACAATGCACATAAATGACATTACATACCTTTATAATCATGCACCCAGAGTGAATTCGCGCCAGGAGGTCCGTTTGAACTTCCCCCTAGCGTCAAACACGTAATACATCATCACGTTAGTGACTCCCATCACCATGACAACAAACAACAAATCATCACATCTACGGCTCTGAAAAAAAGTATCCATATACTTCAAAGGAGTAGTTTCTAAAAGCAACTAAAGCTCAGATATTCATTTAACCCTCTGGGTGATAATACTCCCAGACGGTAAATCCATTCTGTCTCACGTTGCAATAATAATCGATTACGATCGCCACCCCTTAGAGGCTTCTTAACAAAATCGATCATCCTATATTTAACACTGTGCTTAAATTCGGCAAAATGCCGAACTACCGGCTGGTCAGATTTGCTCTTACTAACCAAAGCCGCTCTAATAGCCGATCGGTGCACCTACATGCGATCTTTAAATCTGCCCTGGGTCTTACCTATATAGGAAAGACCACAGGGACAGATAATCTGATACACCACATAGGTTGAATTGCAGGTTAGATGGTGTCTAATACGATACTCTTTTCCTGTATGGGAGTGACAAAAGGTGTCACCAGGAATAAGATAACCACAGGTGGTACAACCACATTTAAAACAGCCTAAGCTTTTAATAGACAAAAAATGTGGTGGTTTATCCTTGTTAGTAACACTAATGTCGGCGTGCACCAACAGATCTCTTAAATTACGACCTCTTGTAAAACATGGCATGGGATTCATATTCTGAAAGGGCAATTGACGGTCCGTTTTAATAACATGCCAATGCTTTTTAATTACCGCATTGACATTCCTAGATTGAGTATTAAATTGATTAATTACCGGGAATCGTGTCTTCTCATTCTTTTTTGTCTCCGATTTTTCTAATAGTAGCGTTCTATCAATTGTTATTACTCTGTCCCTAGTTTTCATCAAATCTTGTCTATGATAACCTCTTATGACAAGTTTCTCAATTAAAGACTCCATCTGTACTCGAACTAAGACGCTGTCAGAATTGATTCTCCAAATTCTCAGCATCTGTGAATAAGGTAGTGATTTCTTTAAACTAGGCGGATGACAACTAGTGTATTGAAGGAGTGTGTTACGATCAGTTAATTTTGTGTGTACTGATGTCACAAATTTTTGAGCCTCAATCTTAATATCCACATCAAGAAAATCAATCCTCTCTTGACTCATTCTGATAGCAAATTTAATGGGACAATGACTGCTATTATTAATTTCTATTAATTCCATAAAAGATGTCTCAGTACCACTCCAAACAATAAATAAATCATCTATAAAACGTTTGTATAATACAATATTAGATGAAATATCTGGATTAGAAAAAAAGATTTTCTGTTCTATGTTAAACATAAAAATATTGGCTATCATCGGAGCAACAGCAGAACCCATTGAGCATCCGCTCAATTGAATGTAATACTTATTATCAAATAAAAAGTATTTTTTTTTCAAAACAAATTCCAATAAAATAATACAGAATTCCACAAAACCCTCAGCATATACACCACTGGTAACCAAAAACTCCTTAACCATCTGTAAGCATGCCTCCTGTGGTATCACTGTGTATAAGCTTACAACATCTGCACAGATCATCCATGCCCCTTCAGGAATCTCCTGCAGAGTAATTAGTTCATTCAAGAACATGGTTGTGTCCAACAAGAAGTTCTTATGTTTTTTAACCAAAGGTTGGAGTAATGCATCCAGGTATACCGAGGCTGGTTGTGACAACGAGCCCCGTGCCGACACAATCGGCCGTCCTGGAGGGGGGGTTAACCCCTTATGCACCTTTGGGAGGGTGCATCCAATGGTGGGAACTTTGCGGTCAGCGGTGAGGTTACTTTCGGTCAACCGCTGACCGCAAAGTTCCCACCATTGGATACAATGGAGCGCATAGGCGCAACATTGTATCTCTGCCGTGTGCAGCCTGACAGACACTACAGGAGCACACAGCCAATCAGGAGAGTGCCACGACGTGGCGCTCCCTGATTGTCTGAAGGGACCCTCTTTGACAGGAGTCAGGGGGGGTCCTGGCAGTCGGGGAAAGGGGTCCCATGTGTAAACATGGGACCCCTTTCAGTGCGTGGTCGGGTTTCCGTTTTTTTGTTTTGTCAAGTACGTGGATTATACAAAGGACAGAATCTACACTGGATTATGTGAGTATAATTTTTTTCACAGGTCCCCCAAGGATTCTACATGGAGAAGAGGACCGAGCCTCGTGTGAACATAGGTAAGTATGTATGTTTGGAGGTGTGCATGTATGTAATAAAATTATACTTTCACGGTGTGTGTGTCCTGTTTTTTTGGGGGTATTTTTTTAGTAGTAGTACTACAGGTACCAGCGGGCCCAGTTTTCCTCCGCATGCTGGTACTTGTGGTTCTCCAAGTACCAGCTTGTGGGGGAGGCTTGCTGGGACTTGTAGTACTGCTACTAAAAACAATATTCAAATTTTTTACAAAAGGCTATCAGCCCCCCATCCGCCGCCCTTGGATGGGGGGACAGCCTCGGGCTTCACCCCTGGCCCTTCGGTGGCTGGAGGGGGGACCCTTTGATTTAAGGGGTTCCCACTCCTCCAGGGTACCCCGGCCAGGGGTGACTAGTTTGGTATATAATGCCAGGGCCGCAGGGACCACTATAAAAGTGTCCCCTGGCTGTGTCATTATGTACCTGGCTAGTGGAGCCCGGTGCTGGTTTCAAAAATATGGGGGACCCCTACGCTTTTTGTCCCCCGTATTATTGGAACCAGGACCAGGTGCAGAGCCCGGTGCTGGTTTATGAAATATGGGGGAACCCCTGTCATTTCCCCCCCCATATTTTGTCAACCAGGACCGGCTCAAAGAGCCCGAGGCTGGTTTTGCTTAGGAGGGGTGACCCCATGCATTTTTTTTAAAAAAATTAACACTTTCCAACCGCTTCCCAATGATAATCATGCACGGATCTCACGGATCCGTGCATGCCTATCAGAACACGGTAAAAAAAAGCAGGTCTATTTTAAAACTGCTTATTTTTCCGATTTGTATTTATTCACGGCAGTGTTTGGCTATTGCCGGCAGTGTTTGTGAAATACAAATTTTAGTAAATGACCGAGTTCTATAAAATAACAGGCGTATTTGACCGATGGTGTATTCATTTGTATTTTTTTTCTTGCACTTCAAAAAAAATACGAATGCCCTCATCACTGCCGAGATTTGTGCTTAGTAAATTCCCGAGATGACACTTTGAAGAAAAAACGCAAAATCGGTCAAAATCGGGAGCTTAGTAGATATACCCCATAGTGTGTACCGTTTAAAATTTCAAATCACTGCAGAAACTCATAGGCTCACTTAGGGAACCAGCATATTCCCAATGCACAATCAAAGTATGGCCTGAGCAGTGTATATATAAAAAGTACAAATATTTATTACACGTAATGACATAAAAATACATAAAAATACATAAAAGTACATGAATATCTGTATATCATGCGTACAGAATAAGAGATTATATCAAGATTATCTGTCCATAAATAGCTGGAAGGCATGCGTACAGAGTTCAATAATATATATGGCTTATCTGTCCATAAGAGGAGATGTCTGCAGGTAGTACCAACGCGTTTCGTCCGTCAGCAGCAGGACTTCATCATATATTTATTTATTCTATACTGAACTGGAGAGTGCCGCATCGATCTTTCTATGGTGGAGGTCGCCATACCCAGAGCCGGATTAAGGAGGGACACTGGGGGTATGTACTTCTGGGCTATTTTAGACCTTAGGGCCCCCCTGTCTTAAATACCCTTGGCCCCCAATAGCCCTAATCCAGCTCTGGTTAGTACTTTTTAGTTTAGTTCTTGTACATGGAGTGTTACTCAGTCTAAGGCTGGTCTCCCTGATTGTGTATTGTAATCTAAATATAGAATTTTTCTTATTAAATTGAGACACATACAGATGGAGCCTCCGTTATCTATGCCTGCCTAGTCGCAGGCATGCACTTCCGGCGTGACTATGCGATCCGTCTGCCTAGTCACGCCGGGAGTGCACAGAGCCACTTCCCATTGTAAGCATCTCAGTCTGAGCGCGCGCCAGGATGGAGACGCTCTCCATTCAAGTGAATGGGGCGTGTCTCCGTCCGGACGGAGACGCTCACAGTGACTAGGTGCGCATTAGGCGGGCGCGCCTAGTCACACAGGGAGCAATGATAACGGAGGCTCCATATGTAGTAGACTACCAAAGATGTGAAACAAATACAAGAGGCTAAATGTAAAGGAGTGTGAGTAAAAGTGTGAATACAAACTTGAATAAAGTCACTGTGAGTTCGGTGCGAGTTTGCACCACAACTCACACTATAGTATGTAATAGCCTGCCAGAAATGCAAGTCCATGCAAGTTTAATTGCAGATGAACTTATACCTTGTAATGTGAGTTTCATTACATGGTGTAACTTTGACAGACACCTGTATAGATCAGCGAGATAAGTGCAGGCTTCTGTGTATAAAATTTATTAAACAGTTCAAAATCTGATAAAAAAAAAATGGCATGGGGTCCCCCCCCAAAAGCATAACCAGCCCAGGCTTCTTGAGCCGGACCTGGTTTACAAATACAGGGAAATAAATGCATATCATTCCCCTCTATTTAATGAACCAGCACTGGGCTCTTTGTGCCGGCCCTAGTTCTAAAAATGAAGGGGGATAAATTACATAGGGGTCTCTTGTATTTTTAGAACAAGCATTGGTCTCCACTAGCAGGGTCCCGTGGCTGAAGCATTCTAGTTTACCTGAGAGCCACCCCTGGGATCTCCAATTAGCACCACAAAGACCAGCATGCCTTCAAAATGCTGCTCCCAAACAATGCCGAGTGGCAGGAGCAGCAGTGAAGATTTGTGCTGCAGCTGGGATGTCAGCGCATCTGCAGCCGCAGACCACAAGAGACAGTACCGCTGTCATTCAAATCTGGCTCCAGTAATCTGGCTGCCGGTCTGCGAGCTCTGATTGGCTTGCTACCGGAGGTAGATTTGAATGACGACAGGTCCAGGGGCGGTCCACACCAACCACCCTGCTCCTATATAATTATACTTACCCTTCCAGAGTACAGCAACAGCCCCCGGCACTGCAAACAGAAATCACTGGGAGAATGGCATCATGGTCATTTTCCCAGTGATTTGCACATGCACCGTAAAGGTAGCCTCAGGAGCAAGGCGTGAGCACAAAGACAGCTGCTAGAGTCCACAACAATGCTGCTGGAGAGGACGGGGGCCCACTCAGGGTCTTAACATGTGCCCCCTCCTCTCTTAAACTGCCCCTGCATGGGTGTGTATCAAAAGGAAAGCCTGTATCTGATGTATCCCATATACCTATCATGGGGCATTATAGCAATGGGGGGGTTCCTGCTTTCATATGCACAAACAAAACATTCATTGAACGGATTCTCACAATACCATAAATTAGTTGTGCTCCTTCTGCGCCTGCTCCCTACAGCAGCCACTTTGCATGTGATTCAGACTCCAGTGGTGGCACACACTTCACCATTTAGATTACCTCTCCAAGGTAAAATTTGCTAGCCAGCCCCTGCCATTTCCCCTTAATTATTGTGATACTGTACTTTATTAACAGGCCTATATTATCACAAAGCATTAAAAAAACAAAAAAACAGTCCTTGGGCAAAAGGGTACTATTGAGCTTTTCATGCGCTATAGGAAAAGAAACTGCAATAGGTGAGAACAGAAAGTTTGTTCTACTTAGAGCCGAGTGCCTGTCATTGCATTAAATGACCTGGAAGAAAGCAATTGGGGCAGATGTATTAACCTGGAGAAGGCATAAGGAAGTGATAAACCAGTGATATGTGCAAGGTGATAAACACACCAGCCAGTCAGCTCCAATATGTAATTTAACAGTTAGGAGCTGATTGGCTGGTGCCTTTATCACCTTGCACTTATCACTGGTTTATCACTTCTTTATGCCGTCTCCAGGTTAATGCATCTGCCCCATTGAATGTTAGCAATAACATGGGCTACAGGCGTCATTGTACTGCCTGAACATTGGAGCGCTAATGAAAGGCTGTGTGGACCAGTGAACCCATGATCTTTGTTTCTGTGGATATTTTAGATCTGTTTGTCCCCTGAAAGCAGAGTGACAGTAAAGCAGGGGGCAGCCTCTATCACACATATTAATATAATCCTCAGCTGGGTATCAGTGGTGGCCACTAATAAACAGGTACAGAGTTATACATGTATGGCTTAATGTGCTGCTATATTAACACTTGTATTAAGGGGTTCGGTATTAAATACTGACGGTCAGGATCCCGCCAGTCAGGAGACAGACAGAATCCCGACATTGAGTGCAAGGAGTCTCCTTGCGGGCTCGCTGCACTCGCCACGTTTCGGGCTCTATTATATTATATTCCCCCTTGGGTGGTGTCGTGGATCACCATCCGAGTGGCAATACAGGGCTAGGGTCGGTATTCCAACCGCCAGCATTTCACCAGCTGTCGGGATTCTGGCTTCGGTATCCTGAATGCTGGGATCCGATTCCCAACAGCTGGTAAATTAACCACATCCCATATTAAGTTCCAGTTTCGGTGGTCATTCCGAGTTGTTCGCTCGCTAGCTGCTTTTAGCAGCATTGCAAACGCTAGGCCGCCGCCCTCTGGGAGTGTATCTTAATGTGGCCGGAGAGACTAGCCAGCCACACGTGTAATGGCGTCTGCGGCACTGAAGGGGTTAATCCCTAGTGCCCAGCGCCATGTTATGGACTGTTTGAAAGTTTGTTGAATGATGTGTTTTAACATGTCATATGTAGTGCTCTGTGCACCATTGCAGGAAGGCATGTTTAACTGTATCTATTTTATATTCAAGACAGGCTCTGTGTATATTTAAAGGGAAACACGTGTTTAAATGAAATGTATTTAAAGGAAAAATGCAGTTACTATAGCTGTCTGAATAAGCAACTCTTATCCTCTGGAAATAGGAAGTGGCATGCTAATGGCTCTGTCCTAGCAGCGAGGTGTGAAGGACAATACCTTTTGATGTGTAAGTTCCTTAGAGAGAGATGCTAATCACTGGGTCTATGGGCTTGGAACTTGTTTCATGTACCTGATTTAATTGACATACGAACGACCGATGTAGGAAGGAAGACTGTTTGTTTGTATTGTAGCCATTCCTGTTGTAATCTTAAACACTGGGATTGCCTGTAGATGTGAATGACCAGAATCATCTGTATTTTGAAGATATGTGATAAATTTATCAATAGTGATGTTAATCTGATACCAAACGTTGTCTGGGTGACAGGAAGGAGGATATTGTTTTATTGCACTTATATCCTTGTAAAATGTAATTTATTGGTATTTTGTAAAATAACCTGATTGGTTGGAGAAGACATGGAGGGCTTACCCCCCTGTGGTACTGTGTGGAAAACTGACATAAAAAGGAGACCTGCGTGCCTCCAGAGTTGTAGTTATACCATCTTTATTCTGCTGAAACATCTGATTGTATGCTGTTGCCCCTAGCAATAGGGAAGGGTTCTCTTTAGAACTATTGAGCAAATAAACATCTTTGCCTCAAGAAGACTGCTTCATCTTGTGACCAACAGGGTTAGGCCAAACCTAGCCCCGTCCTCCGGCTGTCCAGGGAAGCACCTGACGTCTCCAAGTTCCGCCTTCCGCCAGCTACAGGTAGAGGCCTAGCAAGTGGCTAGTGGGGATTCGTCAGCACCACACAGCTGTGGTAAGGCAGTGCGTCTGCACATACAGAGCAGAACCGTGGTTCCAAACGCCACGGCAGGTTAGGAGTTTGGTGGTGGCAGCAAGAACCCGCCCACAACGCAGTGGGTGGAGTCAGTAACAGGCGGTTATTGACGGTAAGCGGGAATCGCCTATGTGGTCAGGCCTCGTGCGGCTTGACCTTCCAATCTGTGCGCAGTCGACGGGACGCGGCAAGCGGCGAGTGCTTTCGTACGGTACCGTCCTGTCACAGAAATTGGTGGCATAGTGGTGGGATATTCCCAGGCGGCTTTTCATCACCCGATTGGAGAAGCCGAGTTACTCAGGAGAGGAGTAACTGCAGCGCAGGAGAACGCACAAGATGGCGGAATTCAGCGGAATGTCCAAGGAGGATCTGGAGATCGTATGCCAGGGGAAGGGTGTGGATATCCCTTCCAACGCGTCCAGAAGCGTCATGAAGGCGGCGCTCAGGAGCGTGGAGGAGTCTCATCGGGCGGAGGTGGAAAGCACTGACGGCGTCAGCATCGCAGAGGACGGCCCACCAGTGGACCTTCGTAAGGAACCGGTGAGAACCACAAGCCCCGCCCTCTCTCACAGCAGCAATGTTTCCCAGCAATCCCTAGCAGGGCCAGGATCCCAACGTCCCAGCGGGGGCAGTACGGATAGCCTAGCAGATCGGCTAGCGGAATTGGGGGAAAGGGCAACGGAGCAAGAGCGCTTGATCATCATCCAGATGTGGCGTGATGAGCGGGCACCACAGGCCGTGGTACCCCGGGAGCCGTTGTCAGCTGTTGTACACAGATCGGGACGCATTCAGTTTGCCAAGTTTGCAGACAGTGATGGGGACATTGATGGACATTTACAAGTTTTTGAAAGGACTTGCAAACTACACGATCTACCCAAGTCGGAGTGGGTGAGACACCTTGTGCCCACTCTGCATGGAGAGGCCTTGGAGGCCTATCGAGGAGTGGCGACGGAGGACTGTGGGAACTACGACGAAGTCGCGAAGGCCCTCCTCCAGCGATTCTTCATCACTCCAGAGTCTTACAGGAAGAAGTTCAGAGACTTGCCCAAGAATCCTAGCAGCACCCATGAGCAATTCGCCACCCAGCTGCGGCAGTACGTGGTGAAGTGGGTGAAGGATTCGGAAGCCACTACATGGGACGCACTGATCGACCTGATCTGCAGGGAGCAGTTCTACCGCAGGTGCGCCAAAGAAGTGAAGGAGTGGGTGCTAGATCGGGAGCCACCCAACTTAAAAATGGCTGCCCAATTAGCCGACAAATATGTGGCAATTCTGCCACGGGGGCAGAAGCGCCCCGCCAGCAGCCAGCTCCAAAAGACTGCACCACCAAGGGGACCCCCCTCTTCAGCTCATCACCCCCAAAGACAAGCATCTTCCAACCCGGGTGCTCTTGGCCAGCAACCGCACCGCAGCGTCCCTGCAACTGATCAGAGATCATCGGTGCCACGACTGGAGAAGAAGTGCTACGGCTGTGGGAAAATCGGACATCTGAGGATGAACTGTCCTGCATCCCAAGCACCCCAGACTCGTGCCCCAAATCCGAGTGCTGGAGCCCGGATCGCTTGTTTGACGAGAGGAGATGAGCCTACAGAGACTGTTCCCCCTCCAGTCAGTCCGATGGAGTGTGGCAAGAGACAGGTGCACTCTGCGGACAGCGTTACCTGCATGGCCAAACAGCCCCTACACAACATGTGGAGGCACCTGCAGCCAGTCCACGTGGGACCCCTGCAGGGAGAAGGCCTAAGAGACTCTGGGGCCTCAATCACTGTGGTGAGCCCCCACCTTATAGATCCTGCTGCAGTATTGCAGGGTCGCACTGCCACGATCACCCTGGCAGAAGAACAGAAAAAGCGGTTCCCATGGCAAGAGTCTACCTGGACTGGGGAGCTGGACCAGAGTTGCGAGAAGTTGCCGTCATGGATGGTCTCCCAACTGATGTGGTCCTAGGAAATGATCTGGGTGGTGGGATCGTCACTATGTTTGTTGGCGCCATTCCCCGGAGTCAAGTTCCAAACCCACCGTTGACATCAGCTACTCCAGCACAGCCCAGCCCAGAGGAAAAGACTACAGCTGCTAGACAACTGCCAGCACAGCCAACCACAGCTTCAACCAGCCCAGAGGAAAAGATTACAGCGGCTAGATCAGCACATCGACCCCGCATGCCTTTTGCCTCTGGTATGCCCACGTCCACTAGCAACGCAGAGGATGTAGGTTACAGCTCGTTTGATCCTGTGGGGGTGCCCAATGATGCTCCTGACCAAAGTGGTTTGCCAACTCCGGCGGTGAGTATGAGAAACCACACTGACTTTTTCATGACTGACCCCTACCAGACTGACCCTAGTAATCCCCACCTAGATCCCCCTGTAGAGTGTCCCAATTTAGGAGAGATTGAGGGCCACAGGCAGGAGTTTAGGGAGGCTCAACTCTCTGACCCGTCCCCGAAAGGCATGAGGCGCCACTCTGGCAGCGGCCTTGACAGGGTTGGGGCGGGGAGGTTGACCTGGCGGGAAGGGTTAAGGTACAGGGTAGCTAGGAAAGTGGGAGGGGATAGACCAGATAGGGAATGTGTCCAACTGGTCCCCTCAGGGAAAGTTCCTGCGCAACCGGTGTCGGTTGCCAGTGAAACCCCTTTGGACAGTAACCCGGAGACAGACCGTACCCTGAAGTGCCTGACACAGAGCTTACCCTGGTCTGGAATGTCGGATGACGCCCAGACCAACTGTAAGGCTGGTGCCATGCGTTGGCAGCCGGGGCACTCCAGCGTTTGTGTTGTCTTTGGGCCTCTGCCCATAGGAGAACCCTTGCAGCAAGTTGCTGTGGACGTAGCAGGTCCCCTGCCTGTGCACAGTAGATCGGGGAAGACACGCAGCCTCCCTGTAGTGGATGCCACACAGGATCCAGAGGCTGGTGGTCTGGCCGCCATCCCTGTGGCACAGGTAGCGGACGAGGAGGAAGGAGTAGGCCTAGGTGACAGGGTAGGTTTCCCGAGTCATAGGTCGACAGAAGAGGATTGGAGGGCAGGTCTGACGGTTAGGGCAGACAGTTGCCAGTTAGGTATGACGGAGGTGCAGTGCCTGGGGCACCATGTGGGAGGAGACAGGGGTAGGCCCAACCCAGAGGGGGTGGAGGCAACCAGAGGCTGTCCCCGGCCCACATCACCCAGACCGGTACTGACCTTAGAACCTGTAAGGCCCTACGGACATGTTGTCATTGACTTTAGTCCTATAGTGAACCCCTTGACAGAGATGGCTAGGAAGGGCATTCCCAAGTCAGTGGACTTTGCACCCGCTTGCGAGTTGGCATTCCAGTCATTAAAGGAGGCTCGGGTACCCGCTCCAGTGCTGATGGCGCACATTCTTGACCAGGACTGTGTGTTACGAACTATTGCGCCACTGCACGGACTGGGAGCAGTACCGAGCCAGAAAGAGCCATATGGGCAGGAGCACTCTGTGGCCTGGTTGAGCAGTATACTGCTATTGTGGGAGGTGGGGTATGCCACAATTGGGGCACCGTGGGTGGCACTTGTTTGTAACCGGCCCCCCACCGTGGTGACTTACCACCTACCTGTTAGGTGGCTGCAACCTACCTTGGGGAAATTTGACAGACTTTGGTGGTGGAGCCTTGAACTTGGACTTCAGGTGGACTATTTGAACATTGTGCACCCACGAAGAGAGGCCCACTACACTATGGATGAACTGTCTAGGCCAGAGCCTACACATCCCAGGTAGCGTCCCCTTCACCCCAACGGACTGCGGGACCAGGACCCAAATCGTTGGGACATGGGTCCCTGGTTGACCCGCTTGAATGGGGGGGGGGGGAATGTGGCCGGAGAGACTAGCCAGCCACACGTGTAATGGCGTCTGCGGCACTGAAGGGGTTAATCCCTAGTGCCCAGCGCCATGTTATGGACTGTTTGAAAGTTTGTTGAATGATGTGTTTTAACATGTCATATGTAGTGCTCTGTGCACCATTGCAGGAAGGCATGTTTAACTGTATCTATTTTATATTCAAGACAGGCTCTGTGTATGTTTAAAGGGAAACACGTGTTTAAATGAAATGTATTTAAAGGAAAAATGCAGTTACTATAGCTG
Organism: Pseudophryne corroboree; assembly: GCF_028390025.1. Taxonomy (NCBI): domain Eukaryota; kingdom Metazoa; phylum Chordata; class Amphibia; order Anura; family Myobatrachidae; genus Pseudophryne; species Pseudophryne corroboree. The sequence goes on along the minus strand of NC_086449.1, from coordinate 320,407,990 downwards.
TCTGAATAAGCAACTCTTATCCTCTGGAAATAGGAAGTGGCATGCTAATGGCTCTGTCCTAGCAGCGAGGTGTGAAGGACAATACCTTTTGATGTGTAAGTTCCTTAGAGAGAGATGCTAATCACTGGGTCTATGGGCTTGGAACTTGTTTCATGTACCTGATTTAATTGACATACGAACGACCGATGTAGGAAGGAAGACTGTTTGTTTGTATTGTAGCCATTCCTGTTGTAATCTTAAACACTGGGATTGCCTGTAGATGTGAATGACCAGAAACATCTGTATTTTGAAGATATGTGATAAATTTATCAATAGTGATGTTAATCTGATACCAAACGTTGTCTGGGTGACAGGAAGGAGGATATTGTTTTATTGCACTTATATCCTTGTAAAATGTAATTTATTGGTATTTTGTAAAATAACCTGATTGGTTGGAGAAGACAGGGAGGGCTTACCCCCCTGTGGTACTGTGTGGAAAACTGACATAAAAAGGAGACCTGCGTGCCTCCAGAGTTGTAGTTGTACCATCTTTATTCTGCTGAAACATCTGATTGTATGCTGTTGCCCCTAGCAATAGGGAAGGGTTCTCTTTAGAACTATTGAGCAAATAAACATCTTTGCCTCAAGAAGACTGCTTCATCTTGTGACCAACAGGGTTAGGCCAAACCTAGCCCCGTCCTCCGGCTGTCCAGGGAAGCACCTGACGTCTCCAAGTTCCGCCTTCCGCCAGCTACAGGTAGAGGCCTAGCAAGTGGCTAGTGGGGATTCGTCAGCACCACACAGCTGTGGTAAGGCAGTGCGTCGGCACATACAGAGCAGAACCGTGGTTCCATACGCCACGGCAGGTTAGGAGTTTGGTGGTGGCAGCAAGAACCCGCCCACAACGCAGTGGGTGGAGTCAGTAACAGGCGGTTATTGACGGTAAGCGGGAATCCCCTATGTGGTCAGGCCTCGTGCGGCTTGACCTTCCAATCTGTGCGCAGTCGCCGGGACGCGGCAAGCGGCGAGTGCTTTCGTACGGTACCGTCCTGTCACACTTAGCTTAGCAGAATAGCGAACAAAAGATTAGCAGAACTGCTACTAAATAATTCCTTGCAGTTTCTGAGTAGCTCCAGACCTACTCCTAGACTGCGATCACCTCAGTCTGTTTAGTTCCTGGTTTGACGTCACAAACACGCCCTGCGTTTGGCCAGCCACTTTCCCGTTTCTCCAGCCACTCCTGCGTTTTTTCCTGGCACGCCTGCGTTTTTTAGCACACTCCCTGAAAACGCCAAGTTGCCGCCCAGAAACACCCACTTCCTGTCAATCACACTACGATCACTCGAGCGTTGAAAAAACGTCGCTCGAGCTTCTGTAAATCTACTAAGTTTTGTGTTAAATTACTTAACGCATGCGCATTTTCCACCTAATCGCTCCGTTGCGAAAAACGGCAACGAGCAAACAACTCGGAGAATGACCACCGAAGATTTCAAAAAACACGTACCTTTGTGTTTGGAACCAACCATGGGCTAAAGATGCGAGTTTAACAGAAGCATGCACAGATCAGTGAGGTCCTTGCCTGCTTCTGTGTGTAAAAGTTATGAAATAGTAAAAAAAAAAAAACCTATACATGGAACAGCTAGTGATTCCATGTATGGTCCATATATAGTATACTCAAATGGAATGAAAAGCCTAAAAATATAGTATTTTCAATACAGCTAGTCGTATGTAAGGTTGATACTAGACTGATACAAAAAACAGGCTTATTTGTTAATGTGATATCTCAATTCTGGAACTTCAAGAGGTGCTACCTGATGGGAAACTTCCCAGTGGGTACATGAAATAAGAAAATACAGGATGACCACATATAGGTAGAACTGCATACCAGAAAGTGTATATAAATCATCATATCTCTGTATATTTTATAATTCCTCTGGGTATTCCTGGGAGTTTTCTTCACCGAGGGTTGAAACTCATAAACAGAAGACAAAATATCCACAATTGGTCCCTTAGAAATTGTGTATTAGAATCAATCCATTTGGGACTATATTACATTTTAAATCTCAAGACTGCTAGATGAAAATATTTACTTATAATAGAACTGTTATAAAATAGAGATCATTTATATAGAGCAGCTTGTACAACTAAGGCAATCATATATAGTATTTGTATTGTTACCTAAATTTAAGCACCAAACAATGCAATAAAAAGTAAGTAAAATTGTAATGATATATTGTGCATTAAAGACCACAGTTTTAAAAAATGTAGATATTTTAAAATTATTTGTTGCTAAGAAAGATAATGCTTTGCAAACGCAACTATAACTTATCACCCTGAAGGAAATTCGGTTATTTACTAGTATAAATATATGGGCATTAATAACTCACACGCAATGAAGTTTCTAAAAGGTAATTGATCAAATACCAAAATAATGGACATTTACCTTCCTACAGAATCACTTTCTTAAAAACATAGCAATAAACTATCAAGATCCCAACTACTTATTTATTTTGCCAGCCCCTCCAGTTCAGGGATCCTGTTTCCCACTGCTGGACCTTTTGGATTGAATTATCCGCTACACCTCTGCTCCTAACCTAGGCTGCAGACTGTGCCTAATCACAAGCCTGCTCCTCCTGCTGGTCTAGTTTCCAATTCCACCAAGCTGCCTCCGGTTTCTGGACAACTGCCTGTAACACAGCCTGCACTCTGGAAGAGGATTCTTTACAATTGATTGTGATCTCTGTTTGCTATGGTTTCCTCATCATGTTTTCCTGTTTTGTTATATTCTTCTCTTACCATTGTCTCTTATTTTGCTTTCCTGCCTCTGTTGCACTTTTGGATTTAGCATGGTCTTATATTTTGTACTCCTGTTTTTTTTTTTTTCTCCCGTTTGTGTCACTGCCTTACATTAAATTACCACTGTGCTTTTGCACCACTGTGTCACTTCACCGCTACCATACTGTATATCTTAGTCTACACTACATCTCTTTTGTGCACAAGATGACTGCCTCGCCTATTACTTTTGGGTGCATTATGAACCATCAGTGTACTGAATAATTAAAAGGTAAAACATGATACCTACATTGTTTTGGAAGGGGAAGGTGCTGAAGGACTAGGAACTTGAAATTTGGATAGTAGCTTGCTTTTGTTACGTAGGCACCCACTAAGAAGGGATATTTCAAAATTCCTCCCACAAAGGAGTTAAAAGGGGTGAGATGATTATTGGGAATTCCCCTCTCACAGAGAAGAGTTAAGACAGCCCACCCAGCCAGGGCTATAAAGAATGCATGGTGCTGGCGATACCAAGTCACGTAGGTGGAAGGACACAATGCTCTGTTCCTGGATTTCCTTGCCAGTGACAGCTGCAGAGCAGTCCATTATTCAAATAGGGGAGCCACATCAACTGCCACCCCTAAACATTGTCAAACATCGCTGGGTGTGGCTCCCCTATTTTAATAATGGACTGCTCTGCAACTGCCACTGGCAAGCAAGTCTAGCATTATGGTTTAGGAGATTTTGTGATTTTGTGATGAGTCAGTGGTATTTGCCTTTTATATATATAGATTGCAGATATAAGTACTTAACCAACCTATTTCCAGTCAGGAGAGGATAGTGTCTCAATTATCAGAGGTTAACCTGTCACTTGAATGAAACATTGCCAAACCTCTCATAGAGCAACAGGAGGAAAGGAGAGATATTTTGACTCAGCTCTCCACGGCTCTCCCAGTGACCTTAAGTGTGCAAAAATCTGTACTTTTTTACCTCAAAGGAGGAGCCCTAAGTAGTGCGAGAAACTAAGCAGGGGAGACATAGGGCCCTTTGGAATAGAGTCAGCCTATCCCTGCAAACCTTACATATTTAGCATACAGTGGGCAGTGCTTGAACTGTCGCCCCAGCATCTAGAGCACTGAGCAGGGCAGCATCAGAGGCGGGACAGGGCAGAGAAGAAGGCAGATTATTATTCACAGTGCCAGCCTTTTGACAGCATCAATCCGGGAAGGGCACGCCCAGAGGTGCAGCCTGACATAGATTGGCAGTGGCAGGCAGAGCCTGTCCTGTTGTAAGTTTAATTGCTGATCTTCTGTAATAAACTAACCAGTTAACTTTAGGTATAGCCAGTTGTCCAGAAAATAAGACACAGAGACTACAGATTCCCGTACAATAAAATCCATTTATTGTTTTGGTGTGTTGTCTGGTGGTTTCATGGTGTGGCACATTGATGCTACCAGTTCTCAACAACATCCTACCAAAAGTGACCCTATTTTAAAAGCAGTATTACATTTGCTTAAATACCAGCACTTTTCATCTCTTTGTGATTGTACTTGAAATTCTGAAGTGAAGCGTGGGTATTCAGCTAGTGTTTTTATGTTTTTAAGTGTAAACCTTAAAAAGTAAATCTCTTTCGATTTGCTTTCAACAGGCTCCATGTAACTTTTATACTCATTATCTACAATTTCCTGCTACTTACTGTACTGTGTATGACATGTGTACTGCAGTTTTGCCCATGTTGTGAACTTACAGTGAAGCTACACCTTAAATTGTGTTCTTGGTGCTCTGTATAGGTGGCAAATGAGATTATTTTCCCTGCCGCATGTTAATTTTTTTTATTTTTTTTGTGCTTCGTTGCAAATTGCATCCAGTTCTGAATAAGGTCCAAGATGCTAATTACTCAGTAAGATTGGAGTGTTTTTTTTTTTTAACAGACCTGATTTGCTAACCACGGTGAAGTCCTAGGGGCATCCGTGTACCAGTAAATAGGACAAGCTATATAGGAAAAGGTAGCTGCTTTAGGTGAAGATTTGGATTTTTGTTCTAGGGAATTGTCATGTACGCTGATGTTATTCATAACACAAAGGGGGAGAGTGATCACATTTTTGTATAGAGATAAAATTGAGAAGTTGCCCACAGATACCAATCAGCATGAAACCGTCATTTTAGAGAGTGTGGGGCATATGTATCAAAGTTTGGAGAGAGATAAAAGTGGAGACAGAATGAGTACCAACAAATCAGCTCCTAACTGTCCTTTTACAAACACAGCCTGTAAAGTGACAGTTAGATGATCTACTTTATCTCTTTCCAAGCTTTGATACATAAGCCCCTGTTCTTAGTGTGCTAGATAAATGTCAGTTAGAAGTTTAGAGGTAGCTATAGGCAATTTCTAAACTTTATCCCTCTCCAAGATTTGATAAATCTACCCTTAAGTTTGTAATTCTGAATAAACCCTGCTGCTGTTATAGCCAGGCAACATTCAGAATGGCTTAGTTAATTATATATTATGTTTTCCTTCCTCATACTTGACGTTGCCATAGCTTATAGCTGAAAATGTTTTCCTGCAAGTTTGATCTTTTATGAATTCCCTTGTGTCATGGCCGGTGAACCTATTTGCCAAAGTTAATAGTTTGGAGAATGTCAGGACTTTGACCTTTTCATGTGCTTGTTTCAGCTTGTGAATATAAAAGCCGAAACACTGCTTGTCGGATAAAATATAATAGAATAATTACTGAAAGCTGTTTAAAAAAAAATCCAGAAAGAGGTGTCAGTATTAAAAAAAAGTATGCTACGTAACTTTTTCTTTTTCCTTCAAAATATTGAAAGATATACAATATTATCAAAACAAAATTTAGACCGTAATATCTAAACCATCCAATTACCTAAATTAATAGTATAATCTTGAACATGGAGGCTTCTTCTCCTCTTCATTACAAATTACTGAGCATCCAACACATATAAAAAGATCTTTTTGTCTTTTTTACTTCAAATTATTAATCAGAATTATCCTCGAATATGGGAGATAAAAAGAGACACAAAGCACCATTCTGGTGCTTTATCCTTTACATTTTTAATTGAAAGAAATGATAATAAAATACAATGAAAAGAAAACTATCAAGTGTAACAAAAAAATGAACTCTCCACAATTAGCCACTTATTGGGGGTCATTCCGAGTTGATCATAGCTGTGCTAAATGTATCACAGCTACGATTATGTTTCCAGACATGCGGGGGGACACCCTGCACAGGGCTAGCCCGTCCTGTATGTCTGTTTGCCCCCCCCCCGCTCCCCGCACAAGTACAAAAGCATCGCACAGCGGCGATGCTTTTGTACTTCTTGAGTAACTCCTGTCCAGCGCAGCTCCGGCGGATGGCTGGCAGTTGATCATCGCTGCCCCTGGTCACTGCGTGTGACATCACGCAGCCGCTGCGGCCAGCCCCCTGCACGGTCGTTGACCGCGCCCCCATAATGGTGGCCAAACACCGCCGTGCCACCCCCTCCCACTGTCACGATCCGGGTATCTGGACGCCATTACTTACCCTTCAGATGCCTCCTAAGGCGGGCTCAGCGTTCCAGGACCGGATTCCGCTGTTCCTGAGTTTCCACATGCAGAGTGGTCTTTTCATCAGCCGCGGCCTCCGCTGTGCCCGCGTGGTTAAATGTGCATCTATCAGCCTGGCGTCTCCTGTCTCCGGTGGCCGGCGCCGCCATTACTGTTTCCCAGACCACATGGATTACAAACCAAACTTCCCTCCAAGTGTCTGCATGGGCGCAGCCATCTTGGATTCTGTCATCTGATCATTTCCACCAATCTGCTGTCTGTGTTGTTGATTTGCATAATTGCCTAGCCAACCCCTTCCTTGCTGCAGGTATAAGTAAGCTGTACCTGAGCAAGGAAGACGTCAGTGCTTTGGTTGTCAAACCTAGTTCCTGTTTGTCTCTCTTCTATGATTGTCTTCCAGGTTCCAGCTCCTGTCTCAAGACTTCCACCATAGAGACCCGCACCAGCATTCCACCTGCGGTGTAGCCTGACTCTCCAATCCATTGTGGATTCATCTGTTTCCAGCTACAACACTACCTGCTTCCAGCCTCAGCTTCCAGCAGAGTACAGCTTCCCTTAAAGGGCCGGTGTCCTTTCTACACTTTACCACTCTCCACCGGAATTATTATTTCTCCGCTCTCAAGTTCTACATTTCAGTTCACATTTCATCGCTCCCAAAGTTCATTTATTATTTAACTGGTTCCAGCCAGTATCCACTCCGTGCTAACAACAGTCTGGTTCCAGCCAGTATCCACAGCAGCTGTTTTACCTTCAGCAACCCAGCTCTTCCTGGAACACCAGCTGGTACAATCCTGGGTTATCTCCATTGCTACAGCCGGGCCTGGTAAGGACTTTCCATCTAGGAGATCATAAGAACTATCTCACACTACCAGTGCCCTGTGGCTCCTGCCATGCTGTAGTACTCAGGAACTGTATTTATTCTTTGCTGACTTTTACGTTTTCTTTTATTGCTGCTGTGATGCGGAGTTGTCATAATAAACATCATTGACTTTTATCTAAGTTGTCGTGGTCACGCCTTCGGGCAGTTATTATTCATGTTACTTACATGTCCAGGGGTCTGATACAACCTCCCAGGTTCCGGTACATCTCAGCCCCTACAACTGAGGCTGCCTCCCGTCAGCTCAGGCCCTCAGTTGTGACAGTAAGCACTGACCTAATGAATCCAGCCGGAGACCAGGATCAAGCGGCCAGGCCGATGCAAGAACTGGCAGCCCGACTAGAACATCAGGAGGCTGCACAGGGCCACATCATCCGCTGTCTCCAGGATCTCTCTACTCGGCTGGATGGGATTCAGACAACTCTCCGTGGATCAGGCGCGTCTGGTGCGTCAACCACAGTGACTCCAGCTATAACCCCACCCACCTTACCCATTTCTGCTCCACGTCTTCATCTTCCAACGCCAGCAAAATTTGACGGATCTCCAAGATTCTGCAGGGGATTTCTCAACCAGTGTGAGATTCAGTTTGAGCTACAACCTGGCAATTTTCCCAGTGACCGTACAAAAATTGCCTACATTATTTCTCTTCTCAGTGGCTCAGCCCTTGATTGGGCATCACCGTTATGGGAGAGGTCCGACACCCTGCTATCTTCTTACACTGCATTTGTGTCAACATTCAGGCGCATCTTCGACGAGCCAGGCAGGGTAACTTCAGCTTCGTCTGAGATTCTCGGTTTACGCCAGGAATCACGTACTGTAGGACAATATCTTATACAGTTCCAGATCCTGGCATCCGAACTGGCATGGAACGACGAGGCCCTGTATGCTGCATTCTGGCATGGTTTATCCGAGCGTATTAAAGATGAGTTAGCTACCAGAGACTTACCCTCCAAGTTAGATGAGCTAATCTCACTTTGTACGAAAGTTGACTTACGTTTCAGAGAGAGAGCAACTGAGCGTGGAAGATCATCTGCTCCAAAATCTTCTACTCCTCCTCCTCCTCGCCAACTGTCACCAACTACAGATGAACCCATGCAAATTGGCCGTTCCCGTTTAACTCCTGCTGAGCGCCGAAGACGTCTCTCCGAGTTTCTCTGTCTGTATTGTGCAGCTCCGTCTCACACCATTAATGCCTGTCCCAAACGTCCGGGAAACTCCAAATCCTAGCTCGCCAAGGAGAGGGCCGGCTAGGAGTAATGATCTCCTCTCCATCTCCTCAAGATTGTAACCTCCCAGTCTCGCTTCAAGTTGCTCAACGTTATCAGAACGTCATTGCCCTCCTGGATTCCGGAGCAGCTGGGAACTTTATTACTGAAGCCTATGTTAAACGGTGGTCCCTACCCACCGAGAGACTTCCTTCGTCCTTTTCCTTAACTGCTGTGGATGGCAGTAAAATTTTTGATACAGTTATTTCTCTAAGGACTCTACCAGTTCGTCTGAGAGTGGGAGTTCTTCATTCCGAACTTATTTCATTTTTAGTGATTCCAAGAGCCACACATCCTGTGGTCCTGGGCCTTCCATGGCTCCGTCTTCACAATCCTACAATTGATTGGACGACTACGCAAATCCTGGCATGGGGTTCCTCCTGTACTAAGACATGTTTGTTTAAAGTGTTGCCTGTCTGTTCTTCCTCCCCCAGGTCGTCTGATGTTCCACCTCCTCCATATCAAGATTTCACGGATGTGTTCAGTAAAGCTTCTGCTGATATCCTTCCTCCTCATAGAGAATGGGACTGCCCGATTGATCTCGTTCCAGGGAAGGTTCCACCTCGAGGCCGAACTTATCCGTTGTCTCTCCCCGAGACACATTCTATGGAGGAATACATTAAAGAGAACCTAGCAAAGGGGTTCATTCGACCTTCTTCTTCTCCAGCCGGCGCAGGCTTCTTTTTTGTAAAGAAGAAAGATGGTGGTCTGCGGCCGTGCATCGACTACAGAGGTTTGAACGACATTACCATCAAGAACCGCTATCCTTTACCCCTGATTACTGAGCTCTTTGACAGAGTTAGCGGAGCTACCATCTTTACAAAGCTGGACCTGAGAGGTGCATACAATCTCATCCGGATCCGTGAGGGTGACGAGTGGAAGACCGCATTTAACACCCGTGACGGACATTATGAGTACCTCGTCATGCCCTTCGGATTGAGCAATGCTCCAGCTGTCTTCCAGCATTTCGTCAATGAGATCTTCAGAGACATTCTATACCGTCATGTCGTGGTCTATCTAGATGATATCCTCATTTTTGCCAACGATTTAGAGGAACATCGTTTCTGGGTAAAGGAGGTTCTGTCCCGTCTCCGTGTCAATCATCTCTACTGCAAATTAGAGAAATGCGTCTTTGAAGTCAAGTCCATTCCGTTTCTAGGGTACATTGTGTCCGGTTCCGGACTAGAGATGGATCCTGAGAAACTACAAGCAATCCAGAATTGGCCGGTACCCTTAACCCTCAAAGGGGTCCAGAGGTTCTTAGGGTTCGCCAATTATTACCGAAAGTTTATACGAGACTTTTCCACCATTGTGGCGCCTATTACTGCTTTCACCAAGAAGGGTGCTAACCCGTCCAAGTGGTCTGAAGAAGCCATGCAAGCTTTTCATCTTTTAAAACAGAGGTTCATCTCTGCACCTGTCCTGAAACAGCCTGACATCGACTCTCCTTTCATCTTAGAGGTGGATGCCTCCTCCGTTGGAGTAGGAGCGGTGTTATCTCAGAGGGCTAAAGATGGTCATTTACATCCTTGCAGTTTCTTCTCACGGAAGTTCTCCCCAGCGGAGCGCAACTATGCCATTGGCGACCAGGAGTTGCTAGCCATCAAGCTCGCTCTAGAGGAGTGGAGATATCTGTTGGAGGGAGCTTCTCATTCAATCACCATCCTTACAGACCACAAGAACCTTCTATATCTAAAAGGCGCACAATGTCTCAACCCTCGTCAGGCCAGATGGGCACTTTTCTTTTCCAGGTTCGACTTTAAACTCCAGTTCTGTCCGGGCTCTCAGAATCGCAAGGCCGATGCCCTTTCCCGCTCATGGGAGCAAGAAAATGAGTCAGAGTCTTCAGACAAGCATCCTATTATAAATCCGTTGGCATTCTCCACGGTAGGGATGGACTCTACGCCCCCATCAGGGAAAAGTTTTGTGAAGCCGACACTAAGGAAGAAGCTCATGCATTGGGCCCATGCTTCCCGTTTTGCCGGACATACAGGTATCCAAAAAACCCTGGAGTTTATCTCTAGGTCCTATTGGTGGCCAACTCTGAAAAAGGACGTTTTGGAGTTTATTGCATCTTGCCCAAAGTGTGCTCAACATAAAGTATCCCGCCAGTCGCCTGCGGGGCAACTGGTTCCACTATCTGTTCCCCGTCGACCATGGACCCATTTGTCGATGGATTTTATTACAGATTTGCCCATGTGCAACAAGTTCAATACCATCTGGGTGGTAGTTGACCGGTTCACCAAGATGGCACACTTCATTCCTCTCACCGGTCTTCCGTCAGCTTCCAAGTTGGCTCAAGTATTCATACAAGAGATCTTCCGACTCCACGGTCTTCCTGAAGAAATTATCTCAGATCGAGGAGTTCAATTCACAGCCAAATTCTGGCGAAGTTTATGTCAAGTCCTCCAAGTCAAGTTAAAGTTTTCCACGGCTTACCATCCTCAGACCAATGGTCAAACTGAGAGGGTGAATCAGGACTTGGAGGCCTTCCTCCGCATCTATGTGTCCTCCTCTCAAGATGACTGGGTTCAATTACTTCCCTGGGCCGAGTTCTGTCATAACAACCAGTATCATTCTTCATCTTCCTCAACACCATTCTTCACCAACTTTGGATTCCACCCTAAAGTCCCTGAGTTCCAACCGCTTCCAGCAACTTCTGTTCCCGCAGTGGATATCACCTTGCATCAGTTTGCCAATATCTGGAAGAGCGTACGATCAGCTCTGCTCAAGGCATCGTTCAGGTACAAGAAGTTTGCGGATAAGAAGCGTCGAGCAGTTCCTGCTCTCAAGGTGGGTGATCGGGTATGGTTATCCACGAAGAATTTGAGGTTAAGAGTTCCCAGTATGAAGTTTGCACCTCGCTACATCGGTCCTTTTAAAATTGATCAAGTCATCAATCCTGTTGCTTACAGACTCCAGTTACCTCCCTTCTTAAAAATACCCAGGACATTCCATGTTTCCCTGTTGAAACCGCTAATCTTGAATCGGTTTCATTCCTCACTTCCACCAACTCCGAAAGTCCAAACTCAACGAGGCGTTGAGTATGAAGTGGCCAAGATCCTGGACTCACGTCACCGTTACGGTCAACTTCAGTATCTCATTGACTGGAAGGGCTATGGTCCTGAAGAACGCTCTTGGACCAATGCCTCTGACGTCCATGCTCCTGCCTTGGTCCGAAATTTCCACGCAAAGTTTCCTTTAAAGCCTAAGAAGTGTCCTGGGGCCACTCCTAAAGGGGGGGGTGCTGTCACGATCCGGGTATCTGGACGCCATTACTTACCCTTCAGATGCCTCCTAAGGCGGGCTCAGCGTTCCAGGACCGGATTCCGCTGTTCCTGAGTTTCCACATGCAGAGTGGTCTTTTCATCAGCCGCGGCCTCCGCTGTGCCCGCGTGGTTAAATGTGCATCTATCAGCCTGGCGTCTCCTGTCTCCGGTGGCCGGCGCCGCCATTACTGTTTCCCAGACCACATGGATTACAAACCAAACTTCCCTCCAAGTGTCTGCATGGGCGCAGCCATCTTGGATTCTGTCATCTGATCATTTCCACCAATCTGCTGTCTGTGTTGTTGATTTGCATAATTGCCTAGCCAACCCCTTCCTTGCTGCAGGTATAAGTAAGCTGTACCTGAGCAAGGAAGACGTCAGTGCTTTGGTTGTCAAACCTAGTTCCTGTTTGTCTCTCTTCTATGATTGTCTTCCAGGTTCCAGCTCCTGTCTCAAGACTTCCACCATAGAGACCCGCACCAGCATTCCACCTGCGGTGTAGCCTGACTCTCCAATCCATTGTGGATTCATCTGTTTCCAGCTACAACACTACCTGCTTCCAGCCTCAGCTTCCAGCAGAGTACAGCTTCCCTTAAAGGGCCGGTGTCCTTTCTACACTTTACCACTCTCCACCGGAATTATTATTTCTCCGCTCTCAAGTTCTACATTTCAGTTCACATTTCATCGCTCCCAAAGTTCATTTATTATTTAACTGGTTCCAGCCAGTATCCACTCCGTGCTAACAACAGTCTGGTTCCAGCCAGTATCCACAGCAGCTGTTTTACCTTCAGCAACCCAGCTCTTCCTGGAACACCAGCTGGTACAATCCTGGGTTATCTCCATTGCTACAGCCGGGCCTGGTAAGGACTTTCCATCTAGGAGATCATAAGAACTATCTCACACTACCAGTGCCCTGTGGCTCCTGCCATGCTGTAGTACTCAGGAACTGTATTTATTCTTTGCTGACTTTTACGTTTTCTTTTATTGCTGCTGTGATGCGGAGTTGTCATAATAAACATCATTGACTTTTATCTAAGTTGTCGTGGTCACGCCTTCGGGCAGTTATTATTCATGTTACTTACATGTCCAGGGGTCTGATACAACCTCCCAGGTTCCGGTACATCTCAGCCCCTACAACTGAGGCTGCCTCCCGTCAGCTCAGGCCCTCAGTTGTGACACCCACCCAGCGAACACCTCTACCTGTCAATCAGGCAGAGACGATCGCTAGGGAACAACGGCCTTCAGCCATCTGGCATGGGCTGGCGCACTGCGGCACCGACGCATGTGCAGTTCCGACCCGATCGCTGCGATAAACTGCAGCAAGCGATTGGGTCGGAATGACCCCCATTGTTCCTACTTGAATAAAGCTTTCACAAGGGCATGTAGCCAATCTGATGAGCTCTTAGCGTCAGCTCTATCCATGGATCGGAGTGCACAGAAAATGCATACTCTCCAATACATTTCAGTCTACATGATCTGGGATCTTTCTCAAGGTTATCAAAATAGCTTCTTTACATGGAAATTCACAAAGTTCTCTGCATTCCTGAATTCCCCTATCACATGGAATTCTTTTATACTCTAATCAATCCACAAATCAGAAAGCATTGCCATTGTTCCTATATAGATCTATAGATTATAAAAGCAATATTTTTTTTAAATACACTGTCCGAAGATCATTAAAAGCAATGTTGCAGAGGGGGAACTTGAAGTTTGTATCATCAGAAATTCACACATTGGGGTATATATAATAATGTTCGATTTTGGATTAAATTTTATGTTCGATTTAAATCGACTGAAATCAAATCAAATCTTTTTCATTCATCAAATCCCACATTTACTAATATTCGATTTTGCATTCAAAATCAAAATCGAATTCAATGCTATTTAATTTTGAAAAGTGATTTTGTGTTCTGTTTAGGAAATCCGTTTCAATATCACCTATAAAATCGAATGCAAAATCAAATACAAAATCGAAAAACAAATATATATATATATATATATATATATATAAAATATATATATATCACATGCAAAACGCTGCTGTGGTTCCAGTAATTATGATTTGCATACATCTCTGATGGTGGGGCACCTGCGCATGCACAGGACCTGTTCTGTGCATGGGCAGAATGGGTCCTGCATCGTCACAAGCAGTGCAATCTAAGCTGCGTCCTGTCACTGTTTGTGAGCGTAGAATCCAAAGACACAGGAGCTGCACTGCATCCATCTCTGAATGAGGCCCATAAACCATACAGTCACATTACATAGTAACATAGTCGGTGAGGTTAAAAAAAGACTAGTAGTCCATCGAGTTCAACCTGAATTATATTGCATTCCCTATTCTAATTAGGTTAAAAGGCAATATCCTCGTATATCTTTCTCCGTTAGAAATTTGTCGAACCCATTTTTAAATGCATTGACTGAGTCCGCCATTACAACCTTCTCTCGCAGAGTATTCCATATTCGTATTGCCCTTACAGTGAAGAATCCCTTCCTGCACTGAGTACAAAATTTCCTCTCCTCAAGCCTTAGCGGGTGTTCTAATATTTCTCTTTTATAGTGTGGTGCCCAGAACTGTACACAATACTCAAGAATCGGCCGTACCAATGATTTGTACAGTGGCAGGATTACGCTCTCATCCCTTGTCTCAATTCCCCTTTTAATGCATGCTAACACCTTATTTGCCTTTGTTGCTGCACTTTGACGTGTGTTGCCGCTAAATCTATCGATGAACACCCACAAAACCTTTTCTAATGCAGTTTTCCCTATTTTTTCCCCATTTAATTGGTAGGTTACATGTTTATTCTTAGTCCCAAAGTGCATAACTTTACATTTTTCCATATTAAACCTCATACACCATTTTATTGCCCAAACTTCCTGTTTAAATAAATCGCTCTGAAGAGTCTCCACATCCACATCTGGCTTGATTACCCTACATAACTTAGTATCGCCTGCAAAAATTGACATTGTGCTTTCTAGTACTTCTCCTAAATCATTATTAAATATATTAAATAATAGTGGCCCCAGCACAGAACCCTGCGGTATTCCACTAATTACTTTAGCCCAGGTGGAAAACATCCCATTAATCACCACACACTGTTCCCTGTTATCAAGCCAATTACCCATGTACAAATAGTGTCTACTATACCAAGCTCACTTAATTTTAAAATCAGCCTCCTGTGAGGTACTGTGTCGAAAGCTTTTGCAAAATTCAGATGAACCACATCTACAGTATTGCGTTACCATGGTCGAGACTGTCGCTTACTATCTCATAGAAGCTAATCAAATTAGTTTGGCATGATCTATTTCTTACAAAACCATGCTGGTTCTTATTAATAGCATGGGAGTTCTCCAAGTATTCCTGTATGCTGTCCCTTAGTATACTTTCCAGTAGTTTCCCCACTATTGATGTCAGACTAACCAGTCTATAGTTACCAGGATGACGTTTAATACCCTTTTTAAATATTGGGACTACAGCTGCTAAACGCCAGTCCTTTGGTACCATGCCTGATCTAAGTGACTCATTGAAAATCAGATACAACGGCCTTGCTATTTCAGCATTTAGCTCCATCAGAACCCTAGTATGTAGGCCATATGGACCAGGAGATTTATTAGTCTTAATTTTTTGTACTCATTCATGGACTACTTCCTCAGACAGATAAGTATTAAGCAATGGGCCATTATCAATACTATTGTTATTGTTACTCACTAATCCCACAATCTGGTCATCTCTAGTAAACACTGATGAGAAAAATGTGTTCAATATTTCAGCTTTTTCATTGTCGTCATTTAGCAGGAATCCCAGTTCGCTTTTTAATGGTCCTATATTCCCTGTTTTTAGCCTCTTACCATTTATGTACTTAAACACTTTTTTAGGGTTAAACACATGTTTGGGACCCTTTTTATTATAGATATGCGCAGATCCCCAAGTGTTTATTAATTTCTTTTAAAATGTATGAAAACATCTAAAATCATGTAATTTGGACCTCTCACATATAACCTTTACAGTATTATTAATATCTGGCCTAATTCATGGACAGACACCATGGCAGCGGCTGCAACTGTGACTGTACACATTGAGGCAGCCCTGAAAAGTACAGCGACACCCAGCGCAGCAATCGCAGAGGCAGAGCAACTGTGTACACATTCCCAGCACACACGGACATTCTTCCATAATCGACAGCTCAATTAAGTGAATGGCCACACAGTAGGGGATCCTGAACAGATGCCAGAGACTCGCTGCTTGAGTATGGATTCACAGGTGCACCCAGCAACACGTCCCAAAAATGACAGTGACACCCCTGTGTTTTTACCTCCATTCCCCCATAATCGCCCACTACTGTTGAGAAACATTGCAAGTGGAATTGCAATTAGACTTTGGAGCTGTCGCTTGATTGCAAAAATATCGGTATAACATCCATCATTTCTACTTTTATAGGCATAATAATGAAGGTTTAGGGAATAGAATTTTTCTAGAAGTTAAAATTACCTTTCTGCTATTAGTCTGTTATTTTGGGGATTTGTAATTTGAATATGTGTTCGATTTTCAGTTTGAATGTTAGTAAATAATTTGAAATCGTCTATGTGAAAGTACAGATGTTTTGATGATATTTGATTTTGAGTTGGATGTGAGTGGGATTTGGTTTTATATTTGATTTTACATTTGATTTTGCCTTTAGTAAATCTCCAAATGCAAAATCAAATGCAAATCAAATGCAAAATCACCCAAAACCCAAAATCGAACATTAGTAAATATACCCCAGAAAGTGATTACATAAATGAGGACACCTACTGAAAAGCGATGTGCTGTCTGCATGTGATTTGTCAATAATACAAATGTATAGGATAGTCAAAAATCTGTCTCCATAGAATACATCTATTCATCAGCCAACAGAGACAGTTAATATAATTTTACTATTCTTTTATCTTCAGTCTGAAGGTTGGTGAATATTGGATCTGGAATATTTTTATTGGAGTGTTGACACTGCATCAAATTTTATAAAGAATACAGTTTTATCTATATGTTAAATAAATATCAATATATAATTATATATAGTTTTATACAGATTGCGCTGCTGAACATCACACAATGAAGCCAAAGGACACAACACTTGTGACAGAATTTGTTCTCTCTGGTCTTTCCCCTGACCCAAGCCTTCAGCTTCCTCTCTTTCTCCTCTGCTTATCAGTGTACCTGGTAACATTATTGGGTAATCTTATGATCATTGTGCTAATTAAAGTGACTCCAGGCCTGCAAACACCAATGTACTTTTTTCTCATGAATTTATCTTTTGTAGACATGTTCTATTCATCAACTATTACACCCAACATTATGGCCAACATTCTCTCTGTAAACAAGACGATATCCATCACTGCTTGTGCTACACAAATGTTTTTTTTTATTGACTTGGTGAGCTCTGAAGGGATGCTACTTGCAGTGATGGCCTATGACCGATATGCAGCCATATGTAAGCCTTTGTACTATACCACACTTATCAGCAATGCCAGATGTTTTCAACTCGTTTGCTCAGTTTACACAGCAGGATTTTTTAACTCATTAATACACACATATTTTGCATTTATCTTACCATTCTGTGGGTCAAATCATATAAATCATTTCTACTGCGATATCAACCCCATCTTAAAGCTGTCATGCAAAGATACATTTCTTAATGAGATTTTCTTATTTGTTGTTGCTGGCTCTATTGAAGTGGGCTCTTTCTCGTGTATACTGATATCATATGCCTATATTTTTTGCCATTATTTAGAACTGGATCCAGATCCGGAAGTCGGAGCAAGTCTCTTTCCACCTGTATCTCTCACTTTACTTGTGTAGCCTTGTTCTACTTTCCAGTTTTCTTCATGTATTTACGACCAACTTCTGCATACGCAGTAGACCAGGACTGGGTGCTGTCTCTGTTCTATACAGTGATCACACCGATGTTGAATCCCATCATCTACAGCCTGAGAAACCAAGATGTAAAACAAGCTTTGGCAAAGCTGAGATTCACTAGTATTTTTATGTTATTTAGATTTAACTGTGAATATTAGTTATAGGCCATGTGTACCTGTACTTATACTACAGCCTTGATGGTTGTCATCTGCATTTCCATTGAACAGCAGTAAAATCTTTCTAAATGTATGAATGCAAATAGAGAGGGGGTTTCTGGTGGGCCGGGTATCAGGAATGGCCGCCGTTAAGTTGCTCTCCTGGCTATGGCTACAGAAATCTGCTCAATCATCCTCTAATCATCTTTAATTGGGAATTTGAATTAATCTATCTTACCCCTTAGTGCAGGGGATTCTTTATGTATCTAGATGTGAGAGATTGATATTTCACCAGAATCCGGCTACTTATAGCATCGATCTGCACGCCTGCTGCCCGTATGGCATGAACATCGGCATGGTTGTTGGTGCGGCCACATATACAGCTCTCCCAGTGGCTGCCTACTAGCTCTGCTGTGCCTGACGTAGACTTTCACTAAGTAGACTGCCTCTGCCTTCGGAAGAGCCGCTTGTGACCCACCACCAGCCTGTCCACAGACAAGTAACCCCAGTGGCTGTTTTTGGAGACCCATTTTTCCTAGCTTCTCGAGTCCTGGTGCCATGGAGACCACCATTCGGTGGTAGGGGTGAGTCAGGAGTGAGGGGTGAATATTTCATCCCCCTGGGTTGGTTTGGCTGGGCTGCTTCAGGTATCACAGTGTTTTTATCAATGTACAGATGTAGCCATGCTCATCGTGGCTACAAATAGGCATATTCATGCCTTGTTTGCCAAGATTACGTATGCTTCTAAGATGCACGCATTCACTTTTTAAGGGGGCGGCAAAATATGCAATTCAACATAGGTAGGCACGGGCGCGCCTAGCCATACTGCATGTGCATGTATACAGGAGATGTAGCCATGATAAGCGTGGCTACATCTGTAACACTTTAACACATTTATTATTATCTCTCACCCATTTAACACTCTTAACAAATATTAGCTGCTTTTACTTATCTAACAATCTCTAACACTTTATTTGCTATCTCTTACTAGTGTGGTGCCTTGGGGCATTTGGTTGGGCTGGCCAGGGGGTGAACCTGTAGAATGTTAGTGATCTACCTGATGAAGAGGTCACCTGGACGTGGTGGGTAGGCCCATACTTTTGGCCTAAGTCATGCAAAGAACCTCACTTTTACTTGATGTTAAATGTAAAATGTAAATGTAAAATGTATTCAGTCAGGGGCTGATTGGTCATAGGGCTCAGAGGGAAGATTCTCAGTGGGCTGATGTGCATGTGGGGCCCATTATGTTTGTTGACATGTGAGGGGTGGTGCTGTCTCCATGGTACATGGTATACCTCTTGTGATTCCCATCGGAGGCCATTTCTACAATTTTTTTCAGGGCCACTTTTAATTCACAATCCATGCCTGATTACAATTCTGATTATTAATATTTGTAGAGAGCACCTGCATTCATTTGTTCTGCGTGTGGCACTACAAGTCTAAGCATGGTATAAACTCTCATTATGCTTCAAAAGGGTGTGCAGTCTAGGCCCCACCTCCATACATCCTACCTGACTGCATAGTCTCCCGCTGCTCCTGACTGCAAGCTTGTTGTACGCATTCAGATCATATGTGACTGAGCTCCAGGAGCCGGGGATCTTCTTCCTGTTTCTTGTTCTCCATGTACCTGCCCTCCAGTGTTCGTATCTGAGCTGGTCCATCATCTGTCAAGGTGGCGAGTGAGTTGCCTCTCTAACTGGGATCGCTTCCTGCTGTTGGGTGGTGACACATGTCTCTACTGCTGGCTCTTGTCTGCAATACTCTGGCAGGATACCCTCCTCGGGACTGACCACCTCTCCTTGTAGAGTTTCTTGTCTGTAGCCTCTAGCTGATGCTTCCATCAGCAGCTGTTCATGGTTATGTAGAGGCTGGTGTGCCTGGTGCTTTTCCGGACGTGCTCTGCATTGCTTGCTGCCCAAGTGTAGGTTTCTTGGAGTAAGGCAAATCCATCTGCACCTACGAAGCTCTGGTTGTGACTGACTGACAAACGTCCCTCTGGTACTAACATTGTTTGTTGACCCCTTCTTATACTAGCACTTTTACATATTTTTCTTCTCCTTCCCTCTACTTTGTTCCTTGCCCTTCTTGTGTATTACTCTTACCCCTGGTATCCTCTTTCTACGCCTTGTCTCCTACCTACACTCTTCTCTTTTCAGCCTCCTCCCTTCCTTTTCCAGTAACGGCCCTGGACATTTATCGGTGGATTGGTGGCGGCAGTGACTTACATCTCTGAGATAGCTGCCCTATCTGTATCTGGGGTAAAGCATCTGACTTACAAACTCATCTACCATGACTCCATCATTCGATTATTGTTTGACTGGACTCTCATTATACTACTTCTCATATACTTGTTAAACCAGGTTTTTGCCATTACCTGTGACTTTAGTGTGTTTTTGTTCTTTTTTATTCACTTTTAAATATAAGTCAGTCATTAGCTATATTTGGGTTAGACTTATTAGTATTTCTGTAGTGACAAGTGGTCACATTATGTTACTACTGATAATGTTTTAATTCATTATTGCTAATATCTAAATCTGCTGCCTTTCCATACTATATTAGGCAGTTTTATCAAGTTTACTGTGTATCACAACATTGTTCACATCGTCTTTTTCAAAACCAGTTCAGTTCTCTAGCTGTACCTATATCCTCTTATCTAGTGCCTCCAATGTTACACTATATTTTGTGATAAGTCTGTGACTGGGATTCTACAACTGGAGGTGGTCTACTCTCCATTATCTCCTTTTTCTATTATCTTATCAGGGATGACAATTATGAATTCAGTGGGTGGGATGTACTGGAGTCCAAGTTCACCCGACGTGCGGGATGCCAGCTGAACCTGCACGTTTTTTTAAAGGGTCAATCATTTACAAGGCATGGTTATGTATATACTGCTGAAAATTTGGTGAATTTTGATCAGAGATGTATGGAAAAGATAGAAATGTGAGGCACTGTCTCACCTGCTATAGACTTTTTACTCCAGTGTTTTGAGTATAAAAATAAATAGAATAATATAAAGAAGATATTTCTAATATATTTGTTAGGAACTCCAGCACTCTGTGTGTGAGAGCCCTAGAGCCGGGGAGAGGGTCTTCTGCCAATAACAGACCCCCACTGTTCCCTTAGTGCACAACACGCACACCGGTTCTTAGGGGTCATCTCGGATTTAACCGCTAGCAGTAGGGACTCACATAATAGGCTGGAGACCACAAGGTAATTAACATGGAGTGTAGCAGGAGACAAGGCAAGGGCTAGTTGCAGACAAACAGGGTAAAGGATAACTTTGCAAGGCTGGGGTTAATAAAAAACAGACTTTGGCTAGGTTATGCAGACTAGGCTGGAACAACTGAAGACAGCAGGACTTGATGACAACCGAATATACAGCAAAGCAGGAGATAATTGCAGGTTATGCTGGGTGAAGACTTCTGAGCTAGGAGTGTGCAGGATTCACAGAAGGCCAATGGTAACTGAAGCAATGAGGTGTGAGTTGTAGGAAAGGTGGTGGTTAACTGCTGGAACAATCAGGTGCTGACATACCGGCAGGCAGAGTCCCACTTTTTTACAAATTACGGCAGCAGAGTCCCCATTTTTACACATTAGGCAGACAGAGTCCAAGAGAGAGAGAGAGAGAGTACGTATTATACTTAACTGTGACCAACCGGCAGACCTCTCCTCTTCTCCTTCCTGCCCTACGCTCCACTCTTTGCATTGCTGGGGCATTGGGTGGGCTGGGAGAGACGTCATCTCTCCCAGCACATGGCAGGGACTGGAGGGGGAGCTGCAGTGCTGCCGGCTACCTATGTGAGAAGAGGTAGCCGAGCAATGCAGCTGAGCACTGATGGCTGGGGGGAACGCAGACCACACAGTGCAGCAGCGGCAGAATGGCCAGGTGGGTGTTGCTGGTGGTCCTGTGCCCACAGTGCATCTGTGTTGTGTGCCAGGCACCACTGGCACACACCTAGTTACGGCCCTGCAGTAGTGCCCCTTAGTTACATTACACTGTGCACTTATTCACATAGTTACACAGTATTGCCACTTATTGACATTATGCCACACAGTAGTGCCCCTTATTCATGTTATATCACACAATAAAGCCCATTCACGTTACGCCACACAGAAGAACCCCTTAAACACATTATGACACACAGTAGTAATGCTCCTTATAAAACATTATGCCACACAGTAGAAATGCTCCTTTAACACATTATGCCACACAAAGTAATGCCATTACAAATGCCACAAAATAGTAGTGCCCCTTACACAATATGTCACATAGTAATGCTCTTTATAACATATGCCACACAGTAATGACCCTTATGACCCCCCCACCTTTCAGCCTCTCACCTCCGTCTGTGTTCCTCCAGCAGCCTCTCACCTCCCCGTCTGCCACAATCAGGTGTTGATTTGGTGCCAGACTGCCATCTGCACACTGGCAAGTAGCCAGGTAGCCATGTAGATAGTTGTCGGAATGTTGTGCCGGTCACGAGTAAATGCGTGCGTGCGGGGGGGGGGGGGGCTGCCTGGAAACCCCCCTCCTCTTGGCAAGTGGCTCAAATTATGACAATAGCAATGGTATATAACATGATTACTAGAGCTACAACCATATCATGCAGTTTAAGGGACAGAGCAAAGCTACTGCACATACCTGGTGGTAGCAGCTTCTTCTACCAAGTATCCTGTGTGTGTAGTTCTGAGTCCTCAATCAGTGCACTGGACCAAAGAGTAGCTGCCACAAAGAAGAGACAGGAGCCTTACCATGAGGTGGGAAAATGTGTGCTTAGAAAGTGCAGTGCTGGTTGTTTGCATATTTATTTATTATAGTATTTTTAACCATTTACTGACCACTTATTTATATTATTTATATATGTCTGATACAGCCTATACTATAGATCAGTGGTCTCCAACCTTAATTAGGGTGTGAGCTACTTTCGGAAAATAAAACCTCTGAAGGAGCTCCCCCCTCCCCCCAATGTGCATGTGTTCCTGTGAAAGTGGGTGTGGCCTCACAACTACAAGTAATGCCCCCCTGCGTAGTGCCAGATACACAAATAATGCCCCTCAGCAGTGCAGATATTCAAATAATGCCTCCTAGCAGTGCCAGATACACAAATAATGCCACCAGCAGTGCCAGATACACAAATAATGCTCTCCCCCAGTGCAGGGGTGTATCTAGGGGTCCGAGCGCCCCTGGCAAAGTAAGGGTCTGGCGCCCCCACCCCACTCCCTACACACATTTGAAATAAGGTGCGAGTATTAGAAATGGGGCACGGTCTTGTGGGGGAAGGGCGTGGACACAATAGTACTTCCAATTCAAATTATGCCACACAGTAGTGTCCCTTATTCACATTACACCGCACAGTAGTGTCTCGTATTCAGTATTCACGTTACACCATCCCTCCCCCCTAACCCACCTTTCCCACAGCCTGACCCTAACACCCCCCCAGCCTCTTCAGTGGTGCCTAACCCTAACCCACCCTTCCTAATCTCCCACGGCTTGCCAGTGGAGATTTTGGCACCAACTCAAACCGGATTTTGGCTTTCTGCATCGCTATCTATGTTGGGATGCCAGCATCAGCATTCCATGCAGTTTCTGGATGCTGGTGTCAGCTTTCCCACCCGCCAGGATGCCAAACGCCTTAATGTCTCATGTGTCACCCCTGCCTGAACTTCCTCCTTCCCTTACTTACCCCCTTGCACCTCCCTCTCATGCCCCCTGTTTCTCTCTAGCCCTGTAGTTTCAGTCCCTCATTCCATCTCTCAGTCTCACCCACCCACACCTCTCACTCCCTCCCTCTATCTCCCATGTACCACACTCTCTCCTTCCATCTCCCACACCTCTTCTTCACTCCCACCTTCCATCTCCCCTGCACCTCGCTCCCACCTTCCATCTCCCCTGCACCTCGCTCCCACCTTCCATTTCTCAAACCTCGCTTTCACTCCCATCTTCCGTCTTCCCTGCACCTCGCTCCCACCTTCCATCTCCCCTGCACCTTGCTTCCACCTTCCATCTCCCCTGCACCTCGCTCCCACCTTCCATCTCTCACACCTCTTCTTCACTCCCACCTTCCGTCACCCCTGCACCTCGCTCCCACCTTCTATCTCCCCTACACCTCACTCCCACCTTCCATGTCTCACACCTGTACGTTGGTCCCAGCTTCCATCTCCCCTGCACCTTACTCCCACTTTCCATCTCTCACACCTGAACCTTGCTCCCTCATATTATTTCCCCCTAGTACAGGGATCCCCCTTCCTCTCAGACACATTATCTCCCTTAGCACAGAATAGCCCCCCCCCCCAATATAGAAGATTCCCCCATCCCCCTGAGACAGATCTCCCCTTATCAGCCAGTATAGCTCACACACAGAACCTTCTCCTGGTATGCGGTGTCCGCTACACTGACAGGTTAGGAATCACGGAGGACAGTGTCACAATGGGAGCCGGGAAGAGATGGTACCCGCACATTGTGACTGCAAAGTGTGTATTATGTGTAATTAGTCAGCAAGTGCTGGCCAGGGCTGGTTCTATATTATATATTTGTGCAGTGTCTGACTAGGCATGTGGGGGGGGGGTGCCCAACATCAGGGTGTGCCTGTGCACACATGCCACCCACCGTGTGCATGCCTATGCCCCTTCCCCCATAGCAGAGCAATTAGCCCCCCGAGCCCCCCCTCCCCATGTGTCTCTGCCTCATGCCCTACCCCCTAATAGCAGTGTTATCAGCTGCTCCTACACCCCCATGTCTCATCCCAATAACAGTGTCATATTCCCCTGTGCCTCCACTTTCCATAGTTCTCCCCCTCATAGCAGTGTCATTACCCCCTTCCCCCACTCACCATAGGTCTCCCACTCCCACATAGCAGTGTCATTACCCCTCTTCCACCACTCCGCATAGGTCTCCCACTCCCACATAGCAGTGTCATTACCCCTCTTCCCCCGCTCCCCATAGGTCTCCCACTCCCACATAGCAGTGTCATTACCCCTCTTCCCCCACTCCCCATAGGTCTCCCACTCCCACATAGCAGTGTCATTACCCCTCTTCCCCCACTCCCCATAATTATCCCACTCCCACATACCAGTGTCATTACCCCTCTTCCCCCACTCCCCATAGGTCGGTCTTCCACTCCCATATAGCAGTGTCATTACCCCCTTCTCCCACTCCCCATAGGTCTCCCACTCCCACATAGCAGTGTCATTACCCCTCTTCCCCCACTCCCCATAGGTCTCCCACATAGTAGTGTCATTACCCCTCCTCCCCCACTCCTCATAGGTCTCCCCCCCATAGCAGTGTCATTACCCCTCTTCCCCAACTGCTCATAGGTCTCCCCCGTAGCAGTGTCATTACCCCCCTTCCCCCACTCCTCATAGGTCTCCCCCCACATAGCAGTGTAATTACCCCCTTACCCCACTCCCCATAGGTCTCCCACTCCCACATAGCAGTGTCATTACCCCCTTCTCCAACTCCCCATAGGTCTCCCACTCCCACATAGCAGTGTCATTACCCCCCTTCCCCCACTCCTCATAGGTCTCCCCCCACATAGCTGTCGAAGTAAAAAATATTACATACAGAAAACATACAAACTCCACACTGATGAGTGGCTGTGCGTGTGAATACACGCAGCGTGCACAGCGATATATGGTAGCATACACATTCACACAGACAAGCCACAAAGATATATTCAACACATATTTCATACAACACATAAATTAAACATGTCAAGCACAAGACATTATAATTTATTAAATTATATAATAGAGTATAAAACCATATATATATGTATTAATGGAACGGAACAAGATAAACATGTCATGCTTGGTGTCAAAATAATCAGGGGAATGAGTGTGTTGGTTTGATAGCTGTTGGTAGGTTGTAGCTCATTGCAACAATTAGTTATGATTGAATGTATGAATATGAAGCCACAATTCAAATGAGAACAAAGACAGCATGTGGGCAGGAAACCAGTGGCCAACCCCTATGATGTCATCTTCAAGGCTAGACGTTGCTTGCATATGAACTGACCAATGACAAATCATGAATGAGATATCTCCCTCCCCTGGACCAATAACAGAAGACTCAGTCCCAGACATGTACTCCCCCAAAATACATAGGATATAGGTGATTCCTCTCACCCAAGAAGTTCAGTTGCTGTTTGATGTTGTAGTTGCTGTTTGTTTGCTGGAGAGAGAGAGACATGGAGCGGAGTGTGCCTTGAGGGAAATGGTAATGTATGCTGGCTGTGGCTGTATGGATTCTTTTGTAACAACTGCTTCCTGTGTAATTGTAAATCTGTAACCATATATATACTGTACATGTGTTATATTGTGTGCATATCCTTTTAATATCAAATATATACATCTATGAGCGTTGGAACTCATACAATGTGTGCGAGTGCTTGTTTTCTCTTAAGGGATGTAGTGTTTGCGACGTACAGAGCACTTTTATCGTATATGGTAATAAGATGCGCCTTGCGTCCGCAACATATATTAACGTTGGCATTTTAAAAATGTATTAGAAATAATCTGAACTTCTCATAGCAGTGTCATTACCCCCTTCCCCCACTCCCCATAGGTCTCCCACTCCCACATAGCAGTGTCATTACCCCTCTTCCCCTACTCCTCATAGGTCTCCCCCCATAGCAGTGTCATTACTCCCCTTCCCCCACTCCTCATAGGTCTCCCCCCATAGCAGTGTTATTAGCCACCTTCCTCTTACCATAAGTCCCCCTTTGCCCCATCCATATCTTACCTTTGTGCTGTGATGCTGCAGTGCTGGGCAGGGTTCTGGCTCTGCAGGCTCAGTGCCTGGCTTCCTCTGCAGCTGCCGTCTGTGCTCAGACACAGGGCAGGCAGAAAGTGAAAATAAAGTCACTTCCTACCTCTGTGAGCAGAGATCCGGCTCTGTGTGCTGCTGCAACCTCCGTCCTAAAGGGCCCCTTACACTAGAACGATAATGCCCAATTTCACCCCAATTCGGGCATTTGGGACAATATATTGAGTGAAATCTGGCATTTTCGTTGTGCTTTACACCCGACCCGATCCGATGCTCGTTCCCGTGAGCATTGGATCACCTTAGATTTGACATATCACGAATGCTGCACTCGTGATATGTTGGATCCCGCAGGAAAGGCTGGGATAGTAAAAGATACATCATATGCAAAAGGACCGCATACGATGTATCTTTTACTATCCTGCCACCCAGGAGGCTGCCGGGAGGTTGAAGGGAAATCCTAGACGAAATGACGGGCCGTCATGTCGTATAAGTGTATGGGGCCCTTAACTCTCCTCTCCCCTCCTGGCTGGCTGCGATAACAGAGCTGGCCCTAGCCTTGGGAATGGATGCCCCTGGGCATTCCAGTTGCCCAAGACATTTGCCTATAATGCCTACTGGCTAGGGCCAGCTCTGGGTGAGAGTGTGTTACTGCCGGTGTCCATCAGCACCGCACTGCACTAGTGATCAGACTAGTATCCGGCAGCACTGCACTTGTAATCAGACTCAAAATAAACTACAGCTCCCAGCAGCCCTTGCTCCCGGGAGCTCCCAGCAACAAGGGCTGCTGGGAGCTGTAGTTTATTTTGATTCTGACTACAAGTGCAGTGCTGCCGGACACTAGTCTGATCACTAGTGCAGTGCGGTGCTGACGGACACCGGCGCCGTGCCGGCAGTAACAGACTCTCACCAGGTACAATCTGACAGTACTACTCTTCTACCTTTTGGCCACGGGTGGCACTGCCAGGTGGAGCCCCTTTCTTGCCTGGCGCCCCTGGCGAGTGCCATCCTGGCCAATGGGTAGATACACCCCTTTCCCCCACCCCTCGCAGTGTCCGATACACTGCCCCACACAGTGCTAACACTTGTTGGCTTCTTCTGCTGCCGCCGGTGCTGCTCCTCCTGTATGAGGGATGGAAGGGGAGGAGAACGCAGCGTGCACCTCTCCTGGGAAGTCCGGAGAGCGGCTGCGGTGAGGGTGACAGAGTCTCCGGCGGTGGCGGGCATTTAAAATATAGTGCCGGTAAGTGAGCCAATCAAAACTCGGCAGCCAATCAGGTGCCACCACTGCCAGTCCACAAGCCCTGATTGGCTGATGGCCGGCATTATATTAAAAAATGAAGGGAGAAGCAGTGCCAGGGACTGCCCAACCCCGTGTGCTCTGTGAGCTACCAAAAATATTACAGCAAGCTACCGGTAGCTCGCGAGCTGCGGGTTGGAGATCACTGCTATAGACCATCTATAATGTTAAATATTAATACTGTATTCCATGTTCCGCAGAGTCGGAGATTGTGGATTGCATTTGGAAACTCCACTCTAGAAATTCTGTGTTTGCCACTGGGTACTGGTAGGAGCTTCCACGCCGTCCAGTACAGTGCTCGGCGGTGCAGTAAAAATAGTGGCTGTAAGGTGGTTGGGCGGTACAGTGTGCCGGCTGCCAATTTCTTAATGGTACACTGTACCAGCCTGTACCACCATACTTGCACCACTGCACATATACACATACACACCCTTCCTGTATATACACATACCCCAATATACACCACCTTGTACACACGCATTTCCCCCATATGAATGAGTACATTTACTCCCTAATATTCATATATACACCTCATATATACACCCTCCTCTACATGGACATCCCACCAGTGGTCGAAGTGGGCCGGTATGCAGCAGTATTGCATACCGGCACTTCTTTCCACTGAACCCAGAAGTCGTTTTTTTTTAAATTAGAGTGTGCAGCAGGAGGTGAGGGAAGTGGCCAGCCTACTGCACTAAGGATGCTTCTCCCATTCCTGCCCGGCGCCTTCGCCAACTAGGTAGCTGTGTAGAATGTCAGACCTGTGAGGCTCTAGACTCTCTGCCGCTCACAGCCACCCGCTGCTCACCGCCCGCCGCTCACCGCCGCTGACCACAAATGGCGGCGTTCAGAAATATCTCACAGCTGCCGCACCGAAGGCCTCCTTCTCACCACCGCCACACCGAAAGGCCTCCTTCTCACCGCTGCCACCACCGCTGCCCATGGGCTCCTCCGTTGCCGCCGACTACACCTCTGCACAGCCACCAACCAAAGTCCCTTCTGCACATCCGCTGCTCATCTCATTAGATAATGTTCCCCTGCTTCCCTATGTCCTTCTGTCACTCTCCCTGTCCCTTCTGTCACTCTCCCTGTCCCTGCTGTCACTCTCCCTGTTCCTGTTGTCACTCTCCCTGTCCCTGCTGTCACTTTCTCTGTCCCTGCTGTCACTCTCTCTGTCCCTGCTGTCACTCTCTCTCCCTGTCCCTGAATTGTGGATCATACTGTGTGGGATAATGTGAATTTTGGCTCATACTGTGTGACATATTGTGAATTTTAGCTCATACTGTGTGGCATATTGTGAATTTGGCTCATTCAATGGGGCACATAGTGAATTTTGGCGCATTCCGAATGGTGTAATGTGAATTTTGGCTCATTCGGTGGGAATTTTGGCTCATTCAGTGTGGCATAATGTGAGTTTTGGCTCATTCAATGTGGTATAATGTGTAAGAGGCACCAGTACTAGATAGAATAAGGGGTCCTACTATTGTGGTGCATAATGTGTACATGGTGTGGTACACTACACTTATGGACACACACCCTTTTGAGTAGCCACATCCCCTTTTTCCAGAGAGCACGCATAAATACAACCTTCACTTTTCCAAACCCCCACTTCAAAATTTCCACTTCGACCATTGCATCCCACCCCACACATATACATATATAGATCCCTCTGTGTATACACATACCCAACTCAATAAACATCAAAACACTCCTGGTACCAAACATATGTGCATGTATGTATATATTTACACACACACAGTCGGTGCACTGCATATCAGTGAACCACAGATGCCAGCAAGAACAGCACTGTGATTCACCCAGCCTGATCAGCATCAACAGGAAAGGACAGGATCATCAGTTACCTCCCTACACCAACCCGCCTCATTGGAGCTGTGTTCGTTGGTATGGCTGCTGGCAGCATATATGTGATGTCACGTATTGCGACATTACAGGGCGCGGAGGAAGCAGGGATGGCAAATGGACCCTTCATCTGTGCCGCCAGAGACCGCTGGTGCTTGAGCTACAGAGGGAAGAGCCGTGGTCATGGTGCGGCGCTTCCGACGGCTGTTGCTTCTTTTATACTCTACAGCACAGTGACACAGTTCCCCTCGGCTTCCGTAGCCAGACCGGCCCATCTGGCAGCTTCAGCAGCTTAAAGGGTTAGAGGCACTGGATTATGAGGAAAGGCTTACTAGGTCATATATGTTTACACTAATAAAGAGGTGTCTAAGAAGGGACATTATTAATATTTACAAATATATAAAGGGACATTACATGGAGCTATCTGGCAAATTGTTTGCTGTAAAATCTCTACACAGGACACGCAGACATCCTCTGAGGCTAGAGGAGAAAAAACTTTGTACCCAACGAAGGAAAGGTTTCTTCACAGTAAGGGCAGTAACGATTTGGAATTCTCTGCCAGAGTTTAAAAATGGATTAGATCAATTTCTAAACGAAAACAAAAAAGACATCCAAGGATACAGCATTTAAGATACATTTAAAATTTTAGATACAGCGCGAATTATAGTTGATAGTTAGACTTAAAAAAATATATAACTTTATCTGAGTCATTATAGTTAAACTATAGTTACATACAGAATAGTGTAAGAATTATAACACAGGTTGAACTCGATGGACATTTTAACTTTTTCCAACCTCATTAACTATGTTACTATGTTATTATGTCTCAAATTTTCCAGATTTTTTAACACTCATTTATATTTACAACCGTGAAAATCAGAAACTCCTGTGTGAAGAGTGGGTAGAACACCTAGTTGATAAATATTTATTATACCAAATGCGCCATTACTTTTGGGCTAGTGCTTTTGGGCCAGGAGCAACCCAAGACTAAAAGTTGTCAGCCAGTCCCTGCTGACAGCTGTCGGGATTTGGACACCGGTATTCTGACTGCCGGGATGCCAACTACAACCCACCTATACTTATTCTGACCAAGACAGCATGAAATTAAGTTCTACTGAGATTAAAGCAGGGATTCCATGGAACCCATGTTACCACCAGCCACCAATATTAAGACTAGCATGGGAAACAGCTTGTGATTGGCTGAGTTTCCCAGAGTAGTGGCACTTGAATTTGCTTTGAATTTAATTGAAATTCACTTTGAATTTAATTGGAAAGCAGTTTGCCTCATCATACTGTATTTTTGTTTCTATATCTATGTTTCACCTTAGATTACAAGAAGAAGATCCCACTGTATCACAAGAAAATTATCTCTTTGGAATTCTAGTTAAATAGAACTCTTTGGAATAGAAGTATAAATATTCCACTGTGTTACAAATAAATAAAATCTCTTTAGAAATGAAGTAATTAAGAACTCACTAGTGTACAAGTAAAAAATAAGGTCTCTTTGAAATACATGTAAAGAGGATCTGGTAAGATTAAGAATGAATATTTGTTTTACTAATATATTGTTGAACAACGATTCAGGGATTGCATATTATCTTATACTGCATATAAAAATAATTTGTTTGTTTGTCTGTCTGTCCGGTTATGCATTCAGACACCCCTGCACTTATTGGAATGAAACCAATGCAAAATGGATCCTGGTCAGATTTTAGGGGGGCTTGGAGTACCGGTCAAACCTCACGGCAGAATGCGATGGGCAGACTTTGCCCAGGAAGTCTGCTCTGGGCCTGCCACTCGATGGATTTGGATGAAAACATCACAGAGTGGTAACATTGGATCCCAGAAGTCATACTAGGGGGTTGGGGTCCCGGTCGGACATCCCACTGGTGTACGCTGGGCAGAACTTTGACACTGGTTGGATTTGAATGAAATCTTTAATGAACTGTAAAAACTGACATAAATAATAATAATAATAATAATAATAATTTTATTTATATAGCGCTCTTTCTCCAATAGGACTCAAGGCCCTTAACAGATACATAGCATAATATAGTACA
The DNA here is from genome assembly GCF_028390025.1 of Pseudophryne corroboree. Taxonomy (NCBI): domain Eukaryota; kingdom Metazoa; phylum Chordata; class Amphibia; order Anura; family Myobatrachidae; genus Pseudophryne; species Pseudophryne corroboree. The sequence goes on along the minus strand of NC_086449.1, from coordinate 320,376,243 downwards.
GAAAATAATGAAGTACAGAGCAGCTTTTCATAAAATACAGAAGCATGGAGACACTAAAAGGGACATTATGGAAATGCTTGAGTAAACAGGAAAGTCTTGAGTCTACTTTTGAAGGATTCTATAGTTGGGGCCTCTCGCACTGTGCGGGGAAGTGAGTTCCATAGAGTCGGAGCCGCATGACTAAAAGCTCGACCCCCAGATGAATTACGGTAGATTCTAGGTACTGCTAAAAGTTCTTCATCTACAGATCGCAGTAATTGAGTGGGGCAGTATGGGGTCAGAAGCTGTTTCAGGTACCATTGGCCCTGGTCATGTAATGCTTTGAAACTCAGTAAGCCAATCTTGAAGATGATTCGCCATCGTACAGGCAGCCAGTGAAGGGAGTAGAGGATGGGTGTTATGTGGCTAGAACGGGGCTGGTTGGTTAATAGCCTAGTAGCTGTGTTTTGCACCAGCTGTAAGCGCTGCAATTCTTTTGCTGGTAGACCAAGGTAGAGGGCATTACAGTAGTCTAAACGAGAATAATCATTATTCAATTACCTGAAATAACTGACTGAAATACCCATAAACCGATAAATGGAAATAACTGACAGAAAAGGATGTCGGGAGACAAACATTTGTACCCAAAAGCCTTTAACATTGGTAACAGAAGGAAAACTTTAAACCCATCTTGCAATGGAAAAGTGATTACAAAACTGAACAGAAAGGAAACCTGTGGATCAGGGCTAATGGCAGCACCCAAAAAAACAAAAACAACACTGGGTAGCCATCTCATGGGTGTGTTGGAAGAGCTATTAATTATTTTTAATATTTTGATAGTTACATCCAACTCACTGATAACTTATGAGTAATGGATGTGGATCAAGAGAGTGCGCTTTTGTGATATAAGGGAGAGTCAAGTGAAATATTGGTACTTAGTGATGCAATAAAAGGAAATAAAATGGAAAAAAAATAACTTTGCCTTAATCTATAGTCATTTTTGTGTGCCTCTTTGCCTCACTCACAGTTTTAGCAGAAAGTCCATGCGCATCTCCTTTTTCAGAAGTGGAGATCCAGAAGCAGCTGCAAACTCCTCTGAACTAAAACCAGGGCCAATTCAGACCTGATCACTCGCTAGGGTTTGTTTGAACTGCTGCGAACAGATAGTCGCCGCTCATAGGAGAGTGTATTTTAGCTTTGCAAGTGTGCGAACGCATGTGCAGCCGAGCGGAACAAAAAAACTTTGTGCAGTTTCTGAGTTGCCCAGGACTTGCTCAGCCGCTACGATCACTTCAGCCTGTAATTCTGAAAATTAAGTTGGGTGTTGGTTTGGTACTTCTAGTTCCAGCAGTTGTAGAACCTAGACACGTCCCACAGTGGAAGAATCCTCTTCTTGATGCTCCTGTTATGGTAGTTTGTATCAACTTCTTTGGTGGGATGTGGTTATATACCAATTTCTGTCTTATATCTGGGGCTTTTCTAAAGATTCATTTTGGTTGGTCTGGTAGTATGTCTGCTAGATTCACGTCTTCCTTTAGTAATGACCAATGTTTCTGAAGAATGTGTTTCAGTTGTACTGCTTGTTTGGAATATTTTGTGATGAAAGTACTTCATCCTTTTTATCCCTTGTGTCCGGGGTTTTGTATTGTAACAGATCCCTCCTATTGCGTAGTGTAAATTCTTCAAATGCCTCCTTCACAATCTTCTCATCATAATTCTTCTCTAAGAATTGTGTTGTAAGTTCTTCTCCTTGTGCTTTGAAGTCCTCTATTCTTGAGCAAGTCCTCCCCAGTCATGTGAATTGTCCTTTGGGTATTGTACTTAACTAATTTGGGCGATGAAGGATAAAACTGTTCACATCGACTGGTTTCTTGTTTATTTTGGTCTTGATGTCCTCCCCATCTATGAAAATATCTAGATCTAGGAATTCAACTCTGGTTTTACTGTGATTTGCACTGAAGACGAGATTATTATTGTTGTTGTTGTTGTTCAGGAAAGCAAGAATGTCAATCAATCCATTTTCCTCTCCACGACAGATGAAGAAGACATCATCTATATATCTTCTCCAGAGTACAAAATTTTATAATTAGAATGGACAAAAATAATAATAATTATATCTTACAGTGTAAGACTGGACCTGCTCTGTGCGGGCAGGGATATCGAATCCCAGTTATGTGAACACCTCTGTCTGACTGACAGGCAGAGGCATTAGCGGGGCAGCACAGAGAAAAGGGGATGGGACAGTGCCATTTTCAGGGCAGCTGTGTGACGTAACATGCGGCAGCTGCAACACAAAAAATGATGGAGGACCGACTGCCTATTCAGCCAGGCTGTAGAGGCAGGGGGGCTACTCTAAATCAGCGATGCAATCACAGCTGTATTGCGATCGCATCGCTGGATGCCATTAACATGCTGGGCGGCCTTGCCCTGTGCTGGGCGGCCACCAGCATGTGAAAAATTGCAGTTACAGTTTTGCTATTTTAGAAAAACTGCAACTGAAACTGTATAAGGCTCTGTGTTATTAAAGTATGTTCCCACTTGGAAACAATGCGCAGATGAAAATGAAATTACTTACTGTATACTGTATTTAAGAGATATAAAAGAACATTGTATAAAGTTCCCATATGGGAATACTGTGTTAGGGTTTTAAATGACTCTCCTTCCTTTATTGTATCTGCAGAAGGTTTTCATGTTTTGGGCATATTTGACACTCTGGAATAGCTGCATGCCTGGTATTTTTCTTTTTCATCTTGTTCTTCATGAAATGAATGGGGAAGCGAAGAGCATTCCAATTGATAGTGACTGAAGTGACCCCGTATCTTTCATCGCACCCCTTCAAAGAGAAAGTTTGGCACTTTTTGGTTTTGCCAAGACCTATGGATGCCTGCATGGAATGAAGAGGACCTCATCCCAGGATGTTGTAAAAAAAGGGGAATGGGTGGGGGAGTGTTTAGTTAATAACAATTTTGTACAACAGTCAGTGTGTGTGTGTGTGTGTGTGTGTGTGTGTGTGTGTGTTTTGTCTTTATTTTAGTAATTTTTTTAAATGTGTACTACAGCTGCCAGTGCACTCAAAATGTCAGGTCGTGCTGGCACTGGTGGTTCCACAAGTGCCATCATGGGACTTGTAGGCAACCAGTAAAAAGCTATTTGTTTTTTTTATTAGCCCTGTACTCAAAGTCCAGGAGGTGTGGGGAAGAGCCTTGCTTGTTTTTCCTTGGGAGGGGGCAACCCTTTATTTGGGGAGAGTGTCTCAAATTTCCTAGGGATAACAGCCCTGGGCTGACCAGTTTGGGGCTGATTAACATTACGGCAGCAGGACCCCATGCAGTGTATATGCTTTATCTCCCTTGCTGGTTCAGTCTAGTGCTGGTTGCTGGAATGTAGAGTTACCCAACACGGGCCCTCATTCCGAGTTGTTCGCTCTGTAATTTTCTTCGCATCGCAGCGATTTTCCGCTAATTGCGCATGCGCAATGTTCGCACTGCAACTGCGCCAAGTAAATTTGCTAAGAAGTTTGGTATTTTACTCACGGCATTACGAGGTTTTTTCTTCGTTCTGGTGATCGGAGTGTGATTGACAGGAAGTGGGTGTTTCTGGGCGGAAACTGGACGTTTTATGGTTGTGTGTGAAAAAACGCTGCCGTTTCTGGGAAAAACGCGGGAGTGGCTGGAGAAACGGGGGAGTGTCTGGGCGAATGCTAGGTGTGTTTGTGACGTCAAACCAGGAACGACAAGCACTGAACTGATCGCACTGGAAGAGTAAGTCTCGAGCTACTCAGAAACTGCACAGAAAAATCTTTTCGCAATATTGCGAATACTTCGTTCGCAATTCTGCTAAGCTAAGATACACTCCCAGAGGGCGGCGGCTTAGCGTGTGTAATGCTGCGAAAAGCGGCTAGCGAGCGAACAACTCGGAATGAGGGCCACAATTCTTCCCTATTTTCCAATACAAGCCTAGGCTCAGAGGTTCGAGTCTGGGCCTGGTTATGGATGTTGGGGGGGGGGGGGGGGATTTTTTTTTTAAACGACAATTTTAACTTTAATTTGCCATTCGTTTTGATTGGAAAGGTATAAACCAATGGTAAATACAGCAGGCAAATATGACTAATATCACCATCAGGACAGCAGGTCGGTTTTGGAATAAAAATAACCCAAAACTGATGGTTAGTAAATGTACCCATATGTCTTGTACTTGTTGCTACTTTAACTTTGTCAAAATGTAAATAATAGTAGCTGTTCCTGAGAATGGTACGTGAGCAGTGTAATATCATGTTATCACTCAATAGGGAGCATGTATTTTGTTTGTTTTACTATACATCTGTAACCTACTTAGGAACAAGCTCTATAGTGGATATGTATACTCAGAGACCAAACAGGGCTTCATGTGTCATGTTCAAAACAGCTTAGTGGATAGTCCACACACGTGGCAGAACCAGAGCAATACTGGTCCACCTTACCACTACAGTCACATGGGCTGCTCAAGAGGTAGGTATTCCTCTGAAACATTCCCAAAATATTTTGGAAAATGTTTGCTGCAAGATTCGCTTAATTAATAAAATTATATTTAGCTAAACAATGCATCGAACACACATTTCAATGATTTTGTATATATTTATTTTGTTAATTTTAACTATACAAGCTACTCAAATAAAAATATTTTCTTTTAAAGCATTAATATTCAAAATATTACATACCGCAGCAATATATGGGATATGCATTCATTATTTTAAGAAACACACAGGCAATTAGACTATGTAGTTCTGTCTCCATGCATATTTCCAATGTGTATAGGCACAATGATGTTCGCCCACTTGTGTATAACAGGAATAAATAAAAATAAGGACCCAAGGACTGAAACTAGAAGAAATGTCCATAAAAATACTCGGTCCAACACTTGAGCCACAAATTTCCAATCTTCAACAACCTGGGAAACAAAACAAAGTTGTTATTTGTTATTTGGGTTAAATTGCACCATTTTATTCTGGTGATGTGATACGTACTGTACTTCCCATTTTCTTACTCCAAAATTGCATTATATAAAAACATACAAAAAAATACAATAAACCAATAAGAAAATTGAAATTACTTGATTATCATATCACGGTGTGGTGTGCTTTGCTTTTGATATGTTGAGCTGCTAAATGACTGTGTTGTGTGAGTAAAATTGGGCAAAATATTTGTAGCTGCTCTACGAAATTGTTGCCACATGCTACATACATCTGTGAAATTTTGTATGTCCCACTGTTGGGCCTTAAGGGCCAAATTCAGAGTTGATCGCAGCAGCAAATTTGTTAGCAGTTGGGCAAAACCATGTGCACTGCAGGGGGAACAGATATAACATGTACAGAGAGAGTTAGATTTGGGTGGGGTGTGTTCAAACTGAAATCTAAATTGCAGTGTAAAAATAAAGCAGCCAGTATTTACCCTGCACAGAAACAAAATAACCCACCTAAATCTAACTCTCTGCAAATGTTATATCTGCCACACCTGCAGTGCAGATGGGCCCTCATTCCGAGTTGATCGCTCGCTAGCTGCTTTTAGCAGCAGTGCAAACGCTAAGCCGCCGCCCTCTGGGAGTGTATCTTAGCTTAGCAGAAGTGCGAACGAAAGGATCGCAGAACTGTTCGAAAAATTTTTCATGCAGTTTCTGAGTAGCTGCAGACCTACTCCTACCTTGCAATCACTGCAGACTATTTAGTTCCTGTTTTGACGTCACATACACACCCTGTGTTCGGCCAGCCACTCCCCCGTTTCCCCAGACACGCCTGCGTTATCTTCTGACACGCCTGCGTTTTTTAGCACACTCTCGGAAAACGGTCAGTTACCTCCCAGAAATGCCCCTTTCCTGTCAATCACTCACTGATCAGCCGAGCGACTGAAAAGAGTCGCTCGCCCTTGTGTAAAACTGCATAGTTTTGTGTGAAAGTACTTCGCGCGTGCGCACTGCGGCCCATACGCATGCGCAGAACAGCCGATTTTTAGCCTGATCGCTGCGCTGCGAACAACGGCAGCTAGCGATCAACTCGGAATGACCCCCATGGTTTTGCCCAACTGCTAACATTAAACTTGATAATTGCTAACTGCTAACATTAAACTTGATACTTTACTATCATGTTTAAATTTATAATGCAAACACCGGTACAATTTCCACTCAATATAATGCTGTTAACATATTGACTATTGACAGCATAATGACTGACAAACTAACTACTTCTCAAACAGATATGACAGTTAGATAGGTCCCAGTCTAGGACAGCATCAATCTTTCATATTAATTACACACACACACACACACACACACACACACACACACACACACACACACACACACACACACACACACACACAATTTTATTGTAATACTTATTAAACCATAGATTACATTATACATTAACAAGAATCTTAACTGATGTTAAAAAGAATCTTAAGTGAATTCATGACTATGCTGTGGTATTACTCAGTGATTTTAAGTATAGTGCAGGGAAAACGTAGCCAGTGCTCTGATGATTCTGGATAGGAAAAGTGATTTAGAAAGGACAAAAGCAATGCACACCTGGACCTGAGTAAAATATGCATGTAGCAGGGATTAGCCATGTACTGCGTATGTGGTACATGGGGGGGTCATTCCGAGTTGATCGCTCGCTACAACTTTTTGCAGCGCTTTGCAAGTGTGCGAAGGCCTTTGCAGCCGAGCAGTACAAAAACAGTTTGTGCAGTTTCTGAGTAGCTCTGGACTTACTCAGCCGCTGCGATCACTCCAGTCTTTTTGGTCCCGGAATTGTCGTCAGACACCCACCCTGCAAACGTTTGGACATGCCTGCGTTTTCCCAAACACTCCCAGAAAACGGTCAGTTGACACCCATAAATGTCCTCTTTCTGTCAATCACCTTGCGATCGACTGTGCGAATGCATTCTTCATTAAATCCATCGCCCAGCACCGATCCTCTAAGCAGGATTCCATTATGACCAAGAAGGAAGTGTTTTGTTACACACACCAATAGTACACTGAATTGATCTATATAGCCATTATAGCACATAGAACAATGGCACTTATTAAAATATATATATATATATATATATATATATATAGATATATAGATAGATAGATAGATAGATAGATAGATAGATAGATAGATAGACAATAACTAAGTGACACTGATGGCATACATTTTTTTTGTTTTTGAGTGATCTAATGTATTCTCAGCTGGTGGCAGGAGTGTTAACAAAACATCTATATCACATTATCATAGTCCCTAAAGCTTCTGGTGGTGTTGGGTGACCCCTGGCAATTCAATTCAAATTTCCATTCTCCCTCTTCTAAATTCCCACTTCAAGCACTGGCTTACGCTACACCTACATATAAAGCAATGCTCACTGATCTAATGGAGCACTCTGCAACTTGTCAAAATGATGAAACTGTGAGAGTGTTGAACTGTCAGTATTCTCAGCAAACTCAGTATTCTTGGCAAAGGGATCCCTATTTTGATAGGTTTGTAAAATAAAAGTTCTGCACCTGTATATTGCACATCACTAGTGCAACGAATGTTTTACTATAAGCCAGATGTTATACCTTGATATGGTAATATTTAAAAGTCATTGCACTAAAAGTATGACTTACACTTAAATCTTGAAGGTGTACATTGTACTGTAAAAAGTGGCATGCCATTGTTTAGTTATGGTCCAGTCAGAGGCATCTTTATGTACCAGGTCGCTCCCAGGCACAATATAATTGCCCACCCCCACAGACTTTTCTGGGCTAAAAACGTCCAGTTCTGGGCTCCAGACTGCATAGGGTGTCGATACGTAATTAAAAATCCTCCAATGTATCAAGAGCATGTTGTTCTTATTGTAGCCATGGCTTCTGTGTATAAATAGCAGTGGCTAAATATTGGTGCACGGAAAAGTGGGGGAAGGGGGAGTGTGTGTGTGTGTGTGTGTGTGTGTGTGTGTGTGGGGAAGGGGGGGGGACTGTTGGGCTGCCCCCAGCTAGTTGCGTCCTTAGGCACTTGCCTTTCATGGCTAGTGGGAAATCCACCACTGGGTCCAGTCCCAAGAGTTCTGGCTATATACATGGCTAACGGGTCATGTGAGCATTGCTTGATTTATAAATCAGACCCATTTCATGGTTCAATTAATTTATAGTTTAAGTGTCTTCTTTTTTGAGAAATCTTTTTATTGGAGTTTGTCAGATATACAGTAAACAGATATATAACAACATATTGGTGACGGGAAGCATGGAATGGAAGAAAGTCTCAATCAGCGTATAAAAATCAAATAAATATGTACACATACCTCTAACAGTAAAGAGGTTAAATAGCATATAAAACATTATATGAGCATGTTCAAATAAAGTGAAATATAATTTAAGCATACCTTGATCATATGGTGGATTAGTGGAAGTACAGTACAAGGATAAAAAGAGAACGGGTCACTCATTAAGGGACATAAATGATGTGAGGGGAGGTGTCACAGGATATTTGGGATGACAGTATGCAATTATTCAACATAGTGAATAATTGTACCCATGTACTTCTTACACTGTGGCCAGTATTCAATTAGCTGCAGTCATTTACAGCAACTAACTTATTCACCGGGGGATATTCAATTAACCATGTTACCCGGCATTTATTGGGATTATGCGTCGGGTGCTTCAAACCCTTGAAACAAAATCCCTGATGATCTGACTTATCCTGGATCCCATGTGTTATCACACAAAAAACAGGGTATTTTTCATACAAAAAAAGGGTTATAATTGAATAGCCCAAAGCATAACATTGGGCAAAAACTGTGATAATTCCCCATTTTTTTATGTGGAAATTGTCGGTAACAACCGAGTACCCCTCTTGAGCTCATGAATATCTTAAGGTGTATGTTTGTAATACAAATTTAAATAATAGAGTGTTGAAATGAGACATTTAGATTAAGGGGGGTATTTAGCAAAGTATGGCAAGAGGTACCGTGCATCCAGAAATTATTCACAGCACTTTACTTTTTCCACATGTTATGTTACAGCCTTATTCCAAAATGGAATAAATTATTTTTTTCCCTCAAAATTCAACACACAATACCCCATAATAACAATGTGAAAAAAGTTTTTTGAGATTTTTGCAAATTTATTAAAAATAAAAAACTAAGAAATCACATGTACATAAGTATTCACAGCCTTTGCCATGAAGCTCAAAATTGATCTCAGGTGCATACTGTTTCCACTGATAATCCTTGAGATGTTCCTACAGCTTAATTGGAGTCCACCTGTGGTAAATTCAGTTGATTGGACATGATTTGGAAAGGCACACACCTGTTTATATAAGGTCCACACTTGACAGTGCATGTCTGAGCGCAAACCAAGCATGAAGTCAAAGGAATTGTCTGTAAACCTCCAAGACAAGATTGTCCTGAGGCACAAATCTGGGGAAGGGTACAGATAAATATCTGCTGCTTTGAAGGTCCCAATGAGAACAGTGGCCTTCATCATCCGCAAATGGAAAAGGTTTGGAACCACTAGGACTCTTCCTAGAGCTTGACGGACATCTAAACTGAGCGATCAGGGGAGAAGGGCCCTAGTCATGGAGGTGACCAAGAACCTGATGGTCACGCTGTCAGAGCTACAGCATTCCTCTGTGGACAACCATCTCTGCAGCAATCTACCAATCAGGCCTGCATGGTAGAGTGGCCAAACGGAAGATAATCCTTAGTAAAAAGCACATGGCAGCCCACCTGGAGTTCGCTAAAATTCACCTGAAGGACTTTCAGACCATGAGAAACAAAATTCTCTGGTCTGATGAGACAAAGATTTAACTCTTTGGCGTGAATGCCAGGCGCCATGTTTGGAGGAAACCATGCACCGCTCATCACCAGGACAAAGCCATCCTTACGGTGAAGCATAGTGGTGGCAGCATCATGCTGTGGGGATGTTTTTCAGTGGCAGGAACTGGGAAATTAGTCAGGATAGAGGGAAAGATGAATGCAGCAATGTACAGAGACATCTTGGATGAAAACCTGCTCCAGAGCGCTCTTGATCTCAGACTGGGGCGACGGTTCATCTTTCAATAGGACAATGACTCTAAGCACACAGTCAAGATATCAAAGGAGTGGCTTCAGGACAATTCTGTGAATGTCCTTGAGTGGCCCAGCCAAAGCCCAGACTTGAATCCGATTGAACATCTCTGGAGAGATCTGAAAATGGCTGTGCACCGACGCTTCCCATCCAACCTGATGGAGCTTGAGAGGTGCTGCAAAGAGGAATGGGCAAAACTGCCCAAAGATAGGTGTGCCAAGCTTGTGGCATCATATTCAAAAAGACCTGAGGCTGTAATTGCTGCCAACGGTACATCAACAAGTATTGAGCAAAGGCTGTGAATACGTATGTACATGTGATTTGTTAGTTTTTTATTTTTAATAAATTAGCAAAAATCTCAAAAACTTTTTTCACGTTGTCATTATGGGGTATTGTGTGTAGAATTTTGAGGGGAAAAATTAATTTATTTAATTGTGGAATAAGGTTGTAACATAACAAAATGTAGAAAAAGTTAAGCACTGTAAATACTTTCCGGATGCACTCTAAAGTGGAGAGAGATAAAGCACTACAAATCAGTAATCTGTCATTTTCAAACACAGACCGAAAAATGAGAGAAGCTGATTGGTTAGTGATTTATCTTCAGTATTTCCACTTTATCTCTCTCCTTGCTTTGATAAATAACCCCTCTGTCTTTTGTAAGTAAAAGGACTCTTAGTGGAGAAGAGGACAGGAAGCCAACACAAGTTGTGCAAGAGGACTCCTAGAAATGTCTTATCTCGAGATATTAATAAAAGCAAGTGTAAGTATGGTATTTATCAAAGCTTGGGAAGAGATAAAGTGCCAACCAATCAGCTCCTAACTGTCATTTTTCAAACACAGCCTGTAACATGTGTGAGATTAGATATCAGGATATCCATCGAGCATAACTCCATTTTGTGTCAAAATGGCGTAGTTATTCATTAGTGATAAAGTTTCCAGTAAAAAGTATTTTTCAGCAATATAACGAATGTTTGAGAAATTAACTCATACCTAGAGCAGGAAAGTAAAACATAGATAATGCTATCCGCTACCAATTAGGGATCTGGCAGGACATTTTTAAGGATGAAACCTGACATTTGATTAGAGGGCTATATGACCACAGCAAGGTATAAACATTAGATAAGAGAATGACTCCTTTTTAAGCAATTAATATTAACTATTAGACCTGCACAGAATGTTTTCCTTTGTCTGTACTATGGGGGTCATTCCGACCCGTTCGCGCGCTGCGTTTTAACGCAACTGGGTGAACAGGTCCCTGCTGCGCATGCGCAGGTGGCGTAATGCGCCTGCGCCTGCGGGACGGCCGAGGGCCGTAGCAGGATAGCGATCGCCTCTGCCTGATTTACAGGCAGAGGCGATCGATGGGTGGGAGGGGGCGAAACGCCGCTTTTTCGTAGGTGCGGTCCGGCCAACGCAGCGTGGCCGGACCGAACGGGGGTGGGCCGCAGCGGCTGCGTCACGTCATACACAGTCGTTGCGGGCCACGGAGCGAGGAGTAGCTCTCGGCCAGTTCGCTAGAGCTGCGTTGGCCGGGAGCTACTCCTGAAGTGCAAAGGCATAGCCGCTGTGCGATGCCTTTGCACTTCTGCGAGGGGGCCCGGACTGACATGCGGGGCGGACTTGCCCCGTGCTGTGCGTCCCCCCGCATGTCAGGAAAGATGATTGTAGCTGTGCAAAACTTTGCACAGCTATGATCAACTCGGAATGACCCCCACTGTTGGATCTGTTATATAAAAGGGCAGGCCCAATAATGAAGCTCAGAGGACCTTGGATACACAATTGTTTGGTTGTATCATTTTCTCTCCGATCAATCGTAAACAGAGGTGCCTCCCTGAAATCACCCAACTCTGCCATTGAACTCAATACAGATTCCACAAATGTAAATTTGAAGCTGATAAGTTAGTACTTTATCTCTCACAATTTTATCTCTCTCCAAGCTTTGATAAATAGCCCCGTTAGAGAAATGCAAATGCAAGAAAGCATCTTAGCTGAGCTACAGCAGTGAAAAATATGTAACAAATCCATTCTGCAAATTAAATGAAGAAACCTGCTACAATTTGAGGATTATTCCATAGAGGGACAAGATGCCAAAAATGAGTGACTTGCTTATAAGTTTTCGAGGTGTGGAGAAAGATAATGTAAGAGGTAAAAGAGGTAAATACAGATGCAGCCACGCTCATCTATGCAGCGATGCGTACGCATGGGCATACACATTGTGGCATAGTGTGAACATGCCTGGCTGTGACTGGTCACAGCCAGCGTTTGCTCCATAGGTTTCAATGGGTGCACACGTGTGCACAAGCACATAGATGCGGGCAGTGGCGGATTGAAACGCCAGGATGCCGGGACGATTTGCCGGCGGCTGAGCTCCGTCTTCCCCATGGTGATGGTGCTCCCCCCTAACGCTGGGTCGATTCATGTATTATAACAGCTGTTGCCGCAAGCAGTCAAGGCTGTAGCCACGGCTATGAAGCTGCTCAGTGCTGCCCACCAGGACTGCCATCAGGAATTGTGGGGCTTGTGACTGACAAAATAGACAGGGACCCTCCCCCAAGTAAAAAAAATTCTGCTGCACCTTTCCACCCCTATGTGATGTCATACATAGTTACGTTACATATAGGTGGAGCATTGCTGACCTACAGGAATGGTTCACAGAGAGCTTATGCACAGGGAAGGCTTGTTTTAAGAAGTCGTCCCTGTTGATCAGCCAACTGTTGCTTTACTGCCTGGTGCAGCTCTCCAGGTATTGGCGGTAGGAACCAGGGGTGGGCTCCCCCTCTCTGTAAGGCCAGGGACACTAGTCCCCCCCCCCCCCGATGGCTGCCCACTATGCAAATGACCCAGCCGCAGCCAGTGCAGTGAGAGGCCGGCCATCACACATATCCAGGCAGGCGACCTCTCCCTGCGCTGGCTGCGGCTGAGTTATTTGCATAGTGGGCAGCACCCAGCGGGACTAGCCCAACCTACCATGGAACCGGAACTGCTGAGGAGGAGTGCACACTTGATGGTTGTGTACCTTAGCTGTTGATCACGAATACCAGTGCCAGGGAGCAGGACTTGGTAAGCGGGAGGGGGAGGGGGCTGGCCGACTTTGCTGCTGGGAGGCAGACCCTGGCCTGTGATCAACTCTGTTACTCACTACCCTGGCTACAGCCCACTTTGATAAATATCTCCAACCCCACACTCACACACTGACACACAGTCCCCCATACACACACACACACACACACACACACACACGCATACACACACACACACACACACACACACACACACAGCACCTCACACACTGACACACACAGCCCCCTGTACCTAGCACCACATATACTTACACACTGCCCTCTGTACCCAGCACCTCACACACTGCCCCCTGCACCCAGCCCCTCACACATTAACACAAAGACCCCCTCTATCCAGCACCTCACACACTGACACACAGCCTTCTGTACCCAGACCCTCACTAGCACCTCACACACTGCCCCCTGCTCCTCACACACTGCCCCCTGTACCCAGCTCCTCACACACTAACACACAGACCCCTGTATCCAGCACCTCACACACCGACACACAGCCCTGTGTACCCAGACCCTCACACACTGCCCCCTGCACCTCACACACTGCCCCCTGTACCCAGCCCCTCACACACTGACACACAGACCCCTGTATCCAGCACCTCACACACCGACACACAGCCCCGTGTACCCAGCCCCTCACACACTGCCCCTGCACCTCACACACTGCCCCCTGTACCCAACCCCTCACACATTAACACACAGACCCCTGCAACCAGCACCTCACACCGACACACAGCCTTCTGTACCCAGACCCTCACTAGCACCTCACACACTGCCCCTTGCACCTCACACACTGCCCCCTGCACCTCACACACTGCCCCCTGTACCCAGCTCCTCACACACTAACACACGGACCCCTGTATCAAACACCTCACACACTAACACACAGACCCGTGTACCCAGATCCTCACTAGTACCTCACACACTGCCCCCTGCTCCTCACACACTGCCCCCTGCACCTCACACACTGCCCCCTGTACCCAGCTCCTCACACACTAACACACGGACCCCTGTATCCAACACCTCACACACTAACACACAGACCCGTGTACCCAGACACTCACTAGCACCTCACACACTGCCCCCTGCACCTCACACACTGACCCCTGTACCCAGCCCTTCACACACTAACACATAGACCTCTGCATCCAGCACCTCACACACGGACACACAGCCTTCTGTACCCAGACCCTCACACACTGCCCACTGTACCCCGAACCACATACACTGACACACAGCCCCTCACCACCACCTCACACACTGACACACAGCCCCCTGTACCAGCACCTCACACGTGTCACAACTGAGGGCCTGAGCTGACGGGAGGCAGCCTCAGTTGTAGGGGCTGAGATGTACCGGAACCTGGGAGGTTGTATCAGACCCCTGGACATGTAAGTAACATGAATAATAACTGCCCGAAGGCGTGACCACGACAACTTAGATAAAAGTCAATGATGTTTATTATGACAACTCCGCATCACAGCAGCAATAAAAGAAAACGTAAAAGTCAGCAAAGAATAAATACAGTTCCTGAGTACTACAGCATGGCAGGAGCCACAGGGCACTGGTAGTGTGAGATAGTTCTTATGATCTTCTAGATGGAAAGTCCTTACCAGGCCCGGCTGTAGCAATGGAGATAACCCAGGATTGTACCAGCTGGTGTTCCAGGAAGAGCTGGGTTGCTGAAGGTAAAACAGCTGCTGTGGATACTGGCTGGAACCAGACTGTTGTTAGCACGGAGTGGATACTGGCTGGAACCAGTTAAATAATAAATGAACTTTGGGAGCGATGAAATGTGAACTGAAATGTAGAACTTGAGAGCGGAGAAATAATAATTCCGGTGGAGAGTGGTAAAGTGTAGAAAGGACACCGGCCCTTTAAGGGAAGCTGTACTCTGCTGGAAGCTGAGGCTGGAAGCAGGTAGTGTTGTAGCTGGAAACAGATGAATCCACAATGGATTGGAGAGTCAGGCTACACCGCAGGTGGAATGCTGGTGCGGGTCTTTATGGTGGAAGTCTTGAGACAGGAGCTGGAACCTGGAAGACAATCATAGAAGAGAGACAAACAGGAACTAGGTTTGACAACCAAAGCACTGACGTCTTCCTTGCTCAGGTACAGCTTACTTATACCTGCAGCAAGGAAGGGGTTGGCTAGGCAATTATGCAAATCAACAACACAGACAGCAGATTGGTGGAAATGATCAGATGACAGAATCCAAGATGGCTGCGCCCATGCAGACACTTGGAGGGAAGTTTGGTTTGTAATCCATGTGTTCTGGGAAACAGTAATGGCGGCGCCGGCCACCGGAGACAGGAGACGCCAGGCTGATAGATGCACATTTAACCACGCGGGCACAGCGGAGGCCGCGGCTGATGAAAAGACCACTCTGCATGTGGAAACTCAGGAACAGCGGAATCCGGTCCTGGAACGCTGAGCCCGCCTTAGGAGGCATCTGAAGGGTAAGTAATGGCGTCCAGATACCCGGATCGTGACAGCACCCCCCCCTTTAGGAGTGGCCCCAGGACACTTCTTAGGCTTTAAAGGAAACTTTGCGTGGAAATTTCGGACCAAGGCAGGAGCATGGACGTCAGAGGCATTGGTCCAAGAGCGTTCTTCAGGACCATAGCCCTTCCAGTCAATGAGATACTGAAGTTGACCGTAACGGTGACGTGAGTCCAGGATCTTGGCCACTTCATACTCAACGCCTCGTTGAGTTTGGACTTTCGGAGTTGGTGGAAGTGAGGAATGAAACCGATTCAAGATTAGCGGTTTCAACAGGGAAACATGGAATGTCCTGGGTATTTTTAAGAAGGGAGGTAACTGGAGTCTGTAAGCAACAGGATTGATGACTTGATCAATTTTAAAAGGACCGATGTAGCGAGGTGCAAACTTCATACTGGGAACTCTTAACCTCAAATTCTTCGTGGATAACCATACCCGATCACCCACCTTGAGAGCAGGAACTGCTCGACGCTTCTTATCCGCAAACTTCTTGTACCTGAACGATGCCTTGAGCAGAGCTGATCGTACGCTCTTCCAGATATTGGCAAACTGATGCAAGGTGATATCCACTGCGGGAACAGAAGTTGCTGGAAGCGGTTGGAACTCAGGGACTTTAGGGTGGAATCCAAAGTTGGTGAAGAATGGTGTTGAGGAAGATGAAGAATGATACTGGTTGTTATGACAGAACTCGGCCCAGGGAAGTAATTGAACCCAGTCATCTTGAGAGGAGGACACATAGATGCGGAGGAAGGCCTCCAAGTCCTGATTCACCCTCTCAGTTTGACCATTGGTCTGAGGATGGTAAGCCGTGGAAAACTTTAACTTGACTTGGAGGACTTGACATAAACTTCGCCAGAATTTGGCTGTGAATTGAACTCCTCGATCTGAGATAATTTCTTCTGGAAGACCGTGGAGTCGGAAGATCTCTTGTATGAATACTTGAGCCAACTTGGAAGCTGACGGAAGACCGGTGAGAGGAATGAAGTGTGCCATCTTGGTGAACCGGTCAACTACCACCCAGATGGTATTGAACTTGTTGCACATGGGCAAATCTGTAATAAAATCCATCGACAAATGGGTCCATGGTCGACGGGGAACAGATAGTGGAACCAGTTGCCCCGCAGGCGACTGGCGGGATACTTTATGTTGAGCACACTTTGGGCAAGATGCAATAAACTCCAAAACGTCCTTTTTCAGAGTTGGCCACCAATAGGACCTAGAGATAAACTCCAGGGTTTTTTGGATACCTGTATGTCCGGCAAAACGGGAAGCATGGGCCCAATGCATGAGCTTCTTCCTTAGTGTCGGCTTCACAAAACTTTTCCCTGATGGGGGCGTAGAGTCCATCCCTACCGTGGAGAATGCCAACGGATTTATAATAGGATGCTTGTCTGAAAACTCTGACTCATTTTCTTGCTCCCATGAGCGGGAAAGGGCATCGGCCTTGCGATTCTGAGAGCCCGGACAGAACTGGAGTTTAAAGTCGAACCTGGAAAAGAAAAGTGCCCATCTGGCCTGACGAGGGTTGAGACATTGTGCGCCTTTTAGATATAGAAGGTTCTTGTGGTCTGTAAGGATGGTGATTGAATGAGAAGCTCCCTCCAACAGATATCTCCACTCCTCTAGAGCGAGCTTGATGGCTAGCAACTCCTGGTCGCCAATGGCATAGTTGCGCTCCGCTGGGGAGAACTTCCGTGAGAAGAAACTGCAAGGATGTAAATGACCATCTTTAGCCCTCTGAGATAACACCGCTCCTACTCCAACGGAGGAGGCATCCACCTCTAAGATGAAAGGAGAGTCGATGTCAGGCTGTTTCAGGACAGGTGCAGAGATGAACCTCTGTTTTAAAAGATGAAAAGCTTGCATGGCTTCTTCAGACCACTTGGACGGGTTAGCACCCTTCTTGGTGAAAGCAGTAATAGGCGCCACAATGGTGGAAAAGTCTCGTATAAACTTTCGGTAATAATTGGCGAACCCTAAGAACCTCTGGACCCCTTTGAGGGTTAAGGGTACCGGCCAATTCTGGATTGCTTGTAGTTTCTCAGGATCCATCTCTAGTCCGGAACCGGACACAATGTACCCTAGAAACGGAATGGACTTGACTTCAAAGACGCATTTCTCTAATTTGCAGTAGAGATGATTGACACGGAGACGGGACAGAACCTCCTTTACCCAGAAACGATGTTCCTCTAAATTGTTGGCAAAAATGAGGATATCATCTAGATAGACCACGACATGACGGTATAGAATGTCTCTGAAGATCTCATTGACGAAATGCTGGAAGACAGCTGGAGCATTGCTCAATCCGAAGGGCATGACGAGGTACTCATAATGTCCGTCACGGGTGTTAAATGCGGTCTTCCACTCGTCACCCTCACGGATCCGGATGAGATTGTATGCACCTCTCAGGTCCAGCTTTGTAAAGATGGTAGCTCCGCTAACTCTGTCAAAGAGCTCAGTAATCAGGGGTAAAGGATAGCGGTTCTTGATGGTAATGTCGTTCAAACCTCTGTAGTCGATGCACGGCCGCAGACCACCATCTTTCTTCTTTACAAAAAAGAAGCCTGCGCCGGCTGGAGAAGAAGAAGGTCGAATGAACCCCTTTGCTAGGTTCTCTTTAATGTATTCCTCCATAGAATGTGTCTCGGGGAGAGACAACGGATAAGTTCGGCCTCGAGGTGGAACCTTCCCTGGAACGAGATCAATCGGGCAGTCCCATTCTCTATGAGGAGGAAGGATATCAGCAGAAGCTTTACTGAACACATCCGTGAAATCTTGATATGGAGGAGGTGGAACATCAGACGACCTGGGGGAGGAAGAACAGACAGGCAACACTTTAAACAAACATGTCTTAGTACAGGAGGAACCCCATGCCAGGATTTGCGTAGTCGTCCAATCAATTGTAGGATTGTGAAGACGGAGCCATGGAAGGCCCAGGACCACAGGATGTGTGGCTCTTGGAATCACTAAAAATGAAATAAGTTCGGAATGAAGAACTCCCACTCTCAGACGAACTGGTAGAGTCCTTAGAGAAATAACTGTATCAAAAATTTTACTGCCATCCACAGCAGTTAAGGAAAAGGACGAAGGAAGTCTCTCGGTGGGTAGGGACCACCGTTTAACATAGGCTTCAGTAATAAAGTTCCCAGCTGCTCCGGAATCCAGGAGGGCAATGACGTTCTGATAACGTTGAGCAACTTGAAGCGAGACTGGGAGGTTACAATCTTGAGGAGATGGAGAGGAGATCATTACTCCTAGCCGGCCCTCTCCTTGGCGAGCTAGGATTTGGAGTTTCCCGGACGTTTGGGACAGGCATTAATGGTGTGAGACGGAGCTGCACAATACAGACAGAGAAACTCGGAGAGACGTCTTCGGCGCTCAGCAGGAGTTAAACGGGAACGGCCAATTTGCATGGGTTCATCTGTAGTTGGTGACAGTTGGCGAGGAGGAGGAGTAGAAGATTTTGGAGCAGATGATCTTCCACGCTCAGTTGCTCTCTCTCTGAAACGTAAGTCAACTTTCGTACAAAGTGAGATTAGCTCATCTAACTTGGAAGGTAAGTCTCTGGTAGCTAACTCATCTTTAATACGCTCGGATAAACCATGCCAGAATGCAGCATACAGGGCCTCGTCGTTCCATGCCAGTTCGGATGCCAGGATCTGGAACTGTATAAGATATTGTCCTACAGTACGTGATTCCTGGCGTAAACGGAGAATCTCAGACGAAGCTGAAGTTACCCGGCCTGGCTCGTCGAAGATGCGCCTGAATGTTGACACAAATGCAGTGTAAGAAGATAGCAGGGTGTCGGACCTCTCCCATAACGGTGATGCCCAATCAAGGGCTGAGCCACTGAGAAGAGAAATAATGTAGGCAATTTTTGTACGGTCACTGGGAAAATTGCCAGGTTGTAGCTCAAACTGAATCTCACACTGGTTGAGAAATCCCCTGCAGAATCTTGGAGATCCGTCAAATTTTGCTGGCGTTGGAAGATGAAGACGTGGAGCAGAAATGGGTAAGGTGGGTGGGGTTATAGCTGGAGTCACTGTGGTTGACGCACCAGACGCGCCTGATCCACGGAGAGTTGTCTGAATCCCATCCAGCCGAGTAGAGAGATCCTGGAGACAGCGGATGATGTGGCCCTGTGCAGCCTCCTGATGTTCTAGTCGGGCTGCCAGTTCTTGCATCGGCCTGGCCGCTTGATCCTGGTCTCCGGCTGGATTCATTAGGTCAGTGCTTACTGTCACAACTGAGGGCCTGAGCTGACGGGAGGCAGCCTCAGTTGTAGGGGCTGAGATGTACCGGAACCTGGGAGGTTGTATCAGACCCCTGGACATGTAAGTAACATGAATAATAACTGCCCGAAGGCGTGACCACGACAACTTAGATAAAAGTCAATGATGTTTATTATGACAACTCCGCATCACAGCAGCAATAAAAGAAAACGTAAAAGTCAGCAAAGAATAAATACAGTTCCTGAGTACTACAGCATGGCAGGAGCCACAGGGCACTGGTAGTGTGAGATAGTTTTTATGATCTTCTAGATGGAAAGTCCTTACCAGGCCCGGCTGTAGCAATGGAGATAACCCAGGATTGTACCAGCTGGTGTTCCAGGAAGAGCTGGGTTGCTGAAGGTAAAACAGCTGCTGTGGATACTGGCTGGAACCAGACTGTTGTTAGCACGGAGTGGATACTGGCTGGAACCAGTTAAATAATAAATGAACTTTGGGAGCGATGAAATGTGAACTGAAATGTAGAACTTGAGAGCGGAGAAATAATAATTCCGGTGGAGAGTGGTAAAGTGTAGAAAGGACACCGGCCCTTTAAGGGAAGCTGTACTCTGCTGGAAGCTGAGGCTGGAAGCAGGTAGTGTTGTAGCTGGAAACAGATGAATCCACAATGGATTGGAGAGTCAGGCTACACCGCAGGTGGAATGCTGGTGCGGGTCTTTATGGTGGAAGTCTTGAGACAGGAGCTGGAACCTGGAAGACAATCATAGAAGAGAGACAAACAGGAACTAGGTTTGACAACCAAAGCACTGACGTCTTCCTTGCTCAGGTACAGCTTACTTATACCTGCAGCAAGGAAGGGGTTGGCTAGGCAATTATGCAAATCAACAACACAGACAGCAGATTGGTGGAAATGATCAGATGACAGAATCCAAGATGGCTGCGCCCATGCAGACACTTGGAGGGAAGTTTGGTTTGTAATCCATGTGTTCTGGGAAACAGTAATGGCGGCGCCGGCCACCGGAGACAGGAGACGCCAGGCTGATAGATGCACATTTAACCACGCGGGCACAGCGGAGGCCGCGGCTGATGAAAAGACCACTCTGCATGTGGAAACTCAGGAACAGCGGAATCCGGTCCTGGAACGCTGAGCCCGCCTTAGGAGGCATCTGAAGGGTAAGTAATGGCGTCCAGATACCCGGATCGTGACAACACGCTGACACACAGCCCCCTGTACCACCACCTCACACACTAACACACAGCCCCCTGTACCAGCGCCTCACACATTGACACACAGCCCCCTGTACCAGCACCTCACACAATGACACACAGCCCCCTGTACCAGCACCTCACACATTGACACACAGCTCCCTGTACACATAGCTCAACATAACTGCCAGTATTGCTGTTGGACATCCCTAGGCGGTTACAGGTGGTTGTCTAATCAGACGCAGTTGTAACATAGTATCAGGGCCGGTTCTACACCTTGTGATGCCCCCGCTACCCTAGCGGCAAAATAGTGCGCACTGAAAATAGGGACGTGGCTTTGTAGGGGAGGGGCATGGCCAGTTATGCCCCCAGTAGCTGTGCCCCCTGTAGCTGTGCCCCAGTAGATTTGCCCCAAGTAGTTGTGCCCCCAGTTGATTTGCCCCCAGTAGATTTTCCCCATGCAGCTATGCCCCCAGTCAGAGTCGGCCCTGACCAATATGCCCTAGGCAAGATTTTGGCTGGTGCCCCCTTGTACAGATGATAGTTCCGCCTCTGACCCTGTACCCCTTTCTCAGCACCATCACCCCTCACCCATAGCAGTC
This sequence comes from Pseudophryne corroboree, assembly GCF_028390025.1. Classification (NCBI taxonomy): domain Eukaryota; kingdom Metazoa; phylum Chordata; class Amphibia; order Anura; family Myobatrachidae; genus Pseudophryne; species Pseudophryne corroboree. Next base: position 320,354,592 of record NC_086449.1, on the reverse strand, counting down.
CTCATTTTGATGCTCCCATCCCCTATATTTTAAATAGGAACAGTGCGCACATTCAGTGCGCAGCCCAAAATGGTGTGTGTTCTTGTTGGGAAGGGGCATGGCCACACACCAATACCCCCAGTTCAAATTACACCACACAGTAGTGCAACTTTATACACATTATATCATGCAATAGTGTCTCTTATTCACGTTACATCACACAGTAGTACCACGTTACTCCTCACAATAGTGCCCCTTATTCACATTACACCAAACCATATTGCTCTTTATTCACATAAGACCACACATCAGTGCCCTTTCTATATGTTACGCCACAAAGTACTGTAGTACACCTTATACACATAATGCCGCACATTAGTAATGCATTTCATATGCAGATAGAGCCGCAGTCACACACAGAATATAGGCATGCTGCATATCATTTTAATCAGCAGAAGCTGATTGTGCCCCTAGGCATTCCAAATGCCCTAGGTATTTGCCAAGTTTGCCTATACCTAGGGCCGGCTCTGTCCCCAGTAGCTGTGCCCCCAGTAGATTTGCCCCCTGTAGCTATGCCCCCAGTAGATTTGCCCCAGTAGCTGTGCCCCGTATAGCTATGCCCCCAGTAGATTTGCCCCACTAGCTGTGCACCCTGTAGTTGTGCTCCCTGTTGCTGTGCCCCCAGTAGTTGTGCTCCCTGTTGCTGTGCCCCTTAGTAGCCGCTTACAAACACACACAAAAAAACCTAATACTTACCAGCCCCGCTCCTGCTTCCCGACCGCTGCTGCTGCTGCTCCATCTGGCCCCCATGGCTCCTCTCTATGGGAGAGACATCATGACGTCTCTCCCATAGCAGCGCCGCACAGACACTAGAGGTCAATAATGACCTCTAGCGTCTGACGGGTGCGTCGGCTGCAGCAGACACCCACAAAGCCCATGGCGCCTGCTGCAGCCAGGGAGCGGGATGCGGGTAGGCTGAGGGCGCCTGCGGGGTGCCCGCACCAAGAACCGATCCTGCATAGTATAGGCATGCTATAGGAGTGACACGGGCGTGTTGCTGATAGTGGTTATGTATAGAGACACTGAATTGCATACTCAGACGGATGATCTGCATCTAGCATAAGGCTGGTGAAAGTATCAGTGGTGTGACCGATGGTGGCATCTAATGATGCACAAAGCATGATTGCAGTGGGATGACAGTGGGCATCTCAGTCCTTCCTTGTCATTCATATGCACGGATGTACACCAGGGAGCTGCATTAGCAGAAAGTAACAGACACAATTTCTGTAAAAGAATCAAGGAGAAAGGCTGCAACTGTGTACAACACAATCAGGCCCTATGAGAAGCGAGTTTCCTGCCCCGCACGGCAGACTCCTCCCCTCTACAAACTCCGCCTCCACTAGGGCTCCATCCAGAAATTTCCCGGGCTGGTTTTCTATCCCAATCCACCCCCGGACGCGGGCACACTTGCTGCGCCTTCTCTGCAAGCGTTGCAGCAACAATAAGCATGGCCACATCTGTATGTTGGCTTGCACCAAACCAATATAGAAGGGGAATATAGGGTAGTGACATTGACTTCCATATCTACCTAGATTCTTGTGTGTGGAGGGCAATGCTGTAAATATTTCATAAAGGATTAATTATATTTAATTTAAAGCAACATAAAAATAATTTTTTTTATGTCAATTTTCCTAAAACAGTTAAACTCAGGTCCACATACCTCACGGACTTCATGTTCCTTTACAACATGCCTTGTTATATAACGGATGGAATCCAAAGCTGCCTCTAATGTATTCCTGGATTTCTCTGGTCCATTAACTATCCCAGTCTCTTCTTTCCTTGTAAAGTATCTATCTACATGACTCCTCATACATAGCAGTTTAGGAAGTTTATGAAGAAAGATCTTCCGTACCCATGGTGCCATTGCATTATGTGTTGCAGAAGACCGATTGTGTATATTTATAGCAAAAACTGTTATAACAATTGATAGAGTTACAAATATCATGGTGAAGACCAAGTATTCTCCAATGAGAGGTATAACTTTGGAGGATGATGGAATGATTTCTTCAATCACTAGGAGAAAAACAGTCAGAGACACCAGCACAGAGGTGCAAAGTGAGATCTTTTCCCCTTCATTGGAAGGGAGGTAAAAAACAAGGATTGTTAAGAAGGAAAGTCCTATACAAGGAACGATAAGAAAAAGTGTATAAAAGAGAGGCAAACGTTTTATGATGAAAGAATACGTAATAAATGGGTACCAACAGCAGCCATCTGTTCGGTTCCCTCTCTGTCCTGTAGCATTAACAATTTCCCATTCTCCATTATCAAAGAAGTCTCTCTTGTCCACATCATAGTCTTCAAGAATGATGTCAACTTGTGATCCATCATAAGTCCATGACCCAAACTTCATGGAACAGTTTTGTAGGTCAAAGGGAAAAAAGGTGACGTCAATTGTACAAGAACTTTTATAGTTGGCAGGTGGTGTCCAGCTTATGGTGCCATCATATCTCACCACAGCTTTTGTAACAGAGCCTTCAAAACGACCATCAGCACTAAAATAAAGACAAATATTTATAAACAGATAATCTTTTAAAATTATTTTTCAATACTTCTACATGAAATCTATTGCTCTTATTTGAGAAGTAAAAAAGTGATTCTTTATCTTTAGACTATTTCAATGTATGGACTTTTAAATGCTTCTTGACATTTTTACTAAGTTGCTTTATTCTTTGGTTTGCTCTGTGCTTTTCAGCAATTTAATTATATATTTGCCCCTGGATAAGGCACAGCCCTGCTGTACTCTTGTCATTCGATACATACAACAGAATATACCATTTATCTTTCAATTGTCAGACCAGCTACAAGAGCATAACCCACTTGCCTACATATATTTGTACTTAAATGAGGTTTTGAATGTTTCTCCCTTCCCGAACTTTTGCATCAGATAGAACTAAAAGGTTTGAACAGTCTGATAAGCACAGAAGGAAGCAGAAATACATAACGGTAAAGACATTATCTAAAAAATGTTGAGGACATTGAAAAAGGACAAGAGCGCATAACCCTATTAACTTCTGTCTACAGCTGTTTATAATTCAATGTCATTTTTATACTAACATCTTCCCTACCTTTTAGATCAGATAGGACTAAAAGGTTTGTAGTCTGTACTATACAATGGCTTTACCAAGAATCTTCAATCACAGTTCAATTATGATATTTATTAGTCGCCTGTAATATGTTATAACATATTAACTATAATACAAATATTACACTCAATGTTAAAAGAAAATAATAATAATAATAATAATATTAAAGAGTCTATGTCTTTTTTTGTTTCTTAATATAATTTAGGGGTGTGTATGTGTGTGTACTCAGACTACCTCCTCAAACTTTTATATGGTTATTGCACAATATTATGGTTATTTGCATTGTCCTTTTATGCCATTTTAAATGGGAGTGATGCGCCACTTACTGTAAAATATAACTACTGTAAATTAAAAGCAATAAAGACGTTCAGTGACCATATTCAAACACAAGTCCACATACCTAGTATTTTTATACAGTATTTATTTTACAGTCAGATCGTCATTATTTGTTATAATACATACATTTGAATTTGAAACAATGCAAGTTGTTTGCATACGAAGAGTCAGTTGTGTTTTGACTTTACTGAAAAAAATACATTATCTTACAAAATACTTAAAAAAAATTCAACTCTTCAATAAATATAAGTTATATTGGAATGGCATCACTACTCTTCAAATATTAGTGACAACATCACTACTCACCAGATAGAGGTATATAATTTCCGGGATGTTCTTTTGATTTATTTTACAGTATATGTAATGCACTTACTTGTCATAAAGAACAATATCAGGAATCCAGATAGAATCCGATGGAACACGAATTGATGTTATACCAGCAAATTCTTTAGGTGCCCACCTTAGTTTGACATCTATCCATTCCTGATTTAAAAAATATAAGACATACTGTAAAAACATTAGCCCATCTTAGCAGTGGCATCTCCAGACGTGGGGCTGCAGCCCAGTCCAAAATCCAAATAGGGGAGCCACACCAACTGCCCCCCCCCCCACCTCAGCCCTACCAATAATTGCCGTCCAGGACTCACCTGCAGTTGGTGTGGCTCCCCTGTTTAAATTTTGGACTGTGCTGTACCCCCCCTCCCTCTGGAGCCGCCACTGCATCCAAGTATTTGTTTAATAATTATGAAACAGTGAAAAACTGACTGAGAAAATGAAGTTAAGTAAATACTTTAGCAGACCTGTAAGGCATTTATCTGATGATTTATGCAAGTAAGCATCTCCCTTACTGGACTGACTAGGGCAAGTCCTTAGATTGTATCCCATCCTACAGATATATTATTTGCCTTGTTTAGATGAAGATAGAGCAAAACATTGCTTCAATTGGAGTTGTCAATGCATTTTTCAAAGAAGATTGAATAATTCCCCATAATAAGGAAAGACTAAAGATTTTTCTCTATGAAGTTAGTAAGACAGGATGAACAATAAATGAAGAAAATAGATGAATCGAGCAGGTAGTTACATGGGAGGAGCAAACAAGAGTACAGGTGCCATTCTTCATTACAGATGATGAGGGTGAATGAAATATTTAGCAAACTGAGCAGTAGTGCTTAGAGAATCTCCTCCTGGATAGTATTGGGCCATGTCCACATGTACATTTTTATTTTTGTTATGGTGTTTGGAAGGACAATGGAGGAGGTACAAATACTCCTATAGAAATCATAGGTCTCTATGGAGTCATGAAACGGGCACAAAGGTGATTTGAAGTCATGCATAATAAAGCAGATGGAGTAATGTAGAACATGTTGTATTTTTGCTTAACCTGGCTCAGACATTATTATAGCATGTATGTGCACTACCAGTCCATTGCTCTATCGATCAATGATCTCTATTCAAGAAAACATCTCTCCTCTGTTCTTCAAGCAAAAAGAAAATGTGTGAGAAAATTAATCTTTAGAAGTTGTTTGGGGTTATGAGATCTGAATAAGGTTACTGCCCTGTGGGGTTAAGGATAGAAAGAAAGCTGATTCTTGAATAGACACAAAAACCAAACGAAAGAAAGAAAGACTATATGTCTTTTCTGGGGCACACTTAGTTAATTCATACAAAATTTTTATATCTGTTAAAATATAAATGTTATTATTATCACTTTAAAAAGCGGGTGGAGGACAACAATATATTTAAATACACATAAAAATGAGTTGTGGCGCATTGGCTAAATGAGCTAAAATATATCTACAGTATTATAGATCTCTTAATCCTGGTGAGTTAATTGTTCACCTCTCCAATGTGGGAGATAAAGTATAAGAAATAGAATATACACCAAGCTCTAACCCCCACCACATGCAATTCATTATTCTTTGAAATATTAATGTTTCAAGGAGTTCCAAGTCCTGTGTCACTGGTTTTGATAAAAAAATACCTGCAGTACCCGGTATTCTCTGTTGGTCTCCCACCCAGGTACTGACCAGGCCCCACAGTGCTTGGCTTCCAAGATCAGACGAGATTGGGCATACTCAGTGTGGTTTGACCGCAGGTGAATATATCATACCTTGTGGCACTGGGAGCCCAAAAAACTCCAAATAAAAAGTCCCAATGAAGTGTAAATGCTCAATACACCAATTTTGTCTTTGTAGAAATGTGCCAATTCTGACAGTGAAGTGGTGCAGATTCTCTGCTTGTTAATAGAGAGTCAGGTCTGTAATTCCAACCACTTCTGCTTTTTTAACATCTGCCAAAGCATCGAATAAAAAAAATGAGAGAGTGGCTGGAAAAAGACACCAATTCTGAAGGAAGAAAAAGGAACACTTCTGCTGTCCCGCTTTATAGCAGACTTTTCCTCTGTTTACATATAGCATTGAGGAGCCCAATAGTTGCTCAGCGGGATGAGAGTTCCAGAGACACCATAATGATGGGAACCTTTGGAGGATAGTCAGTAATGTAGGAGAAGCTGAACACTCCAGAGGGAAGCTATTAGCTATTCAGTAATAGTGAATTCAATAGTGAATTTATTCCTCTACCGACTGAAGGAGTAGTACATGTATAATATCATGTACTACTGCCAATTCTGACAGTGAAGTGGTGCAGATTCTCTGCTTGTTAATAGAGAGTCAGGTCTGTAATTCCAACCACTTCTGCTTTTTTAACATCTGCCAAAGCATCGAATAAAAAAATGAGAGAGTGGCTGGAAAAAGACACCAATTCTGAAGGAAGAAAAAGGAACACTTCTGCTGTCCCGCTTTATAGCAGACTTTTCCTCTGTTTACATATAGCATTGAGAAGCCCAATAGTTGCTCAGCGGGATGAGAGTTCCAGAGACACCATAATGATGGGAACCTTTGGAGGATAGTCAGTAATGTAGGAGAAGCTGAACACTCCAGAGGGAAGCTATTAGCTATTCAGTAATAGTGAATTCAATAGTGAATTTATTCCTCTACCGACTGAAGGAGTAGTACATGTATAATATCAGAACAGTACCATATACTGAATTTACAATACAGGTTCATTATCAGCTTCCCTCTAGAGCGTTCAGCTTCTCCTACATTACTAACTTTCCTTCAAAGGTTCCCGTCATTATGGTGTCTCTGGAACTCTCTCTCATCCCGCTGAGCAAATATTGGGCTCTGCAATGCTATATGTAAACAGAGGAAAAATCTGCTATACAGCGGGACAGCAGAAGTGTTCTATTTTCTTCCTTTAGAGTTGGTGTCTTTTTCCAGCCACTCTCTCATTTTTTCATTCAAAGCATTGGCAGCTCAATGTTGATCCTGGGCAGACTTACCAAAACCCTCTCTGGGTTAAGGATGGAGTTGAATATTTTGAAGAGGTATTTGGAATTAAGGGACATGGAGGAGATTAGATATTGTACTAGATGAAATGCCTTAAGTTATAAAAGGCAAAAACAGTTATATACTGTAAATATCACTTCAAATGAGCTGTTTGCTTCCTATTCAGAGAAACAAGTCAGATTCTTAGAAATATCAGGAAACATTAGGATAAGAATGAAGGCATACCTGCTTTAGCCACACATTGGTTGTCATCAGCTGATTTTTCTCATCCTGTAACAAAATAGAAATATTTTCATGTATTGTTTGTAACTTTAGAACACCACTACTATTTATGTGTTTAGAATAAAAGAAAGACGTGCAGTACAGTATAGGTAGTATACACTATTGTTTTAATATACAATAAGCCATTGTAACATATATGATACAAATTGTCTAGGCTACCTTAGACTATTTTATTTACTTCTTAAATTGAAAGCAACATTTTATTAATACATTAAAAGTAACGCCTAGATTTTATACAAACATTTCATTCTGTAGGAATTCATGACATTATACTATACTTGTTTTTTTTATCCTACCTGTTAAACTGGTAAATTGATGTTGTTATTTTTTTAAATAAATCTTCACCCTACATCCTTTATCAGTAAGAGTGACCCAAAGTCTCTTCTTCGCTATCTATACCACTCTCTTGAAAAACAAATACGTTTCTTTTGTTTTTAAGATTTGAAGATTTCCAAATGTACCTATCCACTTGGGATCTTTTCCCATCTTCTCCGTCTGTATAATCCCATGTTACTTAATGTTTGTCAGCCAATAAATGTTAGATGTCCTTTCACCACGTCACATGTACATTCTAAACACTGTGCTATTAATCTTTCCAAGCACCAGTAGAAGCTACTGATGATGTCTATTTCTATTAACAAAATGTCAAGAAACCCAACCCCTCAACCTTACTGCCTAGTCATCAATGGCTCAGAATTTATTGCCAAATCCAATCTACAATATGTCTAAATCCTGTAATGAATATAAGTGACATCTCCAGACACAAGACAATGCAAAAACTTTAAATCATGCACCCATAATAAATTTACTGTATTGTCAATTACAATATAAGTCTAAGTGGTATTCCACTAACTTTACACCTCAGTAATTTTCCTCATTGAACATCCTTCTACTGCTGTTTCATTCTGCCAGTCCATAGATTGGTTGTCTGTACTTTACAGAATCCGATATAAAATACTTCTAATATACAAAGCTATTAACAAACCAACACCAACATAAATCTTTCCATCCCACTACATAGTTCAAGCAAAGCTGACA